>NC_090940.1:20672284-21364784 GCF_040938575.1 Ambystoma mexicanum
AAAAGGAAGGGAGGGGGAGAGTGGGAAGGAAATGGAAACAGACAGGCGACTACCGTGCTAGGCCTGACGACATTTCTGGTAGAGCCGGAGGAAAACAAAAGGTGAGGCAGAGGGGTGCAGAAAGGGAGGGGAGGAACAAAACAAGCGACTATCGTATTAGGCCTGACAACATTTCAGATATTTCTGGAGGGAGGGGGGGGGGACAATAGGGTGATGGGGGAGCAACAGACGAGGTTGCTATCAAACTAGGTCCAGGGACAATTCTGATAGAGTAAGTGCATAGTAGAAAGTAAGGGGAGGAGATAGGAAAAGGGAGAGGAGAGAGGAGGAGAGAATAGAGAGTAAGCAGTCAAAAAGAGTGGAGAAGCAAGAGGGGAGAGCGAATACAATTGCAGAAGTCAGTAGTAACACATAATGTTGCAAGCCAGGATACAAGATGAAGATGGGAACAGCATGATTCAGGGCCACCATGAGTACAAGATGCAAAGGAAGTCCAGCATGAGAGTTGAGAAAGGGTGACGCACCGTGAATCAATGCAGTCCATAAAAGTAAAATCCAGCATTGGCCACAAGACGGTGATGGTGAAACCAGAATGTATCAGGACAGACTCCTGTGTGCAGGAAGAGGGGCACAGGGGAACAACACAGAAGGACCAGAGAGGGTGGGGATGGCTTGTGGGGACAGAGGGTGTACACACATGTTGGTGCATGCTTACCTGCTGTCTTAGCAGGGGGTCGGACCCTGGATCCTCCTGGTCCGAACAGGAATTGCCCTTTTCTTTGACTGCCCTTCACTATGGACGCCTGGGCGAGAGACGCCCTTGATCTAAGAGTTAAGAGCAAAAAGGAAGAGGCAGGGCTAAGAAGGTGGGTGGTGCTTAGGCCAGGTGACCTAGATCCACTTGCACTTGCTCCCCATCTGCAAAGGAAAAGAGGCTGGAGGGCTCCTTAAGTGGGGAAAACAGCAGCAAGCAGGAAGGCACCAGGTGGGTGGGACTTGCAAAGTGGTGAGAAAGAGTGCCAGCAGGAAGGCACCAGGGGAGCGGGGTTTAGGCCATGTGACCTAGATCCACTTACACCTGCTCCCCAGCTGCAAAGGAAAAGAGGCTGGAGGGCTCCTTAAGTAGGGAAAACAGCAGCAAGCAGGAAGGCACCAGGTGGGTGGGGCTTGCAAAGTGGTGAGAAAGAGTGCCAGCAGGAAGGCACCAGGTGGGCAGGGCTTAGGCCATGTGACCTAGATCCACTTGCACCTGCTCCCCATCTGCAAAGGAAAAGAGGCTGGAGGGCTCCTTAAGTAGGGAAAAAGAGCAACAGGCAGGAAGGCACCAGGTGGGCGGGGCTTAGGCCAGGACACCTAGATCCACTTACACCTTCTCCCCAGCTGCAAAGGAAAAGAGGCTGGAGGGCTCCTTAAGTAGGGAAAAGAGCGGCAAGCAGGAAGGCACTAGGTGGGCAGGGCTTAGACCAAAAGAGTGGCAAACCAGGAAGGCACTAGGTGGGCGGGGCTTGCTAAGTGGTGAAAAAGAGCGGCAACCAGGAAGGCACCAGGTGGGCGGGGCTTAGGCCAGGTGACCTAGATCCACTTACACCTGCTCCCCAGCTGCAAAGGTCAAGAGGCAGGAGGGCTTCTTAGGAAGGGAAAAGAGAGGCAAGCAGGAAGGCACCAGGTGGGTGGGGCTTGCAAAGTGGTGAGAAAGAGTGCCAGCAGGAAGGCACCAGGTGGGCAGGGCTTAGGCCAGGTGACCTAGATCCACTTACACCTGCTCCCCAGCTGCAAAGGTCAAGAGGCAGGAGGGCTTCTTAGGAAGGGAAAAGAGAGGCAAGCAGGAAGGCACCATGTGGGCGGGGCTTGCTAAGTATGAACCCCTCTACCTCGCTGGGACCTTTCCTGATCACTCCAACATTCCCTCTTTAGTTAATACTTTAACAAATAAATCTTGTACCTATTCTTCGAAACCATCTTCTCTAGGAAAATCCCTACAATCATTTCTCATACCCAGAGATGTCTTTATGGGAGGGCAATAGGGGCACTTACCCCGGGCCCCCACCTTGGAGGGGGCCCCAAGAAGAAACCTTATTAAAAAAGAAGTCAGTTTCCCTAAATCAACAAAATTAAGTATCACGCATCAGGATTTTCTATGGTGTGCTGCTAAGGCTAACCCTAATTTCTGTCTGTTGTTGATAAGTACATTGTGTTCTGATCTTTTCATCCTGTAATCCTATGTTCACTGTGGTATACATAGTTTGCGTGGCACAACACCTGTAGCATTCTCACCTTTCTGTGGGGATTATATTGATCACGTGCAATAGCCAAAGTTGAAATACATATTGATACATTTGAGTGCCCCGATGGTTCAGAGGATAGCTCAGTGTGTTGCGCACTCATTGCAGAGGTATACGTTCACATGTAAGATTACAATACCAAATTCTAGCTAGGCCGACTCAGCGTTTCTAATGTATGAAGTTGTTAAGCCTGCATGTATATCTACTTTGTTCTACAGCACTCCAGGAGTTATCATCACCAATGTACCTGCACTAGATAGTGGTTGCTATAGAAACTAACATAGCCAAAGTATGGTAATGGTCTAGAAATTGGTTTGTTTAGATGAGAAGTTGTAAAACCTAGGCAGGCACCTCCAATGATGACAATAAAGTGTTAGAGGTGTTTATGTATCCAAATTCCAAACGGTGGAACCAAAGTGTTCATGCTTAGATCCTGGCTTTGCCAGCAGACGATACAGTGATCCTGGACAAATCTTAGATCACTGACAGTACTGTACTGGCTTCTATGAAAAGGTTTTCTTCTCACATACTGGTGGCATTGTTTGGCCAATTACCTGATCTTTCCTATCATGTGGGCCGGTAGAGTGGAAGGAGTTCTAGACAGAAGAGAGCAGACCAGATATTGCAGGCTTCTTACCAGCATATGTTAAGGTCTGCTTATGTGACAACAAAACGGTTTGCTTTTTTTGTACAATTCAAAGGTTTTTCTGCATGTTTTTAAATGCAATTGCACAAGCCTGTGTTTAGAGTGTATTTAAAGCTTTACAATACAAAAGAGAAACCTATCTGAAACCTTTTAATATCACATCCATTAGTATGCTGGAATTTAGATACTTTCCTTGATATGGAGACAATGAAGCTAGAATGATTCCCATTTTGAATAATATGTTTTTATAACATTTTGTTTTTTTTAAATGTTTATATTGGGTTATGTGATTTTCATATTTTCCAAATCAGTTCTGTAAAATGGCATTATTTTAGTTCAAGGTGAAAACTAAAAAATAAACTGGTAAAGAGCAGAAATTGTGGGTACAAATTCCAGCTTCACCTCTTAATCAATGTGTGATCCTGGGTATCTCATTTAACCTTGTATTTGTTCACCTGTCAAAATTGCAAGTCCCTAAATCTTTCAAAATTGTCAGTCCTTCAGAGTCATTTTGTTCTCAGGGTATTGTCTTTAAAAAAAGACTCATTCATGGTTTCACTGGCTACATATAGCGTTGCTTCCTCTATAATGATAGTGAGCATTGATATATCACACACCACAGCCACCTGTTCCTTTGCTCTCGAATGGCAACACTGCTTGAAAACCATGTCCCAATTCTAACCTAAGTCTATCTAGATACAGACACCCTCCTGGTATCTTCAAATCGTCATCCACTCTCTATGCTTTGGTATGTGTAGGTTTATCCTTGCTTCCCATTGGTCATCTGTAACCATGCTTGAGGAATTGTGCTGTCTCTCAGCCAGCCAATCTCAGACTATTCTGGATTAGGTGTACCTTTGTGATAAAATCTGTGTCCTGCACTTATACTATGTCCAGTATACCTTCCACGTGGCTGCTATTGATTAAATGTTTGCTGTACCTATGCTTGAACGCAAGTACCCTCGTTGTAGACTGCTAATGTTGCCCTTGAAATGCTACTTGTTTTCATTCATGTTGTAATCCGAGTGATAGAGTGTAAGGTATCTGAATGGGAGTTTACCATGCTTATTTTGATCTCTGCGAGGCAGCATATCAAGCTATGGGCTGTTATCGTGACACGGAGGCGGTGCACTAGATATTCTAGATCCCTTAATTCCTTTGGTCTGTTGGAGGAGGGCCCCAAAGGTGTCTGTGCCTCGTGCCCCCAAAGTGCTTGAAATGGCTCTGCTCATACCGGACTCATTATTAGTATATTCCTTCGCTGAACGGACCCAACTCATCCCCCACCATTTTTGCAATCTACCCGGTACTCCACACAAACATTCCAACTTGATGGAGGACACAAAACAGCTTCAGTCTGAATAGTGAGATGAAATGGTAATGATTGTAGCCTTGGACAAGGTCACAGTTATCATGGCAGCTGCTGTTGGTTTCTGGGCAGAACAGCATCATAAGAACATTTTAACAGGAAAAAAAGATAATAAGAAAAATAGATAAAAATAGGTAGGAGAACTTTTACAGCCAGGCTCATCCAAGACAGTACCCAAGAGAAAAGCAAATCTAGCCATGGGTCATTTGTAATTCCTGCCTCGTTTTCCATGATCACGCTGATTTTATGCAAGGCAGCGATGGTCTGAGTCAGGCTCCCATTTTCCAAATCATTGGGAGGCACAAATGTATAGCACATACTCCCTATATTCTGACAAACCAGTCCCTCCATGGCTGCTAGGAGGCCGAGGATATACCTATTTTGTAAGGTAATTAGCCTCAGGGCCCGCAGCTCTTCTTTGATGGCACTGAATGCTGGCTCGATGAATTGATAAACAGTATAAATTCATACCTGGTCAACTGGAGCCAGTGGCATTTGCCGCGGCTTGGATGCCAGGGGCCAGGAGAGATGTTAAGAAAGTCTCAGTGCGACTAAACAGCCGGTATTGTTCAGGAATGTTCATTAAAGCTGATGCCACTGAAATATAATTGGACCGCTTGGTTTGTTGCAATAGTCCTTTTTTCCCATAGTCTGGTACTGTTATTGATATGTCCATGTGTGGTGGCAAAGGGGATGCAATGGGCACAGGGGACAAAGGGGGCACAGAGGCGATGTTGGGCATCGGGCGGGCCAGAACTAAATGTTCCTTTGGAATAACAACGATGGGCATGTGCAATATGGGGAAGCTGCACACACCTCGCCAGGCTGGAGGTAGCTGCCTGTTGGTGTACGATCCATGTGTCCAAAAAATGGCCAAAAGCGCAGCTGTTTCTCCTGCCAGTTTGGCGATGCAAAGCATGTGCCTGCAGTTCCCATTTGTGCCAACAGGCACCATGTCATCGCCCTTAAAACATAGTGAAAAATGGGTAAGTATCTGTGCAGGTTTTTCTGGCTCCTTGAGCCACAGCAGATGCTGCAAGTAACTTTGCCACACATTCCCACATTTTTGATTCACCAGTGTCACCTCTTCTTCTAAGAATCCCCTCATTCCTCCAGGTCTGTAACTCTACAGTCCTTGCTCCCAACAGTTATTGATGATAATAGCCTCCTTTAGACTAAATTGGGCTCTTTGTGTACACCGAAAATTCTTCTGCTCTTTACGATCGGTTGCAAAACAATCTTAATCGATACGTTAAATGGATGCTTTAACTGATTGCCCTTTAAACTGCCCTCGGACCCTGCACAATGCTAGGTGCACTAGACACAGTGCGTCTGCTACCTCTACTTCATTTGGGATAAAAACTTCAGGGACACCAAAAGTGTGGAGAATGAGAGAGCAAATGCTGCAAAATCCTATTGATCTCTCTCCCACCTCTTTGCTTTTTACCTCCACCTCTAAGCTTCTCCTCCTCAGAGACTTCAATATTCACCTTGACTCTCCTGATATTGCCTCTGGACTCTCCCGCAGCCTCTGTGACTCTCTTTCCTTTACCATTCATTCCTCCCATCTGGTGCATTCAGCCGGACATACCTTGAATGCGCTCATCTCATCAGACATCCCCATCTCCAACCCTCTTACTACACCTCTCTCCTGGTCTGACCATGCTCTCCTGGCCTCTCACCTGGATCTCTGATCCAAACATCTGTTACGAAACCATGTGCATCTACTGTTGGGTCTATTTCATCATCATCATCATTGTTCAATCAACATCAATATTTCTTCTTGACCGTAGCAATATGTTCTTAGATTCTGTTAAACTATACACATTTAAGCCATCTTTATCCATACTCATTGTCAACTTCGAACATGATGACAAAAGAAACACAGAAGATATATACACAATCATCCTATGCAAATTCACTGTTTTTTTTTTCTCAGACTCCTGGATCTCTATCCACACACCCCTTCTCCACTGGAATGAACCACAAATCCTTAGGGCATACTTAAATTTGAGCCTGCTCTTGTGCCGGTACAGGGATACCGGCATCTCTTTGTGTATCGCTAAGGTGCACCCAGCTCTTGTTTCCCTCTACCTTCACAGCAGTCGGAGCCGTATAAAACACTTGGTGCGGGCCATGGAAACGTTGCTCATTCCATCAGCGAACGAACGTCCATATGTAGATCCAGTCACCCGGAAGGAGTGGTTGCTTGCGCTGATCGTCAGTTTCCTTGCCGCTTTCTCCTGTAGACTGTGTGAGAAATCAAAGGTTGTATCACTCGCTAGTCCTCAGGGACTTTTCATCTAGGTGGCCAGGACACGGCCATCACATTTGGATCCAGTTCCTGGGCGTGGACCAGTGCAGGAGGATTACCTGGGTGAGGGGTCTTCAGGGAGTGGGGGTGTGATAGCCGATGTTGAGAAAGCGGTAACCCCCCCTTTGTTGTTCATGTACCCCATCCTATTTTTTAGGATTTTCCAACGTCCCAAACACTGGGCTGAGGAAGAGGGTGAATGAGAGTCACCAAATTAACTCTCTCACATCGTACTGGACATGTCCTGATACCAGTCAGCTCTCCTCACATGAATAAAAGGCAACACCTAAAGACACACTCTGAGCATGTCGGAACACAAGTATGAGAAGAACTTTCGGGTTGAAGGCACACCTACCACAGCAGAGCAACAGACCAAGGGACGAGAGCAGTGGGCCGAAAATCCCAAGGCTTCCCTACTGGAGGTCTTTACCTCCAAGAGACCGTGAAAGACTCATGGAGAAGTCCAGATCCCACAAGTGAAGATTGCATTGTGTTTCAAGGATGCCAGCGACCCTCCCAGGTGGACGACATAGTTGGGTAGGCGAGACCAAACTTGTGGTACTAACCGTGACTTGAAAATCAGAAAATGTAAAACAAGAAAGAAGCACACATAGCCGGTGAGTTGGCAAATGACATGAGGGACTGGTGTGTGTTAAAGTGAATGAAGCAGCACAATTATATCACTAGTGAAGGCTGCATGTGTGTGGATAAGACGCAAAGAAATGTGTAACTGTTTATTGAGAAGCCACCCTCAACAGGGGGAGTCCCTTCCCTTCCCACTCAAGTGGTTATTCAACAAACTGTTTAACAGATTCTTTTTTTAGCCCTCTCTCAGTGTCATGATTCCTGCCCCTCATGTCCCAGGCCCTCCAAGATGTCAGGCTGGAGCCAGGCCACGATCACCTACATGGCCCTCAAGGGCCTCTCCATCCCTTCAAAGACCCATTTGGAGTCAGACTTGGCGCTTGTGGCACCAGACTCACTCACTCCCATAGGATAACATTGGGGAATTGGACTTGTAGTGCATTGATGGGGACAAGATGGATGCAAATTTGGGGCTTCCGTTATGCCCTAAATCATCCACCGACACTGTTACCACTGTCGACGGCACGGAAATAGCTTCTGGTCCAGTATCCCAATGCACTACAGTTTTAACCCTTCTGTGCCAGGATGGACACCAAGAATCTATCGTTTTCGACCTCATTAAGGCACCACAGTTCCGGTTGATTTTGGGAATGCCATGGTTGGTAGCTCACAATCCTCGAATCGATTGGCGAGCAAAAGAATTGGCCTTTCCCGAGACTTGCGCCCACACATGTTATCGCCAAGAGAAACAACCAATAGACACCAGAACCTCCACTCTTGCGACTGTGGCAATCGGCACCCTACCAAGTGAATACCAGGACTTTCAAGATGTCTTTCAGAAAGAACAGCTAATACCCTGCCACCGCATAGACCATACGGTTGCCAAATCGACCTGATACCCGGCGCACAAATCCCTTGGGGGCGAATTTACGCACTCACGGAACCAGAAAACCAGCACCTGAAGGCCTATCTTGACCAATACCTGGCAAACGGGTTCATCCGTCCCTCGAAGTCTCCAGCAGCCAGTCCTCTATTCTTCATACCGAAAAAGGAGGGGGGACTTGAGAACGTGCATCGACTATCGCGCACTGAACCAGATTACCGTAAAAAAACACTACCCCTGCCACTGATCCCTGAATTGCGTGATCAAGTCAAAGATGCCCAAATCTACACAAAACTAGACCTGAGGGGGGCATATCACCTTGTTCGCATAAAACAGGCGGACGAATGGAAAACCGCTTTTCGCACCAAATACGGCGTGTACGAATAATGCCCTTTGGCCTTTGGAACGCGCCTGCAGCATTTCAATACTTCATGATCGATGTCCTACGGGAATTGATTGATGTCTGTACTCTAGTGTACATCGACAATATTCTAGTATATTCTGCATCAAAGCAGGACCACGTTAAACACGTCCGATCCGTATTAGAGAAACTCCGTCAACACCAGCTCTATGCCAAGCTAGAAAAGTGCTCATTCCACGTCTCTGATGTGGAATTCCTGGGCTTTATTCTCAGCCCGAATGGATGTACACAAGGAAGATGCTATCCTGAACTGGCCATCCCCAAATTCATTCAAGGGGGTTCAAAGTATGCTGGGTTTTGCAAACTTCTACCGGCGGTTCATCCCAGGATTTTCGCAAATCGTGCATCCCATCACGTCATTGCTAAGGAAAAGCAACAAAAAGTTCCAGTGGACAATAGAAGCCGAGGAAGCTTTCCAGGAACTCAAAGTAAGATTCACATCTGCCCTAATCTTACACCACCCTCGCCCTGATCTCCCATACCTGGTGGAAACGGACGCCTCAAGCATGGCTATGGGAGCCGTCCTCTCACAAAAGGACCCCGAAATGGGCCAGTTACACCCTGTTGCCTTCTGGTCGCGTAAATTCGCACCCCCTGAACTCAATTACGCTATCACAGACAAAGAACTCTTGGCCATTAAGTCAGCCTTTAAGGCATGGCTGCACTACCTCTTGGGCGCCAGACACACAATCACCATAATAACTGACCACCGGAACCTCCAGTACCTAAAAACGGCAAATGCCCAATCCTCACGACAACTACGTTGGGCTCTTTTTTTTGCTGAATATGACTACGTGATTACATTTCGACCAGGGGTGAAAAACGGGAGGGCCAATGCCCTTTCCCGTATGGGGGTGGAAGAGCAAGGGTATCAGACCCCTGACCCAATAGCAATCATCCCGAGTGACAAGCTCCTAGGAATCACAGCAACCATAACTCAGAAAGAATTACATGAAGAAATCCAAAACCTGATGAGTCCAGAGCAATTACAAGCGTGGAGTGCACAAGGAGAACATTATATGATAAAAGATCAGTTGCCCTACTTCAGGAATCGTTTATTCTTACCAAACCAAGAACTACGAGAACAAGTCATGTCCGGTTATCATGATTCCTTGATCGAAGGCCACCCCGGAATCGCTAAAACCCTAGCCAAGGTAAAACGAAATTATTGCTGGCTCACGTGGCGTAAAGACATTATCCAATTCATCCTATCTTGTGGAGTGTGTGCTCAAATCAAGTCATCCAAGCAGAAACCGTCTGGGCTATTACAACCATTGGAAATCCCACCAGCACCCTGGCACACGTTGTCCCTTGATTTTATTACTGACTTATCACCCAGTCAAGGGTTTAACACTATTCTTGTGATCGTGGACCTATTTTCAAAAATGGCACATTTCATTCCTCTTAAGGGGCTCCCAAATGCTTCCACTCTGGCAAAGGTATTTCTTGAAGGCATCGTACGGCTCCATGGGTTTCCTTCAGTTTTGGTCTCAGACCGAGGTACTCAATTCGTATCTAACTTCTGGAGAAAATGCTGCACTATGGCCCAGATCGACATCCGGCTATCCACCAGTCACCTTCCCCAAACAGATGGTCAAACTGAGAGGACAAATCAGACGCTCGAGCAGTATCTGCGTCGCATGTTACACCAAGCTGAAGAAAGCTGGTTCGACCTATTATGGATAGCTGAATATGCTTAAATTAATTCCCTACACACCAGCACTGGGCAGACACCCTTTTATACCATGTATGGCAGGCACCCACGTACTTCTGAGATGGACGTTCCTACAACCCTGGAAATGCCAGCAGTCAAAACCTTGCACACAACCATTTCTCAAACCTTTAAAAGGGCAGCTGAACACCTACTTCAAGCTAAGAATCGCCAAAAGAAGTTTGCTGATCAACACCGAACAAAGGCCCCCAACTACCAAGTGGGAGACAAAGTCTGGCTGGCGTCTAAACACGTGTCCATTAAAGGAACCCGAACTTTCAGTCCAAGATACCTGGTTCCATTCACCGTCACCTCCTTGATTAATCCTGTGGCGGTCAGACTAGCTTTGCCGTCAAACATGCAGATTCACCCGGTGTTCCACATGTCTCTCCTTAAACCTGTTCAACCTGGGACCCGGGTAGGAACGCCACCGCAGCCAGTAGTAGTCGCCGGGGAGCCAGAATTCGAAGTCAAGGACATCCTGGATTCAAAGTACGTCAGATCCAAATTATACTACTTAGTAGACTGGAAGGGGTATGGTCCAGAAGACTGGACATGGGAGCCTTGTGAGTACATCCATGCACCTCGCTTGCTTAGACGATTTCATCAGAACCATCCAAACAAACCAGGACCAGACAGAAGAGTCACCTTGAGAGGGGCCTTGGGGGGGAGTGTTGTCATGATTCCTGCCCCTCATGTCCCCAGCCCTCCAAGATGTCAGGCTGGAGCCAGGCCAGGATCACCTACATGGCCCTCAAGGGCCTCTCTATCCCTCCAAAGACCCACTTGGAGTCAGACTTGGCGCTTGTGGCACCAGACTCACTCACTCCCATAGGATAACATTGGGGAATTGGACTTGTAGTGCATTGATGGGGACAAGATGGATGCCCCCACATATTTCGGTTCTCAAAACTGCATGTGCAGTCTAGTCTTTTGGGTGTGGTTCAGCCCAGAGACACCTGGGATACCCAGAGACTATTTAAGCCACGCCCAGGCTGAGAAACATGCTTTGTGTTTTCTGCACCCGCACCTGCAGCGTGACACTCACTGTGTTCGGATCGGTCTCCAGTAGGCCTGCATCTTTCTTCTGCGCTCAACTCCTGCAAGAACAAGAACACTGTTAGGAACAGCCTTAGCTTGCGGTGCTTCTGCCCATCATTCATCGCTCCTTCTGTTCTGCAGGCATCTTCGGCGGTGTCATTCCCGCATGCCGCTTCCTAAGAAAAAGGGACAAGAACAGAAAAAAGGCATTAGTAAGCATTCAGCAAATCTTCGCTTATTTTTAAAGACTGCACGAGCTTCAAACGGTTACCTGAATCCAGGCGCTCTGGGGGAACTCTGTCTCCGGAAATTCTCATCCATCTGCAAGAAGGAAAAGACACTTCAGGTTAGCGTGAAAACATCTAGAGGCGCCGCGTACCGTGCTTACTCACCGCGTTTCTTCTTCATAACCGGCATCCACGCTGAAAACGTCGCAGCACCTAAAAGAAACAGAAAAAGAACTCAGTTCAATACAAATACGAAAGGGTTGCATTGCGCATCGCGCTCTCACTCACCTTCAGCGCTACTCATCTCAGCAGCACGTCGCCATCCCCGGAGGCCAGCCATCATCTAAGGAAGGAAAGGAACGAAGATAGAGAACTGTTCAAAAGACTCATTATACTTACCTGTCGGACTCTTGCCAGTGAAGTAACTAGGCAGCAACGAGCCTGCATCAATCAGCGCGCCCCTGTGCTGAAAGCAGAACGGAGAGCACACTTTCCAAGAAAACAAGGTGAGCTGTGGATCAAAGGGAAGGGTTGGACCCCGGGGAAGAAGGGGTTCAAGCACACAGAAACAATAAGGAGTTAAACTCTACAAATCCTGTGTTTCAGGCCCAGTTTCCAGTCGAGTAGACTCCAGGGAAGGGTTTGAGGTTGTAAGAGGTCAGAACAGGCTGAGTGACGTCCCCATGGATACCAGGTGAGCGTTACACTCAGACACATAACATGCCTCTTGGATCTCTCTCCACTGAGCTAACAATGACCCAAGAACCAGGCCGGTACACGGGAAATATATTGGTATTTATTTAAATTAACAGTAATAGAAATTAGCATGAAAATATCGAACACACCACTTTATCTGTGGCACAACACAATCAACTTCTCTCAGCATAAATAAATCACAAAAGTGAGTTAAAAAGAACACATTCACAATTCTACACTTCCTGGCAATTTCACTTGACAAAATAATTACACTGATCAATAATAAAATGTCCCCAAACCTTTGTTTTAAAATAAACACAGGGTGATTTATTGCATTGTTTTCCAGCCCCACCCCCCTGCTTTGGTCTATGTTGGGAAGTCAGACAGAAAAATTGGAAAGAAGTCAGGGTCAGCGGGACAATAAGGATTACCCGATTAAATTATAGGCTATACTTTTCAGCGCACACGGGTAAGTGAGCTTTGTTAATTTCGAATTTTAACAAAATTCACCCCATAGTGTTCTGCCAAATGGGGAATTAATTAAATTAATATTTTTGTTTACGTAGGCTAAGCATCTACACAGTCCCCGCTGCCCCTCCACCCACTATAAAGGGAAAGGATTCAAGGCAAGCAGGCCCCCCCACCTTTTGGTTTTCCAATGCTTAGTTCTACTTACATAGCAAGCCTCTGTTTAAGGTTCAGGAAAGCCAGCTGCATCTCAGGACAGTCTGGGAAGACAGGGCAGGAGTCTGGTCACTCCACTCTCAAAGATGGCCTCCCGCTCTCCATCACAGGACCCAGTCAGCTTTGAGGCCTTCCTAGAAATAGACAGCTCCACCCAGATGCACTCTCAGCAATCGCCTCTGGTGTTTCCTTACAGCTGTCAGATGGTAAGTTTCAACAGCCTTCCTGATGGTCTGTCTCTTCTCTCTGTCCTCCTGTCTTCCTCCTTTTTCTGTCTCCTCGGTTTTCTGTGTGTTCTCTGTCCTAGTGCAATCCCCCTTATCATGGCAATGACAGCACTAATTTTACAATCTTTGTTACACATCGCGGCAAGTGGTCGTTATGGGCACGGACCCGCTTGTGCGGCGCCGTGATTCCAAGCATCTCCAAGATGGAAGCTAGCACATCTTTCCGACCCGCTGGCAGCGGTCTAGTAGTTGCACGCTCTCTTGACGTGCGGCCGACCGGTCACGTGATCCTTTATCCGGAACCGAAGCGACCAGTGCTTCGCGTCGCTTCTGTCTTTGACGCTCCGTGAGTTCGTTGCTGTATCCTTCCTCTGCATGCACACATTTCTCTCTATCTTTAGCGGTTCCTACTTACCCTGTTGCTTTCTCTCATCAGATCCTCTGCTCTGCATTCGTTGGTTCCTTTTTCAACCGGCTTCGCCAACTCTTCTTGTTTGTCTTCTATTCTGGCCAGACCCACATCCGAGTAAGTACCCTTTCTCTAGGATTCCCTTTGAGACTGGCCAGGCTCTCATTTCTGATTACCCTTCCAGGCTTCCCCGAAGCTGTCCTTTGCAGTCAGATTCCAGACCCGAACTTTCCATTAGTCCTTTTCGGGTGAGAGATATCTCTTTGAAGCTCTTTTCTTTTCCATTCTACAGACCCTCCTCTAACCTGATTCCTATCTCTTCACCTCTCATTCCTGCAGACAAAGTGTCTGGTCTGATTCCCGGGGGTTCCTGCCGTAGACGTCCATCTTACATCGTATCCTGATCTGCACGAGCTGGGATTCGTCCAGGGTTTTCTTCCCATTGAGGGTTTCCCTGGGAGTCCTGTCCGCTCTCCTGGGTTACTTTACCCTGGGTTGAGTGGCCAGGGCGGTCTCTGGGAAATTTTCACAGCTGCTTTGTCTTTCCAGTTGGAGTCATCAATTGCCAAGGTGAGCTGTTGTAAAGCTTTCACTTTATTTAGTTCTACAGCTTACTCATATTTACACGAGTTCCCTAACAGAATTAACAGTAAGCGACGCCCGAAAAAGGATTATTGGCAATCGGGATTTCAAATGGAACAACAAATGCAGCAGCTAATGACGGCCATGCAGGCCATGTCATTAGAGGTACAATCCTTGAAACAGGACAATGCTCAGTTACGACATCACGTGGCCAGAGCTTTTTCAGACACTCCCCCGTCGTCCTTACATTCCATTAGGTATGACGGTGATCCCTATAGACTAAAAGAATTCCTTGACAGTTGTACCGTTCAATTCACATTTAAACCTCGCTTCTTCCCTACAGATAAAGATAAGGTCGGCTATGTCATTTCCCACCTCTCTGGTCCTGCGTTAGCCTGGGCGACTCCTTTAGTGACCTCCAACAATGTTATACTCGATTCTTACTCCGCTTTCACTAATAGTCTCAAATCCATGTTTGGAAGAAAGGAGATTTCGGTTGCTACTCAAGAGAGGCTTCTCGATTTAAAGCAAGGAAGCAAGGAATTACTTTGGTATATCACTCAATTTAAACAACTGTCCTCCGAACTAGGCTGGCCAGATGAAGGTCTTCTTACTCTTTTTCGGAGAGGTCTCACAGATGAATTAAAGGACGAGGTCTCAAAAGTCCCTCGTCCCGCTAATCTAGCAGATATGATCACATTAACCATGCAGATTGATTACCGAATGCATGAAAGGACATGCAAAAGGAAAAAAGGAAAGGGTACACGTCCACAGTGGGATTTTTCCACAACCCCTCAGAAATCTCCGTCTTCTACTGAAGAACCCATGCAAGTTGGGACCATTCGAGGACCAATCTCAGCCACTGAAAGAGATAGGAGAAGATCTCTGAAATTATGTATGTACTGTGGATCCTCCAATCATGTTTTGAAAGACTGTCACTTAGTTCCTCCTCGTCGCTCTCTTAGTCCCAAATCGGGAAACTTCAAAGCCTTACCGTTGAGGGAAGACCGGTAAGTGCCCAGTATCATTCTTCCCCGTATCAGACCAGTATGTCTCTTGACAACTCTCTAAACAACCCGGCCATGGTGGTAGTTTCTCTTTCCATCCTGCTACCAGAAAATGTCATCCCTGGTATTCCGGCCTTGATAGACTGCGGTGCAGCCGGGAATTTTGTGGATGTGGAGTGGGCAAGATCACACGGTATCTCTCAGGTACCAAAGACGTTAGTTACTCCTATTCAAGGAGTAGACGGTACCCCTCTGAGTTCAGGCCCCATTAAGGACCAAACCATTCCGCTCACTTGTAAAATATCTAGCCATAAAGAAACCCTGGTTTTTGACGTAATCAGAACTGCCCATTATCCAATTATCCTGGGGCTCCCTTGGCTGAGATTGCATAATCCCTTCATAAACTGGACCGCGGGAACTCTTTTTCTAGGGTCAGAATATTGCGTCCGTCATTGTCTTTCTCAAGAATCTGTGGGGATTCGCATACCTGCAGAGGAAACTCTCAAACCGACGGTATCTTCCATCAGCCAACTGGAGATTCCTGACTGTCATAAGCATTACCGATCAGTGTTTGAAAACCCCGAATTTCCTAATCTCCCTCCTCATCGAAGAGATGACTGTCACATAAACCTGCTTCCCGACCAGCCCATTCCCTTTGGCCGCATGTACGTCCTGTCGCAAAAGGAAAAGGCGACATTAAAGGAATACCTTCAAACTCATTTACGGAATGGTCTAATTTCTGAGTCAGTGTCACCTGCAGGAGCTTCATTATTCTTTATTCCCAAAAAAGACTCTGATGAGCTCCGTCCCTGTATAGATTATCGAGGACTCAACAAGATAACCACATCTGACAAATATCCCATGCCTCTCATCACGGATATTGTGGAAGCTGTTCGAGGGGCTTCTTGGTATACCAAGTTGGACCTTCGTGGTGCTTACCATCTCATTCGTATTGCTCCAGGAGACGAATGGAAGACCGCTTTTCGGACTCCTTTTGGACATTATGAATATCATGTGATGCCATTTGGCTTAGTTAATGCGCCTGCGATATTTCAGAGGTTCATGGATCATCTATTTGCCGACATATTGTTCCGATTTGCCATCATCTATCTCGACGATATCCTGGTTTACTCCAACAACCAAGAGGAACATATCCATCATGTTAACATTGTATTAGAACGCCTGCAGTCCAACCATCTCTATTGCAAAGCTTCCAAGTGTGAATTCCATCAGAAACAAGTTACCTACCTAGGATTTGTCCTTTCTTCCCTGGGCATCTCCATGGACCCCAAAAAGATTTCCGCAGTTGTGGATTGGCCTGTTCCTACGGGAATAAAGGACATACAGAGGTTTTTGGGGTTCGCCAATTTCTATCGTAAATGTATTCCTTCCTTCTCAGAAATCATGCTCCCCTTGACTCGACTTCTCAAGAAAGGGGTGTCATTTGTCTGGAATGATTCAGCTCAAGAGGCCTTTGACAGTTTGAAGAAAATGTTTACCTCCTCCACAGTTTTGATCAACCCTGACCAATCCAAACAATTCATTGTTGAGACAGACGCTTCTCAGAACGCGTTGGGAGCTGTGTTGTTACAGGCATCAGAACATGGTGAAGAAAGACCGGTGGCATACTTATCCAAGACATTTAATCCTGCTGAGATAAATTATTCAGTACTCGAGAAGGAACTGATGGCTATCAAACGCGCCTTTGAGGAATGGAGGCATTTGCTGTTGGGTTCTCCCTTTCCTGTCTTGGTGCGTACTGATCACCAAAATCTCAAGGTTCTCCAAAATGCTTATACCACTAATAGCAGACAAGCACGTTGGGCTTATTTCTTCTTACCCTTTCGAATAGAATTTGTTTACTGGCCTGGCAGACAGAATCTAAGAGCAGATGCTTTATCCCGTAAAGATTCTCCAACTTCATCGTTTAGCCCAGAAAAGATGTTTCCCAATGCTCGATTTATTGCTGTACTCACTGACTTCCTGCAAGAGGTACAAACAGCCACCACTCTTAATAAAACTCTTTGTGAAGACCTGGCATCTACTTATCTTCTCGCCAAGGAAAAGGAATACTACTTTCATGGTACTCAAGTGTTGATTCCCGTTCCTTCTTTACAACTGGAGGTGTTAAAAATTTGCCATGACTCACGAGCTGCAGGACATAGGGGCGTACTTCCCACATTGGAACTCATCCAACGGCATTTCTGGTGGCCTTCCATGAGATCGGATGTCCAGGATTATGTAGCCGCCTGTAACATCTGTGCTCTTGCTAAGACCCCTCGTTCACCACCATTAGGGTTATTAGCTAGAATGCCCATACCAGACCGACCTTGGCAAATCATTTCCACTGATTTCATTTCTGACTTACCACCATCATCGAATATGACTACTATCATGGTAACTATCGATTATTTCACCAAATTAGCACACTTTACCCCTCTGCGAAGATTACCAAATGCTCCTTCCATGGCCAACATTTTTCTCTCTGAAGTATTTTCTCGCCATGGTCTACCGGATACCATAGTGTCGGACAGAGGTCCTCAGTACACCTCCCTCTTTTGGCAGCAGATCTGTCGCATTCTGGGGATCAAACGTGCCCTCTCTTCTGGATATCATCCGCAGACGAACGGGCAAACTGAGCGTTTGAACCAAACCCTCGAGGGATACCTACGGTGCTTTATTTCTGCAGCTCAAGATAATTGGGTGGAACTGCTTCCTTTAGCAGAATTTGCATACAACAATTCTTTGCATTCTGCTCTCCAATCCACTCCTTTCTTCTGTACTTATGGTTATCACCCTTCCTTTGCTCCGAGTGTTTCTCCCTCCAATTCCAACTGTCCGGGGGTGGATTCTCTGATTGTAGATATCCATGAGGGGCAGAGACTGGCCAAGCAATCGTTACAGAAAGCTCAGGATCGAGCAAAGAAGTATGCTGATCGTCATCGTAGAGAAGTTAAGGAACTGACCATCGGGGATTCGGTCTGGCTTGCTTCCAGATTTCTTCCTCGTCATTTGGTCCCATCTAAGCTATCTCCCAGATATTTCGGTCCTTTTCTGGTTCTCTCCAAAATTGGAGCAACTGCTGTCCGACTTGCCTTACCTGCTTCCTGGTCTCGGATTCACCCGGTTTTCCATCTGTCTCAGATTAAGCCAGTAGTGCGGGATCGTTTTCATCGCAATCGTGATTCCCTACCTCCTCCGATTCTCACTGACAGTGGTCCTGAATTTGAAGTGGCTGCAATTTGTGACTCACGATATCATCGTGGTCGATTGCAGTTTCTAATTGACTGGAAAGGTTATTCTCCGGCAGAAAGAATGTGGGAGCCAGCTTCTGGGGTTCATGCACAACGACTTGTGCGACGTTATTTCCTGCTTCATCCGGGCAAACCAGGGGCGCCCTCCCGGAGGAGAGGGCATACTGTTACACATCGCGGCAAGTGGTCGTTATGGGCACGGACCCGCTTGTGCGGCGCCCTGATTCCAAGCATCTCCAAGATGGAAGCTAGCACATCTTTCCGACCCGCTGGCAGCGGTCTAGTAGTTGCACGCTCTCTTGACGTGCGGCCGACCGGTCACGTGATCCTTTATCCGGAACCGAAGCGACCAGTGCTTCGCGTCGCTTCTGTCTTTGACGCTCCGTGAGTTCGTTGCTGTATCCTTCCTCTGCATGCACACATTTCTCTCTATCTTTAGCGGTTCCTACTTACCCTGTTGCTTTCTCTCATCAGATCCTCTGCTCTGCATTCGCTGGTTCCTTTTTCAACCGGCTTCGCCAACTCTTCTTGTTTGTCTTCTATTCTGGCCAGACCCACATCCGAGTAAGTACCCTTTCTCTAGGATTCCCTTTGAGACTGGCCAGGCTCTCATTTCTGATTACCCTTCCAGGCTTCCCCGAAGCTGTCCTTTGCAGTCAGATTCCAGACCCGAACTTTCCATTAGTCCTATTCGGGTGAGAGATATCTCTTTGAAGCTCATTTCTTTTCCATTCTACAGACCCTCCTCTAACCTGATTCCTATCTCTTCACGTCTCATTCCTGCAGACAAAGTGTCTGGTGTGATTCCCGGGGGTTCCTGCCGTAGACGTCCATCTTACATCGTATCCTGATCTGCACGAGCTGGGATTCGTCCAGGGTTTTCTTCCCATTGAGGGTTTCCCTGGGAGTCCTGTCCGCTCTCCTGGGTTACTTTACCCTGGGTTGAGTGGCCAGGGCGGTCTCTGGGAAATTTTCACAGCTGCTTTGTCTTTCCAGTTGGAGTCATCAATTGCCAAGGTGAGCTGTTGTAAAGCTTTCACTTTATTTAGTTCTACAGCTTACTCATATTTACACGAGTTCCCTAACAGAATTAACAATCTTGCTGAGGTACCCTGCAATAATTCCTGCAACTAGGATTGGACAGTTACCCTCTCTCTCCTCCCAACCCTGCCTCCAAGTCAGGACTGGTTTAGGAGTCTGGAGCAGCTCCATATGGCAATTCCCATTTGTAATCGCCCCTTTGTTCTCCTTTCAACTTTTTGGCAAAATCTAGTTATGTATCCCTACTGCATAATGTTACTAGCAACTGCCATACTAAACATATTTTCTGTTTTAGCTGATCATGGAGAATTAGTTAAGTCGACTACCAAATCTATATGATTTTGCATGGCCATGTAGCACAATTCTGCTGTTTCCATAAAAAGTACAAAAGTTATGAATATGTAAGTTATTAAGCATATTCCTAATTTTATTTGCCACCTGCTCACCAACTCTCACATTTGGAACATGTTCAGATCAGCAAGAAGCCTAGTCTAACTGGCCTTTACAGTTGCCAGAGTCAAAGGTAGATGCATTTTGTATCCCCAAAATCACCTAGAAATTACATAAAACATGGTACAAAAATGAAACCAATCTGCCTCACAATGTCTGAGAAAAAGGCCTAAATGATAATAGTTCTTTTAAATTAATTGTACATATTTATGTTCAGCAAACGGTATATCTGATTCATCCAGCACAGCCACCGGTCTCCCTGGGCCAGCCTGTGATTAGGGTTTATTTTATGAGTCTCTCCGAAATTGGTAGTTTGCTCTTTGAAGTGGCAGCCCCCAGTCGTTACACCTTATAGTCATGCTCGAGCCAAGGATGACTTTCCTTGAAGTCCCTGCTTTCAGAGCCAGCAGGTCTGGAGAACACTGGGCTTTCAACACCTTCAGCAGGAAGGAAATTCTGTTGCAGGTGGTCATTGGATGGGAGATGTGATATCCAGGCTGGAAGTGGGAGATTTCCTTTGTGAAGTTTTGATTATCACCAGAAACAGTGTCTGCATTGGGCTGACATTTTCCATGAACACAAAGTGGCTCTTCAAATGTCGCTGGAGTTTTGTCGGTGAAGCATAATAAACATTGTTTTTGTCACACACACATCATGTTTTGTTTTCCTGACATTGTTCTGCGAGCAGTGATTTTTTTTCACTTTTGCTTTTGAAAGTCGTTTTTATTTGCACACACAATGTGCAGGCCTTTTTTGTTTCAGTGTTTAAAAATCCTGTTTTCCATGTGACAGGGATCTTTGATTCCTCCTTCTTTTGTAAATTAAAATGCTCATTGTCCATTGGTAATGACAGGTAGGCCCCTTTTCATATGGCTCTTTAACTTTACTTGAAAAACAAAAGCAAAAGTCAGGCCGTTTTTGTTTCAGTGTTTAAAATCTTGCTATTCATGGGACTTATGTTTGGGGCCTTTAAATGCACCCCACAAATTCAGTCCAGTAAATGAACTTTAAAGTAAAATGCAGCTGCGAGATCAGCAATACTAAGTAATCAAGAGGGATGGAGAAGCTTACCACCCCCTCCCCCTCCTACTAATTTCATGACAATGAAGAAGGCCAGAAAACACCACAATCACCAATTCTATTTTGGACGAATTCCCAACGGACCTTTGATTGACAAGTTTGTCGAGAGGCATCCACTCAGCCAGCCATACCGTCCAGGGCACGGTGCAAACCTATCCCTGTGTGGATGAAGAGCCACAGCCCATGATCAGGGACACCTCTATTGACAGCCTGGACTAAGCACTAAGGAGCCATTTTGCTGACGTTGTTAGAGTCACCACGACATAGCAGCGTTGTTATGAATCGCCTGCGGACCTGGTCGATTTGGCACCGCTGGCGTCAACACCCAAGATGGCGTATCGTTCTCCCAAGATGGCGCATCTCACTGAGAGCTGCATTCTAGACCAACAGAACGGCAGACAGGAGGCTCCTCCCTCTTACCCGGAAACAGTTCATCTGAACCAGAAGCCGGGACAGCAGTGCGTTGCTACTGCTTACTGTAGCCACGTTACGTGAGTAATCGGATAGCTTACGAACTCTCTACCGAATCCTTACCTTTCTGCAACTTTCCACTTTCCTTACCTCCCGTTTCCTTTGTATTCCAGGCAGTTCCCTCCTATGCGCCCACTGAGCGTAGACGCGATTCTTCCCGCTCATAGCATAACCCAAGACCCTTCTCAAGTAGGTTTCGTAATTTATCGGAGATCAGGTTTGTGTCTTGCTGCTATTTAGCCGGCAATAACTCTTCGCCTTTTCAGGTAGCATTCCTCGCTGCTAACGAGGATCCTTGGTACAAGACTACGTTACCCACAACTCTTTCTCCTCAAGTTATGGACAGTGTCTTTACCAACTTAAGTAAATGGAACCCTCAATAGAGTAGTAATAGAGTAGAGCTTTCTAATCTGCCACTTGAAACCTCTCCTTTCTCTTACTCTGTTTATTAAAGGAATCGAGCGAGTTTACCAACAGCAAGACTTCCTATCCCTCTTCTCTCTCGTTCAGCAAACCTGCATCCCAGAAAGGTACCTTCATTCACTTTTCCCTTCTGATATTCCTTCCTGTAAGACCCTCTATTAATTATCTTCTTGTTATTCTAGTTACATCCACGAAAAGTAGAATATACTTACGAGTAAAGGGGAAGACTACGCTCACTAGCCACGTTCCCCAGTTCCTCCAGACCAGCACACTCAAACCGCCCAGGGTTTTCTCCCGTTCGAGGGTTTCCCTGCTGTGGTCTCCAAGTGCTTTATTTATAAGCGCAGGGAGAGTGTGGCAGGTGAGCTCTCATCACTTCTTGCAGTTCCGAAGACAAGGTAGGCTGCTCTTTGATTGTGCTATCCATCCGCTAGCACTGAGGGTGAGGAGTAGATTGAGTGCTAAGGAAGAAATTGGTTATTAACAAGCGTTAGACATGAAGTACACATACCATCTGCACTTCGGGACAAAAACACACACTAGAATACATGAATAACACGAGTGTACAGTTCTATAGTTAGAGGACAGATACGTATACATACTGCCATTGCTTTTATTTAGATTTTATTACGAGTTTTAATCACCGAAGTGATTTTTACAAGCTAGTAGTTAAATCACTCCAAAATGAAGAGGTGACGAAAAGGAAGGAAGAAGAAGAAAAAAGAAGGAAAAAGTAGAAGAAGTGAAATAAGTTCCAATTTAAAAGACAGTAAATCAGAAGTTAACAGGAGAGGCTGCACCCTCTAAAGTTGTGAGAATCGTAGAATGAAAAAGGGCTCTAAGCCTCTGGCAAGAGCTCCATTACTTTGTCCTTGTCCTTTTATTATTTTTGCCATTAGCCAAACACAGCAACACAGAAACCGCAAGAGACCAGAGATCCTGAGCAAAGATTGCAGATGCTTACATGCGAATAACCATATGGAACTGCAGGAGCACATCTGGGACCTGACAGAGCCAAGTGTGACTAACCTATGGAAATGTAGTATAGTATGGACACTGTAGAAACCGCATTATAAGGTTAAGGAAAATTACAGCAGGCCGCGGGCTTCTGAGCAAGAGACGAGCTGAGCTGATTCAGGCTGGACAGAGAGCAAGACGTGTGAGACAGGAACCGCAGCCAAGGCCAAGAGATACGGATGACATTCCAATCCACAGACGACAAAGGGACAGCTGCAGAAAAGACTGATAAATCCTCAGAATTCAGAGCTGCACAGTTCAAATCTGTGGTCTCTGAACACGTGACACGGCCGAAGCAGACAATGGAAGGCGAGCAGCGGTGGGAAAGGAGCACTGGACCCAGGCTGCCAGACACAGACAGTGAAAAGCATGCAACAATATGCAACAAGTGTTGCGCTGCTCAGGAGAGCACTCTCATGAGCTAAGGTGGTGTACACAAGTTACAATGCAGACACATAGTCATTCTTGTTACCTTGAAGAGGTACACAGAGAGTTGAGAACCTTTGCGGATCCCAGGCCTGGGGACGTCAGCGCTAGCCAACCATAGTTTAGTATCCTAGGGGTGGGTAGCAATGGGCAAGAACCAATGGTACGTCCACCACACTGCAACAATGTTATAGATAGTGACTTGGGGATGAACCAGGCCAGCCACCAGACATGTGAGGGCCAGTAGAGTCAGATCTATATAGTCCACTATAGGTAGTAGAATACTCAATACCCAATCTTGTGGCCCAATAGGTTTTCTGGAGAGGGGCCCACATTGTGATGTCATGCAGATGCCGGTGGGTAGTAAAACCAGCCTGCAGCCCGAGGAAGAGTGAGATGTGCATGAATTTTTCCTGTTCTTGCGCTGATCCCTGTTGGTTTTGTCTGTAATAAACTGCAGTTTGAACTTGCCATATACTGAGTCCTCCGTGTATCCTGGGGGGGAGGGAGTTGGGCCATCCAAGGCCGCAGACTTCCATTGTCCCTCTGGCATACCTGGGGGACCTCTCCAACTGTAACGCAGTGGTCCGGTGAAAGGAAGTAACCCATTCAAATGTTTTAGTGAAAGGTATTTTGTTTGAAGCTAAAAGGCAAACAAACAGCAAGAGTGAAAGTAAAATAGTGAACGTTGAGTTAAAGTGGTCCTATGGCAGTCTGTAAAGAAAGCCACACACTTTCAAAAAACTTTGACATCCAAAAGTGGTCTGAGCCCAACTCGGGGAGACCCGAAGTATAATAAGCTTGGGGAAGGGACCCTCTTGCAACTTCTATTGTGAGAGGCAGAGGGGGACCTATGAGAACTGTGTGGTGGAAGGTCTGAGCCTGGCAGAAGGGGACCTCTGTGAAGGTTTTTTTTAAAACATTATTTGGGAAGTCAGAGAAAGAGACTTTAACTTGTAAGGCCAGGCGGGCCTCGATCCACGGTTTTGAACTGTGTATTGTGTTGCAATCCGCCCCAGAGTGTGTCATCCTGCCTACAAGGATCGCCTTACTTCGTGAGGCCTAACGTGGGGAGGAGAGTTGGTTCAGTCGCATTATAATTTGAACCCTGATTTTTCCTTTTGCATACATTTCTCCTTTTTACACTTCTTGTACAAAAGATAGGGCAGGCATTAGGTTTTGTTAGTATAGGCCTTTTTGATTTTACGGACTTCACTAGGACTGTTTTGTTTATCGTTTGATAGTTGAGACTACTCCCATTTTAGTTATAGGGCAAAATAGGAGTTTATCCAACCCCAAAATTTTCAATAAAGGTTTTACAAATTGTATCAATTGTCGTCAGTGTCAATACTTCTGATAACATGCCTTTCCTATATATGGAGTCAGAGTGGGATCTGACTCAATTGATAAAAACTTTTAACCCATTTTGGTAATTGTCATCCCACCAGAAGGAGAGAATAGGATTATTGGACTCCTTGATTCTGATCGAATATCCACTATTAAGGAGATGTTATTCTCCCAACTTCAAATCCCAGTTAACCAACAGGATTTGTTTTTCAAAAGCCAGGTACACACCCTTCCGATAGCACATTCTCAAATAAAACAGTGGGACTGAATAGTCTTAAAAATCAGATCCTCCAATATATTTATTATACCTAGCACCTTAAACTCACCTTCTCCTGAACCTTTTTTTTTTGGTGTCAAACCACCCTCATCAAAGTCAGGTTAGGAAGTGTCAGACGACTTTGAAACCTTCTCTGAATAGGTTGAGACGCTTGTCTTCTCTGAGTCTGAAAGCCAGACAAAGGGGACCCTTACCCCTTCTGAAAATATGACGGATGTTGAAGCCGTCGTAGCTCAACTTGCTGCTCATCACATTCAGGCCGAAGCTCGCCTTCAAGAAAATGTGACGAGATTAGTCCAATTGTAAGTAAGACCTCTATTACCTCAAGGGATATTACAACCCTACCACGAAGGAGAAGACTTAGGGAATTTATTTTGAAGTTTGAATGATTGGCTGAACAACTGGGTTGGGGAGAAAAGCTAAAAAAATGGTACTTGGGACCGCTGCTAAAAGGCAAGTTACAAACCACCTATCAGTTGCTTAATCTAACCATGGGCGCTACCTTCATATCCATCAAGGAAGGGCTCCTTAAAAAAGGAGGTCATACCAGTATTTTTATCAGCAAAAACTAAGGTCCATCAGATTAAACCCCGGTGAGACACCTATGGAGGTTGGAGAACAAATTAAAAACACTGTTGTCGTATGGGTCAGCAATAAAACACTAGAAGAGTTGGTAGAAATTATCATCTTGGAACAGTTTATCAACTCATTGCCTCCTTTCCTACAGAAAGCTATATTACAATTAATTAGGCCCACTCTTAACTTGGCTATTGAAACTGCCCAAAACCATTCAGATGCAGTAAAACATTTCCATTCCTTCCATAAAAATGAAGATAGAAAAGATCAAAAACCACCCTACAGTAGAATGAGGAGGACTCTCTAAAACCCGAGAGTGGACCCCGAGAGAAAAGGTAGAAATAAAAAAAACTGACACTAGGACCAAAGAAGAATTAAGGAGAGAGAAACCCAGAGGGATTAAGCGAAAACCATCTGTTTTTCATGTAGAGAAACAGGTAATTTAGCTCAGCATTGTCCCAAAAATCAAAAGGAGGAGTCTATGGAAATAGGTTGCTTAAGAGGAGAGGAATGGAAAGAACAAGAGGAGGATCTAAAAAACTTTAGCATATGTTTATGTCGATCCTCAGTGGAGTTTATGTATGAAAACGCTATCGTGAATGTGAGGATAGTAAAATCATTAGTTGGTTCTGGCTGTAAACAAACAGCTTTAAGACCCGATTTGGTCTCTTCAGCAGGATCTAGAACATGCAAACATAGTTAGTGTCACCTGTGCATATGGAGATAACGAGATCTGTCCACGAGTACCAGTGTACATTAATATCAGAGGGAAGTCCTAGCTAGTATCATCAGCCATCATCCCTGGACTTCTGGAAGAGGTAATTTTAGGAAGAGATTTTCCAGAATTCTCCACCATTCTTCAAAAGCCTCCTTCCTCACTTAGAGAATTTATGCCACAAGATCAATGGCAGTCTGATTTCTATTCCCAGACCTCCCCGGTATGGGAATGGATGGAAACAGTGCCTCATAGGTTATGTCAAATCACCTCAGTCTCAGTGTAGAGGAGCAGATGTACACATCCGCAGGAGATCCTACCCCCCTACGTCCCCTGTATTGGAGACTTGAGACTGTATCCTGTCTAACACCAGCTATTGTACCAATATCGCAGCGAATATTTGGAAGACGGTATCCATTAAGACAACCATATCGAATGTACCCTCGAGTTGATGACAGCCTGCAGGAGGAAAACCCGGAAGGAATAAGAGAAAGAGCTAAGAAAATTAAATTGACTGATGATGTCATAAGAAAGTGTGAAAGTCCTGAAATACTGAATGAAGACATTGGGCCTCATTACGAGTTTGGCGGTAGCCGTGTTCGTATTAAGGGCACGGCTACGCCAAACTCGCTACCGGCCCCGACACCCGCGAATGGGCCATTAGCGGCCCATTATGAAATGAATGGGTCGGTAATTGCCCATTCACGGGTGCCGGTTTGGCCGGCCTCCCAATCCCCCTTCTGCCCTATAGGGCAGAAGGCGGGTGGGGAGCATGGTTGCACCGGCACTGTTAATAACGGTGCCGGTGCAATCACTAGTTCTGTTCGCAGGTGCCGGTCTGCAAGCCTGGTCAGACCACGCGTGCAGTCCGGCACCGGCAAGCAGAACTCGTAATGTGGCAGAGAGGTAACAACGGCGCCGGTAGCACTACTGGCGCCATTGTTGGCTTTCCGCCACATTCATAATGAGGCCCAATGTATGAATCCTAGAGGAGAAATGACGAAGCAAAGAATCAAGTGAACTTTAAAAGTGTAAAGAAGATTACACGTTAGAAAGTACTGTAGAAATCAGAAGTATAATGAATGTACATCCGCTGAAACGCAAGATAGATCACGTCATCGTATAGGCTAGCTACAAGTAGCGCATAGAATGCAGACGGAGCTAACATTGTACAGAAACTGGACATTGGTATCATGAAATAAGTAAGCCAAAGAATCATGGAGAGAAAATGAAAGTCTGTGTGGCAGTAGAATAGCAGGTTGTTGGAGCTGCATTGGGAGGATCTCTGGCCTGAAGTCAAGAACTGAGAAGTCAAGGTCAGGTATCGACGCTGAAGGGGAACACGTGTGCAGAGGATGAATCATCTCACGCTAAGGTGCAAGAAAGAACACAGAGGAGGCCAAGTCTTAATTCACTAAAACATTTAAAAGCTTGCAGAATTGTGGCCTCTTGTCACGTGAGTGGAGACTGAAAATAGGGCTTGAACTTGGAGTTCCAGACACGATAGCGAGTGCCCTCACTCCTGTTGCATTCCTAGGACAAGAATACTCTGCAAGGCCAAGTACAAATAGAATTTCATGGCAGAAGGCATGGGTGATGAGAGATGTTGGGCTAATTGGGTGGTGCGGCAGCTTCATGTCCTATCTACTTGCACATGGGTCTTGGATTAATGATAATGATGTGTTATTTATATAGCGCCTTTATCCAAAGTGCTTTCCAGAGCACATATTTACATGCAATATCACCCAACCGAAACTGGTACTCATTTATCGACCTCGAAAGGATGAAAGGCTGAGTTGGCCTTGCCGGGATTCGAACCTGCGACCTGCAGATCATGCTCAGATCTCAGCAGCGAGCGCTCAACCCGCTGAGCTATCTTACAGATTATGTGCTGCTAATTGAACCCAATGTTCCAGACATGGCACAAGCGTGCCAAACCAATTGTATTGGTCCATATGACGAAGGACCGTATAGCTAGAGAAACCAATGAAACACTGTATAACTGATTTTTCTTAAATGACACGTATGAAGAGGTAGGCATAAGTTGTCCACCCGATATCTGACAGCCAATAACAAACCTAGCTCCTATACGATTGTATATCTAGGTGTCTCCCTTAACCAATCCCAACCTTTGATAGGTTTTTCACTATGGCCACGTAGCATGATGTCATTCTGAAAGAAATACTTCCTTTTAAAATTTTATAAAATTTAAAACAAAATTACTAAATGTTAGAAAGGTTTATTAAGGTTAATAGAGATTAGACACGCAGCGAAAATGATCCGCACGCCTAGTTAGTATTAGTAGGTTTTAAAATCTAAAATTGAAAATGTAATTCTTTTTCTGGAATCTTCAACTACTCTTGTTTGACAAAATATAATAAAAAATTACTTGACTTAAAAATTACCATGAATTAACTTGTAAAGGCTTAAAGTAAAAAATTCTTTTGAGCAACATCTAATTGCTTTCTACATTAAACAACGGAATTGCACTTAGCTTAGTCCTTGTTCTTCAATTGGGTTCCTCTGTTCAAACAACTGGTTCAACTGGAATATTCTTATAGTAAGTTTCAGCAACTTCTTTCTTGACTGAGATTACTAGGTAGAAATTTAACTAAAACAAAAGATTCTACACCTAGTGAAAGTACACTATAGTTTTATTTTAACTGGAGCTAAAAATGTACGACCTACTCTGATGAATACTTTAATGAAAGGCAGTTTAGATTTGTAAGGAACATTCTAAGTGACATCACAATACTGCCTGCTGCAAACTAAACCAATCACTATTGAGATAGTGTTCCTCGATCTTGGCTTGGGGACATTTCATCTTTCTAATGAAAGTTAGTTAAGGAAAAAAAAATTGAACTAACTAAAACAGAAAATGTTCTAGTTTCTAAACAGAATGTATTTAATATTTTAATCACCTGAAATAGTGTTTGCAATATCCTATTCTACTAGGAACCTTGCTAATGTGAGGTACAGAATGTGCAAACCTGGCAGTACCCCCCCTGTAAAGCCCTGTCCCAGGGCCTGGTTTAAAGGGTTGTAAACGATTAAACTTTTTAGTTAATCTAGAGGCATGAACATCTTCACTTTTAACCCAAGATCTCTCTTCTGGACCGTACCCTTTCCAAACCACTAAATATTGCAAATGACCTCGAACAATTCTAGAATCCAAAATAACTTGAACTTCATATTCAAAATCATCATCAAAAAATACTGGACCAGGTACTCCCACTAATCTAGTGTCATTTCCACATGGTTTCAACAATTTAACATGAAATGTAGGGTGTATTTGCATACTAGATGACAACTTCAACTTTCAACTTCAAATGGTCCAATAAAACGGGGACTAAATTTGTTCTTTCCTTTCAAGGCTAAGTTTTTAGTGGACAACCATACCTTAACTCCTTCTTGGTATTTAGGAGCCTCCCTACGTTTCTTATCCGCAAATTTCTTGTAACTCAATTTGCTTACTTTCAAGGCTCGAACTGCTTTCTCCAAATTTTGTCCCATAGTTCTCAATCTGTCTTCCACATCAGGAACCTCCACTTCTTCTAAAACTACTCCTCTAAGAAAACGTGGATGAAATCCCTGATTAACAAAAAATTGTGACATTGAAGTTGATTCCTTTACAGTATTGTTATAACAAAATTCCGCCAACCACAACAACTCCACCCAACTGTGATGAGAACCCAAATAACAACAAAGGTATTTTTCTAACTCTTGATTCACCCTTTCTGTTTGGCCA
Organism: Ambystoma mexicanum; assembly: GCF_040938575.1. NCBI lineage: Eukaryota > Metazoa > Chordata > Amphibia > Caudata > Ambystomatidae > Ambystoma > Ambystoma mexicanum. The sequence goes on from NC_090940.1 coordinate 20,702,194, forward strand.
TTACCCTCTGGATGATAACTAGTTGTCAGATTAATCTCAATTCCCAATTCTTTACAGAACGCCTTCCAAAATTTTGAAACAAACTGTGTGCCTCGATCTGAAATCACTTGACATGGTAAACCATGAAGTTTCACTACATTCTGTAAAAAGGCTTGTGCTAAAGACATAGCTGTAGCAGCTCCCTTAATGGGAATGAAATGTCCTGCCTGGAAAAAACATCTACTACAACCAAAACTGTGGAAAATCCTTTGTCAGATGGTAATTCAACAATATAATCCATTGATACTGTATGCCATGGACGAGGTGGAATTGGCAGAGGTAATAGTAAACCAGCAGTCTTTTGATGGTCGGATTTTGCTCTGATACAAATATCACATGTTCTAACATAGTTTTCAGTGTCTTCACGCATCTTCTCCCACCAGAATTCTCTTCGAAGAAGTTCCAAAGTTTTCTTAACTCCTGGATGACCAGCCAAAGGTGAATCATGGCAATTCTTCAGCGCCTCTTCCTGTAATTCATCAGAAGGAAGATACAATTTCGCATCTACATAGGGCAAACCTTCTCTAATTCTTCGCACTGGATCTGCAGCTTCCCATTTTTCCAATTCTTCTTTAGGTAACAAACGATGAATTTGTTCTCGAAAGTCTATTTCTTTATGCACTTCACCCACCACAAAATTCTTCTCGGACAAGAATGATACTGGAACACTATCATCAGTCTTTAGACTTCCTGGAAAACATCGAGACAGTGCATCAGCCTTTCCATTCAAGCGTCCAGGCTTAAACGTGATTACAAAATCAAATTCTTCAAAAAACAGTGACCAGCGAAGTTGTCTTGGTGTTAAAGTCTTGGCGGAACGAAGAAAAGTCAAATTTCTGTGATCTGTTAAAACTGTAACTCGATGACGTGCACCCAACAGATAATGTCGCCATTCTTCGAATGCAGACTTAATGGCCAAAAGTTCTCTGTCTGTAATAGTATAATTCTTCTCAGCCGATGTAAATTTCTTTGAAAAGAATGCTACTGGATGAATTTGTCCAGTTTCTGGATGGCGTTGCGATAAAACTGCTCCCATGGCAGAGTCTGAAGCATCTGCTTCCACAAAGAAAGGTTGATCCACGTCCGGATGTAACAAAATTGGTCCTGAAATAAATTTTTCTTTAAGAAATTTAAAGGCATTTTCAGCTTCCTCGCTCCATACAAATTTAGTTCCTTTCTTCAACAAGTTAGTAATAGGAGAAACCACCTGTGAAAAATTTTGAATAAATCGACGATAAAAGTTTGCAAATCCAATAAAACTTTGAATATCTTTTACTGAACTTGGTTGGGGCCAATCTTTTACTGCTTTTACTTTACTCGAATCCATCTCTAGACCTTCCGGAGATAACACAAAGCCTAAAAATTCCACACAAAAAGTGTGAAACTGACTCTTTTCCAGTTTTGCAAAGAGATGATTCTCATGTAATTTCATTAAAACCTTCTTAACATGTTCCAAATGTTCCTCTTCTTCTTTTGAGAAAATTAAAATGTCGTCAATGTAAACCACCACAAATACATCCAAGTATTCGCGAAGGACTTGATTTATGAAAAACTGAAAAGCTGCTGGTGCGTTACACAGACCAAATGGCATCACCTGATACTCAAAAAGTCCATAACGCGTTCTAAATGCAGTTTTCCACTCGTCTCCTTCACGAACACAAACCAAGTGATATGGCTCTTGTAGATCCAATTTTGTGAAAATTTCAGCTCCTTGAATCCTATCCAACATTACTGATATTAGAGGTAATGGATAGCGATTTTTTATAGTTATTTTATTCAGAGCTCTGTAGTCAATGCAAGTTCTCAGGGTCTTGTCTTTCTTTGGAACAAAGAATAACGGTGAGGCTGCTGGTGATTGCGAATGTCTAGTAAAGCCTTTAGCAAGATTTTCCTCTAAATATTCTTTTAAAAATTCATTTTCTTTCTCAGTAAGGGCATACATTCTTCCACAAGGAACTGGTGCTCCAACTTCAAGATCTATTTTGCAATCAAATTCTCTATGAGGTGGTAATTCATTAGCTTCTTTTTTGTCAAAAACATCTTGAAATTCCTTGCAACACTCAGGTAAGACTCCAGCTACTGCCCCCACTATATGTTCTTTCACCAATCCTGCAGCTAAACAAGCCCCTATAGATTTAGGAATTTCTCCCTGACCTTCTTCAGTTAATTTCATCAAACATTGTTCCCTACAAAAAACCGACTTGAACTCTACGGTTCTTTTGCCCCAATCAATCAGAGGATTATGTAAGGAAAGCCACGGCATGCCTAATATAATCTGTAACTGTGGTCCAACAATTAGTTCAAATTCAATTTCCTCACAATGTTCTTCCCCAATTTTCATCTCCAATTTAGCAGTCATTTGAGTTATCAACCCAGAGGTAAGTGGCGATCCATCTACAGCTCGTACTTGTTCAGGTATTCCCTTTTTGACTAGTGGAATTCCCAATCTCCCAGCCAGACCAATATCAAAAAAATTTCCAGTTGCCCCAGAATCAATCACACACGGTCCACCACATCTTGGCTCACCTTCCCATGTAAAGGATACATTTAAAGTGATGTAGGGAACTGCTGTCTGAACTGTATTCGCCACCTGTTGACCTTTTCCTGGAAATGGGGGAACTCGCTTTGGAGCACGTGGACATTTCCCTACAAAGTGAGTATTATCACCACAATACAAACACAAATTTTCTTTTCTTCTTCTGTCTTTTTCTTCCTTAGTCAATGGAGGTCTAACTGAGTTAACTGTATCATTCCGCATTGAACCCTTACCTTCCTTAGTAACCAGTTCTGTTCTGGGACGTTCACTCCTGAACCAAGCCTTATTCTCAGAAAAATGTCTTCGCTTTTCCAATCTCCTCTCACCCAATCTTATGTCTAATTGCATCACCAAATTTATCAGATCTTCACTTGAAGTGGGTCTCTCTACTATATTTGATAGAGCATCTTTCAACTCATCACGCAGACCTCTATAAAATATGGAAGCTCTTTTTTCTTCTGGCCAACCACTTTCTAACACTAATCCCCTGAACTGTGTGATGTAAGAAATTAATTCACGATTTCCTTGACGTAACTCTAAAAGTTCTCCATCTACACACTGGGAATGTGTTCTTCTATCAAACATCTTTCCAAAGACCTTCTTTAAATCCAACCAATTATGTAACTCTTCAGCCCTTCTCTCTACACAAGGCACCGACCAAGCAGCTGCTTCTCCCGTGAGATTAGAGATTAAAAATGCTACTCTGGAAGTTTCTGTAGGGAATGCCTGTGGTCTGCACATATAGTGTAATTCACATTGCATAATAAATGATTTGAATTTCCTAAAATCCCCTCCAAATCTTTCTGGTGGTGCCAAAGGGGTAGATACTACTGTTCCTCCGGAAAATATATGTGTCTCTCTTCCCTTTCAGTAACTACTCTGGCTTCCCTTATTTCTCCTTTTTCTTGATACAAAATGGGTGGTTCCCCTTCAAAATCAAAACTCAAACCTGATGCTTTGGCTGAATCTTCTTTTCTCACAATACTACTCAACTCCTCCATCTTAACTCCCAGAGACAATGTATCTTTTCTTGTCTCCCTTAATTCAGACTTCAATTCTAATAAAAATCTTTTCAAAAGCTATCAAACTCAACCCTGACTCTGGGTCCATCTTCACTCAGGCAGGATCAAAAACGTGGGCCTTTCATTCTGTCAAGTACTAAAGTAGTTGGATCCTGCAGGAGTGAAACTGGCCCACCTAGCCCCCAAAGCCTGCCTGCTCAACAAACTATAATATGTCTCTAATTACCTGTTGCCTAAACTTGAATTAATAAGAAATGTTGCTGCTTTTGATGCTGTATATGAAGTTTTTCTCTTTCTTTTCTCTCACACTACAGTTTATCACTCTCTAAAACAAATAAATAGTGATACCCATTTATGTAGTTGTTACTCAGCCTTTGAATATCTCCTTTAGTGTATTTTCTAAATAAGTATATTTATTTAATATAAATACCTTGGATAACTTCCTGAAGAAATACTAATATTCCGCTGGCCAGTACTGGATTTCGAAAATATTACAAAGTGTATTTTCTTAAAAAATTCTCCTTCGAAAAAGGCTTTAGTTCAAAACTCTTGTTCATCAAAATAACTGACTAGCCTTGAATCCGAAGCGATTTGTCCAAACGAAAGTCTTTATTTCTTGGAGTCCGTTACGAAGCGCGACACAGAGAAAAAATGATTACATCTCAAAATGGCCGCGACGCACGCGCGACGTCATAGGGTCCTTTTCTCTAATCATGCGCATAGGATTCAATAATACGCTGCGGCTCCGTACGAATGCTCGAAACAAAATTACTAAACGTTAGAAAGGTTTAATAAGGTTAATAGAGATTAGACACGCAGTGAAAACGATCCGCACGCCTAGTTAGTATTAGTAGGTTTTAAAATCTAAAATTGAAAATGTAATTCTTTTTTCTTGAATCTTCAACTACTCTTGTGTGACAAAATATAATAAAAAATTACTTGACTTAAAAATTACCATGAATTAACTTGTAAAGTCTTAAAGTAAAAATTTCTTTTGAGCAACATCTAATTGCTTTCTACATTAAACAACGGAATTGCACTTAGCTTAGTCCTTGTTCTTCAATTGGGTTCCTCTGTTCAAACAACTGGTTGAACTGGAATATTCTTATAGTAGGTTTCAGCAACTTCTTTCTTGACTGAGATTACTAGGTAGAAATTGAACTAAAACAAAAGATTCTACACCTAGTGAAAGTACACTATAGTTTTATTTAAACTGGAGCTAAAAATGTACGACCTACTCTGATGAATACTTTAATGAAAGGCAGTTTAGATTTGTAAGGAACATTCTAAGTGACATCACAATACTGCCTGCTGCAAACTAAACCAATCACTATTGAGATAGTGTTCCTCCATCTTGGTTTGGGGACATTTCATCTTTCTAATGAAAGTTAGTTAAGGAAAAAAAATGGAACTAACTAAAACAGAAAATGTTCTAGTTTCTAAACAGAATTTATTTAATATTTTAACCACCTGAAATAGTGTTTGCAATATCCTATTCTCCTAGGAACCTTGCTAATGTGAGGTACAGAATGTGAAAACCTGACAGATAGGTTTTTCACTATGGCCACGTAGCATGATGTCATTCTGACGCATAAAGAAGTATATAATTGAATTTTTTGTGGAAATCGCAGATAATGAGCGTATGTCCGTTGATGTTCTTTGTAACTCCCTTTTTTAGATAATTGCTAATAAAACATGAACTTGCCATCTTCTTGAGTTTGTCCTGTTATTTGGTGTAATACCATCCAGTAACAGATGCACATTTCCAAGGGCCATTAGCTCACCAGTTCATGGGCTACTCACAGGGAACTAAGGTTAATATCTAGACCTTACCAGCACAGCCAAAGAGAAATTATGTGGATATGCGAGAGTCCCTGCATAGAGTGTCCACTTGTCCTCTCCAGAGTCCTCAGACTAGAGAACTTTGGAGAAGAACAAACCTATCCTTCTCGCATAGGGGAAGGGTATGTGAGAAACCAAAGGGTGTTTCACTCACTAGTCCCTGGGGATCTGTCATCCAGGCGGCCAGGACATATCCATCACTTTTGGGTCCATTTCCTGGGGGGTAGACTAGTGCAGGAGGATCACCTGGGTGAGGGGTCTTCAGGGAGTGGGAATTGGACACTGGTTGGCGAGACACAATATCCCCTTCCCTGTAACACCTTTACCCCATCCTACCAGGTAGGCTATTTAGGAACTCAACCACCCCCCCCCCTTTTACAACACAAACACTTTCTCACAGACAGCCCGCTATAAGAGAAAACAAACTAACACCTGAGATGTGTACCTAACATGTCCCATTACTATAGACAGGCTTGGTCAGGAAATTATAGACATTCACTCATAACTGACTTCCATTAAACTACCCACATGGATAAAAGGCGGAGCACGAGAGCACACTATGAGCGAGGCAAAGCACACGAGGATACAGCAGTTTCGAGACGGCAGCTGAGCACGACGGGAAAGACGGCAAAACCGGAGGGTATCGCAAGGAGCGAAATTCCCTTGACCTTTTTTCGATAAGGAACCATTACATTCCAGAGACCTTGAGAGTGGAAAGCATAAGACCTGGAAACTAGGCTGGACATTCACACATTGTGTGTCGGAGATACCCAGTGCCCTCCTGCGTCAGTAACCAAGGCGGGGAAAGCCAGCCACTGTGGTACCGTACTTGGCTCCAAGAACAAAGCAGCATTAGGGAAGTCAACACAGCGCATGAGTTGGGAAGACCAATACAAGACTGGTCTGTGTTGAAGCCAAGGTTGCAAGCAGCAACATTGTATGGCGAGCGCTGGAACAAACATTGTTAAAACGCGTGTGATAAGGGACGCGAGTGAAGTTAAACTGCTGAGTGATTGAACTTTAAAGCAAGTTACAATAACTTTGACGAAGTCGGCCGAGACCGCATAGGTGCTCAATCAAAGGTCTCTGCAAGGTATCCAGCTGAGGAGTGATAGCAGTAGAAACATTTGGTCTGAATCCAGCGAAGGGAGACCAATTGAAGGAGAATGGATAAGGGGCAGATTCATGTAATTATTTGCGCCGAAAAATGGGGATTTGTGCGCCATTCTGCCTGCAAATCTCCATTTGTTAAACAGGGATTTGCAGGCAGAATGGTGCACAAATCCTCGTTTTTAGGCGCAAATAATTCCATGAATCAGCCCCTAAATGTCAATTGAAGTGGTCCTGCGACGGATCAAGCAAAATCCTGCACACAGTCGAAAGTCTTGATGAAATGGAGAAAGTTGAAAAAGTATAAAAACTATGTGAATTTGGTGTGAGGCCAGTAGAGGGAGACCAATTGAAGGTTTTATGTTAAAGTGGGTTTGAACAGTGAATCACCCGAGAAGTTGTATGAGTGAAAATCCTAAGAAGAAAGGAACTTTACTGTTTTGTTGTGTTGCATCGGGCACTCTGAAATAAGAGACTTTGAATGGCAAAGAGACTTTGACACAGAGTGTCCTGATATTGAAGTCTTGAACTGCATCCTTGTGCTAGAGATGCCAGAGAGTGTGCTAAGCTCGAGTGTGCTGCCGTGTCCCGTGCTGAAAATGTGGGGAAAGAAAGCCATGGCTTGAATATCCTGACATATCATTTTTCGAAAACATTTCTTTTGCATAACATTGTTTCCCACACTATTTGTGTTTAGAAGCAAGGATTAGCAATATGGTCATTAGAATAGGCCCTTTTATTTTGACAAGACAGCACTAGAACTGCGTTATTATTATTTGATGGTCGTAGCTTGCTCCCATATTTTGATTTAGGATTAGATGAGCGTTTTTCAAACCCAACTGAAGTTCAATAAACACCCTTGAACTATGATCACTTGTGTCTGTCTTACTGTTTGATACCATGCCTTCCTAACGTATGGTGTCTGAAGTGGGATATGATTCAATTGATACAAACTGAGAATCCATGCTGATAATCATTGCACCACTAGAAGGCGAAAATAGAATTGTTGATCTCCTTGATTCTGATCGTGTATCCACTCTTAAAGAGGTTTTGTTTTCCCAGCTTTATGTCCCTACTGGTCAACAGGATGTATTCTTCAAAGCTCAACTGTTATTAAATACCCTTTGTAATGATTCCAGCCAATGAGCACAGTGTACATTCAGGCATCCCAGTTAAGCCAGGAGGCTTTTCAGACCTTAAAAGAAAAATGTACCACTGCTCCCATTTTGAGAGACCCACAACCTGAGCTACCATTTATCGCAGAAACAGATGCGTCCAGATGCGTCCAGTGCTGCAATGGGAGCTGTATTATCCCAGGGATGTGATTCGATTCTGGAACCACTATGTAAATTTGTGGACCTTTTCCTCAAACCTATTAGCATCACAACAGAATCCTACATCAGAGACACAATGCACACAATCCAAATATTTGAACATTTAGACTTTGACCCCCAAAAACATATTCTTGTGACTTTAGACAATAAGTCACTCTATACGAGTATTCCGCAACAAGCAGCAATTGACTGCGTTTATGAATACCTGGTTGAAACCAATAGAGAAACAAAAGCCCCGCCCGAATTCATTATTGAAATAATGACTCTTGCCCTCTGCAAACATTTCTTTGAATTTGATAAACAATTCTATCTGCAAACCAAGGGGACAGCAATGGGGGCAACATTTGCCCCAAGTTTGGCCATTCTATTTATGGCCAAATTTGAAAAGAACTTTATCTTTAACCCCGTCAACCTATGGAAGGATAACATCAAACAATGGCGGCGCTATATTGATGATGTTATCTGCCTATGGGAAGGACCAGAGGATACACTCCAAAACTTCTTTGTTTGGCTGAACACCTACAGTACAGACATCCAGTTCACTATGGAACACAGCAACATCATGATTCATTTCTTGGATTTACCAATTGGACATACCGAGGGTAAATTAACTTGTAATACCTTCCGAAAACTGACTGACCGTAACACTTTACTCCATTTCCAGAGTAATCATCCCAAACATATTAAAGAGAATTTACCCTATGGGCAATTTCTGCAGCTATGCATAAACTGCATGTCCCTAGAGGATTTTACCATGACGCTGATTTACTCAGCAGGAGGTTACAAGAAAGAGGGTATCCCCGGAAGTTGGTGTCCCGATCTTTAAAGAGGGCACGCTTCACTTGCCGGGAATCACTCCTCACTCCCAAAGCTCGTGAGGAACCCCAGGACCAAATTACATGTGTGATCACGCACGGACAACATGCGTTCCAAATTAAGAAAATTATCTACAAGTATTGGTCCATTGCAAGACTATGTCTTCTCGACCAACGAAAACCAAGATTCGCGTACAAAAGAGCACGGAACATTAAAGAACATCTGGTGCATTCCATGTACATTAGGAAAACATCACAAAGCAATTTATGGAATCTAAGACCACTAAAAGGGCACCATCCATGTGGGTCGTGTTCATTTGCCAATACACGTCCAAAACACAACAATTTCAAGTGGGACAAAAAACCTGGTTCCTCAATGATATTTCCAATTGCAAAACCAACCAAGTGGTATATTGCATAGAATGTCCCTGCAAACTCTGGTACGTTGGGCAAACCATGCGCAACGTAGGCACACGGATTTCAGAACATCGGTCACGGATCAGGTGCAAAAATCTAACATCCCCCCTGGTCCAACATTACTTAGATAAAAAACACACCACATAAGATATTAAATGGTGGGTTCTTGAAAGAGTGAGGGACGGTCCCAATATTCAAGGACGACTGTTGAGCCTAGAATGCAGATGGATTCATAGATTGGATTTGGTGCAACAGGGCCTCAATGAACAACAGATTTTTCCCTCCCAATGAGAGTCAGTAGTTCCCGGCATGTCTTCTCTGTAGACGTTGTTCTTCCCATACGAGAACGTCAGCCATCTCCATTTACTTAATAGGCTTCCCACCCCCCACGTGTGGCACAGCCCTCTGTTTAACCTCTATAGTATAACCAACAGGCTCTAGCCCGTAGAATAGATACAATTGGCATCCAGTTTGCCAACCACCAAGTAGGAGGACCTTTCCTCCAGTTCTTGAACATACGGTAATTTACACCATGGGCTTTTCTCTTTCATTTTCTCTATTTCTTTCTGACTACCACGATTTAGCACAACTCTTTCGTTGTGTCACAATACTTGTTGGTGGCTCCAAATTTGAATCGTGACTCATGCAGCGCATAGTCCATTCTCCTCCCGGCTCCAACCGGGCGGTGCACAGGTTTGCCACGATTGGTCCGGTGCCGCACACCCACAGGCTCCATTTCACAATGGAAGCTCGGAGTTACGGCGCCGACATCGAGGTTGCAGCACAACCCCATTCCATTACACCCGATCACGGGGGCTTCCCCTTTTCTTTGAGGACAACCCGAATATTACGGCGTTTCTCCTTCCGGCTGCAGCTTTAAACTACTATGTGATACTTCATCACAGGGGCACTATTTCATTAACTTATGGACCCCTTACCGTCTCAGTTTTTGGCTCCTGTACAAGACTTTCAGGGCTTGCATACGCTGGGGACCCCGCCCCCATGGGTGTGATATCCCTCATAGACTTGGTTCCGCATTTTTGCGGCCTCAACCAATCAGGCCCCGAGACGTAGCGCGCTCTCACTGGCTCTCCAGCACTCACACCCTCTCAAACGATACATGTCTTGGAGACAGCCGCCGCTGACCTGCAGACACCCACCACAGCACAGCGGTCATGCGGTTTCTGAACACACTCCTCCGCTCCAATAGCACAACTAAGAAAGTGCTTTACGGATTGATTCCCAGGTAATACTGCTTTCCACTCTCTAGTCCCACATTACCCTTCTGCTTACTTTTCGTTCTGTTGAGTCGGAGACATGCCCACTCTAACTAAAACTATATATATTTTTTGGGCTTTTGTATTAGGATGTATGGGACACCCTAGCTCAGCATTCAGAGCCTTGCTGCAGCCACATTGAAGGCTTGGTCCCACTCTGCTGTACCCTACGATCGTCTCCCGGGTCCCAGCAGCCACTGACCTTCTAGCCCAGGTACATTTTGGGATTACTTAGTTTTTGTTTTGGGTCGCCATGAATACGAGCATTTCACTCGTGACCAGTATCACACACAATGCAAGCACGACGCTTTGTGATTTTTTCTCTATGTTTGTCTCGTTTTCAGAGCAAGCCGTCTATTCGGCCACTCCAGTGTAATAGACTAGTTCCTGTCTATCCATTTTATATCCAGAGACACAACAGTGTTGACTGTCTGGCCCTACCTGTCCTGAGAGCCTGCCCCACAAACGAGATTCATGACAAGGTTGTAGTGGTGAGTCAGGCAAAAACCTCCCCACCACCACTTTTAACTTCTATAGCATGCATGTGCTTCCTTGTTAGTGCATTTCTGTGCCCTTCCCTCTATTTTCAAACCGAACCACACACATGGTTCCTCTTACACAATATAATTGTGGGTACTATACAACCCAGTTATGTCCAGAAAGAATGAAGATGTTGAAACACAAGAATTTTGTATTTATTTTTCTTTTCTTGTGTTTCATTCTTTTTTACTACAGGGGCCACCTACCTGCCCTGATGAAGGCGGTTCATGTAGAGTAATACCTATCCGGCTGATGCATTTGGAGCTGGATACTCTCCCCGCCGAAACGTGTACCATATGCAAGGGGGACATTGGCACCAAGAAGTATTTTTTGGGGTCTATGAACTATCTATTGTCAGGCCGGCACTTGGTATCAAGACTTTAACTATGGTCCCCCCGTCACGTTGGCACCTGTAATACAAGATGCTCTAGGCACTTGCAATCTGAGATGCTTCATTGAAGGCACCTACAATATAAGATGCGTTTAGGCACTTGCAATATGAGATGCTTTATTGAATATGATGTATGGGTAGTACTTGATATCTACCCATGCATTGTAGCATAGTCTCTTTGATTCCACCAATTATTCACGCTATGCTACATGATCAAGTACTCTGAACTGTTTTATGTACTGAAGCAAAAACTGTGATTTTTTGATTTCTTATGTTAAGATCACTTTGATTGGGTTATATGTAAATTGTCTACAAATGTGTTTTTCTGTTCATGTTTGAATGTTTTCCATTTTAATACAAACCACGTCTATTCACAACCTTTATTGTATGTGATTTTTCTTGTCCAATTCTCTTTTTCTTTCTGGACAAACTTATGGGTCAGTAACTTAGAGACTTTACCCATTAGTACCAACAATACCAGGATTCCCATTCCTAAGAGATAGTTGTTTCATTCATTGACAATTAGTGGGAACTGACCTGGTCAGTAGCAGTACTAACTCTCTTGGTCTTTATCCCAGAAAGAAACTAAAACCATACAACTGCATCCAGTGGCCTTTTGGTCAAAGAAATGTTCAACCGCAGAATTAAACTACAGCATTACAGATAAGGAATTACTAGCCATTAAGAATGCTTTTAAAGAATGGAGATACCATCTTTTAGGGGCTCGGCATACCATCACAGTTTTCACAGACCACCGAAACCTGCAATATTTACACAATGCAAAAGGTCAATCATCTCGACAACTCCGTTGGGCATTGTTCTTCATAGAATACGACTTTGTTATCACTTACTGCCCAGGAGTACGTAATAGAAAAGCGGATGCCTTGTCACGGATAGGAGAGAAGGAGGAAACCCAAAGTTCCTCAGACCCTGTAAATATAATTCCAGAAGAAAAGATGCTAGGAGTCACAGGATCTTCGGAAGAAGACTTAAAGGCACATATTCTCCTCCGTATGACCACCTCAGAGTTAGAGGCCTGGAAATCTAGAGGGCCCAAGTTTGACCTTCAAGATGTTTTACCTTATTTCCAGAATCGGCTCTACCTACCAAATCAGGAGCTACAAAAGAAAGTTATGGCATATTACCATGGAGCCGTATTGGAAGGCCATCGTGGAATCGCTAAGGCCAAAATCCAAAGACATTTCTGGTGGCCAACATGGCACAAGGACATCATAGATTTGGTTCTAAACTTGTGCCTTTGTGTTCAAAACAAAAGCTCAAAGCAGAGACCCACAGGACTACTGCAACCGTTACCTGTACCACCAGCACCATGGCATACCAGCTGTATGGACTTTATTACTGAATTGCCCACTAGCTCGGGCTTTAATACAATCCTTGTAGTTTTGGACTTGTTTTCCAAATTTGCGCATTTCATTGCCCTCAAGGGGCTTCCTACTTCATCAGTCATAGCAAAGGTGTTCTTGGAACAAATAGTACGTCTCCATCGATTTTGGTCTGCAGTGATCTCTGGTAGGGGAAGTCAATTTGTCTCCCAGTTCTGGAGGAAGTGTTGTGAGTTGGCTAAAGTCAAAGTACGTTTATCTACAAGTCACCATCCACAAACTGACGGCCAAACAGAAAGAACCAATCAGACTCTAGAACAATATCTGCAATGTCTTCTCAACCAGATAGATTATTCTTGGGTGGATGTCCTTTGGATTGCTAAGTATGTGTATAATAACTCCGAACACACTTCTACAGGTTATACTCCTTTCTACATACTTAATGGTTCACATCCTCAGACCTCTACCTTCGACCCAGTAGAAACCATAGAGATGCCTGCAGTACAGAACCTTCATGAGAATATTACCCACGTACAGAAAGAGGTCCTGAAACATTTGACCACAGCAAAGGAAAGCCAAAAGAAATTTGCAGATAACCTTCGAAGAGAATCTCCAGAGTATAAAGTGGGGGAAAAGGTTTGGTTGTCTTCTAAACACATTGCACTTAAAGGCCCACGTAAATTCCAGCCTAGATTTCTGGGCCCTTTTTCTGTAGAAACCATAGTCAATCCCGTAGCAGTAAGATTGAACCTGCCATCTCACATGCAAATTCACCCTCTATTCCATGTCTCTTTGCTAAAACCAATTAACCCAGGGTCCAGACTTCAACCCTCACCACAACCAATCATCATAGAAGGGGAACCAGAATTCTTAGTGAAAGAAATAATAGATTCCAAGATTGTAAGAAAGAAACTATTCTTTCTTGTATATTGGAAAGGGTTTGGTCCACAGGACAGACCTTGGGAACCCAGCTCTCACATTCATGCCCCCAAATGACTCAAAAAATTCCATCAGAATCACCCTACTAATAATAATAATAATAATAATAATAATAATTAGGCTTTTATATAGCGCTACAAACCCTCAGGTATCCGAGCGCTGCTTATTATTACCCACGGTGTGTGGTGCTCATTTATCGACCTCGGAAGGATGAAAGGCTGAGTTTGGCCCCGCCGGGATTCGAACCTGCGTTAACAGGCTCTGCACGGGTGTCAAAGCGAGCGCTCTACTCGCTGTGCCACTTGACCGGCACTTACTAAGCCAGGACCGGAGGGACTATCCTTGGGAGGGGTCTTGGGGGGTGGGGAACTAATGATTCCAGCAAATGAGCACAGTGTACATTCAGGCATCCCAGTTAAGCCAGGAACATTTCCTCAGTCAGTGGGTCAGAAGTGGGCATTAGCCTGGCATACATGGCATTTGCACCACTGCCAGCATCCGTTTCCATAGACTTTCATAGAGTTAACATTGGCCTCACACTCCTAACATGGCTGCCGCAAGATCCATTCAGATCTGACAGCGCGTTCCATTGATTTTGCAGAGGGAGCTACTTAAGCCCCGCCCCCGCTGAAGCGCTCGCTTTGCGTCTTCTCCGCTGAGAGCGGGTAACGCTACCAATTCTTTCTCCTCACAGAACCTGTCAAAGGAGAGAAATATAAGACATTGGCTTTACAGAAAAAAGACAACAGAATTTCATAGCTCATAGAAAAACTTACCAAACTGTAGTGTTCTCTGAAGCTGCAGCATCTCAGTCAGAAGTTTTTCTCAAAGCCGTAGCATCATCCAACAGCAGTTTTCGTCCGAAGCCGCAACATCTCAGTCAGAAGTTTTTCTCACAGCAGCAGCATCGTCAGACAGCAGTTTTCATCCGAAGCCGCAGTATCATCAGTCAGAAGTTTCTTCTGCCGCCTCTGCACCATTCCGAAAGGATTTTCCTCAGCTTTCTGAAAATCTGCAGATAAAACAGAGGTATTTAATTAACTCACAAACTCAATAGAAAATACAAAAGAAAGTTGAATAAGCTTACGTACTTAAAGTACAGCAAGTTTCTCTCAGCACAGTTGTTTCTGTGCTTTTTCTGAAGACTGCAGTTATTCCGTATAGTTGAATTTATGTTGTTTAGCGTTTCCTCAGCTTAAGTAACCTCGTAGTCATCCGCAGCCATAACCCTTTCCGAATTCTGAGAACCTGCAAAAGAAAAGATAATTATTAGAAAGAGAGATCTCTGCTACGTAGGAATAATTACATGATATAAAGAATACAGCGTTTTCTCCCAAGATACTTTACCCAAAGACATTTCCTGGAAAAGTATAGGCTTTTTCAAGGCAAACAACAATTGAGTACTCAACATTCCAAGACTCCATTGTATTCCATTTTCAACGCGCCCCCCGTAGAAACCAGGATGGAGAGCTCCACACATAATAAACACAGGTGAGAGGGGAAGAATACCAAAGTATATATATATATATTAAGGAAGCAACTTCTCAGTAATTAGATGCAATAGCCATTCTATTATTGTTCTTATAGTTTTTACAGAAAATGTATCCAAAAAGTGCCCAAGTACAGGTTCACAGGCTGAGAAGGCATTACGCTCCAGAGGAGTCCAGGTACGTGTTACACCCTTCCACTTTCCCACTATAACATCCAACAGTTGGATCGAATAATCTTAAAAGTATGACACACACACACATCTTCATTAGACCTAGCGCTCTGAATCCTCCCCTTCCCAAACCTTTTCTTTTTGATACCAAATCCGCTTTGCTTCCTGGTCCATCAGGTTTAGCCATCAACCTATCTAGATCTTCCCCTCCATCAGAATCAGACTCGGAGGAATCAGATGTCTTTGAAACCCTCTCAGAAGGTGTCGAACCCTGTTTTCTTTCTGATTCAGAAAGACATGGCCGACCTGACAGCCATCATAGCCCAACTGGCCACCCATCAAATTCAGGCCGAGGCTCGCCTTCAAGACAATTTCACAAAATTGGTTGAGTTACAGGCAAGACCCTTACAACCTCAAGGAATACTACAACCATACTAAGAGGGTGAAGACCTAGGGAATTTCTGTCTGAATTTCGAGCGACTAGCCGAGCAATTAGGATGGGAAGAGAATCTCATTTTCTTTAATTTAGGACCTCTGCTGAAAGGTGAGCTACAGACCGCCTACCAGCTACTTAACCTTGCCCAGGGGGTTACCTTTATATCTGTAAAAGAGGTGCTTCTAAAAAGGGTAGGGCAGACCTGTAACTTATATCGGCAAACATTAAGGGCCATTAGACTCAACCACTGGGAAACCCCCCTTGAATTAGGGGAAATAATCCAAAATACAGTTGCCCTTTGGATTAATGAAAAAAAAAGGAAGAATTGGTAGAAATTAATATTTGAGGGCAATTCACCGATTCTTTACCACCCTTTTTGAAAAAGGCTGGTGAATGGGGGAATTACCGCCCCATTCCAAGGTTGGCGGGGCAGTAATTCCCCATTCACCAAGGCCCTTCCCCATTCCCACTTGAGCCCCCATAGGGTTCAAGTGGGAATAAGTTGTGCCATACCAAAGGTTGAAAGGCGCTATACAAGTGACACACTATTACTACCTAGATCAGTAAGGCGCATGCAGTCCAGCTTGGACCATATCACAAAAAACAGATTTTGATGGACCAGGAGGGACGCGTAAGGGTGAAAATACCAAACCTCACACTCTTCTTCTTTGTACATATTTATATAGAGTAGAATTATAAATTAAGGTACAGCACTATAAAATCATTTACACAGAATCATTCCTAAAATATGCATTCTGATCTGAGAACTAACCCAGAGAACATAATATGTAAGCTTAACTTACAATGCAATGTGTTTGTCTAGGGGGAGCCTGCTTTGGCCAGGCTCCTTCCCCCTTAGGCCAACTGTGGGATAGAGTCTTTCTTCCATATCCACTGGTGGTTTCTGCTACCTATCTATTGGGTCTAGGTGAGGGACTGTCGGTTCCATCTCTTTCCCCCTCTCCTTACTTCCTGTTCAGGGCACTACTCTCCCTCTCTCCCTCTCTCCCTCTCTCCCCTCCGTACCCTAATTTGGCTCCTCTGTTATATTTTCCTAGGAAGGCTGCCCACTCCATTTCCCTTGATGGGGTCAGTTCATGCAGCTGTCTGGTCAGCTGTTCCATCCTGTACATGTCGAAATCTTTGGAAGACCATTGTCCTTCACTTGGAATATCCCCCTTCTTCCATCCCGCTGCCAGGCAAGTCCTGGCTGCTAACAACAAGCAGTGTGGCATATGTGGGAGTTTGACCCAATCCCCCTCCACTGTCTGCACCCCGAACAGTACCAGAAGAGGGTTCATATGTCTATCTGTCCCGTCTAGGCTCTTTATCCATCCCAGGACTTCGTTCCAGTACTTCTGCACCTTCTTGCATCCCCACCACACGTGCCAGTAATCTGCTGCTTGCCCACGTCCTCTCCAGCAATGCGGGTCCACACCTGGGTACATCTTTGATAATCTTACTGGGTCCCATTGTCATCTATAAAGGAGTTTGAGTCCATGTAATTTGTACTGACACGCCACTGAGGTGCAGCATGCCTTTCCATTCCCATGTCCTTTTCCCATCTTTTCTTAAACACTTCTTTCGAATGGATTGTGTCCCCCCCACGTACTCCTTATCTTTGATATTGCTGCTCGTCGATGCCTGTCGAGTCGATGTCTCTCGGAGGCCCCCATCACAACCCTAACACCATCCCTGGTATAAGTAGACGTGAGCAGCGTCCGTTGCTCAGTTCCATTTTTCCGTGCTTCATGAGCTTCGCGAACATAACACTTGGTTCCGTGAGGAAACTGAATTTCTTTGAGTTTTTCTTCGAGAAAATCCTTCACTCCTTCGTTTGAGATGGCCACTTTCTTCGGCTCCATCTACGCCCCGATCTGGCTTAAAAAAAGGCCGAGATTGTAGGGCAAACATGTCCTTGACACACACCCACAGGGTTTGTCTATGGTACCTTGGGGAAGAGCATCCATGTTCGGAGTGTGAGGAGTGCTTATCGATGATGGCGAAAGCCTTTAGAGAGAGCAGAGGTAAGTTGGAGAGAGGTAAGACCAAAAAAAAACATTACTTCGAACAAACATACCTCAGACGAGTCGAGACAGTCGGCTCCTCGACGTTAGAAACACTCCCGTTCGAGATCTCGGAGCGGATCACACCATTCATCCGTATCGAGACATCATAAAAAAAGACGACATAGATCGCCTTCGACCTCATCCTCCAGTTCCCCGGAGAGAGTAACATGTCCTACCAAAAATAGCTCACTGGCTCCGTGGGAGGAATTTCGAAAGAAAATGTTAAAGGTGTTTGAGAACATGGCCATGCCCCCTCAGAGACACCTGGAGGCGATACCCCAGGACAAAAACGAGGTAAACATAAAAGCCGTGAGTCATCAATCTCGGCATCACATACTACTTGAGAGCATACAAAACCCTTGAATTGAGAAACAGCCTCTGTGATGCACAAGACATCATCACTGTCGACTCACATGTCGAAACCGAAAACTGCATCATCGACGCCGACAGCAATTACGTCGAAGGAGAAATCATCAACGCCCCGAATGTCGACCCTTTCGACGCCGCTCGGTTCAGTACCGTCAACGACTCCATCGAAGTTGTCGAAGCCACAGTCGATGTACCACAATCTGCAGATTTGCGTGGTTGCGGAAATCTGGATTTGCTCCTGATGTACGGTCCAGACTTCTGAATGTGCCCTTTAATGGCATCCAAAAATGGATGGAGGAATGAGACCCATCTTGGACTTGCGAGAATTGAACAAGTTCCTGAGGAAAGACAAGCTCAAGATGGTTACACTTTCTCAGATCCTTTAGGCCCTCATGCTTCAGGATTGGTTGGTATCTCTGGACCTTCAGGATGCTTACTTTCATGTGCCAATACATCTCAAGCACAGAAAGTACCTGAGGTTCGCCATTGGCAACTCTCACTATCAGTTTCAGGTTCTGCCATTCGGGTTGACCTCCGCCCAAGGGTTTTCACCAAGCTAATGGCGGTTGTGGCAGCAAGTCTCAGGAGAGGGGGATTCACGTCTACCCCTACCTGGACGATTGGTTGATCAGAGCGAATTCCCCGGAACAAGCTCTTCATCATCTAAACTACGTTTGCCACTCCCTACACAAACCGGGCTTCTCCCTCAACTTCAAGTAGTCCCACATGATACCATCACAAAAACTCCAGTTTATTGGAGCAGTCCTGGACACATCCCGGGGGAAAGCCTCGCCACCAGAGGTGAGGGCTCAAGACATTCTGCAGATGGTAACAAAATTTCAAAATTTCCAATATCTCCCAGTCTTCGATTTTCTGAGGTTGCTCAGCCTGATTGCATCCTGCATGTTTTTGGTGCCACAGGCCCGTCTGAGAGTGTGATCTCTCCAGTGGGCTCTCAGGACCCAGTGGTCACAGTTCTCAGGAAAGATGTCAGATCTCCTACAAATTCCGAACAAAGTCTCAGTGGACCATCAGTGGTGGGCTTGTTGGAAAAATATCTTGAAAGGAGAACCCTTTTGGCAACCAAGGCCGGAGATAACAGTAGTGACGGATGCCTCACTCATGGGGTGGGGAGCCCATACCAACGATTTGACCATCAGCGGTCGTTGGTCTCCATCAGAGTCCAAACTACACATAAACCTTTTAGAGTTGAGAGCAATAAGATTAGCTCTGAAGGCTTTCCTGCCGTCTGTACGGGGATAACATTTCCTGATAATGACGGACAACATAGTGGCCATGTACTACCTCAACAAAAGAGGAGGAGTAGGGTCACTACCATTGTGCAGAGAGGCAATGCAGCTCTGGTTTTGGGCAATACAAGAGGGAATCTCCCTATCAGCAGTGCATCTAGCCGGATAGAAGAACAAGACGGCGGACGCTCTGAGCAGGCAGAGTGCAGTATCCCACGAGTGGAAACTACCTCAGGAAGTCCTTCAAGAGATCTTCACCCTTTAGGGAACCCCTCAGGTGAATCTGTTCGCAAGGAATGCCAGCGGGAAGTGTGAGCTGTACTGCTCCAGGGAATTTCCCCCGAGAGGGGGTGCATTTGTAGTGGACTGGGAATATTCACTCTACGCATTTCCTCCAGTCCCCGTCATTCCTCATGTAATAAGTAGGTTGAGGAGGTTATGGAAATCCATGATTTTAATTGCCCCGTATTGGGCCAGCAGAATGTGGTACCCAGAGCTTCTAGACATGTCCACCTGCCCTCCGATTCGCCTTCCACAAAGAGAGGATCTACTCTCGCGAGAGGAAGGTCAGGTTCTCCATCCGGATATCAGGACTCTCAGTCTTTACGCATGGTTTCTGAAAGGTTGAGGTACAAAGATTGGGACCTCCAAGATGACGTAACGGAGGTGTTGTTTTCGGCCAGAAGGCCAGCAACCAAATCTCTATACTGCTGCCGTTGGAACAAGTTCTGCAGCTGGTCTAGAGATAAGAATGTTGACCCTTTTTCATGCAATACACTAATGGTGTTATCTTTCCTTTTACACTTAGCAAATGTAGGACTTCACGTCGGCACAATTAAGGGTTGCCTAGCAGCACTGTCCATCTTCAAACGCACTGCTGAGGAACCATTATACTTTAAAATACCCTTGATAATTAAATTTTTTAAGGCGTTGCCCAATGTTTATACCCCAAGACCTTTTCAAGTTCCCCTGTGGGATATGAATTTAGTTTTAAAATTTCTAATGGGTACTTCTTTCGAGCCCCTTCATTCATGCCCGTTGAAATTTCCTACACTCAAAACTGTCTTTTTGGTGGCAATAACTTCTGCCCGAAGGGTGAGTGAGTTACAGGCTTTATCCTGCAAACCTCCACACAATGTCTTTCACAAAGATAAAGTTGTTCTGCAAGTGAAGCCTAATTTCCTCCCAAAGGTGGTTTCAGAGTTTCACATTACCCAAAAAATAACTGTGCCTTCTTTTTACCCTCTTCATCATCCGGGGAAGGAGGAAGAAAGATTACACAGACTTGACCCAAAGCGTGCTTTGAGTTTTTACATTAGCAGACTTGCAAAACTGAGACAAACTGACCAACTTTTCGTGGGATACACAGGTCATAACCTGGGCCGAACCATCACCATGCAAAAAATTTCAAGATGGATCATCCTAACTATTCTAGAATGTTACAAATTGGCGGGTAAAGACCCTAGACAGCACCTAAGGACTCATTCAACCAGGAGTATCACAGCTTTGTCTGCTCTCCAAAGGGGAGTTCCAGTAAAAGACATTTGTGCAGCTGCCACATGGTCATCTGCACACACCTTTACAAGATTTTATAGCTTGGATTCCTCCACTAGCCAAGAAAATAAATTTGGGAAAGGCAGTATTGCATTCAGTGAATACTTAAAGAATAAAATTTGTACTCCCTCCTCCTACATATATTACTGCTTTGGGGGTCTATCAAACATAAGGAAGATGTGGGAGGACACAATCCATTCTAAGAACATGTTACTTACCCGTGGTAACGTTCTTTCGACTGGATGTTTCTCCCACGTATTCCTTATCGCCCCTCCCATCCTGCCCCACTGTAAAACTTCTCTTGTAATTGCAGTTTGCGCTCTCTTAAGGATAGTAACCAGCTCATCCTGCACAATACTTAACACTTCAAAACGGAACTGAGCAACGGACGCTGCGTGCGACTACTTGTACCAGTGATGACGTTGAGGTCGAGACGGAGGCCTCCGAGGTACATCGACTTGACAGGCATCGACGCGCAGCGCCCTGTACCAGGGGGAAATTTGTTTTTCAAAGCAACAAGCTGGATATGGGAATATCAAAGATAAGGAATACGTGGGAGGAACATCCAGTCGAAAGAACGTTACCATGGGTAAGTAACTTGTTCATCTCACCTCCCTGTGCCTCTAACAGAGTCTGGTACAGTTTAGATATTAGCCCTCTCATCCCAGTCTCTCGGATCAGTATCTTCTCCGTACATGTCAGCTCCCTTTGCAACTCCTCTTTCCAGACCTCTGACATCAGTAACCCTTTCAGCTGCAGATATTTGAATACTGAGATTAGGCCCTTCTCCACCGTCTCCTCCAATCCCTGCCTCGTACCAATCCTAGAATCTCCTGTGGTCTGGGATAAGGTCCTTTTTTGGGGGGGCCCATATGTGACTCAGAGGCAAGGGCCACATTGTACCGCCATCATTTCCCTTTTGACCCTCCCCAAGTTCCAGGGTGAGCCCAGAATCGCGTGCATCTTTACCCTTCTCTGGGCTGCCTCCCTCGGTGCACATAGCCACTCTCCCAGCGTAACTGGATTAAACAGGCAGTTTTAAATGTCGTCCCATTGCTTCTGCTTGTCTTTCTGCAGGTGGGGGACCAATGCTCTGAACTGTGCTGCCCTTTAGTATGTGCGCATGTCAAGGAGGCCCACTTCTCTTTTTCCCTTGGTCTGTACTAACATTCTATAAGAACAGTTTTTTCCCTTGGCATAGGAATTGCACCATTCTCCTTTTTGATTCCCCAAAGTGGAAGTCTGGTACCTCTGTGGGCAGTGCCTGGTACAAGTATAATACTCTAAGGAGGAGCAGCATCTTCACCGCATTTAGCCATCCGAGACAAGAGATAGTACGTTTTGACCAGTTTGCTAGCTCACCGAAGAGTTGGTGTAATAATGGGGGAAAATTCCTCTCATATAGGTTGTCTAGATCCCTGGGTATTATTACCCCCAGGTATTTATATTGTCCCCTTCCACTGGTATCCCTAGCTCCCCCACCCTCCGCTTTGTTCATCCATCACCCCTTTCAGGGGGAGGAGAACGGACTTACTCATACTCACCTTAAGCCCTGATACGCTCCTGTACTCATCAAGTATCCGTAGCACCCTCGGGACTGTCTCCTTTACCTCTCTGAGGTACAGCAGCACATCATCTGCATACATGCTCACTTTATGGCTATCGTCCCCCGCCTTAATACCGCTTACCTGGCTGTCCCTATGTAGTTTCTTTTCTTGCCGAATGGTTCCATTGTCAGCGCAAAGAGGAGGGGCGATAGGGGACATCCCTGCCTGGTGCCCCCACTGAGGGGGAATTCTCTTGACTTTGTTCCGTTTGCTACCACCCTCGCTGTGGGTCCCAACTATATTGCCCTGATAGCTCTGCACATCCTATCTCCCACCCCTATCTTTCGCAGGACAGCAAATAGGAACCCCCATTCAACCCGGTTGAAGGCCTTTTCAGCATCTAAACTCAGCAGTGCGTGATCCCCCGTTTCTCCACCCACGTGTTCCATTAGGTCCAGGGGTTTTTTTCCGAATTGCGTCCGGACCCTGCCTTCCAACTATAAACCCTATCTGATCTGAATGGACTATTCGGGGTAGTTTCTCTTCAAAACGCGTAGCTAAGAGCCACGTAAAAAATGTTTCATCCACATTCAGGAGTGAGATAGGGTGGTATGATGAGCATTGAGTTGGGTCGCTCCCTTCTTTTGGGATCACTGAGATCAGTGCCTTACTAAATGTAGCCTGTGCCCCTGCCGCTTCTAGAATATGATTGTATAACTTAACCATGGGCCTCATTAGGACCCAGGCGGTAAGGGGTTTACGGCGGCGTAAACAGCGCCGACCCTTACCGCCTGATTCCGAGGTCCCTTAGCGCCATGGAGGTTTTAACACCTGCAGGTGTTAAAATCCATGGCGCTAAGGGACCTTTGTTAATTACGCCACCGTAATTTACGGTGGCGTAATTAACGCCTTCCCCACTCCCATTATGCCCTATGGGGCAAAAATGGGAATGGAGAAGGGTAAATGGGTTAATGGGGACTTACCGCCCCACTCACCTCGGAATGGGGCGGTAAGTCCGCCAACCACCATGGCGTAAACGTAGTTTACGCCATGGTGGTAAAGGTACGACCCAGGCGGTAACTTACCGCCTGGGTCGTAATGAGGCCCCATGTGTTGCGACAGGACCACAGCATATCTCTTATAGAACCCGATGAAGTATCCATCCTCCCCCAGTGCCTTTCCATTGGGTAAGCGCGATATCGCCTCTTGCACCTCTTGTGATGTTATCGAGCTATCCAACTGTTGAACCTCTGGCCTCGTAAGTCTAATCATGTTCACCTCTCTTAAGTATTCTTCTACTGCGGCTTCCCTGCCTAAGGCCTCAGATGTATATATTTTTTTGTAAATTTGGGAAAATACTTGTGCTATATCTCTCAGCACCACCCGTTGGACTCCCTCAGGATTCTCCAGATTAGATACCCCCCCCCATCTTTCTGCTCTCTGCACCCGCAATCTCGCTGCAAAAAGAGTGTCTGCCTTGTACCCTTTTTCACAATATTTCTGTTTGCGGTACCTCAGTTTCCTTAGGCTCTCTACCATCCCCTCTTTCAGTTTAGCCCTCTTTGTGAGTAGTTCCTCTCTCTGCTCAACGGTATTTTACTCTGTGGCTTGCATCCTCTCCTCTCCCTCCACTAGCTCTTTTCTCAATCTCTCCTCCCTAAGATTTCTTTCCCTTTTGCGTCTCACCCCCCCCCCCTAATTAGCAGCCCTCACCATGTTGCCTTCCCCGCATCAAAACTACTCCTGCCTGTACCTCCCTGGTGTTGTTTAATTCAAAATATTTGGTGATTGTTTTGGCTAGCAGTCTGCAAAAATAGTGTCCTTCCAGAGCGTTTCGTTACAACGCCAAGTGTCCTCTGGCCTGTGTAATTCCTTTACATCTAGGTCATATGTACCATGTCATGATCGGACCATCCCACCGGCCTAATCTCGCATCCCATTGTCCTTGTCCACTGGTCTCTATTTAGGAGGAGATAGTTGATCCTAGTATACGTTTTGTGTGGTGCCAAAAAAAAGGTTGCATCCTCCACACATCCACCAAGCCTCTTGACTCAATTGCCCACCCTAGGTGCCCCGTTCTGTCCTCAGCTCCTCTTGGCCTCTCTTGCCCCCTTAACACCCTGTTCCAGGTCTCATTTGCCCATGAGTTGAAGTCTCTGCTTATAATGTACAGGTCAGCCTACAACCTTTGTATTGCATCAAGCGCCCTATGTACGAACTGTGCTTGTCCCTGGTTGGGTGCATACATCATCGCCAATAGTATTTTCGCCCTTTCCAGAACTCCCTGCAGTATGAGTAACCTCCTCTCCAGCAAGTTAGTGGGTACACATTCCCTTATTCTGCGTTGTTTGTGTAGTACGATTCCCACTCCATCCTTTTTGGAGTTTGCAGATGCCCAGTGGACTTGTCCTATTCCTGCCCCTCTCTGTGCCTGTTCTTCCCCTTTTATCAAACGTGTTTCTTGCAGGAACAGTAAGTCTAAGGAGGTTTTGTGGAATTCTCTCACGACGAGTGACCTCTTTGTCAGGGAATTTAGACCATTTACCTTTAACGTTCCCATCACCAGACCCCTATCTCTTTCATCCTTCCCCATTGTAAATGTACCATCTTTCCCTCCTTTTCTTTGTTTGCGTGGCGTCTGACTCTACCCCTGCCCCCTCTACGTTGCTTTGTGGATTACATTTCTTATGGGTGTTGACTTCTACCCCAGGGCCAGTTCAATAACAGGAACCACTTAGTAACTGAGTAACTGTGCATAACTGCAATTTAGGTTTAACAAAAGTTTTTGAGACACCCTCTCTCCCACAGAGGGTCACCTTGGAGCTGAGGCTAAAGCCTCCCTCGAGAGGTCCATGTTCATACTTGAACCTCCCACCTGAGTCTTCTGTTATCTCTTCGGCCTTCACGCCGTCTATTCTCTAGGATTGTTCTCTTGTGGTTTCTCAGGCATTCTCGGCGCCTTGTGTGGTGATGGTCCATTCAGCCTCATGTATTTCCTGCCCGTCTGCCCTCTCCTCCTCTGCTGGCCTAATGCTGGGCCAAGTGTTTCCTGGCTTGTACTTGGTCCCTCGGGTCCCTTACTTCCATTTCAATGTTGTCTGTGAGGTGATTTAGGGCTTGTTCTGCCTCTTCTGCTGAGATAATGCGGTAGTCCACTGCTTCCACCTCAAACTGCAGCGAGAATGGATATCCCCATCTATATCTAATGCCCTTCTCTTGTAGCCAATTGGTGAGGGGCCTACAGGCTCTGCATCTGAAAAGGGTAAGGTTGGATAAATCCTGGTAAATCATCACTTTAGAACCATCAAAGTCCAGTTCTCTCTGTTGCTTTGCTCTATTCAGTACCTCCTCCTTGTCCTTATAGCTCAGGAATTTTGCTACTATGTAGCGCGTGCCTCTTCCGTATGGCTTACTTCCTCTATGTGACCTTTCTAGTTGTATCTGTTTACCCCCATCCGCCTCGAACAGGTGGTTCACTAGAGCTTGCACTTTCTTCTCCACTTGCTGCAGGATTTCCTTCGTCGTTTCCTTCAGGCCTAGTATTCTTATATTGTTTCTCCTCTCCCTATTTTCTAGGTCATCCATTTTGAACATGACCTCTTCTTCCCAGAGTTCAAGTTCTGTCAACCTGGAATCTAGCCTCATTTCGACCAGGTCAGTATTCCATTGGTTGTGCTTTAGGCCCTCTACTTTGCTTTCCACTGTTTTCATCCTGCCCGTTAAGTCCATTCCCCTGAGGGCCTTTATTTCCGTCAGAATGTGTCCTGTGTCCTCCTTTGCTGAGAACAGTGACATGTCCATCTCTGTCAACATTTTCTTCTCTGGCGCCTTTCTTGGTGTCGTTCCCACTTTCCCTGATTGTGACGTTGTGCTGTCCATCTTCTTCTTTCCTCTGCTCCTGGGATCCTACCTGCTCTCTCCTGATTCTCCCCTCCTCTCCTTCTTTCTTGCCAGAGTCGCGTCTGTTCCTCCTCTTTTAGTCCTCCTTTTGTTGTTGATCCCCGCTGCTCGTGTGCTTTCCCTTTGTCCCTTACCACTTGCTCTTCCACTTTGCACCTACTTTATCACACTTCTTTTCCACCTGCCAGTATTGTATCACCAGTCACTTTTTTTAGTGGCGTTGTGCCTTTCTCTCCTGACTTCCCTTCTCTTATTTGAACTTCCTCTTCTGCTGCGGTCATCTAGCAGCCACATAGTTTGTCCTCTGTTTCCCACTTATGTTCTCCTCACGCGAGACACCTTGCTTTGTGCGTGGCTCTACGAGCTGTGGGGTAGGTCTCGGCTTTGGGCCTTCTGTTAAACTCACATTAGGTTCCTCTGTTTTGCTGGGGTACGTTGCCTCACTCCACTCAACTTTTCGTCTGCCCCTCCACACTTCTAGGACGTACTGTCACTTCTGATACGGGCTCAAATACTCAGTGTGGCCCGGGGGTGTGGATGGGGGCCTCGATGCCACAAGCCCTTTCTATTGCTTTCCTAGTTTTTTCCTCTCTGCTACGGCCCTCCGATGTGTGCTTTCTTCCTCTCCACTTCTGCTACCGGCCAGTCCTTTGTGTTGCTGGGTTGTCCCACACTGTCCTTACCTCTGCCCCGCTTGCCTTGGTGGGAGGCAGCGACGCGGGTGCGGAGTGCTGTGTTTTTCTCCTTCCTTGATTTCAGTTTTCCCCCTGCCCCTGTCTGTGTGTCCACTTGCCCCTCCGGGTGATACACCACGATTTCAGGCCTCTAGGTGGCTCCAGAGGGGTGGCTCAGGCGATTTTAATGAACTCCGAGGGTTCTGGGCCCTCCAACCCCCCACCACTCCTCCTCTGAGCCCCAGCCGGCTGTAACACTAATCCACTAGACGGCTGGGGGAGGTGCGGTCTGATGGCGCTGGAGCTGCGTGCGCCAACCGACCTCACCTGTTAGTTTCTGTTGTCCGCAGGGGGCTCCTCTCTGCCTTCACCCATCTCCTGTTCACTCTAACGCAGGCTCTTTCACTGCCCCGCTATCTCCCGGGGGGGCACAGTCCTGCAGCGCAGGAGCCGGGTGCACTCCGGATCATGTCCGCCCTGCCTGGCGGAGGTCTCCTTTCTCCTGGGCCGGGCTTCCCCTCATCTCTTCACTCTTCGGAGGGGTCCTCTCTCTCAAACCGGTGCCTCCCTCGCAGCTGCTGCTCACTTGCTGCCTTTCCTTCCCAGCTCTTCTTTGTCTGCCGGTCGGGGGCCAACCGTCAGCACTCCTCTCGTCTTCCGTTGCCCTGTGCTGGAGAGGCTGACGCGTTCCTCTGTGTTCACATGCCCTACTGGGGGCACCGGGCGCCTAAGCCTTCCCATACGCCATGCTGGCCGTGCTGCGGGAAGGGCCCAGTCGCTTCTTTTCCCTGGGCGGTTTGGATGTGTCTTTGGCTCCTGCGGCTCGCTTCCGTTCCCGCAGTCACCTTGTTTCTTGTAGCTGCCTCAGCCCACTTACGTTTTACTGTTTTCGGGCGGTTAATGGAACTTTCTCATCTCTTTAGCTCTGGAGGGAGCAGGATCTGCACGTCTACGCGGCCATCTTCCCCACACCCCCTAGCAGTCCGATATTTAAATTTTTTTAAAAGAACGGCATCACATTGCAAAGTAAGTGTCTTTCATTTCACCTGCCATGAAAGAAAGTGAAGGCAAGTTAGGTGGGAATAAATAAATATTCATGTTTATATTTAAGGAAAGTTAAACATTACCACAGGGCAGGCCAACGCAGGACACCTGCTAAGGAGGCCTTCTGCTGCCACAAATTAAAGTGAGTCATGCTCCTGTCCTGCGAGTGTGACATTGGGCCCTTTGTCTTTTTTATTATGGCCACTTACAGTATTCAGAAAACGAGAATAGAAACACAAAAGGCAGACTGACTACCCCTCTCTCTAGGTCTAGCAACACAACAGGTACAGGTGCTGAGAAGCTGGCATATGAATCTACAGCTATTGTCTTTTAAGAGAGACAGTTGGTATACAGAAACCGTAATACATATATCAATAAATCTCTTTAATAGTTAAAAATAAAATTTAGTGGAAAAATATACACTTAATAGGCTTTATCATATCGCACTCATTCCATTCATACCAATTCACTCGTTCTGTGACATCCGGGTTCGGCAATTAACATTTTCTTAGCACATATTAGTTATTATTAATATGTATGACAATTGGAAAACACACAATTGGATTTTCTATAGGTCGACATATGTTTCGGCCCCTTTTCAATAGTCCCATCGTTGTCTACGGTGGTC
Organism: Ambystoma mexicanum; assembly: GCF_040938575.1. Taxonomy (NCBI): domain Eukaryota; kingdom Metazoa; phylum Chordata; class Amphibia; order Caudata; family Ambystomatidae; genus Ambystoma; species Ambystoma mexicanum. The sequence goes on from NC_090940.1 coordinate 20,730,930, forward strand.
TAGATAGTCAGTGTTGGGCCATCTTCAGGACAGTGATGATTTAGTAAACCTAAGCTTTTACTAAATCATCACTGTCCTGAAGATGGCCCAACACTGACTATCTAGACCACCGTAGACAACGATGGGACTATTGAAAAGGGGCCGAAACATATGTCGACCTATAGAAAATCCAATTGTGTGTTTTCCAATTGTCATACATATTAATAATAACTAATATGTGCTAGGAAAATGTTAATTGCCGAACCCGGATGTCACAGAACGAGTGAATTGGTATGAATGGAATGAGTGCGATATGATAAAGCCTATTAAGTGTATATTTTTCCACTAAATTTTATTTTTAACTATTAAAGAGATTTATTGATATATGTATTACGGTTTCTGTATACCAACTGTCTCTCTTAAAAGACAATAGCTGTAGATTCATATGCCAGCTTCTCAGCACCTGTACCTGTTGTGTTGCTAGACCTAGAGAGAGGGGTAGTCAGACTGCCTTTTGTGTTTCTATTCCCCTTCACTCTCCCTGTTTACAGACCTGACCCCCCGAAAACAAAAAATTTGGGAGTACCCACTATTATACCTTCAGAAAACGAGAGGCATCTCAAAGCAGGCCGAGGATGCATTTCAGCATAGCGTGCAAATGAAAGCCGGGCCCTGGAACTGTGCCCCTCTGAATGCAGCAACATGTCTGCCACTTCCATGTGCACCACAGAGCGGTAATTAATGTATAGCGAATGACTGAATGAAGAATAATTAGATGCCAGGACAATAGACTGTTTTTTAATTTTTATTTAAAAAGGTTTTTTTGGGGGGTAAATCCATTGAGCAGCGAGCCACAGGCCACAGTCAACGGCTTGGCGGCCCATATTGCGGCCTGCGGGCCGTATGTTGGACAAGCCTGGTCTGAAGGAACCAAATCATCTCCTCCTCCTATCTGCTTTTTATGTAGAGAAACTGGCCTAAAAATCTGGAGGAAGAACACATGTAAATAGGCTGTCAAAGAGGGAAGAACCCGAAGAATATCTAGAAACCTTTAGTATATGTTTATGTCAATCTTCCACCGACTTTACGTATAAAAAGGCCTTGGTAAATGGAAAACAAGTGTTAGGAAAGATTTCGTTATTGTAGGTAATTTTCCTTCCATGTGGCAACCCCTAAACTTTTTCCTGTTGTTTTTCACCTTGTTCTTGACTTTGCCAGAGAAGTGCAGCCTTCTGCCGCACTCCTCTGGGCTTTCGCTCCTTTCTTACGGGGAAACTGACATGCCCTTAAGACAGTCAGTACCGGGGAACGCTGTTTCCCGTAGTTTCTTTTATCGTGTTGCGGCTTTAGTGCAACATGACACAAGAGGGCACTGTAAGCTAAGTTACAGCTCTCTTGGGTCTCTAGCCTTCTACAGGCCCTAGATACTCTTTTAGGATGGTATTTGATCGGTGCAAGTCATTCAGGGACTCGAATGGTGGCAGCGATCGTTTTGTTTATTTTGAGCTCCTTTTGGCGTTCTGAGCACGTTTTTCGCACTGAACCCAAAATGGTGGCCTGGCTCCCAAAATGGCCAGACCACGAGGCTCCTTTGTCCTGTCCACTGACCGTCTTGCTCCCTTCACCTTCCCCAGGTCGAGCGACCCGGGGCCTTCCTTATTTGGGCATGTACTTTCCCGCGAAACGTGGTTGCTTTCGCGGGCTTCTACATGTCGTTTGTGTGCCTCCAGGGTGTGGGCTGGGATGTCTGGTCCCAATACACATCCTGGGTGCCAGAGAGTCTAGGGTGGTGTGAATGCCTGGGACCACCGTGGTCCGTGATTGGTCCACGTATAGTATGTGTGTTGATGAGCGGATCTCCCATTGGCTCCCCTCCGTTTTGGCGCGAAGGGAACCGTGGATAAGAGGGGGCTGGAAACACCACTACCATGTCGATCTCCTGAGTTCTCACGAACGAAGGAATACAGGAGCCAAGTATCCTGCAACCAAGAGGCTGGACAGAGGAATCGCTGGTGACCCGCTGAAGGAATCCTCCTTTGCACTGCTGTCGTCCTGTGAAACCCTTTCCTCCTTTGATCGAACCAGAAGGCCTGTACTGGTGCTTCGACCTTTGGAATAGCAGGAACAGCTATTCCCGGCGACTTCATCATCTCCTGCCAAGTAAGCCTTCGGAAGTGTCTCTGGGCCATCCAGTTGACTGACCAGCTTACAAGGGAGTCCTGCTCTGTAACCGCCGCCAGGTTGTGTTGTATTTCGAGTCCTGGTCACTCTCCCACGCTTCGTACACTTGGCGTTCCCAAGTCTGAAGGGAGGAGTGTACATTTGGCTTGAATACACACGGCCGCTCCGTTGTCCTGCTGCGGCAACAAACTGTGCTGGTTTCGTCGATTGGGACGTCTTTTTGCTCTACACGACTACGAGGCGTTCCCTGCTCTTCTGAACCTGCCAGCTGCTGAAACTAACGTGGAGAAGCCTGGGTCTGCTTGCTTCGGGGACCGGTGAGTAGTTAGCTAGGATCTGGTCGCCCTCCTGCAGTATCCCATTGCTTTTCCCTGCTGTGTAAAAACAGCACCCTTTTGGCCGTACTCGCGCTCTGCTTCTGCCCGCTGTGGAGGCTGCGCTTGAGTTGCGGAACCTGTTCTCCTTCTGCTGTGCACTAACCCGAACTGCCTGACTTCCTCCGAAGAGCTTCCCCTTTTGCCCGTTGGCACCGGCGTGGCAGGTACTTTGAGCACAAGGCTCCACTCTTCGCAGGGCTCGGACTTCCATCTAGTTAGGTGCCTCTGAAGGCGAACTGAGTCTAAAGCGTTATCGCACTGCCTGTTTTCCTTTCCTTTCAGGTGGACTACATATTTCGTGCTTTAAACGCTTGCGACTGTGCATTTGTATATATATTGTGTTGATATGGTATGTGTTGGTTTAGTATTGTGATATTGTGATTTTCTCGCTACGGTCATTGTTTTAAAGGCCTTAAAATAAATGTGTATCTATTTTTGATATAACAACTGTTTGGAGTAGTTTGTAAGCGCTCTTGCTTTGTGTGCTCATTGCGGGCTTTCAGTCACCCTCACCCCTCTTGAGACCTAGTCTTGACCGCCGCGATCGCTACCTTGATTGGTCTGGCTTGTCCAGAGGTTACCCTGTTCCAAGTAAGGAGAAGGTTGGCCTTCTGAACTTCTGCGCCACCAGGACAGAGTTCAGAAATCCGTCTTAACAAATTGGTGTACAGCGGTGGGATACGACTGAAGGTATCCAGTGTTGCGCTCAAACTAAGGCATTTCAGGTTATTCCAAACAGTACACGTAGTGAATTGTTGTAGTATAACTTTAAAAAGGCCATAGTCCTATCAAACAGTATGGAAACAAATACCTTGTTAACTTTAAATGCTTCCAAATCAGAAACATTGAAAAAGATGTGTGCGGAGAGAGGTGTTTCCTCTCAAGGCACTAAATTGGAAATGATCCAAAGAATCGTGGAGTGGCAAGAAGCGCAGCTTGACGCTATAACTTCTGAGGACAGTGCGGAAGGTGGTGGGGCTGCTCTCACTGGTAGAACCGACGGTTCTGCCGCCGCACTGATCCATCGCGACCACGAGGACAGGGAGGACGAGATGTCTAATGTTTCCTCTGCCAGTGCTGATGGGGAGGCTATGCTTGAATTCAAGAAGCAAGAGCTGCGGTTTAGGCAGCAGGAGCTTGAATTCAGCATAGCCAAACTAAAAATCGAACAGGCAGAAAAACAGAAAGACAGGGATCACCAGTTGGAACTGGCCAAGCTTCAAGTTGCAAATGGGTCCAAGGGTCCTGGACATGGGTCTGGGGCTTCCTCTTATCCACGGTTTCCGAAAGATCTGCTCAGTGTGTATGAAGAAAGGAATGACATTATGGACTGGCTGAATGCGTTTGAGTATGCATGCGAGGTTCAAGAAGTTGACAATGCTGATAAGATTGCGTGGTTGCTCAGTAGACTGCCCCATTCTGGCTGTAGTGCCATTATGGAAATGTCGAAGGCTGAGTGAGCTGATTTCGCAATGTTAAAGCAAACTCTCATTTTAAAGTTTGGGAAGACTCCGGCCCAATATTTAAAGCGTTTTCGAGAGTATAAGAAAAAGGAAGGTGGTACTTGGGTATCTTATGTCGCTGAATCTTTGAAAAACTTAACTGGCTGGGTCGAAGGTTATAAGGTTTCTACCTTCGAAGGCATGATCAATCTTGTCATGCTGGAACACATTTTTGCTTCTTCTTCCCCGGAGCTTAAGCAGCATTTGGCCGATTCGAAGGAGATAGATCCTAAGAAGCTGGCCATTGCAGCAGATTTATGGGTGTCACATCGAGTGTCCGATAAGGACAAAACTCATCCTGGTAAGCAGGAGGAAGGGAAAAAGTCCAAAGATAAGGAGGGTGGAGAATCTGATAAATCTTCTTCTCAAAAGGGCCACAAAAAGAAAAATAAGGGTACGACACAAGAGAACTCACAGGGTAGTGGAGGTCCGCCTCCGAAACAGAACTCTGGTTACAATAAGCCTCCCTACGTAAACAGACCCACTGTGGCTTGTTTTTCTTGTGGAGCAACTGACCACGTGAAGGGGGATCCCCGTTGTAAGGTTAGACCTTTGGGGGTCCACTCCGCTAATCTGGCCTTCTCCTCCTACGAGGAAGAAGAGATTACAGGAGCATCCTTCTCCTCAGACTCATTTCCCAGCGGAATAGAGGCTGAGGTAGTTTTAGTGTCCCTGGGTTCCTGGGAGCCTAAAGTCACAGAGGCTTATGCTAGGATTCCGGATAATACCAAGCACTACTTTAAAGACAGTGTGCTGATCAATGGAGTGGATACTCCAGCTCTTAGGGATAGTGGGTGCAGTCGCACTGTAGTGGATTCTACCTTGGTAGACTCAGAGGAAGTTGCCAGAGCTACTCTGATGCCCACTAAGTTGGCTGACGGCCCCCTCCGTATGTTTCCCGTAATACCTGTAAATCTTACTTTAAATGGTACAGCAGTCAGGATTCCAGTGAGCATTCAGAGAAACGTCCCGGGAAAGGTCTTGTTGGGTAATGATCTCAGAGCTTTAGGGCTCGTAGGAGACACTGCCGAAAGACCCTACACACGGTCTCAAGCACGGGCAGCATTGGCCAAGTCCAATACGCCGCCCCAGCCAAAGGGGAAACCCAAGGCGAAAGGAGTCTACAAGTCAAGACGAGGGAAAGAGAATATTCCCCCGAGCTCGCCTACCACTGCGGTGGAGGAAGTTGGTCAATCGCCCGGGCCTGACGAGGAGGTGGCGATGCCTGAAGTATTCGACCCCAACGACCATCCTGAACTAAAAGACTTGTTAGTTGAAGGAGGTCCTGATAGGGACGAATTCAGTAAAGGCCAACGTGAGTGCCCATCTCTGGAAGGCCTAAGGAGACAGGCCTGCTCCCAGCTTGAGGGTGAACCTCCTGGGAAGCATAGGATTTATTGGGAAGGTGGACTCCTTTATAGTGAGCCCACAGAGTCTACAGAAGGAGACCATAGGAGGTTGGTGGTTCCCCTTGCTGTTAGGCCCTTCCTCCTGCAGTTGGCGCATGAAGTTCCCCTTGCTGGTCACCTTGGTATGAAGAGGACCAAGCAAAGGTTATCCATGCACTTCTACTGGCCCAAGATGGGGGTGCAAGTAGAAAGTCACTGCAGAAGTTGTGCCGCCTGCCAGTTGTCTGGTAAGGTTGGCGCGACAATCCAAGCTCCGTTGGTACCGCTCCCAGTTGTGGGGGTACCATTTGAAAGGGTAGGGATCGACATGGTTGGTCCCCTTGACCCGCAAACATCCTCGGGCAATAGGTTTATCCTGGTGCTGGTCGACCATGCAACCAGGTATCCTGAGGCCATCCCATTGACAACTGTAACTGCCAAGTCAGTTGCAGAAGCTTTACTCGGCATATTTACTAGGGTTGGCTTCCCTAAAGAAGTTGTGTCGGATCATGGCAGCAACTTTATGTCGAAGTATAGGCAGGCTATGTGGAAAGAATGTGGGGTCACCTACAGGTTCTCTTCTGCATACCACCCCCAGACCAATGGTCTGGGGGGGCGTTTCAACAGGACGTTAAAGAGCATGATTGGGGCTCTGGAGGAGCCTCAGAGAAGAAAATGGGATCTTCTTGTTTCATGCTTACTGTTTGCCTACCGAGAGGTACCACAGGAGGGTGTTGGCTACAGCCCCTTCGAACTTCTGTTCGGTCATCCCGTACGGGGACCCTTAGCCATCGTCAAGGAGGGATGGGAGATGCCCACTCCCCCTGTTACTACCAACGTAGTTGATTATGTGCTAGTGCTCAGAAAACGGATTCTACTTCTGATGGGCTTGGCTAGTGATAAATTGAAGGCAGGGCAAGCGCTGGTGAAACATTGGTACGACCAGAAAGCTTCCCTCATCAACTTTACACTTGGTCAGCAAGTCCTGATCATGAATCCCATAAGGCCTCGAGCTTTACAGGACAAATGGTCAGGCCCTTACCCAGTGGTGGAGCCCCTGGGTGAGGTTAACTATTCAGTGGACCTTGTAAGGCCTGGACAGGCTCCAAAAGTGCTTCACGTGAATAGGCTGAAGGCTTTCGGCCCAAGCGTCGAAATCGCAGCACTGCTACTGGCTTCAGACTTTGCGGGAGAGGAGTCTGAGCCTCTCCCCGACCTGTTCCCAAGCAGTCCTTCAGATAGCTCTTTTGAGGGTGTCCGAGTGGCCCCTCACCAAAATGGACAAGGCTCAGTGGTTTACCTTGGACATGAAGTAGGTGGAGGGAGGAGACAGCCTCTACTCAGTCAGGTACAAGCAGTACAAGACTGGCCTACCCTCACTACGCAAACCCAAGTGAGAGCCTTTTTAGGACTCACGGGGTATTACCGCACTTTTGTGGCAGACTATGGCACCATAGCTGCTCCTCTGACTGCCCTCACAACTCCAAAGAAACCCAAGAAGATAACTTGGACCAACGAGTGTGAGAAGGCCTTCAATGGCTTAAAAGACTCCTTGTGCCCGGCCCCTGTCCTCAGGGCCCCTGATTATCAAAGACCTTTTATCGTGCAGACGGATGCCTCTGACACTGGGATAGGAGCTGTACTATCACAAGTAGATGAGAAGGGTAAGGAACACCCTATCGGTTTTATTAGTCGCCAGCTTAAGGACAGAGAGCTCAGATGGTCCACGGTAGAGAAAGAATGTTTCTCTGTTGTGTGGGCCCTAAGGAAGCTGAGGCCCTACCTCTATGGGACCCACTTCACTGTGCAGACTGACCATAAGCCGTTAAAGTGGCTAATGAACATGAAGGGGGAGAATCCAAAGTTGCTTAGGTGGTCCATAAGTCTACAAGGCTTCGACTTCACTATTGAGCATAGGCCAGGTGTCCAACATAGCAATGCTGATGGGTTGTCCAGAATGTTTAACCGACCTGAACAAGAGACTCATCCAGGGGTGGATTAGTTCCCCCTGTCCATAGTCTGGGAGGGGCGAGTGTTAGGAAAGATTTCGTAATTGTAGGTAATTTTCCTTCCATGTGGCAACCCCTAAACTTTTTGCTGTTGTTTTTCACCTTGTTCTTGACTTTGCCAGAGAAGTGCAGCCTTCTGCCGCACTCCTCTGGGCTTTCGCTCCTTTCTTACGGGGAAACTGACATGCCCTTAAGACAGTCAGTACCGGGGAACGCTGTTTCCCGTAGTTTCTTTTATCGTGTTGCGGCTTTAGTGCAACATGACACAAGAGGGCACTGTAAGCTAAGTTACAGCTCTCTTGGGTCTCTAGCCTTCTACAGGCCCTAGATACTCTTTTAGGATGGTATTTGATGGGTGCAAGTCATTCAGGGACTCGAATGGTGGCAGCGATCGTTTTGTTTATTTTGAGCTCCTTTTGGCGTTCTGAGCACGTTTTTTCGCACTGAACCCAAAATGGTGGCCTGGCTCCCAAAATGGCCAGACCACGAGGCTCCTTTGTCCTGTCCACTGACCGTCTTGCTCCCTTCACCTTCCCCAGGTCGAGCGACCCGGGGCCTTCCTTATTTGGGCATGTACTTTCCCGCGAAACGTGGTTGCTTTCGCGGGCTTCTACATGTCGTTTGTGTGCCTCCAGGGTGTGGGCTGGGATGTCTGGTCCCAATACACATCCTGGGTGCCAGAGAGTCTAGGGTGGTGTGAATGCCTGGGACCACCGTGGTCCGTGATTGGTCCACGTATGGTATGTGTGTTGATGAGCAGATCTCCCATTGGCTCCCCTCCGTTTTGGCGCGAAGGGAACCGTGGATAAGAGGGGGCTGGAAACACCACTACCATGTCGATCTCCTGAGTTCTCACGAACGAAGGAATACAGGAGCCAAGTATCCTGCAACCAAGAGGCTGGACAGAGGAATCGCTGGTGACCCGCTGAAGGAATCCTCCTTTGCACTGCTGTCGTCCTGTGAAACCCTTTCCTCCTTTGATCGAACCAGAAGGCCTGTACTGGTGCTTCGACCTTTGGAATAGCAGGAACAGCTATTCCCGGCGACTTCATCATCTCCTGCCAAGTAAGCCTTCGGAAGTGTCTCTGGGCCATCCAGTTGACTGACCAGCTTACAAGGGAGTCCTGCTCTGTAACCGCCGCCAGGTTGTGTTGTATTTCGAGTCCTGGTCACTCTCCCACGCTTCGTACACTTGGCGTTCCCAAGTCTGAAGGGAGGAGTGTACATTTGGCTTGAATACACACGGCCGCTCCGTTGTCCTGCTGCGGCAACAAACTGTGCTGGTTTCGTCGATTGGGACGTCTTTTTGCTCTACATGACTACGAGGCGTTCCCTGCTCTTCTGAACCTGCCAGCTGCTGAAACTAACGTGGAGAAGCCTGGGTCTGCTTGCTTCGGGGACCGGTGAGTAGTTAGCTAGGATCTGGTCGCCCTCCTGCAGTATCCCATTGCTTTTCCCTGCTGTGTAAAAACAGCACCCTTTTGGCCGTACTCGCGCTCTGCTTCTGCCCGCTGTGGAGGCTGCGCTTGAGTTGCGGAACCTGTTCTCCTTCTGCTCTGCACTAACCCGAACTGCCTGACTTCCTCCGAAGAGCTTCCCCTTTTGCCCGTTGGCACCGGCGTGGCAGGTACTTTGAGCACAAGGCTCCACTCTTCGCAGGGCTCGGACTTCCATCTAGTTAGGTGCCTCTGAAGGCGAACTGAGTCTAAAGCGTTATCGCACTGCCTGTTTTCCTTTCCTTTCAGGTGGACTACATATTTCGTGCTTTAAACGCTTGCGACTGTGCATTTGTATATATATTGTGTTGATATGGTATGTGTTGGTTTAGTATTGTGATATTGTGATTTTCTCGCTACGGTCATTGTTTTAAAGGCCTTAAAATAAATGTGTATCTATTTTTGATATAACAACTGTTTGGAGTAGTTTGTAAGCGCTCTTGCTTTGTGTGCTCATTGCGGGCTTTCAGTCACCCTCACCCCTCTTGAGACCTAGTCTTGACCGCCGCGATCGCTACCTTGATTGGTTTGGCTTGTCCAGAGGTTACCCTGTTCCAAGTAATTAGGTTGGCCTTCTGAACTTCTGCGCCACCAGGACAGAGTTCAGAAATCCGTCTTAACAACAAGTAAAGGCATTAATCGACTCAGGTAGCAAACAGACCACTTTAAGGGCCGATTTGGTTACAACAGACCTTGAAAATGAAACCCTAGTCAGAGTCACATGTGTACACAGGGATAACAATATATACCCCAAAATGCCTGTGTACATTAACATTAGGGGAGAGTCATATTTGGTATCATCAGCCATCATTCCTGGACTCCCCAAAGAAGTAATTTTGGGAAGGGACTTCCCTGCATTCTCCACTCTTTTGCAGAAACTTCCAATTCCCCATAGGGAACTTGTACCCCAACACCATTGGCACTATAACTGTTACTCCCAAACCCCTCCTGTAAGGGAGTAGATGGAGACAGAACCCCTTGAGTATACCATTTACCAAAGACCTTCCACGAAATACAGAGAGCACCTAATTTAAGAGTCAACCCCTCGATGCCAGTTTAGGGCATGCATTCAGGAGATAAATGGGAACACCTCACCTCTACTGGAGCGAAAGAAAAGAAACCCATGGATTATGCGAGAGTCCTTGGATATACTTTCCTCTTGTTCCATCCAGGATCTTCACATCAAAGAAGCTAGGAAAGGACCAAGTATATCCACCTGCATAGGGGAAGGTCATGTGAGAAGCCAGAAGGTGTCTCACCGGGGAACTGTCATCCAGGTGGCCAGGACACAGCCATCGCTTTTGGATCAAGCTCCTGGGGGTGGACCAGTGCGGGAGGATCACCTGAGTGAGGGGTCTTCGGGGGGAGTGAGAGTAGGACACCGGATGGTGAGATGCAGCATCCCCTTCCCTGTAACACCTTTACCCCACACTACCCAGTAAAATATTTAGGAACTATACCCTCTCTTTACAACACAAACACATCATGGACAGCCTGCTATAATGGAAAACAGACTAACACCCGAGCCGTGTACCTGATATGTCCCAATACTATGATCAGGCGAGGTCAGGAAATTATTGACAATTACTCAGACCTGGTTACCAGTCAAATGGTCGAAAACATTTGGTCGACAGACAATTTGGTCGACACCATTTGGTCGAATGCCAAATGGTCGAATTTTTTTTTTTTTTTTTTTTACCCATTTTTTGGTTTTTTTTGGGGGGGTCCCCCCCCCAACCCCCTTTTTTTCTTTTTTATTTTTTTTCCCCACACGAAAACCCACAAAACACATATATATAAAAAAAAAAAAAATTCGACCATTTGGCATTCGACCAAATTCAGTCGACCAATTGTCTGTCGACCAAATCACTGTCGACCATTTGACTGGACACCCTCAGACCTGACTTGCATTGCACTTCCCCAGACGGATAAAAGACAGAGCACGAGAGCACACTCTGAGCACAAGAGGAAACAGCAGTTTCGAGGCAGCAGCTGAGCACAAGGGGAAAGGTGGCAAAACTGAATGGGATCGCAAGGAGGGTAATTCCCTTGACCTTTTCGACAAGGAACTATTACTTTCCAGAGACCTGCAGAGTAGAAAGCATAAGACCAGGAAATCTGGCTGGACAATCCTGCATTGTGTGTGGGAGATACCCGGGGCACTCCTCTGTCAGTAATGAAGGCAGGGAGAATCACCAGCTGCCGTGGTACAGTCCTTGGCTCCAAGAACAAAGCAACATCAGTGAATTCAACACAGCCTGTGAGTTGGGGAGACCCATACAAGACCGGTCTGTGTTGAAGCCAAGGTTGCAAGCAGAAACATTGCATAGCGAGCACTGGAACGAACACTGTTAAAATGTGTGTGATATGAGGTGCAAGTGAAGTTAAACTGCTGACGAGTGATTGAACTTTAAAGCAAGCTTCAAGACCTTTGACAGAGTGGTCCGGCACCACGTGGTGCTCACTCGAAGGTGTCTGTAAGGTATCCAGCTGAGCAGTGATAATAGTAGATAAATTTGGTCCGAGTCCAGTGGAGGGAGACCAATTGAATGAGAACTAATAAATATGAATCGAAAGTGGTCCTACGACGGGTCAAGCAAAATCCTGCGCACAGTCGAAAGACTTTGATTTTGATGAACTAGAGAAAGTTGAAAAAGTACATGAATTTGGTCCAAGCCCGTCCGAGGGAGACCGGCAGAGGGAGACCAATTGAAGTTTTTGTGCTAAAGTGGTCCTGAGCCCGGTGGAGGGGGACCCGGGGTGAAAAGTAAATCACCCAGGAAGTTGTGTGAGTAAAAATCCTGAGAAGAAAGGAAATTTACTGTTTTGTCGTGTTGCATCAGGCCGTCTCAAATAAGAGACGTTCAACCTCATTACGAGTTTGGCAGTAATTGGTCAAATTGGCGGTAACTGAGTTACTGCCAATTTTACCACTATACCAAATTATGAGTTTTGGTTTTGAGTGTAGGATTTACCTCCAGCAAAACCCTGGAGGTAAATCTTCCCACTCAACGCCAAAGAATCAGCAGAATCGGCAGAATTCCTGCAGCAGTTATTCCACAAAAAAAGCTCAATTGGGTCCAATGGCCCAAAATAAATGGGGAATCACACCGCCACCCCCACTTGTAATCAGGCGGAAATTACACCTGACCAAGTGGCGGTAACGGTAATTCCTCAGGGCTATTATTTGGAGGATTTACCTCAGAATTTCCACCTAACTCGTAATGAGGCCCTTTGAATGGCAAAGACACTTTTGCACAGAAGGCCCTGGTGGTGAAGTTCTGAACTGCATCCTCGTGCTAAAGAAACCAGAGAGTGTGCAGTGTGCTGCCTTGCCCTGTGCTAAAATGTGGGGAAATGAATATCCTGACATATCATTTCTTGAACACTTCTCTTTTGCATAACTATGTTTCCCACACTATTTGTATTTAGAAGTAAGAATTGGCAATAGGTTTATTAGTATAGGCCCTTTTATTTTGACGACACCACTAAGACTGCGTTATTATCATTTGATGGTCGGAGCTTGCTCCCATCTTTAGATTTAGGATTAGATAGGCGTTTTTCAAATCCAATTGAAGTTCAATAAACACCCTTGAACTGTGATCACTTGTGTCTGTCTTACTGTTTGAGACCATGCCTTCCTTACACAGTACGGCAATTTTTCTTTGTCCATTTTGTAATCTTCCTCCGCAAGCAGGGTGAAGAGTGTTATTGAATCTCCTCGACACTTCTCTTCTGACGTTTTACAGAATAGCAAATCATCCATGTACTGAAATACTGTATTGGACACATGTAAATTCCCCAAATCCATCTGAACCACCCTGTTAAAAACACTTAGAGATTCACAGTACCCCCAAAGTAACTTTGAGTGCTCGAATCTATGACCACAATACATAAACGCTGTAAGGCACTGAGAATCGGGGTGTGAAGGGACCAAGAAAAGTGAATTTTTTTAATCAATGACCGTGAAGTGGGTTAACCCAATAGGGATATTACAGAGAATGGTGGCAGGATTTGGTACCACCGGAAATTCCGCCTCAACATGACCCCATAAAGAAACAAAGTTGAATGTACAGACACCCCTCTTCTCGCGCTGTCTCTACAGTTCGCTACTTACTCAAGACATCTCTGCCCAGGAAATTCGCTGGAGTATGTCAGAAACCTGAGGGTATTCTCACTCCTAAATCCCCTGGATCCTCTTCTCACATGGCCAGGGAAAGGCCATCACTTTTGGATCCTGAGCCGGGGTGGAGAAGCAATGGAGGATCACCTCGGTGGAGGGTCCTTGCAGACTGGGAGTGAAGTACCCACAGGTGAGACATGGTATTCCCTTTTCCCCACTGATGATCAACCTAACCCTCCCCCGACCTTTATGGGATGCTGAAAGACTGCTCCCATAATTTCCCCCTATTCGACCTTTGAAAGCACTGGGACGAGGAAGAGGAGACTGAGAGTAATGAACACTCCACCTTCATTTTACCACTCTGGTACTGGGACAAGGAAGATGCCTGCAGAGTATGGTGAGGGTTAGGCGTGTACCCTTTATTATGGTTAGGCAAACCTAATTAAGGATCCACACCAGCAACCTGTTAGGTGGCTGCAGGTGTATAAAGAGAGAGGCAGAGAACACTGTAGGGAGAAAAAGGGAGGCTTGTGGGGAGGAGACCAGTAGGGGGCCCGTTTTCACAGGAAGCAGCCGTGGTGGGGCCTGAAGAAAAGCCAGGACACCATCCATCATCCCAGTGAGGAAGCCTCTGTGGCGAGGAATCAGAAGCCAGAGCTGTGAACGTGTAAAAGAAAGCAGGATGCCTTCTGCGTCCATCCTGAGGCAGCAGAGCAACCAATGTGTGCAAGGCAGGCCCTTCTGTGTGAGCGGGGCTTGGAGAAGCTAGCCAGCTGACCTACGAAAAAGAAAGAAACTGCAGGAGCCACCAAGGAACAACGCCGAAGACCGGTGAGTGTCAGGGAGAGGCACTCAACAGCCCGGACGTTCTGAGCGGGCTGCGACTAGGTACTCAAATTACCAAACGGAACGGAAACTTGAAATTAAGCATAATGAATGCATTTTGAATATCTAACTGAATAGAAAGTTGAAACTAATCATATCGAATGCATATTGAGTACCGAATTGAATGACAACTTGAAATCAAGCATAACGAAAGCACATTAAATACAATGGGAACTTGAAATTAAGCATATTGAATATCTGTTGAACACCGAACTGAATGAAACCTTGCAACTAAGCTTATTGAATATGAAATGGAGCAAATCATTTATGGGCAAAGCAAAAGGCAGCCAAGGAGAAAGTGTCCATATGAAAACAACAGATAGACAAGACTGCAAGTGCGAAAGAGTGCCATAAAAAAGTGGGACATGAGCAAAACCACCACAAAGTGAACTTTATGAGCAATTGCCGTGAGGCAAGGACAACGACTGGCAAGAGGTGCATGACACGTTATGGCAGAGCCAAGAGGCTAACCAGGAGAAGCCAGAAAAGTGTAAATCTGCATATAAAAACCAAGAGGCCAACAAAGAGGAGTTAAGTGAATGTAACTCTGAACACAGGGGCAGGTGTAGAAGTACCTGTGTGGGCTGACAGGCCTAGGGATCTTGATTGTGCAACCTGTGATGGGTGGACCGTGTGGTCTGACAACTGCGCCTAGGCCAGTGAGACCTGAACTGTGAGAACCAAAGACAATGTGAAATAAACCACGGAGAGGCAATACAATAGTGAAGCCATCTAGAAAGAGGGTCAGGCTTACCTTGAGTTGTGTTAAACTTTTTGAAAGACTGAAACAAGTACAAGTGATTGAGCCAAAGTCTTGAGGAAGGGAACCCTAAGTCTTGAGGAACTGCAGGTATTGTCTTAAAAATGAAGTCTCAAGACCCTTCTCTTTGTGAACTGTGTTGCTTGGAACTTGGGGAAGGGCACTCCGAGGATTATGCAGAACTGTTTTACTGTGAACGTGGGAGCGTTAATTTTGAGACTTTTGTGGACTTTTGTGGAACTTTCTTGAACTTGGAGCAGTGGAGCTACAAGCTGGAAGAAGCTCATAACTTTGTGTTAATCACCATTTCTTTGATTATTGACATCTCTACACATTGGGGGTGATTCCGAGGTTGGAGGTAAGGGAAAAACGATGCCGGTAAAGGATAACTGGCATCGCTTACCGCTACCGGCTATTCTGACCAATCGGAGCGCTATTTACGGCACCATAAAGTACGATGCCGTAAATAGCGGTCTAGGGACGCGCGCGCGACACACCATGCCGATATTAGCGGCATGCCGTAAACCGGAGCTGATCCCAAGTAATGCGGACATGCAAATAACGGCCTCCTGAATCCCGAAAAGGACCATACCGGCATGGAGTAATTACCGGCATCTCAGAGAAGGTGTTAAGAACCCTGAGCAGTGTTTCCAAGAGCCACAGGTATACACAATTAGCACAGGTGGAGGCAATGGAGTCTGGCACAGCACAAAAGGAGCTCACCCACACACCACACACCCCTCCCACACCAAGATGATACCAATAGTAGTAGCATTACTGGAGCTGGAGGCCCTGCTTGCAAGGCAGCAACAACAACAACAGCAACAACAACAACCACAGCCCCCACCACAGAGGATAAACAGGAGGAGAAGGAGGGTGAGACAGGCCCAGCATGCCCCACCAGTGCAGCCACCGTTACCACGCCGGCAGCCCCCAATCCCTCGTATCAGAGCCACCCCCTTCACCCTTACAACAGAGCAGATCCACACCCTGTACCGGCTTGACCGTGACACCATCACCACCATAGTGGACCTGATACACGACGACATAGTGAGCCTCATAGAAATACGCACCGCCATCGCCCCTCTACTGAAGGTAATGTCTGTGCTCCACTTCCTTGCCACAGGCACCTACCAGCACACAGTGGGGCACATGCATGGCATTTCACAACCCTTATTTTCCCGGATACTGAACCAAGCGCTGGATGCCCTCCTCAAGCCACAAGGGACTACATATCCCTACCACGGACTCCCCAGGAGCTATTCGATACAAAAGTTGCCTTCCATGCACTGGCAGACATGCCCAATTGTATAGGTGCCCTTAACTGCACCCACGTGGAGTTGGTGGTCCCGCATGCCATGGAGGTGGCGTATCGCAACCGCAAGCAATACCACTCCATCAACGTGCAGATGGTATGCAATGTGAGCAAGATCATCACACATTGCTGTGCCCGATATCCAGGATCACCTCATGACTCTTTGGTCCTGCGGAACTCCACGCTACCACGCTATATGGAGCGACATGCTGGACGACGTGCCTGGCTGCTTGGTGAGTTGCCTGACTTGGCCATGGCAGTGCATCGGGGTTGTGAGGTGGGTGCCTGCATACTCCACATGGGTGGGAAGTGGGGGGGGGGGAGATGCATACTCCACTGGGTGGGAAGTGGGGGGGAGAGATGCATACTCCACCTGGGTGGGAAGTGGGGGGGAGATACATACTCCACCTGGGTGGGAAGTGGGGTGGATGCATACTCCACCTGGGTGGAAATGTTGACGCCAGTGCACAATGTGCACCTCACCGAACACTGTCCCCCAGAGCCAGTGAAACGGCACATGACTACCAAATCCCAAAGTGATGAAGTAAGGCCGACACCTAACACTACATGACTAACAGGTGACCAGGCCACATCCCACAACACATCCACCACTCATCGGCGGCCCTCACACACCGTGAGGGCATCTAGCACTATGCACTGCATATGCACTATGTCGCTGCCTCCAGCATATCACCACACCGGAGAGTCATCCCTGGGAGTGCATTGAACTGAGCCTAACAGGGATAACACAGCGTGGTATGAATATGCTGCTGACAACAGCCAACACTCCCTACTACCAAATCTCACAGAACACAACACATCAATGATTTCACTCCAACACTGCTGCATGCATATACGATGCATGTGCAACAAGATGTGAGTGCACACCATAACCCATACTCAGGATACTACCCACTCCATCATCCCATTGCACAGGACACATAGCGGGGTCAGAAATGGGGCAAATGCATCCAGGGACATGTGTGTATGGGCAGAAATTACCTGCTGCCATGTAAGACTAGTACAGTTGTCCGCCATGAATGTACAAACACTTACCTTCATTCCCCTCTCATGCAGGTGATGGTGGCTATCCCTTGAAGCCGTGGCTCGTGACCCCTGTCCGAAACCCACAGAACAGGCACGAGGAGGACTACAATCGTTCCCATACCCGTACACGTGTGGTGATTAAGCAGACCTTTGGCCTGTTGAAGGCACGATTTTGTTGCCTCAGCCGTTCGGGTGGGGCACTTATCTACAGCCATGAGATGGTGGCCAAGATCACCATGGCATGTGTAATGCTGCACAATATGTGCATCCCTCGGAACGTGCCCCTGCCCCCTGACATGGAGCTGCTGCCACCTGATGATGATGAAGCGGAGGAGGAGGAAGAAGTGGCAGGACAGCATCACGGTGCCGATGCACAGGAGGGACGTGCCGTGCGGCAATCATTGATTGGACAATAATTCTGACACACAAGTCAGCAGAGGGTGTGAGGATGTCAGGACATCGGGCACTGGGTGTGGGGATACATGTACACTATGCACTGTGAAACATTAAATGACACATGCGCAATGATGAATGTCCACTCTGTTGTTTTTTTTATGAGCAACAGGTGTATTGAATTAGAAGGTTCAAACGTGAAAAACAAACCCTCCACCACCCTCCCCCCACAACTCCCAAACACACCCTCACCCCCTCCGCCTCCCCCACAACTCCCAAACACACCCTCTCCCCCACAACTTCCAAACACACCCTCACCCCCCTCCCCCTGCCACCACAACTCCCAAACACACCCTCACCCCCCTCCCCCTCCCACCACAACAACCCCACACCAGTCCCATAAGGACCACATAGGCCACATGTGTATGTCAGCATTGTCACTGTGCGCTCCCAGAGCCAGGGGGAGGCATGTCCTGGCGGCGCGATGTACGTTGGTCTGGGTGGAGGAGCATTGAGACGGTGTGTCCTCCTGCTGGGGCTGTCGTGCAGGGGGTGCTGCCTCCAGGGCATCTGCAATCCGGCCAAGGACCTTGCGGAGCTGGTTTGCGCTGACTGTGATGACCTCGCCCAGTGCCCTAAATTCATTCCGCCACTCCTCGCTGGCCTCCCGATTGTCTCGGATGAAGTCATTTATGAGGCCTGTGAGCTGCTGAGAGCGCTCTGCATCAATGGCTGATGTGTCAGATGTGGTTGGCCCGCTGGGAATTGGGCTTGCATGTCTTTCCGGTGCTTCCCTAAGGGGAATGGATACAGGACTGGCATGTTCCAATGTAGCTCCTTGCCCTGTAAACCCTGGTGTATCACTCTCACCAGAGTCACTGTATGAGACCTGGGGGTTGGTTTGGGCATCAGGGGTGTGGACAATCTCATCAGTGTCCTCCTCAGTTGCTCTGCATATAGATGAGGGGCTGTCGGGAACATCGAGGGGGCCCGTGGCTGCAATCTCCCCAGCCACACTGGACTCCTCAGAGTGCGGCGTGGGGCATGTGTCCTGCGCCAGTGCAGGGTAGGGTAGGGGTGGGGGTTGTGCACCCTCCATGGGCCTTGCTGGAGCCAGTGGTGTGGCTTGCGGTGTATTCCTGCTTGCAGGTAGACGGCGGGCCCTGACTTGGCCACTGGAGGTACTGGGCCGGTTGCTTGCATGGTTCTCGCTGTCATGCTCACTGTCTGTGGGGGTGGAAGAGAGAGACGGCATGAGCGATGATTTGAGAGTCAGCATTTGGACATGCCTACTATATCACCATGGGATTCTAGTAGGTTGTCGCCATTTGGGTGGTGAGCGGCACATTGATCTATGCTTAGATGATAAATGCATGCATATGTCTGGGTCACTCATGTTGGCCGGGTACTGTGCTGGCTCACATGCACACTGTTTACATCAACTGCCCTGAGTGCCTCACGGAATGGGGCTCTTCGTGTGGTATGTGCCATATAGGTTACAGCCTTGCACCTGGCATTAGCCTGGGTCTCACTTGTTTCGGCATGATTTAAAGGGGGGGGTTTGGCCAACCATGACGTGACACCTTGCCCAGCCCTTAGCAGTGACTTTCATAACAAATGCGTTGCCAGTATTGACTTTGGACACTCACCTCCATCGACGGATGATGTTGCCCCACACTCCGTGTCGCCAACCCCTTCAATGGCTTCTGTGCCTATCATGGCCACACACATCTCCCCCCACGGCATCAATTTAATGGGGGAACCTGGCCCTCCTCCTGTCTCCAGGGCCTGGTTTCTGTTGGCTGAGAGGATGCTCCGCACCCTCAGCCGCAGGTCGTCCCACCGTTTTCGGCAGTCCTTGGTGTTGCAGGGGGTGTTGCCCACGGCGCTCACCTTCTGTGCTACCATGGCCCAGATCTCTTTCTTTTTAATTACCGCCACCATCCGCATGTCACCGCTGAAAACGGTGTCTGAATGCTCGTGAAGAGTATCCACCATCATCTGGAGCTCATCCGGGCTGAAGCGCTCCTTCCTGAGGCGGGCAGCTCCCTTTTTTGGTGCTTTTGGCATGATGCTGGTGTTGATGGTCGATGTCTGTAATCAGAAAATGGCCCCGGGTCCTGTGTGTGGAAATGGCAATGGATTGTGTTTTTAAAGATGGCCGCCGTGCTCCTTCCAGTTCCTGTACGATGACGCTGTTTCCGGTTCCGCTATTTAACGTTGACCATAAATAGCAGTGACCGCTGATTACGGTCACCGCTATTTACGGTCACCGCCTTTGCCGCTTTACTCTATGGCGGTAGTGTTATGTACGGTGCACTTCATGCCGGTAAGGGCTTTTTGGGGCCCTTTTGCGGCATGACACTAGGTACATTACCGGCATTGTGCAAAGCTCGTGCCCGCGAAGTCGTAATAGGCCGCTTTAGCTGTCTACTGCCAGCTCGGGCACGCTATTTGCATCATGCCGGTAATGACCGGTACTTACCTCCAACCTCGGAATGAGGCCCATTGTTTATTTTGGGCTGTGAGGTCAAGCATAGGTTTTGGACACAGACAGACTTTTAAGTTGAACTCTTTGACTCATACTTTTCTTAGTTTCATTCAGGTAGGGAAATCTCACATTACCATAGGACAAGTTAGGCCTTCTACCATCCTGACATTTAACCATGACATTTAACCATACATATCGTTTGTTTGAACTTTAAGTCTGGTGTCTGTGTCTTGCTTCGTGATGCCTTCACAGGTATCTGTGCAATACAACAAAGGAGCAGATACGTATTGTGTAAAAGCCCACTGGGCCCAGCAAGTCCAACCTCGTCCTGAAGGGCGTGGCTGCCTCAGGCTGTTCGTATGACTCTGCACGTTCTGCACGTTCTTCGTAACCAAGTAACCTATTCTGTCTCACCTATCTATGTAACTATTTACCGTATCTAAGATTATTTCTGTTGGGCGGCTTCATTGTAACCCTGAATTGAGCCTTCTTACGCTCCGTTGTACAGCGCCTCGATGCCCGTGAGCTGTAGTGAGCTTTACAAATATATATTTTTAAAAAAATACCTTGATACGTAGATCTTCAGTATAAGGAACTGACAGGAAGCCCAAGAGAATCCCTGAGTGTCCATTGTTTTGACTGACAAGGGGAACTCACCTTCCTTGATACAAGATATTGTGGCCCCCGTATGGACTATGAATGAAAATGTTCAATTACCGACCTTGGGTTCCTCTTCCAGATCGGTGTTAACAGACAGGACTGGACACATCATAGATCCTTGTAGGCTGTCCTACTCTTGGTACATGTTAGCACCAGGGGACGAAAAAGGATTCTCTCCAAAAACACTTGCTCCAGTGTAATGAGAAACCATTCCTTGGGGTAAAGGATTTTTCTCCAATGTCTGTACCAGTGCCTGTGCTGGCATGGCTGGTGGGATCCCATAGGTCTGTACAGCCCCAGTCACTGGGTTCTGTTCAACCCATACCTGCTGCGATTGCACAGAGCCTGGGGCATATGACAGGGTCGGGGATAGCATGTGCTGAGCTCCCACGTTACAATACTGTGACCTGTCTCAACAATCTCGTGACACATGTCCCATCCTTTCGCACAACCAACACTGAATCCCATAGAACCCTCCCTGATTGTTTCCCATTGGCCCATTAAACCGGGGCCCCATTCCTCAGTACCAGCCAATTGACCCACCCATTTGTGAAAATGCTCCCATATCCCTCAGGAACCCTCTCATGTGCCTTGGACCGGGGGCATACCCATCCATCCGACCCCGTGTCATACCCGATTCACCATGTCCCTGTTGCCCCAATTACCCCTGCTGTTTCTCCATAGAGTTAGTAATTACTGTCCCTTCCAAATAAATCTTCGCCAAATTTTTCTGAATGAGCTTTGCTTCTGCTTTCTGTGCCTGTTCTATATTCTCCTTTTCTTTTTCTTGCCTCCTTTTATAAAAATGCACAATGTGTGCTTGAATTTCAGGACACCTCTTGCCTCCATACCTACCACCTTATATAAATAGTGCTGGACCTCCTTCGGAAGTCCCTTATTTAGCATGATTTAGAAAATCACCACATTATTGTCCCATGCTTCTCCCATCTCCGCCCTCCACATCTCCTGAATTAACTGGATCTGTGCGGCAGGATCATCACCCAATTTCATTGTTCTAGCTAAAATAGAATGTACATCCATAATCCGCAATGCTCCCCATACCTGCGCCCTGCAATTATTGAAAGCTGCTCCATCGCAGGAATTTGTATCCATCTGAACTCCTGGATACCCCGATCTCCTTCAAAGCTCATCTGATCGCTCCCTCATTAGGGCCATGAATAAGCTCTTCATGTCCCCTATGGCCAACATGACATCCACAGTGTGTTTCTCTAATGCATACATTCACTTCCCTGCCCCTGCAGTGTATTCATCAAATGATTCCAGTCCATGTGCGATCACGGCACATAATACACCTTTCCCAGACCCTTCTGGAGCAACAGAAACTGAGTTGCACCTGCTTTCACTGGGGCTATCCCCCATCTCTCCCCTGCTACTTACTACAGCCATATGAGTACCACAGTGCATCCTAAGACCCCCATGGTGTACTTTCTATCTCTGCTACTGGAGCGGGAGATAGGGCTGCTACACCCTGCTCTCCCTGCTTGACATCTGATTCCCATTCCTCTTCATCTCTTACTGTTTATTCCTTCCCCTGACACTTCTACAGGCACAGAAGCATACTCAGCACTACTGTAGGGTGCCGTCTCCCGTCCTCCCTGCTCAAATCCTGTACCCATGACAATATTTCTGTTCTCCATGTCCACATTAACCTCCTTGATAATCGATTTATCCAACCTAACAAGAACTTGCCCATTCCTCCACCTTCCTTACTCTACAACCTTTGCCTGTAGATTCACTTTTTCCCATTTCTCTGCTACTGTAACAGCATTATCTCTTCCTCCGCTAGCTTCAGCGCTTCATCCATTTGTTCCCACTCCCTTGTCTCTACTAGTCTTTGCAGCCTATCCTCTATCCTATCAGAAAAAGGCATTGGGCCTCATTACGACTTTGGAGGTAGCCATGGTGCTATTAGCACCATGGCTGCCTCCAAAATCATGTCCGGGCCGGGTTCCCTGAATGGGG
This sequence comes from Ambystoma mexicanum, assembly GCF_040938575.1. NCBI lineage: Eukaryota > Metazoa > Chordata > Amphibia > Caudata > Ambystomatidae > Ambystoma > Ambystoma mexicanum. Next base: position 20,753,519 of record NC_090940.1, read on the forward strand.
AAATACTGGGCCATTCTGACTTTGGAAGGCCCGGTATTTCCTCCTTCAGGGAACCCGGGCCCGGTCCTTCCCCATTCCCATTCGAGCACCCACAGGGCTCAATGGGAATGGGGAGGAAGCTAACAACGGGCCCATCAATTACGGGCCCGTTGTTAGCTCCCTGGTCCCCTTGCGGGACCCGCTATGGACGTCTGGAAAAACCAGATGTCCAGAGCGGGTCCCGCCAGGGGACCTCGTAATAGTGCGGAGTGGGTTTAACGGCACCATTACCCGTGCCATTAAACCCATTCCGCACTAGTCGTAATGAGGCACATAGTCTCCCCTTTCTCCCTCAATCTCAACACTTCATCTACACTGCTGGCCCCACTCCTCCACCCTTAATCTCTCTGCTAATCTAGCAGTCAGGGAGTTATTCCCTTCCGCTCTCTCTTCTCAGCCTTTCTTTAGCCCTAACTATTGAAGGAGTTACCCTTCCACTTTCCTCGCTGTCCCATTTTCTAGGAATCATAGCCGATGGAGGCATTACCTGTGTCTGTCTCGCAACCACTGGAGTAGCCGCTGTGGAAAATGGAGGTTTGAACTCAGGGCCTTTATACCCCTCTGCGGGGCAATAAAGGATAGCACTCATATGGGGGCGGTGCAGAAGGAATTCCTGCACCCTCCTTTATCGGCCCCCTCTTCTGATATTTTAATATTATGGCCCTTCCTGCCTTTTTCGTAAATCCTCCATAGCTCTAAGATGTTCACTTGCTTCTCTAATTTCACGCCTTTGTGTCTTGTAGTTAAAAAAGTATGCAGGTTTTCCAATATCCCCTTATCATAGGTCCCCTCAATAGGCCAATAATTGAGCATTTTACCCTTGGTTCCCCGTAAACAAAATTCCTGATGGTGTTTTAGTATCTTTGCCTTATAACCTAGAAGCACCTGACACCAATGATTCAACAGAGACTCCATACTCCAGCCAACGTTATCCAAATTAATGTCACAAAAAGTAACACCTGAAACTGCAACTGCGGCTCAAAAACCTCCACCCAAAGAACCTCCCCTTTTTCCCCTTCCTGGTCTCTTAATTTTCCCAACAATCACTCACCTCACTCGCTTTCACTGCAATCAGTACGCTTAGTTATTCACTTTAGTTACACTTCTCACTCTTTAACAAAAAACAGCATCTTACCAAAAACCGAGCTGGCCAATATTTCTGAGCTATCTACTTCACTCAAGCATAGAAAGAGCGCAATGCTTTTCACTACAACACCGCTGCTCTCGCTCTTTTCATCACTAGTACAGTCTTCTCTACTACAATTCTGTCTTTTCCTGACCAGAGGAAGTTTCCTTTCACTACTTTAACTAACCAAGAAAAGCAAGGCGAGGGCTCCACCCGTACAGTCAATACAGAATGAAAGATGCCACGTGTATACTACAGGAAGGTATCTATGGATATATTTACCGTAAGATGCCACCACGCCTCTAGTTGACCTGCCACCCATACAAGCAAACTGAAGGATATCAGGACAAACCCCACAAGGGAAGTGCTGGGTAGGATACCACCTCACACCTCTAAAATAACAAACTAAGTGAAATTATATACAAAGGACTTACAAAAGAAAAAGGTTCACCTTTTCAATCAAAATAACCTCAACTAACTTCACACACGCACCCCAAGTCTACCCCTATCAAACCCTTAAGTCGAAAAAGAAATGGACCCTGTTTTACCCCTATTTCTGCCCAAAAGGACACTCACATGAACCAGAAGAGCTCCAATGTGGTGATCTGTTAAGTTGTTCTGCACAGCTGGACCATGGTACCACGCTTCTGGGGAACAGAAGGGACTTTAACCAATATGGCGCCTGAAAAACTCTCTTTTTCACTGTGCACGGAAGACTGGTTGCCACAGTGAGGTGCCGCAACTGGGTTGTGAGGACAGGAAACCCCAACCATCTCAGAAAGCCTGGGCTCCTACCTGGCTCGCAGGATGTAGGAATAGGCCCCTAATCACCTTAACCCAAGGCAGGACCTACCTGGCTCGCAGGATGTAGGAATGGGCCCCTAATCACCTTAACCCAAGGCAGGACCACCACTTAGGAAGCGATTACACAGTTGTACGTAAAGCAAGTTTATTGTGCAACTGTCCAGGAGCCGCTACATGACCCTGTCGATTCAAACTAACCCAAGTCTCGCCAAACCACATAATATGGCACATTATATACACTGGTGCGACAGATAAAACACGCCCATATATTTTATTACAATCCACCCATCCACATGTGATTGGACAAAACCGAAACAAAGAAATACCATCTTTCTCCAATTCTTCCAGTCTCATTGGCCACTTGTTATCTTAACTACCATCTTTAGATCATATCCATAGCACAACCCTTTGTGGGATTTGTCCGTGGTATGTCATGACATCAGCACTTGGTTACACATTCATAAACAAACATAATTCATTACAGGTCACAACTGGCCTGAAACCTAGTAACCTTAAATATAATTGCACATGGTTTGCATGGATACGTCAAGTAACATGAGGAAAACTGAATGAATAGGTTCTCTTTGGACTGACGATAACTATTTCATCCACCCCAATATTACTGGCATCCCAGAACATTCTGATCTAAATGTCTACCATTTCAGCATGCACTGTACATCTGAGAAAACAATTGAAGGCTGTGGGTATCGATTACTTTGGCCTCAAGCGCCACTTTACCTTATGTTTATTACTGGCTGGGTCCTCTGCGAAACCTCAATGCACTTAAAGAGATTACATCTGCCTCCTGCGGAACTACCAGGACAGAAACTCTTGCAGGTTTATTAGCTCAGCTGACCATTTGCGCAAGGCCGTAGTTACTCATTTACCCTTTGTCTGGCTGTGAAACTCTGCAAAACCAGTTTCTCAAAGTCACTTTAAAATTCACCTTGCAAAAACCCTGAATGCCGTGTTTTAATCTATTTGTAAAATAAATAACACTATATGTAGATTTATGAATTCCTTGTGTATGTATATCAGTGTGCATGCATGTTTAATAACTGTCATACTATCTTCACAGTGGGTTCTCTATGACCAGTCCTCTTCCTTGCATGAGCAGTGTTAGGGAGAATTCTCACCCAGGTGCTAAATTCCCTCTACCTTAGAGCCCTCCAGCTCTTTTGCTATATTTTGGGGCTTTGAACTTTTCATTTTCAATGTGTTTTAGTTTTGTGTTCTTTGGATATGGAGTTTTAAAACAACCCCATAGACATCATCTTTTTCTTGTGTGTCGCACAGCACCTTCAGTGCAGTGGCACGGGGATGTCTTCCAGACCTCCCAAGGTTTAAATACCTTCTCTGGGCTGACTACTGTCTCCCAGAGCATGTAAAGTTCAATTGACTTTACTAGTCTTTTTAAATTTACAGACCCAGCACACACTATCTTCCTATAGAGTGCTGGAGGGGGTGCCTAGAATCCCCAGAGTCTAGACACTCATGTAACAGTCAAATGTTACCCTTTTCTACTTGAAATGGCTGGTGCAGTGGTTTTTGACAAACTACCATGATTTTTCCCGACCGGGAACACTGGTAGCTAAACATCGGGTCAGCCATGTTTTTCAATAAGGCGCCCAAGACCTATCTGTAAAAACAGACTCTGGTCGACTTTTTTTGCCGTTTCATTTAGAAAAGGTCCTTCTTGTGTTTAACTCTGCGCGCCAAACCAGGTTTGGTACCTTTGTTCGTTGGCCTTTGGTGGGCTTTAGTGCTGAAGCCCTCCTCTGGCACCTGAGTGTCTGGGGTAGACAGGATTTGTATTTGTTTTATTTATATAGCGTGGACCAGGCCCAAGGGCAACCGGGCGCATATCTTAGTAGGATATTACAGGTATGACATATCATCACAGTGGTCAAAGAGATTGTAAACAAAAATATACAATTGACATTACAAATCAGGGCAAGAAGCAGAACGGTGGTGCCGGAGCAAAGCAGAGCTGGGTCCCAGGTGGCCCGTCCAGAAGAGCGGTTGTTAGTGAGATGTAGCTAACCAAAGCTTGGCTTTGTGTTTGAATAAGTTAAATGAGGGTAAAGTTCTGATAGTGAGTGGTACAGTGTTCCAAAGCTTGGCTGCCAGGACTGGGAAGCTGGCGCCTGCAGCAGTTTGCAGCTTGAATCTAGGGATCGCAAGACCTTGGGATTGTGCAGATCTAAGTGCTCGCGATGGTATGTGTTGAGTGAATCGCGAGGCTAGATATGTGGGGGCTTGGTGGTTAACACATTTGTATGTGAGGGCCAGAGCTTTCAGAGAGATCCTTTGGGCGACTGAAAGCCAGTTGAGGTTCTTTCTGGTTTCTGAAATGTGGGCAGATCGGGGGATATTGAGGGCCGCTCTGATGGCATTATTTTGGGAAGTCTGAAGTTTGTTGAGATTGCCCTGGTTAGTGTCTTGGTACAGAGCATTGCAGTAGTCCAATTTGGACATAACCAAGGTCCTGGCCAGGGTGATGCAGTTCTGGGCGGTAAGGAATGGGCGACAGGCTGAAATCAATTTGCAAGTGTAAGCAGACGCAGCGGCCACTGCGTTATTTTGTCTAGTGAGAGTCAAGGAGGCGTCCAGGTAGATACCCAGAGTTTTGATATCTTTGGATACTTTAATTAGATTACCTTCAATATTAAAGGAGCCGAACAGGGGACTCAGTTTGTTAAGTCTCTGTTGCGTGCCTGAGATGAGAAGCTCAGTCTTGTCATCGTTGAGGCACAACTCGTGCTGGACCATCCAAGCTTGTATGACCAAGTAGATGTCATTAAGGGCTTTAGAGTCAACACTGTAGTCACCAGTGATGGGTATGGGTATCTGGGTGTCATCCGCATAATTCGTGTAGGTGACGGCCAGATAGTCAAGCACATCAAATAGTGGTTGTTTGGTGAAGACATTGTAGAGAGTTCGGGAGACACAGGACCCTTGCGGGACTCCACAAGGGACTGGTGTAGGATCAGCCAATGCGGTAGGTGAGAAAACTCTCATGTGCCTATTGTCGAGGAATGACCTAATCCAGTTGGATGCATTGTCAGAGAAGTGGGCAGCGGACTTCAGGTGCCGACATAGTATTTGGTGATGGACCAAATCGAAGGCAGCGGATAAGTACAGTAGTAGTAAGAGGGCCAGTTTACCGTTGTCTTTAAGGTCCTCAATTTGAGTTTTGAGGTCAAGAAGAGCTGTTTCAGTCCCGTGCATAGGTCTGAAGCCAGATTGTCTTGAGCCGAGGAGGTTATTGGTTTCTAAGTAGTTCTGAATCTGCAGGTATGCTGCTCTATCAAGTTTTTTGAGTAGGAACGGTACGGTGGTAATAGGTCTGTAGTTAGTTGGTGTTTCAGGGTCTAGAGTCATTTTTTTTAGGAGAGGGATAACCCAAGCGTCCTTTAGGTTGTTGGGTACCGTTCCAGTTAGGAATGAAGAGTTAATGAAGGTAGTTATAAAAGGAGCGAGATCATGTGCCACTTCCTTAATGATAGGTGCTGGGCAGGAGTCACCTTGGCAGTTAGAAGGTTTTAAATTGCGAATGATGTTTTCGACCTCGAGGATGGTGAGTGGGGTGAAGCTGAAAGGGGTGTGAGTAAAGGAGGCCGTCGGTGTAGTAGAGGGTTTAGTGGGGGGGTTGGTGAAAAGGTAGTTTGTTTGGTGTTAATTTTCGATTGCAGGGTGGTGATTTTGTTGAGGAGAGCGTTTTGGATGTTGTTGCACCATTTACTGTCTTTAATGCAGGTATCAGGAGCAGGGGAGGGGGATTCCAATTCTTTAAGGATTTTAAATAACTCCTTAGTGTTGGATTCTGCTTGGGTGATACGTTGGTTGTAGGTCTCCTTTTTGGCTTGTAAAATTGCTTCCTTGTAATTGTGGGTGGTGATGATTTGTTAGAGTCACATGGGTGGCACTTCCAGAGTGATTCAGCCTTACATTTTTCTTTGCGTAGAGCTCTTAACTGCGGGGTGAACCAGGAGTTCAGATGGGCTTGTTGTTTGGCTTTCTGTAGTTTAAGTGGTGCTATATTGTCGATGGCTTTAAGCAGTGTTTGATTGAAGATATCTACTAAGACTGTGGGGTCGTTATGTTGGGACACGCATTTATTCAGGATAGGAAGGATGAGTGGGAGTAGTTTATCCCTGGTGATGTCTTTTTTATTCCTTGTGGGAATGGCTGGAGCTATCGTGGGAGTGGTGTGAGGGTTGGTTGCTGGTAAGTGGAAGATGATGATGTGGTGGTCGGACCAGGCACAAGCGTGGTTGGAGCTTATGGTGGTGTTGCAATTAAGGTCAGTAATCCAGTCGAGCGTTCTGCCCTTAATATGGGTAGTTTCGTAAATTTGTTGTTGGAAGTCTAAATTAGCTAATGTGGTAGCGACCTCCGAGGCCAAGTGATCCTTAGTGTCGAGTAGGCCAAGGTTGAGGTCTCCTAAAAGCAATACCTGAGAGTTGGGTTTAGTATTGACGGTCAAAATGGCTGTGATCTCATCTATGAAGGAGCCAAGTGGTCCTGGAGGTCTATAGATAAGGTGGAGAGTTGCAGTGTTGGTTGGAGATAAGGTGAGTTTCACAGAGAGGGATTCTGCAGAGCTGAGCTCAGTTTTGGGGATGATTCTGAGTGTGATGTTATTTCTGTGTATGAATGCGACTCCAGTGATGTACCCGAAACTCCCTGTGCTTAGTCTCCTAGGAGACCTGAATGCACTCTGGCGTGATTGGCCGGCTGGCTGTCCAGCAAGGACAGCCACCCTGCTGTGTGAGTGACAGCCAGGCTGGAATGAATGTCGGAAAACTGTTTAAAAGCAGGCCTCTGGGACTTGGAAAGCAGAGTCGACCACTGGAACGAGAGAACCGAAGACGAGCTGAAGGAAGATGACTGCTGCAACTCCTGGTCCACCGGTGAAGCCCTGCTGCAGGTCCGAATTGCCTGAAACTCCCTCGACAGAGAAGCCCTTCAAGGACGAACTGCTTCCCGTGAGTTTGGTGGTAACAACCAACTCGCAAGTCACCTGGACACCGTCCGTATACTGGTCGAATTTTCTTCAGAGTGCTTTTGAAAACCGGATAGCCAGTGGGAAGGATACCAGTTTGTGGTCTTTAAGGCACTCACACCTTAAACCGACATTTTGCCAAGCTTGTGGCCCCTTGCCTGGGCAGTGCAGGGACCTCCCGACGTCCTCCTTCTTGTCCCACCGACTGAAGCTCAGGAACAGCGAGATCTGCAGGAACTGCCAGGAACAACTGCCTCAGCTACAACTCTTCTTCATTCAAAAGGTACTGTGCAAGTGCGGTCCAGAGCTCTGTTCGGCCGTGTCGAAAGTTTGTGAAACTTTCCCAACTTTGAAGGCTTGTCCTTCCCTAAACCCACATCTAACTTTTCGTATGACCAACTACTTCTAAAAACTGTGCAAAGACTTAACCGTTTACTACCAGAACTGTGCTATCCTATCCAAGACTCTGAACCATTGACTTTGGCCCAGGCCTATTGAATTGTATTGCTGGTTGTAGTGAACTGAAACTATTTGCCCTACCTCTGAAAGTATTTGTGCTTTTGATTCTTATAACCTTGTCTTTTTACCCTTTTCTAAAGTAACTGAAGTGCCATTTGGCTCCCACTTCAGGGGAGCTGAACTTGTTCAGAAACTGATTGGTTGTGTATTGTAGTATATTAGCCTGTGATATTGAGCTGGTGTTGCTAGTGGAATGTTTTCCAACTGACTGTGTAAATAAATGTGTTTTCTTTTACCAAGAAACCCTGAGTAAGTGTTTGTTTGAATCACTGTGATTGCTAGTCCTTTGTGTAACCTCTTGTACGGCTCACTTTATTCTTGAGATAAGTCTGGCTGATAAGCCACTGCTACCACATTACTGTGTAGTACAGGCTTGACCAAAGGTGAAATTGTACTGACACTTGTAGTCTTAATTGTGTGTAGTGTTCCCAAAGGGTACTGCATGTGATTCTGCCTAACAAGCATTGTGAAACTGCTCATTGCTAGCTTCTGAGCACTCTGTAGCACATTATGTCTGAATCATTTTTATATTTCATTTTGCTGTTAATAGGTATCAACTTTAAACAAAAAGTAACACTAATATAACATATTCCATTCATATTTAACTACACTGGACATGTGTGAACTTGCAACATTGCGCAGATTTCCCCGTACTACCAGTCACAAATATGGCATCTGCAATATGAACCCGTCTTCATCGCTGGGACCTTTCCTGACCACTCCAACAATACCTACCATTTGTAAAGACCACTGATTGCTACTTGTCTTATTAAATACTGTTCACTACCGCGCTTAAATTTTACTCAGCCTTGCCAGGTAGGTTGGCTCTATGGGCCTTCTAACCAGCACATTCACCACACCGATCCACTTGGTTTCATTCCCTCCCCTCTGTTCAACTGCTCCTCCAACTCCTTTAACAATGATTTGTAAATTTAGACTGGAAAACCCCAGTCTAAGCGGAACAGATATGCCGGGAAATTCTGCAACCAATAACAGAAATAGTCAAAGTAAATGGCAAAACCCTGCTTTGTTAACAACCCACATAAAGCAGGTACAACATATAAATAAAATAGTTGTGAGTTCATGTTCTTCTCAAGTATGACAATGGTTTAAAAACAGAAAATACGTTACCATTGACGAAAACAGAAAATACGTTACCATTGACGCCTGATTACAATCTTGCTTACAAAAACCTACAGGGTACGGGACTGGTTAAGAGATTGTCTAGATATAAAAAATATATGGGTTAGTTACTTCCATTGGCTATATTTTATATGATGGCTCCACCTGAGACCACCTCCAAATTGATAATAGAGAATATTTGTCATCTTTAAAGTAAACTATTGATCCATGCAACTTATACTGGGTGACACAGCATGATGAGTTTTCAGTGGTTGGTACCTTACTTACCAACCTTGGAAATGACAGGTCATTAGCACATGAACTAAAAATGGGAGTAGGGGGTGAGAAGTCCAAGACCTGCGTACTTCCAATTAAATGAGACTCTGTTCCTTATCCCTAGGCCATGAGCCAACATCTTCCTTTGTATTTGACCTTGTTAGGTGCTTTGATTCTGAGAATATGTGGGCAGTTGAGGCAGGTGCTAGGCCTTGTCTGACCCTACTGAATAGACACTGATGTTGAATTATGGGTCACATGTGAGGAGACTGTGTTCTGAATTAGCCTGTCCAGTATTTATTTAGATTTGAACTAATATGAACGCAAGTGTTATTACTTTTCCAACCACTAGTGGCTTGGTTGAGCCATTCCAAATGAGGTTTTAATGTGTAATTAGTTGGTACCTGGCATTCTAATGCGGGTTGTTCTTCAATTCATCTAAGAGAAATATGCCCTGTGCCCTGGGAATCCTTATCTCATGTTCTCATCTGGACTGTTCACGCCCTCCCCTAATTCTACCATGACCTGGAAGAGGGGCCGCGCAGCCACTGCCTGCGCCCCGCATGAATCTGTACTTCAGTGGATTCAGCAGTTTCAGTTTTCATAAAGTTTCGAGACCACTATTCATTTCAATGTGTTTTATGACTTCAATTTTAACAGAGATGGCAGCCTTTTACTGCTGCGTTTCTACACTAGGAAACTATCTACATATATTGTTCCTGCTGCGTTTCAGCTTACACATTGCTTGTGTTATATTCTTTGTGTCTCCATGGTGCAAGTGATATTCTTTGTGTCTAAATGCATGTTGGATCTAATGTCTGTGTTTCTTCATGTTGAGTGCGTATTTGCTTTGTGTCTATTGCATGCGCGTGTGTCAATCTAACAGCAGGTTTGCTTACTCTTGCCATCTTCAATCATATCAGGTGCATCTCTTCCTATATTGATCCGGGATAAGGGCTTCACGGTAGCTTTAGTGTATAGCGTTTCTCTCCTTTACGATATTGGGGCAGTTGGCATTAATGACATTCATCTGCCTCTCGGCAGATTGGCATCTCTCTCATCCCTGGCACTCTCGACCTCATCTTGAATGAATTTGATCTCCTAATTGAATCCTTATCCATGTACATCCCAACCATTCCAATGGGTGAATTCAACCTCTGTGATATGAAGAACGCCCACCATTTCCAACCCTTCTCGATAGCTGACCATCCACTGCTCACCCTACACAACCTGCCAAGCCATGTTCACAGTGACTGACTGCAGCTTTTCTTTCTGTCTTCCTCTCTACAGCTCTCTTTCCACTGTATTATCCCACTCCAAAGATCTTTCCATCCTCCACCTCCCTGTTACTTTCTCCTCTTCACCCTATGCTCAACCTACTCCCTGGAGGAACAAACGAAAATTCCAACCAGGCTCAATTGCCCCCTACTTCTCCCAAATCAATTCCTCTATTCAGGCGTTCACCACACCTTTTGCCCAATGTTTCAAAAGGGCTTTCTTGGACTTAACCATGCACGTGTTACTCCCTTTCAATGACATTATCTGGCCGGCTCCTTCAGGCCCTCTCTCCCTAGTCCTCAACCCTGGACCCCCTAACCCCTGTCATCCAGCAATTGAAAATCAAATGCACCTTCACTTAAGGCGCCGCCACAAAACCCGCTCCCCAGCTCTCCTTGCTGCCTTCAAGGAATCTCTTCACACACTTTCCTCTGCCGTTGACACTGCACATTAACCTTCTCCATTCTCCAGCATTGGAGCTTTCAGGGATTCACATGCTCTTGAATATTCTCTGTCATCAGGCTGGGAATCCCCTGTAAATCTAAAGCAGTTTACCTTTGAACTTTGCAACTGCTTGTAACTTTAGTGCTCTGCTAGAGTCATTTTGGATTATACAGACCACAGTCAATTAGACAGGCCCCCTTAGTTCTTCCGCTGGTGGTCATCTTCAGATTCTTTACCGCACGTAAAGTGTTGGGAGTTCTCAAGTTTTCGGTGATAGAAATTCAATGTTTTTGTTCTGTTTTTTCTATCTAAATCTTTGGGTTTGGTTCCGCTTCACTCCTCATCTACGGCAGTGAATTTTGGGCCATCCCATTGCCTTTGGAGGGTCCATCTTCTGTAGAGGCTTTCAAGAGTCAGTGGGGATGACATACATGAGAAGGAAGAGTCTGTTCAAGGCCTGCTCAACATATAACCTCAAGAACGCTTACATCGAGGACCTTCACAAACACTGTCTTTACTATATTTACCCGGACGACCACTTTACCAATTGTATCATCTGCCAGTCTTTTCCATCCAAGATCCTCAAGGACTACCACTGGAGGTTAGTGGCATGGTTGGAGGAGGGTGTCGGGGCCTCTGACTCAGCCTCAGTCTGTAGTTATGCCTCTACCAGGCACAGCAAACCCACTGAGTTCACTCCCTCTTCAAAGAGGTCAAGGTCCCATGAAGAATCTTCCTGGGGGAAGAAAGCTAAGAATGAACATGGACCACACGCTCGGGCTGCACCATCATTGATTATCTCTTTGATGTCCTCATCCACGCCTGCAGTCACACTTGTTGACCATTTTGGCACCTAAGACACCGTTGTCGACAGTTTCATCATCCAAACAATCATCTGAGAAACAACTTTGTGCACGAATACAATTCCTTTGTCTACACCATGATCGTCTATGATGTTGTTCGACGACCCATATTTGACCTAGATCCTCATTGATAACAACGTCGACGGTCCTGTCGACAGCCCCGTGGATGACCAAAAACACTTCATCGGCAGCTCCTTCCGGCATGTCCACCACTTCGTCAACACCCAAATCATCGTTGCCATGACCAAATCATCTTCTACGTCAAAGACTAAATCTATTGCAATACCAACACCATCCCAAGCACATCGGCATCGTCGACGCCGCCTATTCAAAGGCCACTGGTCTCCACTTTCTCAAAGGGAATGACAGTGGACAGGGATGTTTTGTTGGCATTGGCCTACCTTCCCTGACAAACGTGTGCGCAGCCACTGTTTTCTCTAGCGCCATATGTACCGCCTACAGTCCCCTCTCAATCCACTTCTCCCCCAGAGCAAATATTTCAGAAGGGTGCAGATTCATACATGGAGATGGACATATAAGTTTTGACCTCCAAAGAGATCAAAGAGGAGCCTGTGCCTTCTGTGGTGAACATGCATCCACCAGCGTCACAAAGACAAAGCCTTTCCATACCAAAAGACCCTCAGCAGTCACCTCTGAGGACCCCTGTTCAGAGAAACAGCCCCACTGTTCCTACACAGGTTCCTGCACATCTGGCTCCAGGGCTGTGTCAATGGACATACTCTCCACACTGCAGACATTAGATTCAGAACTCCAACAACGACTTCCTGTGACATCATTGCCTTCTCCAATGTCACCTGATAAGTTCCCAGCAAGCAAAGGTTTAGTTCCACCACCACCCTCTGGTCCTCCTGCAGTGGTGCCACTGTTACCTCATGTCGGTCTCACGGATACCGACACTGATGACTACCCATCGATTTGTTCTCAAAGGCACGCACTCTACAGATGAGGTTGAAGATTTAGTGGCAGGTGACAGTGAGCCAGCAGACCTACCGCCAAAAGATTTGCCTCAAGATGAAATTGGCTCCTTTCATGCTCTCATGTCATGAGTGGTGAAGCTTTTTGATCTTCTTCCAGAAAGAGCAGAAATAAGAGGATTTTCTGTACCACTGAAGGGAGGCTGCAAGAAAATCAATGGTGGCCATTCGAGTACTGGAGGATATTTGGGAAGATGACCTAATAATGAGAAACCCTTTCTCAACACCTTCCAAGAAGGACCGCTTCAATAAGAAACATAAGGTATCAGAGTCAACACCCAAATGCCTGCGCACACATCCTTGTCTGGACTCAGTTGTCTCTGCAGCTGCCTGCAAGCGTTCTGCCGATCCTTTCTGTCCCTGTACGGTACCTCCAGGCAAGGCAAGAGGGTCATTTCTACAGCCGCTACTACCGTCAAGGCGGCTAACTCACTGCCTGTTGTCCCCTGCTACCATCGGGAGCTATGGTTCACGGTTGGGCCAACACTAGACTTCCTCCCAGATGACAAGCGGGATGAAGCGTTTACGTTGGTACATGAGGGTGAGGTGGAATCAGACCACACCATTTCTATCGCCGTGGACATAGCGGATACTGAGTTTCGCCGAATGGGTAATAGAGAAGTGCTTTGCCACCAAAGGTGGTTAAAAGCTACTAACTGCGGACCTGAGGTCCATTAAAGTGTGGAAGAGATGCCTTTTGGTGGCACGGTTGACAAAGACAGCACGTGGGACTACAGATCATTTTACCGTCCATAGGCAGCCCGCATCAATGACACCCAGGAGGGGTATGAAGGTAGATTTCAACGTTACAGAGGAAACCGTTACAGATTTCAACGTTACAGAGATGATGCGGCACTTCCTACAGAAGTCAACTACCAAAGCAGGCCTGAACAGGCCACGATACAACACCCTGCTTCAGCGCCTCAGGCATCACCAACGACAAATGGGTACTGTCGATCATTCAAAAGGCCCTTCCCTAGAGTTAATTGGAAAGCGCCCCTCCATTCCTCCTGCCCCAAAGGCGGAAACACATCAATCCTTGCTTCTTCAGGAGGTACGGTCCCTCCTAAACAAAGGGGAAATGTATATGTATTTATTATTTCTTCAGCATTGGGTCTTACATGGATTCACATGCTATGACTATTTCCCATCATCAGGCTGGGAATCCTCAGTAAAATAAAACAGTTTAGTTTTAAGCTAAAAACTGCATTGTCGGTTGTTTAGCCTATTGCTCTCACCTTGGGCAAGACTGCTCCTACCAATGACATTCATCCTCCTTAGCTCCACCCCTGGAGGCCATCTTCAGAGTCCTCGAGTTTCACTCCACGACTTTCTCAATTATGTTGTACCTATTTTTGATATTTCTTTGAATTTTTTCTACACTCCGTCACCATTGTGACTTGTCGGCAGCAGGTATTTGTTGCAGGTCTCAATCCCACCTTCCGTCAGATCGCTACGTCGTGTGAGGCCGCAAGCTGAGTTTTAGGCCTGCTGCCGAGAAGTAGAGCTTATTCAAGGCCTGTTCCAGATGCGGTCAGAAGAATGGCTTCATTGAAGACATCACCAAAAGTGTATTTACTGCCTGTACCAGGATCATGATGTGGAGGGATGCCCCATTTACCAGTCTTTCTCCACTAAGACGAGAAAGGATCGCCATTGGAGGTTGGTGTCATGGCTGGACGAAGGTAAGGCCTTTGACGCGGCATCTGTGCACAGTCATACCTCTGCTAGGGCTAGCAGGCCCAAAGAGCGTACTCACTCTGGCAAGAGGTTGAGTACCTTAGAGGATGCTTCCAAGGGGAAGGAACCTAAGAAGGTGAAGTTGTTGCACGCTCCGACTTCATCATCAACGAGCACCACAGCTGCTGCGTCTCAGTTGTCTGGATCGGCAATGGTCACGAAGTGGACCTTGTCTTCAGAGGGCCGGCGATCGTCCACTCATTCACTGCCAACCGACGAAGCATCGTTCATTGAAAATGGCAGCACCATCGTCAATGACCTCAAAAACGTCCTTGTCAACGATCACAAGACCGTCAACTAAATCATCATCATCGTCAATGAAGACTACCTTCTCCAGATGCGCCTGTGTTAGGATCCTTCCTGAGAAGTACCAGCAGAGAGAGAGAGGTACCAACAATGCTCTCTTTTCTGCCAAAGCCCACAATGGCCCCTCAGCTGTGAGGCCTCCCAGGGTTGTGTCTCTAACCTCTGTCTCCATTCCTTCCATCTTGCCAGAGGAGGAAGAAGAGAAGACGTTTCTGAAGACGTCGGCCCACACCCTATCGAGGGTGGTGTAGGTGTACTCCCACGGCCATCTCTGCAGCCTGCGAAGCTGCTTCAGTCTACTCGCCCTACGAGCCCCTGGCCTCATGCACCAATCCTGATGCCTTAGGCTCCAAGACATCAGCTTCCAAGAGATTTTTCTTTGGACATTTTGTCAGCCCTCCACACTCTGGTCCCAGAGATTGAGCAGCGCATTCCACCTGTGGCCCTTGGCATTCCTGTAGTTCCAGGCCTGGCTCCTGTGGCCAGTCCTCCAAGACCGTCTCAGCCCGCCTGGCGCCACCTCCTCCGGTGCCTGCGATCCCACAGCCACCTTCTGTTCCACAGCCCCCTATTGTAGGAGTTGGCCTTGACAGGAACGGACACTAATACCGACACCAACCCAGATATAGATGAAACCCAGGGTACGGATGAGTTTGAAGACTGCGTCCCTGCAGAAGGTGAGCCGCCAGATGTGGAGCTACCATCTAGAGACACTCCACGGATGAAGTGGGATCTTTCCAGGCAATTATTTCCCAGGCAGGTTCTCTTTGGTTAGTGAATTCAAATTGCAAACTCCCACAACTCTGCACCACATCATATGATTCAGCCAATCTCACCTAAGCATTATACACAGCCAATGTGGGTCCGATTAACCAGCTGCCAAATGTTTATGAAAAGCTCAGGGTCGCCCCAAATCTTTTTCTCATAATTAGATCCCTTTTACATTTTTGAGATTTCCAAATCATGTGGCCAAGCTTTCCCAGCCCCGGAGGAAAAGAAGAAGGAGGAATTCCTTTTTCAGCGTTGTGAATCCTCCAGAAAGACCGTGGTCTCAGTCCCGCTTCTGGATGATGTCTGGGAGGACGGGCTGGTGGTGGTACAAAAACCCTTTTCCGAACCGACTAGAAAGGAGAGGCTGGAGAAGAAATATAGGGTCCCGGATACGGCTCCTAAATGCTTCAGAAGCCATCCAACCCCAGACTCAGTAGTCATCCTCTTGCTCAGTCCCACCATACCAGGAGGGAAGGAAGATGGATGCAGCTGAAAAGTGCATAACCACCACTGCTGTGTCTACAGTGAAGGCTGCCAACGCCTTAGCCATCCTTGCATGCTACGACAGATAACTCTAGTACAACGACAGGCATAGGCGCCTAGTGTGTTAGTTAAATGAGAGTAAATACCCCACTCTTGAGGCTGAGTTTTCCAGAAGTGTGGTGGCTGCCAAGATTGACAAATGCCAAGCCCCTAAAAAGGTAGGGTCTGAGGAGAGACTAGCATCTTTCTTTGAGAAGAAAAAGGGGAAGAAAATCAAGCCTCACCATAAAATCCATCCGGCCATCATCAACGGCATCACTGATGGGCTTGTCCATGAAAAAAACAATGTCTACAGGTGACATAAAACAAAAAGTGGCAAAACCCTGCCAAAGGCTGTTACCACATAGACGGCAGCACCTCATCGACGACAGTGGGGAAAGCCTCGTTGGAGACAACCTCATCGGCTACAATGGGGAAAACCTTGTCGATGACAAAGACGACGCATGTGGCACTCTGAAGACAACTTTTCTGTCACCCACCGTGCATGGCATATCGCCGACAATGATACGATCGTCGATAGGAATCTTGTCGACGAGGAAGAAGGTGCACGAGAAAGGGGCCACAGCGACTAGCTTGTCAACAATAACCTCATCCACCACAGGCAAAAGCAAGATGACCATTGCCGACGTGAAAAAGGGAGTCGGCCCCCGTGTCGATAAAACCAATGATGGGCCATACAGAATCACATAAAATGTCCAAGAAGCAACCAAGTCAGGGAACATCAGCCAATCAGAGAACATCAGCCTGTCAGGGAACAACAGCCTGCCAAGGAACAACAGCAAGTCAGGGAAAACCCCCAACAATCAGCAGGCAATCACCTTCCATTTCACCAGTCTCATCGGTGCTAGTAGAAACAAATCATTGAGCACCAGGTAGGCTCTGAGTTTCAACAGGGTTATTTGCCTGAATTCTCAGAGAATGATTATTTGGACCCCAAACCCTGTCACCACAAAGGAAGACAATACTTCACTCACCAATGTTTCCAGCACCAAATTTGGTGCCAACACTTCCACAGCCACCCTCTATCAATCCACAGTTGTTTCTGACACTTCAGGTCTTAACCTCACTGCAGTTGCTAGTGGAACAACTCGATAAGAGACTACCTTCCATGCAGGAGCAAAAAGGACTGGCTACCTCATGTCCATCAGGGAGTAACCAGATTGCCTATTGTGGGAAAGAAAAGGTGTCACAAAGAGAAGAATCGGAACGCAGGGGTTTAAATTCTCCATTAAGGGGTAGATCTCCTCACAGGGAGTCAACGCTCAAGCCATCTCTTCCTCAGTACAGAGCTGCCTCAAGGAGCCTGATATGAGAACCATGAGGTTCCCCAGGAAATTCACAACGCAGACCGGCTGATTCTCAGTATTGCGAACAAGAAGAAAGAGAATTACAAACGACAACTTCCGACGGAGACAACCCGATAACAGCTTCTACAACCACCCAAACCCCGCCCCAGGATGACTGGGGTGAAGGTGACGCAGGTATGGGCCCTTTACTGCAGGAACGCACCAAACAGTCCACTCCTGATGAAGTGGACCTATTCCATACCATAATGGCATGGTATGGTATGGCATGGTATTTGTGCCTTGAAACACCATTTGCTGTATAGGCGCATTATAAATACTGAATAAATAAAAATAAAATGGCAAAGGTGTGTGAAGAATCCGGCCTGGTACCATACTAGCAGAAAAAGCATTGCTTTCTTTTTGATGTGATGCAAAAGCAACAAAAAACAGCCATGCCTACACCTATACGAGACCACGTTTGAGAAGAATGAAGAAGCCGTTCTCGGAACCAGCACTGAAAGGTAGACTCGAAAAAAAGTACCGGATGTGTCCCCTAAGTGTCTTATATCTCATCTCACTCCTGAGTCAGTGGTGTCGGCCGCTGCAGGGCGAAAGTCCAACACCCAGGGGTCGAAAAGCTCTGTCCCTCCTGACAAAGAGAGCAGGAAAGACAATGCTTTTGGGAAACAAATCCGAGCTACAGGGACCACCACTTTCGAACGTGCTTTTGGACTTTTGCACGATTCAGGTGCATAGATCGCACTGGAGGGGTGGGTCCTCATGTATGCCCCGGACAAAGTTGACAAAATCGTCTTGACATGTGCAATGTTGCGCAACATTTGCCTCCCGCGGAATGTTCCTCTAAGCAGGACAGGACAAAGCTGGAGACTGTTAACAGCCAGATCATTACAAGCAGTACATGAGAAGGCAATCAAAAGGAGCCCACATGGCAAGCACGTGTCATTTCCTAGCTTTAAAACACTCAACACACAATGTTGACACGTGTCCTAGAAATAATACAGAACTGTGTAAAATCTTATATTTTTGGGTATAAATCAATGACCCCCCCTATTACCTAGTAAAGCAACCCTCTCCCTCTCCCTTCCCTTCCCTTTTTGTAGTGCAATTAACTGTTAATGGGTGTGGCATCTCCGTCCAGTCTCCAAGAAACCTCCTGTTGTGACAGTTCATACCTTGTGCAAATGATAACCCATGAGCACCCCTCCCTATCTTTGGAAAGACAGGCCTAAAGTCAGATCAGTAACACAAACCTGGATTCCCAAGATGGCCGCCGCACGGTAAAGACATTTGTAGAGCTCTCTCCCTCGGTAGATCAGGATCTACATGGATTGAGGGAAGGTCCTTAAGCCCCCTTTCCCATTGTACAAGAATGGCCTGTTTTGGTTGCGGCTTATGGTGGGCCTGCTCCAGTAATACTGGGTGTGGCACCGTCCTCTGGACCACAGGTAGAGGTGTACCTTGATGGTAAAGGAACAGTGGACTGGTCAGGCTTTCGTTTCGGCGCAGAGACTACTCCTGATATCAAAAAGATGGCGTTATGGAGGGACAGGCTGGTGGCGCTCCAGAGGCTGTGCACTGCAGGAATGGCCCATGTCCTGAAATCCGCTGGTTTGGTGAGGAAAGGGATCCGCGAGTTCAGTGAAGCAACACGGGGAAACTCTGGAGAACGGCTCTGCTCTTCTATACAAGTGTGCCGAGGCTAACTACAAATAATGTCCAAACGCCCCAGCACGGGCGGCTTGGGACCGGCAGAAGGAGAGTTACCCAGCAGGAGCCACAAGAGCCACAAAGATCATCCACACAGAGCTGCAGATGAACCTCAGCGACTGGTCTTCTTAACAGTTCAAGATACTGTGCAAACTTACCGGGGCTAACCCGCCAGAGGGGAAGGTGCACAAGTCATTAAGCTACGGCGGGCCGGCCGGCCGGCCGGCCGGGTTGTTCTACTGTGGCTTATACGAACAGTCAGGTGTGCGCAATCTGTCCAAGGAGGCATCCACTCTGAATTCCACCACAGGCTTGACATCTATAGATGTAGTTCTATTTTAAAGGGAGAAAAAGCTGGGAGGAGCGCAAACAGAAATCAGGAACCCTGGCCAAGGCCATCCATTAGATAGCAATCAAGAAAGCCACCCTAGCATAAATGGAGTGGCTAGCATGGCAGGCAGAGAGGGTGTTTGTTGGTTTCTCCTGGAGGGGGCGAGATAAGCTGCTGCACATGGGCATATAAAGATCCGACATTAAGAAACTTTGGAGTGCATTGCACTAAAATCTTGCACCATATTACATTATAGGGCTCAACAGGTTTGGGAGTGGGCCCATTTGGCCGCCTGTAGGCTGGCACTTTGGAAACAGTATTGAGGAATTAGACACACAGGTCCTGGGCGGTTTATAGACATAATTTCGAAATAAAAATTTCGAAAGTCAAAAAGTCGAAAAAAAAATGTCGAAAAAAATAATGTCGAATTTATTTTTTATGACGTTATTTTTTCGAAATGGGGGGTCCCCCCAACCCCCGTTTTTTCTTTTTTTTTTTGTTTTTACCAATTTTTTTTTATATAAACTAGAGCCCAAAAAAAAATATCGAAAAAAAAAATAATTCAACATTTTTTTTTTCGACATTTTTGATTCGACTTTTTTGACATTCGAAATTTTGTATTCGATATTATGACTGGACACCGTCCTGGGCCCATGCCTAGCGGCAAGAAGAAACAAACTCAGGACGAGCAGCCACATTTACCTGTGACACTACTGTGATGTTCCGAGCGGGGGCAGATTGATCTGGAGGCAGGCCCTCACCGCTCGTAACGTTTGGGCCTCTTCGGGGCCCCTGTCGCTGCGCACGACGCAGCAGAGTCGCCAGCGCACAAAAGAGACGCGACCACCGTGATCGGTTTACAACTCCGGACTGGCGCCGTGACGGCAGTTCCGGTTAAATCTTTATTCTCCTTCCGTGTCACGTGACCTCCGTCTTGCGGGGCACGTGACACCACATTCCTCCCCAAATTGGAGGTGTTTACACGGTTGTCAACAAACATACATCTTAACTGGTACTCAACATTATGGTCAAACTTGCGGTTGCAAACATACATCTTAACTGGTACCTTAACATTATGGTCAAACTTGCGGTTGTATTCAGGGTTCGTCTCGGTGTGATTTTGGCTGGCTTATTCTGTCCACCACGTATCCTTTGAGGCGAGACGTCGGTTTGGGCTTCTCCCTCAGATGATACCGTGTGCTCTTCTTCTCTGGCGCGTCTGCTTTGGGAGTCTCGGCCTCGTCTCCGCCTGTTCGCTGGTGTGAACTGTCTGATGTTCCTAGAATGGCTGTGTTTCTTGGCACCATTTGGTCGGGGGGTGAAGGCGGTGCTTCTACTTCTTCTCTAGGAGACATTGGTCGTTCTTCCCACAGTTCTTGGGGTACTTTCCTGAAGTGAGATACGTTCCTCGTCACCGTCTCCCCTCCTCGGGTGGCTGTGACCATGCTGTGGTTTGTGGTGCTCACCGTCCATGGTTGGAGTTCAAAGTTGAGGGACATCTTTTTTTGTGGGGCTCGGTTCTTGATGATGACGGTGTCTCCTGGTATCAGCTCTCTGTGACAGGCTCGCCTGGCGATGCTTTCTTGCTCATTTCGCTTCCGCCGCATGGCGTCCATGGCAGGGATGTCTGGTTCCGGTGCTATCCATTGGGGGTGTACGGGTAGTTCTGCCTGTATGGGTACGCCTAGCATGAGGGCCGCCGGGCTGATACCTGTGGAGGAGTGTGGGGTTTGTCTGTGTGTTCTCAGGAACCGGTAAACTGTTTTCAGCCACGGGCGTCCTTGTTCTTTGGCGATCCTGATGACTTTGTTGAGTGACCCCATGAACCTTTCGGCGTCTCCATTTGCTTGGGGCCACCTCGGGGTGATTCGCTGGTGTTTGACATTTACCTCTTTGAAATATTCGCGTAATTCTTGACTGGTGAATGATGGTCCATTGTCACTTTTCACTTTTCTCAGTATCCCGTGTGTGGCAAATATCTTTTCCAGTGTGAGGATGGTGGTCTCTGCATTGGTGGATGTTACGTGTTCCACTTCCGGGTATCGGCTAAACTCGTCGATCACTACGAAGAGATATCCTTCACCGGCAATTGTGCAGTGGTCCATGCTGACCGCATCCCAGCGTTTGCAGCTTCTTGGGGCACTGCTGATGGGTTCGGGGTTTTCTGGTCTCCTGGACGCTTGGCAGGCTGCGCAGGCATCTACTAACTCTACCACCGTTTGTTGCATGTTCGGCATCCACATTCTGGACTTCAGATAGGCGTTGGTTTTAACAATACCTTGGTGTCCGCTGTGTGCTAGGAGGAGAGCTCTTTCTTCTAGTGACTCAGGCAGTACGATCCTGTGTCCTTTGAGTAGGACACCTTCTGGGGCTACCGAGAGTTCATGTCGAATCCCAAACAGGGCTCTGAGTTTGACTTGGGCTGGCGCAGTGCGCTGGGCCATTGACGTGAGAAAAGTCTTCCAGTTTCCGGATCGGACGGTATCATTGGTATGTTGTAGGATGGTGTCTGCTTCCGTTTCGGTGGCTACTTCGTGCAGGGTCAGGGCCCGTGGCCTTGCGCAGGTGACTATGTGGCAGACGTGTTCGTCGGTTTCTTTTGCTTGACGCCGCTCTCTGTTGGTGGCAGGCCGCGGGTGGCGGGATAAGTAGTCTGCTGGGTTGTCTGTTCCTGGGCGATATTCAACCTCGATATTATAGGGTTGCAACTGCAGCATCCATTTTTCTATGCGTGCTGGTGGGTGAGGAGCAGACCCCCGGAATATTGGGATCAGCGGTTTGTGATCTGTGAGGACTTTTGCTCGTTTGCCTAGCAGGTACACTTTGAAGTGTCGGCATCCCCATAGAATGGCCAGGGCTTCCTTTTCTATGTGTGCATAGTTTTGTTCAGGTTTTGTAAGAGCTCTGCTGGCAAATGCAACGGGAAACACGTTTGCTTCGTTGTCGGTTTGTGTTAAGACTGCTCCGAGGCCGACAGGGCTGGCGTCGACCAGAAGTTCGGTTTGCCTGTCGGTGTTGAAGAACGCCATGGTGGTGGACGTGGAGAGGGTGTCTTTAATTTGTTGGAACGCCTGCTGGTGAATTTCGGTCCATTCCCACTTTTGGTCTTTCTTCGTTAGTTCTCTGAGTGGGCTTGCTGTGCTGGCGAGGTCGGGGATGAAACGTGCACAATACGTCGCCATTCCCATGAAGCTTCGAACTTCGGAGGCTGATTGGGGGGCTTTGGTGTCTTTTAGATCTTGTACTTTGGATGGGTCCGGTGACACGCCTTTGGCGCTGAAGATGTATCCGAAGAAGCATATCTCTTCTTTGTTGAACTCACATTTTTCTGCGTTTAGCGTCAGGCCCGCTTCTTCCAACCTTGTTAGGACCGCTTCCAGTCGTTTGTGGTGATCTCTTTTGTTCGATGCGTATACAAGGATATCGTCACTGATATTGGTAGTGGCTTCTAACCCTGTGATAACTTTGCAGATTTCGTGCTGGAACACTTCTGCAGCAGATGATATTCCGAAGTTGAGTCGTTTGTACCTCATCAGGCCGAGGTGAGAGGAGAATGTGGTGATATATCTCGACTCTCTGGACAGTCTCAGTTGGTGGTAGCCTGATCTGAGGTCGAGTTTACTGAAGATAGTAGCTCCTGTGAGGTCTACGATGAGCTCGTCTATCGTGGGTGTTACATGACGTCTCTCCCAATGGCTGCGTTGGGAAGCCTCATGTCGATACAAATTCTTACCGCCTCTGGTTGTTTGGGCTTTTGGGCTACTACCATGGGCGAGACCCACGGGGTGGGTCCTGACGTTCTTTCAATGATTCCTTCTTCCTCTAGCTTAGTTAGTTCTTTTTCCACGGCTCCTCTCAAGTGGAACGGGATTCGACGATGCCTTACTGCCTTAGGTTCAATGGTGGGGTCTATGTGGAGCTTGATGGTTCGCCCTTTCAGACCCCCGATGCCTTGGAATAATTTCTTGAGTTTTTCTAGCAGGTTGTCAAGATTGTCCTGTTGGAGCCCGAAGGCGAAGTGGATCAGCTCTAGCTTTTCTGCTGTCCTGCAGCTCATCAGCGTTTCGCAGCCGGCGTCTACTACGTAGATGCGCGCTCTGTAGTTAGTGTTTTTTTGAGCAAAGTCCGACTTGAACGATCCTTGTACGGGCAATGGTTTCTTGCTTCCGTAGGCATATAGCTGAACTTTTTTCCTCTGGAGCGTGGGTTTCGGGCGGAGTTTGTTGAATGCCATCACTGGCATGACGTTCACGGTTGCGCCAGTGTCGATGACTACCTTCAGGGGTGCTCCGTTGGAAAGAACTGTGCACAATGGTCTTTTCCTTTTACGTGCCCGATGTGGTTCGATTGCTGAGATCAGGTGTACTCTGTGTATCCGTTTACTTCCTTTCTTCCGTCTAGGTTTGTCTCTCCTCTCTGGGGACGTGTCGTCATCGCTGTCATCGCTGCTGCTCGTGTCCGGGGATCTTTGGAGGTCGTCGACGGCTCTAGCTTTACCTTTCCGTTCTTGTTGGCGGGAGAATTCTCTAGGCGCAAACTTTTTCCTGCGATCTTGCGAGGGCTGTTGTGTTGTGTCATTTTTGTTCGGTGGGTTCAAACAAACTGCAGCGTAGTGGTTAAGGCGATTGCATTTTCTACACGTGGAACCCCATGCTGGGCACGAATCACCTTTGTGCCATGGGCCTCCACACCATTTGCAGTTTCTGTCTCGCCCTTGTGTCGTGGTGGGTCTTTGGCTTTGTTTCATGCGATTGCTCTGGTGCTTGGAAATGGCTGCAACGTCTTCCGTGGGTTTGGGGTTGTCTAGCGGCAGTCTTTGGATCGCAGCTTCCATGATCGCTACTTGATCATCCGTTTGTTCACGGATGCGTGCCATTTCTAGGATGCGAGAGAGACGGATATTTTTCTCGGACAGGATGGCTCGTCTTAGTTTTTCTGAGGATATCCCATTGATGATCTGGAGACGGATGGCGAACTCCTCATCGGGGAACTCGCAACCTACTGCCATTTCTCGTAGGCGAGCGTGGAATTTGTCCACGGTCTCTTTCTTGCGCTGCCTCGCCATGCAGAAATGAAAGCGTTCGTAGTCTGGGTTGAGATCAGGTTTGAACATATTCGTAAGTGCGGCTTTGGCTGCGTCATAGTTGTTGTCGTTGCCACGGTTTGGGGTAGCGTTGAATAGGCGTAGGGTGGCTGCTCCAATGTTGAGTAGGAGGAAAATGCGCTTCTTTTTCGCTATGGTAATGTCTCTCGCATCTAGATGCATCTCAAATTGTTGTAGCCAGATCTCCCACCTAATGGCTGCACCAGTGGTAAAAGGGTCGAACGGTGGCATAAAAGTTGTTTGTGTTGGGTCTGGAGGGTCCAGGGTGAGGCTCCTCCTGGATGACAAACCTATGCTGGCTCTCGTAGGGCTGGTGTTTGGGCTGGACATGTTCTAAAACGCACCTTGCTGTATTGTACTTTCACTTCTTCCTTGCCAATATACTCCTTACTTGGTTTTAGGGTGTCGTAACTCTTGTGGTGAGGTGAGTTTTGTGCCCTTGGTTCTCCGCATGTGGGGTGCCTGGAGGTGTTGGAGGAAGAGATGCTTACTGTGCGTTAGCTTGTTGAGTTTCCTCCGCTGCTTCCCATGGAGATAAAAGGAGTCCTTGGAGTGGTTGTGTAGACTTGTGGCGCGCAGGATTAGTGGTCTGTGTGCTGCACAGCTTGTTCATCGGCATGTGTGATGCTCCTGCACGTCGTGGGGTCGTCGTATGGGCTCACTGGAATTGATTGAGAGGAGAAAAAAAAATCTGTTCCTCTGCATCGGTGAGCGGATGAATGATACGCGGCCCCGTGTGTGTTTTGGAACGCGGGTCGATCCCACCTTCGTCGCCAGTGTGATGTTCCGAGCGGGGGCAGATTGATCTGTAGGCAGGCCCTCACCGCTCGTAACGTTTGGGCCTCTTCGGGGCCCCTGTCGCTGCGCACGATGCAGCAGAGTCGCCAGCACACAAAAGAGACGCGACCGCCGTGATCGGTTTACAACTCCGGACTGGCGACGTGATGCCAGTTCCGGTTAAATCTTTATTCTCCTTCCGTGTCACGTGACCTCCGTCTTGCGGGACACGTGACACCACAACTACCTACTTTGCTGGAGACGTTTTTGAAAAGGCAGCCAGACATCACATTGAACCTCTCCATCTGCACCAGAGCTACTTCCGCTTCCACAAATCGAGGGTAAAGACACGGCTGCCTCCAAGGAAGACTTTACTGAGAGCTTTCAGCAATTCTAGGAAAAATGTTCTGTTTCCTTCTAGAGCCAGTTTACCTCCTTCACGTCGGAAATTCGTCTCTCATTAAATGACTTTGCAAAGAAATATTGGCACTGGGTGACAGTGTTGATACGAATGTGAGGGCAATACGGGAGTTCATAGAGGATAACAAGCAAGCATATGTTGCCCTGGAAGAACTATCCAGGGATACACAGAACCTCGAATTAAAATATGAAGACTTGGAGAATCGATCTAGGTACTCCAATATTAGAATTACAAATCTTCCATAGTCGCTCACAGATTCAGAGCTAAGGAAAGCAGTCACGCAAATCTTCGCAAATGTACTCCCGGAAGAGCAGGCGATGAACACTCTGATAGACAGGCTACACAGGACGGGACTCAGGAGACTCGAAAACAGGGGCACAGCCTCGGGATGGGTTGGCAGCATGTCCGCTGTACCTGCAGAACGAACAAATATTAAGAGCGGCATGGATGGAAGCCCCAATTGCATACAACGGAGCAGAAATCCAATTATACCAGGACCTCTCACAGATTACTCTAAAAAAACGTAGAGGCAAGCATGAAGCAGTGAAAACCCTCAAAGCTCGAAAAACTAAATACAGATGGACCTTTCCGTTCGGATTGCTCTTTACTCTGGACGGTCGACAACGCAGGATCACGTCCAGAGAAGAAGGAATGTCTTTGCTTCAAATAGACGAAGAGGGGACCACAGATTTGACTACTGGAGGAGCCTCTGCCAAACAGTCTGCCCCCGTAGGAGAATGGTCAGTAATGGAAGCCTGCAGAAGAAGACAAAAGGGAGCACCAAGAGAGGACTGGAGAGCCCACCTTCAGGGCCCGAATCTCAAATAGGTGAAATAGTCCAAAACAGAGCTGCAAGTAACGACTCTCTCTGAGGGAACAAAAGTTACCACTGCAGAAAGCGACAGAGTGTGACATCTTGGGACACGTCTGTTCAGATAACAGATGGGGGTGCTAGAGTACCCTGCACTTACCCCTAGGATAAAAGGTGACTCACAGCCAGAGGGCTGTACCCCAGGAAACTGTAGGTTCTGTGTTTCACACCAGTGTTAGTCCACAAATATGAGGCTACTGCAAAGAAATAAAGACACACCAGTCACAAGGAACAAATATATAAACAACAGTTTATTCGCACTCGAGCAGGCTCAGGTTTCATAATTCATGTATACAGGCATAGAAAAAGTGAGCTAAGACATGGGGGAGTAGATGTATTTTATACACATTTGGAATACCATGATGAATTTGTGCTAGCTCATCACGTGATGATGGCTCATGACCTATAGACCTAAAGACGTGGACATTTTACCATGGCAACATGTGCTAGAGCACTTGATGTCACCTCGTAGACAATTTACTGTCTGGGAAGCAGAGCGGAGAGGGGTGTAGGAGTGTATCGTGTTCCAAACACAAGGTAACATTTGTCGTGCTACTTTATCGATATTATTGCTAGACTAAAAGGTCAGTCTGTATTTCTACTCAGTAGCTCGATCCTTCAGAACAACATATGCTGTGAATTCTGCTTCACATTAATTGTCTGGATGCACAGTCACAATTAGCTGCGGAAAAGCTGAAAAAGTAAAAGGAGACAGGATGGCACCTAATTTACAGATTAGCTACGTTTGTGCCAGTACTTCAAGGATCTAAGACAGAAGACAAATAATGTGCTAAGCAGTGTCAGCATTCCGGTGCAGGGGCAGGTTAGAGGGGTTTCCGAAGCAGAGATTTTGTGAGCTCTCAACGCGTTCAGAATGGGACTAAGAAATGAGAGCAAAACAACCAAGATGGCGTTGGAGGCTGCGATTCAATGTGTACGTGCTTAGGCCAACATTATAATGCTAAATACATATGCTTTTACAAGCCCTCCTTTTGGCCTAAGCCAACCCATTGCTAGAATTATGTGACCATGTATCATCGTCATCATCAGAACAACCAGAGTCATTACTATCATCTATATTGATAGATATAAACTGTTTGATAGTGGCTTTGTGCATTGTAATGGCATTAGTTACATTTACAGGAAGATAAGGACCAGGTCTTAGTTTCATTAGGGATCTAGAACAACAGTCACCTAGTGGAGAACCTAGGATGGGCAGACATTGTACGCAGCAGCAGAACAATAGTATTATCCCAATGATAACAGCAAGTGCTGAGAAGATTTTCCAACCCCAGGTCCTGAGCAAATTCCAGGCCCATGTTTCTATGTCCCAATCCCCTTCGGGAACGTGAACTTCAGTACTAAGTATATGTAAGCGTTTCATCGCTTGGAACACCATGGGGGAGGAGTCAGGTACATACACACAACATGCGGACCTGACCATTTTGAATACACCACCATGTTCAGCTAACATGACATCTAAAACCATTCTATTCTGAAGAGCCACTAATCTAATTGCTCTTTGTTCCAATGTCATGTTAAACAATATGTCAGTAGTTTCATTGATAGTGTTCTCTAACACTCTAGCCAATCTCCTAATATCCTGTGAATTAATGACTTGTCCCCAAAAAGGGACCATGGCTTTCGCTACATCACCCAGTACCTGGAGCGGTGTATCATCCTCTATTCCCCTCGTAGGGAGACGTTTCAGTATGTCGGCAGTGGTTGTAACATAAACTCCTGGCAACAATATCCCCAGATAACAAGTCCCCTTCCAATCTTTAGGCAACCATGGATAGGCTTCTTTTCCACAAACAAAGTAAATGGGTCCCCCAATGTATAAAGGCCTATTCTCGTTTACCAACACAGCAGTGTTTACACATTTATCATCTGTGCCCATATAGCGGGAACCTTCTTTTCTCAATCAAAATGGTACTATATCCGAATCATGATTAATGGTGTAAGATGGAGGAATTGCTTCTCTGTTTCCTACCGGTGCCATTCTACATGAGATCATGGATTGGTAGGGTCTAGCATGTTTATCAATACCTTTAGTGGAGGCAATATTTGTTATACTCTTATTCGCAAAGACAGAACATCCTAATGGTAGCAAAACTAGTCGATCAAATTAATTGATGTTTGTCCCATCGAAGTTACCGGTGGCACTATCATTCCATTTACCAAAAAATAGAGCTCTAAAGGATGCATACAAGAAGTCGATAGTGGAAGCAGATAGATGTACCATCCAAAGCCTTTCTCACAGTGTTGTGGTAGGTGAGAACATACCCAGCAGTTCGTTTTGTTCAGGATCGCATGTGTGTCATTCATAATTTGTATGCAAGTATTATTATGATATTCTTCTCATTGTTTCAGATCAAGGGGAGGAAGAGTGTGAGAGTGTACATAGAGAGGATCCAAAGTGGTGCTGGCAGTAGGCAGTAGTACAGTACGCGGATGTGAACTCTCCAAGTACCATAATGCAGGTATCAATGTGATCACAACACATGCTACACTTGCTATTATCATTAACTTCTCCTTTGTTAACCATAGCCCTCTAGATATGGGCTTTCCAGTAGCAATGCTCTCCATATCCTCATTTCTACGTGCCCCAAAGATAGGCATAGCTTTCAGTGTCCATTAAGAAGCCTCACTGAAACAGGCTTTATAAGTTCATCCGTAGGTGGCACTTGAGAACATGGCCGATCTTGCTTGTAGTCTTCTTCTTGCTCTGCCCCCCTCTGGAACTCCTTGAACCGTCTTTAGGGGGATTGGAGGGAAGGATGTTGGTTTTTTGTAGGTGCAGTATACAAACTACACTTTCCTAATCTATCAAAAATGTCATTCCCTAACGATTTCCGTGGTCGAAGGTTGTGCCTCGTGACTCCAGGTACAGTGTGGTCGGTGAACAATGGAACAGGGTCTGATGAAAGTGAAGCATTCTCGAGTTGTTTGGGCTCAAAATTTTGCCCATCATCACAATGGGTGCCCTCGTTCAAAGGCAAATTTTTGCAATCAGGATAATCTAAACGCTCCTTTACCCATTTATCGCAGGGTAAAGGCAAGGGCACTCATTTCAGGTGCCCTGCATGAATCCAGTGCCATTTGCCTTCAACTCGAACAGCCGTCTGAGTAGCCAGTAGCACTTGATATGGTCCTTTCCAACGAGCTGCAAGGCAGAACTTCCTCTCGAAGTCCTTCACCAAAACAAAGTTCCCAGGTCGAATGCCATTACCAGGTCCTTTGTGTTTCTCAGGCAAAGCAGCTCAAACCTGTTGGTGAATTAAACACAGGTTTTGACTGAATTGGTCATAGTAATTGGTCAATAGCGGGTGCTCTATTTCACATAATTTCTTAGGTCTGGGTGCAGTCCATTTATCAGCAGGTCTCCCCATGCCGATCTTGTAGGGAGAAGTCCCGTTCTAGACTGAGCCGCTGTCTTCATTGACAGTAAGGCTAATGGTAAGGCGTCAGGCCATTTCAGTTTGTTATATGCACACACCTTTGCTAGTTTATTCTTAAGGATACCGTTATGACGTTCCACTAAACCGGCACTCTGTGGATGCCTCACTGAATGAAATCTCTTATCTATTTGTAGCGCCTCGCATACCTGTAGTATGATAGTCGCTATAAAGTGTGGTCGATTATCGGACCAAATTACTCTGGGTAATCCAAATCTAGGGAAATACTCTTTTAGCATTACTTTTGCAGTTGGCATGGCAGTGTTATCCTTCAGAGGGAAAGTTTCAACCCATTTACTAAAGGCACATATCACTGCTTACGCATACTTGTACTTTTGGCATTGCTCCATCTCGATGAAGTCAAAGGGTATCACTTCAAATGGCATAGCGGGAGGTCCAAAACTATCTTTGGGTGCTGGCGTACCCTTACCAAAGTTTTGTTGTAGGCAAATCATACAGTTCTGGACTAATCGTTCTGCAGCTTTGGGAATGTTATTGTTGTACCAAACTGCATCTAAATGTTTACAAATACTTTTTGCACTAATGTGTGCTGGCCCATGTGCCATAGTGACTATCACTGTTACATATGCGCTGGTGTTACACTCACCTGTGTCTCTGCAGGAGCGATGGACGAGCCTCCCTTAGCCCCGAGTCTTCACTTTCCCAGTTTCACCCGGAGGAATACCTGTCAAATACAAGGTGTATACTCAGACCTGAATTCACCCGATTCCCCTAGGCCCTTCCCTTCTCTTTACTGTGTGCTGTGATGTCCCCCTATGAGCTTACCTTGATCTTTAGTAGGGTGTGCACTCCATCCTGCATTTGCAGGTGCGTGATTCACTCATGTGATTGGTGCCAATGTCTGTAGGCTGTGTTCACATGCCAAACACTGTTTTATGCCTTCACAGCGAGGCAGAGAGTTCAAGGCGCCAGTTTCTTCACTGGCCAGAAAGTCCTTCCCACAAGTGAACGTTGTGTGGAGAATGTTGAGTATCCAAAATTGTCCGTATTGTATTTGCCAGTATTTTGCGGGTGAATAGCGCTGCGTGTAGAATGTAAGCGATATTCGATCAACACTACAGCTAAGTCAATGCCTAGTCTGGGATGCTGAGGAAAACCCTTAATGATGTATTTTATGTCCAGTTCAGTACTCTGGATGACAACCCTTGTATAACACCCCCCTCTTAGAATCCCCCTGACCCCACTGAGCCAAGAAGTAGGTTTGTTTTGCAAATTTAAAAGGTTTATTTGGACAATTCAACAATATATATATATATCACACTTCTATAAATAAATTGATAATGGATATTACACTTGTGAATATGAGCAGTAATCAGCAAGAGGTAACTATGAATAGGAACAGAAGAATAAGGTGGGAAAGAATGCTTTATATGGTTCAAGGAAACACAAGGTGGAATAAAATGCAGTACAGAAATAACTTGTTATGATTTTAGCAAAAGGTAATATGATCACTTTTTCTTTTGACAATTCACTCCCCCCCTATGCAATACCAGAAATGGAAGGAGAGCACACAGTCTTCAAGAATCCCAACAAATCACACTTTATAATGCAATACACAGTTCCAGTTCTCCCAGCAAGCTTAGGGAAAACAGGGATGAGTTTTAAACACAGGCGAATTACTTTAATGTGGTTTGCAAGGAAGTGAAAAGGTGCTAAATTTGCTTTTAATTCCCTCTAGATGTTCAGGGTGAGTGAGAGATGCTTGTTGGTATTAATTCAGGCTCACTTTAGCAATGCTCTTTGAGTTATTACCAGGTTGCAAACGGATTTTAACAAAAGAAAGAACGGAGCTGCAACTTGACAAGTGGAGAAATTGAGCCAAAATCGCAAATCGCGGTAAATTTCGCAAGTGCGTAAATCGTGATTGCGGAAAAAGTATAAGGAGTAGGAAGTCGGTTCTAGATTCGTTGGAAAGCCTAGAATCACAGCTTTAAAAGTTCAACCACGTTCCTAGCCCAAACGGTTCCAGAGATACAGACGATTTAATAAAGGTAGATTTTCGGATTTAAAGTAAAACTCAAAATGACAGGTGACAGCTTGCAGCTGCAGAATTGACAGGTGACAGTTGTGCAGCTTTAAAAATGACAGATGACACGATTTCTAGGAGGCTGTTCTACTTAGGTTAAAATAGTTTGGATTAGATTATTTTAACTAAGAGATTGGTTCTGCACAGTTCTGCTAGGTACTCACAATATCAATTTGAAATAGGCCTCATCACGGTCTGGTCAGGTTGGACGGGACTTCCGGCGGGTGGTTCTGAAGTCCCGGCTATCTGGGTCAGCTCTGCTCTCTGGGTCTGTCAAGCACCGGATCTGCTCACAACGGTCTGGTTTGTGGTTCTCTCGGGTTCCGGATACAGCACTGCTTTCTGGATACTGCTACAGGTTCTTGCAAAAATTCTTGGCAAAAATTCAAACAGCTCGCCCGGCTGTTGAATAGTTTGGTTGGTTTTGAGGCCTGCTGAAGAGGATTCAGCTGGTGGATTCAGGCCTCTCTGCTACAAATTCTGGAGTTCATTTCTGCTACAGGTTCTGGAGATTGATGGATTTGAAGTCTGGATCTCTGGATGTGAAGTCGTCGGTCAGCATGCTCCGCAGCAAATGGAATTGAATGTCCCTACCTGTCCCAGCAGTCTCTTTTTATGTGTTTTGAAAATGGGTGTGTGTCTGGGCCTAGCTAAGAATGCCCCTCTCTACTTGTCATTGGCCCAATTCTCCCCTCTCCCATGATTGGGGGAAGGAAAGGGATTGTCATCAGTGATGCTGTAGGTTTTATGGTCAGAGGAACCTCCCCTTGTCAAATTGCACACAAATCTATTTCTGATCCAAATACATACTTATCTATGTACCATTGCTCTCATATTATAGGTCCAGTTAACATATTTTCTGTAGCACCAAACCATCCGATCCCTGTCTTTGTATGATGTTGTGTCCACTGATGACTGAATTCTCCCCTTTTCATCCAGATAACGACCTCTAAACCTTTCCAGATTTTACACAAATGTGCACCAGGGATATGGGTTTCAGATGATAAAGTGTCAGATTTTTAACATGCATACATTTGGAGTAACAACCTTTTTTCCGCTACTATCCCCAGGAACATACCACAGGGTCCTAACACCTCTTAAAATGTGCACAGAAAAATCACAAGAATAATGGTATTATTTATATAATTTTGACCAGTCCGCACTATGAGTTATCTAGCTTTTTTAAATTATGCCCTGGTCAAAAAGGGGTGTGGCTTCCCACATCACATGGTGGAATAACTGGCTTATCCACTTCCCCCAAGCTCAGCTGGCTGGCAGAGGCACTGCCCCTCCCAGTTTCCCCCAAGAGGAAGACACTTTACGACGCCCCCAATATAACATTTGCCTGAGTCAAGGAAGTTGCATTGTTCTGTCCCTTCCAGTTCCCAGTTGCTCCACCCCTAATCTAATCAGAGAGGTGTCAACTCCTTTTGGTGGGGAAGCAGGATGCAGCTAAGCCTGGGAAGAGTGGCTGAGCAGGTTTCTCCTGTCGGGGGTAGTTGTCAGGCAGAATTCATCTAAATGTCACTTTAGTTCCCAGTTTGAATCAAACTTACATTTTTTACATATACATTAAATAATTACTCCCTTCAAGTCATTTCAGAATATAGTTTTACATTGTATCCACCTCTTAGCAAGTCTTTCCTTGGCCTGGTTTTGTTTCATTTGTTCAGTTTTACACAAAGTCTGGTGGTTTTAAAATGCCGGCTTTCTGATAGTGGTGAGTACCGGTATTGCAACCATTTTTGGGATTAAGAAAATGAATTCCCCACAGTTCTGAGTTGCTTTTTGGCAATCAGCATTGCCATTTCCAATGGTTTCAGGCTACTGTGTGTGTAGCCCAATGGTGGTTTTAGGCAGTGCCCTTCTGTGCTCACAACATAGGCAAAAATGGGTGGCAGCCTATTCTTCATGTTTTCCCTGTGCACTCTCTGGGGAGTTCTGACCATCATGATGTTTTCCATGCCAGTACTGCACAGTTTTATGGTAGGGCTTGGATGCATGGGTAAAAACATCCCACAAGCAGCTAGCTGCTGGTAGGTTTTCGCAGCGCCTTCAATTCGAGTGTGCCTGGTAATGTCT
The DNA here is from genome assembly GCF_040938575.1 of Ambystoma mexicanum. Taxonomy (NCBI): domain Eukaryota; kingdom Metazoa; phylum Chordata; class Amphibia; order Caudata; family Ambystomatidae; genus Ambystoma; species Ambystoma mexicanum. The sequence goes on from NC_090940.1 coordinate 20,787,458, forward strand.
CTCCCTTTCCCTTGCAGGAGAAATTATGTGGTATTAGCGCCTCGAGTCTGGGTTCAGCGCTACTGGGGACTTGGTGGTTTTGCACCACGTAGAGAGAGAAAGAGAGCGCAGTGAAATAAGTCTCCACGTTATTGGAGCGAGCGCAATGAATAATGTTTCTTCTTTCTTACAGGGGTTTGTGCGCTCATGCAACTAACCTGGATTCCAGCGTCACGGGAAGATTCAGTAAGTATGCGCAGCGTTACTGATGTGCGCGTGTTAACGCTGTTCTTCTTTCTTACAGGTGCCGGTGTAGAAGTCCCCTCTTGACTGGAGATAGCTGCGGCATGGAGTAAGAACCAGGTAAGCTGAAGCTGAATGATCCGGAGCGGGTAAGCAGAAGCAGGATGATCCGGAGGAGCAGGTAAGCAGAAACAGGATGATCCGGAGCAGGTAAGCAGATGCTGGCTGATCCAGAGCACGGAAAGTGTGTTGCTGATACAGCTTACAGTAAGCAACACGAAGCAATGGACGAATCTTGGGTGTGGCTTATATAGCCAGCCACAACCAAACACTAGAGAGCTCATGAGTTATCATACACTTCCTGTTTGGCAACAGGAAGTGGTAACCAGGAAGTTACTACAAACACTAGGAAGGAATGAAAGGAGGGATTTGTTATGGGTTCTTTGTGCCTATGCCAGGCCTGCCAAGCCTCCACCCAGCTTGCCTCAACTACCTGCCTGATACCCATGACAGCTGGGCAGCATCCATCTTTGTTCTTCCCAATCAACCCAACATCCCCCCTTATCCAACACTGCAGGTCTTGAAGCCCAAGATTCAAACTCTTCCTTTGTGGCCTCAGCCTGAATCTCTTTCACACTACTAATGCCCGCCTCCATCATCCCAGTTTCAGCAACCCATTTAGCAGAATCTAACACATACATTCGTGGGTGTGGGTCAGTGGCAGTTTGTTTAGCTATTTTATCTGCAAATGTTTTTCCTTTTCCAATATCGTCAGTCACCGTCTGGTGTGCTGTGCATTTCATTATAGCTAGTTGTTTGGGAAGTGTTAATGTAGATAACAGTTGCACTTTCAAAGGACCATGCTGATTTTTTGTACCATGAGATGTTAAAAATCCTGTTTCAGCCCACAATCTACCAAAGTTGTTAGCGACTCCAAAGGCATACTGACTATCAGTATAAATGTTAACGCTAAACCCTTGGGATATCTCACAAACTCTAGTCAAGGCATCTCTGTAGCCTGAGCGGAGTTGTGTGGAATTCTCTTGCTCTCAATAATGTCTTAAGTGGTGATTGCATAGGAAGAAGTAGAAGTGCCATGAGGTAGTTTAAAACAAGAGCCATCACAGAATAGCTCTCCATCTGGTGATGTCAATTGTGTATCGTTTAAATCGATTCCACCTTTTGCATCCTGTTCAGTAACATACAGGCAGTCATGTGATGCATTATTAGTGCAATCCTCATTCAAAGGAGGGAATAATTCAGGCGGATTCAAAGAACAGCACCTCTTAATTTTGATGTGAGGTGCAAATAAAATGAATTCATACCTTGTGAGTCTATCAGATGAGAGATGCTGAGTCTGTGTTCTATTTAACAGAACATCCACTTGGTGAGGTACCATTACGGTTAAGGAGTGACCCAGAGCCATACCCTCACTTTGTTTCACTGAGGCGGCAGCAGCAGCAGCTGCAGCCCTAAGACATTTCGGCAAAGCGCATGTAACAGGGTCTAACGTGGAGGAAAAATAGCAGCACAGTCTGCTTCTTCCTCCATGTTCCTGTGTCAACATAGCCAAGCCACATCCATCTCGCTGATGCACAATTAAAATGAACTTGGTATAATTTGGTGTGCCCCGAACCGGCGCACGAACATAACGTGGTTTTGAGCAGATCAAAAGCTTCTTGACAATCCGTATCCCAAGGTAACGGTAAAGCTACATCCTTCCTTGTCAATGCCAACTTTGGCCTGATCAAAAGTGAAAAATTCGGAATCCATTTACAATATGAAGCCATGCCGATAAAGGCCCTGACTTTTTTCTGCGTATTTGTAACAGCCATATCAGAGATGCTTTGTATACGTTCAGGTGCAAGCCGTCTACCCTCCTTCGACAGGAGATATTCTAAATAGGCGACCTCATGTTGACAATATTGAAATTTCTTCAAAGATGCTTTATGGCCATGCTCAGCTAGATGCTTCAATAATAAAACAGCGTGCTCCTTTCAAGCGTTCTCGGAATCTGCAGCTATAAGTAGGTCATCAATGTACTGTATCAATGTGCAAGTGGAAGGCAATTCAAGCGTATCGAGTTGTTCTTTAAGTGCTCTGCTGTAAATACTAGGACTGAGTGTATCCTTGTGGTATGCGTGTGAAAGTGAAAGAGCGTCCTCCCAGAGAAAATGCTAACAAGTATCTACTGTCCGGATGTATAGGTATGCTGAAAAATGCGTTCTTCAAATCAATTACAGAAAAATGTGTAGCCGTAGCAGGAACCATGGTCAAGATGGTAGTAATGTCAGGGACAATGGGAAACTGTTGTGCAACTACCTTGTTAATCGTGCGAAGATCAATAACAAAACGGTAGGGTAAATCATTATCACCTTTCTTATACACGGGCAAAACTGTACTATTACATGAACTACCTGAAATCTCTTCATTAACACCTTGATGCATTAAATCAGAAACAATACTCTTAAGTGCTTGTTCACCTTCAACAGATACTTTATACTGTGGAATACGTGGCAATGTAATACCGGATTTAAATAATATGCGTACAGGTTCACCATTCAGCATCCCTACATCGTTGTCATTTACTGGCCATAAATGCGTAGGCACTTGTTGTAATTCACTTGGTAAAGGCAAAGTCACAAATTATGAAGTGGAATTCAGCTGGGGTGAAATGGTCAAATACACTCCATCTGGTGAGCAGTAAATCAGTGCATTCAATTTCTGCACAAAATTTAATCTCAGCAGATTCTCACCACAATTTGTAGTCAGTAAAAATGGACATGAGTCAGTGAATGGACCCAAAGCTATTGGTACCGGTTGAGAAACCGGATTCACTACTGGAGTACCAGAGAACTCCACAGAAACATTATTCTGCCCTGACAGTGGTACATCTGGAACCCACAGATGGTCACTAGAAAAACATGTGCTCTGTTCCCAACTTTCATTTCTACGTAGGGCCCTTTCTGATCTACGGGAATAGGAATAGGTTCCAGCCTCTGTTTTGGGCTGTTTTAGCGAAACAATACATTGTCAGATGGAAAACCTTCAGTAAAATAGGAGTGCAAATTGGTGTCAAAAGTGTTTGTATTACCAGCATCTGTTGCTGACCTCCCTTATTGCATGATCGTCCCATTCGCTGCTCTCTGCTCGAGGGTCAGACACTGTGCCCTCCAGTGACCCTCTTGCCTACCATAGGCACATTGATTCATTTGCATAGGCCCTGTTTGCGGCATAAACTGGCTTCTTGGTTGTGTATTCTCATTATTCCCACCCCGTGCTCCTCTCGCAATCTGTTGCAAAAGTACTGTAGTCTTTAAATCTCCTTTCTTCTTCTCTATTTTCTCTTTCTCATTATTAACTCTATTTTCGTAGTACTGAGCCATATGTAAAACTTCCGATTGTTACTTTGCCTGCCATGCACTTTCAGAAGCAATGATCTGCGACTGAATGCCTGCCAGTAATCCTTGCACAAACTTGTCAACAAACAATCTTTTCCCAGGTTCCGTATTTGTCTTGGCCTCTAAAATTTGAAAACACTTGCTCAAACCTATTGAAAAATGTGGTTGCTCCCTCTGTCTTTCTTTGCATACACGCAGATAATTTATCCCAAATAATCCTCTTTTTAGGCATTAAAGTTTTAAGTTTAGTTACTATGTGGTTCGGTAACCTTAATATGCTTTGCAGTGGTTTTTCTCCAGCTTTCCTAGATCTATCAGCAAATTCTAGGGCAACCCATGTACCTCCCATGGCAGCTTGATCGTCTATGGTCCTAATTTGTTTCCATAAATCTGTGGGTAAAATTACAGGGAAAAATAAATCGATGCAACCTAAAGTGAAAACCAACAAATTCAGAACGGACTCTATTTCTTTGTAGAATCCTGTAGGATTCTTTCTAATATCTGGAATCGATTGCTTAAGGGTGTTTACTTCCTGTCGCGAAAACGGAACATGAACAAACTGTGAAATATAATGGGCTGGAAAAGTCGTGGAAGGTGCTCCCCTACGGCAGGTATCTCTACCTTCGGGAAAAGAGTTGGAGGAACCTCTCTCATAGGCAACTGCACAGTGGGAAGTTCTGAACGTTTATTGAGGAGTAAAGCCAAATCGAGTGACAATGAAGTTAGTGCAGTGTCAGCAGAAAATGTGCGTTTGTAAATTACCATAATGTCAGCAGGACAACACAAATTCTTTTTCAAACATTCATCCTGCAAATGTTCTACATTATCTTGTAATACCTTACAGAGAATATTGACTAAACATGTCATGCATCAACTTCGATAGGTGAAATGGAGGCATTTGAGATCCATCTAAGAGCGGCTCTTGTACATATGCGTGTCTCTTCACTAACGGTTTTCGATGGAGGTGGCAAAAATATTTTCTGCACATACGATGGTAATCGTGTACCTTTGTCTAGTGCTAGTTGGTGCAAACTATCTAATTCATGTTTGTAGAAAACAATTTCGACACATGATTGTGCACTTTCAGTGCGGTATCTCTAGTACGAGACAAGAAATTCAAATCCCGCAATTCCTGTGGTACAGCTGAATCAGTTAGGTCACCCTAAACCTCGGCTAAGTAAAAACCCATTTGTTCTATCAATATCTTTTGTTTAGGAATACTGTCATGAACTACAGAACACGTCCCTTTTGGACTTCCTGGTCCTTGTCACAACGGGGCTTGCACTCCATAATACTCCCAACATGGTCGTCCAGCGTGAAACCCCTTACTCGCTCCACGCGCTGGATGTAACGTATTCTATTAATAGACCATGCCTTCCGCGGCTCCGCGCGTCTCAATGCTATTGCAAAGTAGCGATCCGACGTGTGTCCCGTAGCTCGCGGTATTGTTTCCTTGTACCTGTCTATCTACCCGTTCCTTGCCCCTTCCTTTCCTCCTATTTCCTGGACTCGTGTGCTAGTTGCACCTTTCTTAGTTTCCCGGATTCCTGGACCCGTGTCTCGGAAACTGAACGCACTCTGGAGTCGGAAGAGACTCGGGCAGCCTTTTTCAAAACAAGGTCCGTCCGCAAGAAGGCAGCGACCAAGGACTCCAGCAAAGAACAGACCCAGGTGAGAAGGGGGGAACTCCTTGACAGTTTGACACGCCACCCGACCGAACTCGATAGCGACATGGAAGCTGCTGTTCAGGACCTGATGCGTGGCATGCAAGACCTATCAGCCGAGGTCCAAAATCCAAAGGCGGAAAACGCCGCACTCAAACAATTGGTCCCATCCCGGGATTCGGCCACAAAAGAAAGTGTCTTGTTGGGCGTCATTGTTTACAAATACGATGGGTCGGCAAAAACCCTTCATGGATTCCTGGATTCATGTTTGGTCCACTTTACATTTAATCCTTATTACTTTTCGACTCCCAGGGCTAAGGTGGGGTTCATAATTTCCCACCTTTACGGGAATGCCTTAACCTGGGCTACACCCCTCATTAACTCCAGTGATGCCCTCCTAGATGACTATGATGGGTTCATACAGGCCCTTAAAAACATGTTTGATCGCCCTGAGCAGGTCTTTAGTGCCCAGGAACGTCTGTTAGACTTTCAGCAGGGTTCCCAGGATATGCTGACTTATGTGACCCGATTCAAACAATTGGCTAAGGAAGCTGATTGGTCCTCTGAGGCGAGTTTCACCCCCTGTTCAGGAGAGGACTGAATGATGAGATTAAGGATGAGTTGGACAGAGTGGCTCGACCAAACTCATTCCAGGCACTAATGGACCTTGCCATGCAAATAGACTTCCGTGTCTAGGAAAGAAAGGCCAAAAAGAAGAAATCCAGGGGAAATCCTTCCAAGGTGTCCTTTGAGAGCACCGTCAGAACGGACACAAACCCCGGCTCAGTCACAGAACCAGAACCCATGCAGGTAGAAGCCTTCCGTGGACCCATATCCCCGCAAGAAAGGATGAGAAGGATTCATACGGGGTTGTGTATGTATTGTGCTTCGGACAAACATTTGGTTAGGGAATGTCCTCTAGCCCCCCCTCGGCGTTCAGGAAACGCCAGCTCCCGATCCTAGATGGAGCAGAGCTTCGGGAGAGAGATGTTTGCTCCACATCAATTCCATCCTTGAACTCTCGTGGACAAAACAAATTGGTCATACTACAGGCATTTCTATCACCCTCCAAGAGCAAGACCTATCCCATTTTGGCCTTGGTAGACTGCGGAGCAATGGGGATCTTCATTGATCATGATTGGGTTGCTAGTCACCAGATTTCGTACGAGACAGGAAGTACCTTGCAGCCTGTGGAAGCCATCGCTGGAAGACCCCTCACTTCAGGGCCCATAAGCCTGCAGACCGAGGAGATCCAGCTCTCAATAAATCACCATCAAGAGCTGATTAGGTTCGACATCATTAAGTCAGCCCACTACCCCATGGTATTGGGTATGCCCTGGTTACAAAACATAATCCGTATATCAACTGGACAGCAGGATCACTATTCCTAAGCTCAGAGTTTTGTATGTCTCACTGCCTATTCCTGGAACCTTCATTAACACCCCCTAAGGAATCGCATAAAGACCAAGAAACACCACTCGTGGTTTCCAATATCATACAAGTCCCTGAGGCCTACCAAGGTTATGCTGATGTGTTTTCGACTGCCATAGTCCAGGCCTTACCCCCACACAGGCCTGAAGACTGCGCAATAGAAACTGAACCCTCAGCAGTGATTCCCTTCGGCAGGATGTTCATCCTTTCTGAGCTCGTGAAAAAGGCCCTCAAAGAATACCTGGATACCAACCTTGAAAATGGCACATAAGACCTTCAAAATCTCCAACGGGTGCTTCGTTATTCTTTGTTCCCAAAAAGGATACCCAGGAACTCAGACCCTGCCTCGATTATCGTGGCCTAAATCAATGCACCCTCAAAGACCGATACCCACTACCCTTGATTTCAGATATCCTGGAAGCCGTAAGAGGCGCGGTAATATTCACCAAGTTGGATCTCCAGGGTGCCTATCATTTGATCCGTATCTGGGAAGGAGACGAGTGGAAAACCGCCTTTAGAACACCCTTTGGCCATTACGAATACCTGGTAATGCCCTTTGGACTAGCTAATGCCCCGGCAGTCTTCCAACGTTTTATGGATAGGGTGTTCTCTGACATGTTGTTCCTCTTCGTCATTGTATATCTGGATGACATATTGATCTTTTCCAAAGACCCTCAAAAGAATGAAGAAGACGTAAAGGCAGTACTACAAAGACTCGGTGAACACCAACTCTTGGCCAAACTCGAAAAATGCTTGTTTCACGTTACCTCTGTTCACTACCTAGGATTTATAATTAGCCCAGAGGGAATTGGTATGGACCCTTCAAAGGTAAAGGCCATTCTGGCTTGGCCTGCTCCCACGTCCGTGAAACAAGTTTAATCCTTCCTGGGACTTGCCAATTTCTACCGAAAATCCATATCCACCTTTTCCAAGATTGTTCAGCCGATCGTTGCTCTCTTAAAGAAGGACGCCCCTTTTATCTGGTCCACACAGCAAGACACAGCGTTCCAGCGTTTGAAGACAGAGTTTACACAAGCTCCTATCTTAGCCCAACCCGACATAAGCCGACCATTTCTAGTGGAAACTGATGCCTCTAATTACGCCTTAGGAACAGTGTTGAAACAGAAATTAGAAGATAAGCTGGAACACCCCATTGCTTATCTTTCACGAACCCTGACTCCGAGTGAAACACACTACTCTGTCCTGGAAAAGAAATTGTTAGCCATCCGCCAAGCCTTCACTGAATGGCGGCATCTACTTCTGGGAGCTAGACATCCAGTCCAAGTCCGTACGGACCATCGGAATCTTCAGATTCTACCGTCAATGGAATGTAGAAATAGTCGTCAGGCATGTTGGGCCTACTTTTTTGCCCAGTACCAGTTCCACATCACTCATGTCCCTGGTCCACAAAATCTGATTGCTGGCGCCTTGTCTCGACGTCGTGACTACGTAACCACTGAAGATAAGGCATATCCTAAGATGTTTTCCCCCACGATCTTCGTAGCTCAAGCAGTCAACCTGCTGGAAGAAATCCGAGCGCAAACCCAATCCTCTGAGTTATGGAAGGATATGTCAAGGAAAAATCAATGGAATCTAAGAGCCAAGGAAGGATATTTATTCAAGGACAATGCACTGCTCATTCCTACACAGAAATTACAACAGAAAATAATAAACCTCTGTCATGACACACTTCACTCCGGGCATCGTGGCATCACCAATACCCTCCGTCTTATACAGAGACAGTTCTGGTGGCCTAAGATGAAGACTGACGTACAGCACTACGTCCCTTGCGTTGTCTGTGCTCAAAATAAGCATGATAACAAGAGACCGGCGAGTCTTCTACTGCAACCAACACTGTCAACTAGGCCATGGGAATTCATCGCTACAGACTTCATTGTGGAACTACCACCATCTCGAGGATACACTACTATCATGGTTACCATAGACTTGTTCACTCACATGGCTCATTTTACTCCCCTCAGTAAACTACCATCCTCCTCCGAACTAGCTGGAATCTTTCTGGAACACATATTCCGCCTGCGCAGACTTCCTTCCAAGATCATATCTGATAGAGGACCTCAATACGTCTCACAATTCTGGAAACATCTCTGTCGAATTCTGGGTATTCAACGTGCCCTCTCTTCAGGGTATCACCCCCAAACCAACGGAGCCACAGAACGTGCGAATCAGACCCTGGAACAGTATCTTTGATGTTTCGCCACCAAGGTCCAGAATGACTGGTCACTCCTGATACCCGTTGCTGAATTCGCCTACAACAACTCCGAACATTCAGAGCTCAAAACCAGCCCTTTTTATTGTAGTCAAGGGTTCCATCCATCGGTTTTACCCTCTGTTCTTCCTCATTCTACACTGGTACCTACTGTTGACTCCTGGATCAAAACCCTCGTCAACATACACCAGGAGGCCAAGGAATACTTAGAGAAGGCCAGATCGCAGACCAAGAGATATGCGGATTCCAAAAGAAGACCAGGCCCCTCTTATGCACTCGGTGAACAAGTATGGTTGTCATCAAAATTACTAACCCGACATCTAAGACCAAACAAATTGGCCCCCCGGTACTATGGTCCATTTCCCATCAAGGAAATTATTAACCCCGTCTCATACCGGATCAAACTACCAGACTCCTGGAAGAAAATTCATCCAGTTTTTCATACCTCCTTATTGAAACCCTACATTCCATCCTCCCGGAAATCTTGTAGACCTCCTCCTCTGCTGGTCGACAACCAACTGGAATATGAGGTATCCCGGATTTGCGATTCCAGGTATAAACGGGGCCAGCTTCAATACCTGGCTGAATGGAAAGGGTACCCTCCTAGTGAAAGAACCTGGGAACCTATTTCTAATACCAAGGCCCCTCGGTGGCTCAGAAGATTTCACCTCATACACCCGGGCAAACCTGGAGGAAAGGGTCTTCGGAGGAGGCATGCTGTCATGAACTACAGAACACGTCCTTTTTGGACTTCCTGGTCCTTGTCACAACGGGGCTTGCACTCCATAATACTCCCAACATGGTCGTCCAGCGTGAAACCCCTTTCTCGCTCCACGCACTGGACGTACCATATTCTATTAATAGACCACGGCTTCCGCGGCTCCGCGTGTCTCAATTCTATTGCAAAGTAGCGATCCGACGTGTGTCCCACAGCTCGCGGTATTGTTTCCTTGTACCTGTCTATCTACCCGTTCCTTGCCCCTTCCTTTCCTCCTATTTCCTGGACTCGTGTGCTAGTTGCACCTTTCCTAGTTTCCCGTATTCCTGGACCCGCGTCCCGGAAACTGAACGCACTCTGGAGTCGGAAGAGACTCGCCTAGCCTTGTTCAAAACCAGGTCCGTCTGAAAGAAGGCAGCGACCAAGGACTCTAGCAAAGAACGGACCCAGGTGAGAAGGGGGAACTCCTTGACAAATACCCCCATGATCTGATAGAGAAAGCGAAGTCGCTGCCTCGTCACCCCCTTCTATATATTTTGCTGCCCAATCCCTTAATTCCCTTTTCCATGCTGGTGGTATTGTGCTACGTGTTACAATTCTCAGATTGCTAGCGGTATCGTCATGTGTCAACAGTAGAGTGCTAGAAGTAGTCGGTAACGAAAGTAGGAGCAAGTCGTGTGCACTAGGAGGCGAAGGAAAACTATCATACTGTGTAACTGGTGCAGGCAATGCTTGTGGTGCTTGTGGTTGTGGCGGTACATATAGAGGCGGTGCAGTAGGAGATGTTCTCTCATTTAATAATTTATTTATCAATTCATCGGGTGCATGCAAATCTTTTGACGGGTACATTTTCTGTACTTTCAACTGGAACCCCGTATCCATCTTTCTCATAGCCTCTTCTTCTTTTTGCTGGTCATGTGCTAAGGCTTTACCAGCATGTGTAATGTGTTTACATGCATGTTTCTCTCTGCTTCTGAGACGTTGGGTGGCTTCCTTTCGTCAATCCCTAACAACGTCAAATGCAGCCCTTCTGGCTTTCTTTTGCAACAATACAGTTTCCAAATGCCCAATTCTTGCTATCTCAAAACTCCCCAATTTCGGCCACTGAAGTTCTGGTTCATGTCTGGTTTGACAATGCCAAATAATATTGAATACTACAGCTCCTATACCATACTTTATGAACATATCATATGCCGGCGACCCTACAGGTGGTGCCGGTTGACTATGTTCCAAATCATTCAGTTGTCTTCCCCTACAACAAAGTGTTGCCGAACAGGAGGACAACTTACTGAAACCTGGCATGTATAAACAAGCAGTTCTACAAGGCCAATATTTGTACGCGTAGAAATATTTTACAATCAAAACAACATCAGGCAGCACTGTCAGTTTGAAACAGACTCAGCTGATTCTAGTCAAAGTATCCGTATCCTAATCCTTGTGGTTGGCAATCTTCCCCACAAGCCTCTAGTCCAGGTATCCTGCTGTCATAACCTCTAGGCAAAGCGTGGCGTTCGGAGATCGTAAGCAGCAGTCTGCTGAGGAATCGTGTCTCAAGTTTCAGGGGCCCCCGATACTCACTGATCTCAGTCCGTCCACTCCGTCCTCTCAAAGCGATGGGTCCTGATCAGAAGAGCCCCACGTTGGGCACCATTCTGTTAGTCCAAAAATATGAGGCTACTGCAAACAAATGAAGACACACCAGTCACAAGGAACAAATATATAAACAACAGTTTATGCGCACTCAAGAGGTCTCAGGATTTGCAATTCATCTATACAGGCATAGAAAAAGTGAGCTAAGACATGGGGGAGTAGATGTATTTTATACACATTTGAAATACCATGATGAATTTGGGCTAGCTCATCATGTGATGATGGCTCGTGACCTATAGACCTACAGTCGTGGGCATGTTACCATGGCAACATGTGCTAGAGCACTTGACGTCACCTCACAGACAATTTACTGTCTGGGAAGCAGAGCAGAGTGGGGTGTAGGAGTATATTGTGTTCCGAACACAAGGTAACATTCCTCACGCTACTTTATCTATATTATTGCTAGACTAAAAGGTCAGTCTGTATTTCTACTCAGTAGCTCGATCCTTCAGAACAAAATATGCTGTGAATTGTGCTTCACTTTAATTGTCTGGATACACATTCACAATAAGCTGCGGAAAACTCGAAAAAGTAAAAGGAGACAGGATGGCACCTAATTTACAGATTAGCTCATGCCAGTACTCCAAGGCTCTAAGACAGAAGACAAATAATGTGCTCAGCAGTTTCAGCATTCCTGTGCAGGGGCATGTTAGAGGGGTTTCCGAAGCAGTGATTTTGTGAGTTCTCACCGCGTTCAGAATGAAACTAAGAAATGAGAGCAAAACAACCAAGAGGGTGTTGGAGGCCGCAATTCAATGTGTATGTGCTTAGGACAACATTATAATGCTAAATACAAATGCTTTTACACCAAGGGACCTTTGGGGGCAAGGGTAGGGGTAGAATTGGGTCTAAAGGGGGCAGGGAACTAGGGGGTACTCACAGCCAGAGGCCTATACCCCAGGAAACTGTAGGTTCTTTGTTTCACACCAGGGGACCTTTGAGGGCAAGGGTTGGGGTAGAATGGGGTCTAAAGGGGGCAGGGAACTAGGGGGGTTATGGGTAATAGGGGGAAACTTATCCGCTGTGCGGATGTTCATTTATCATGTACAAACAGAGTTGTGTCCAAGAATCAAGAAATGAAAGCCAAATTGAAATTAATACTTTAAATTTAGGTGTCTTCTGTTAAATATACGGGGGCTTAATACCCCGGCGAAATGTAGAAAACTGGAGTCCTTTCTGAGGCAGCACCAACTGGACTTTGTGGCGCTAGAGGTGGATCTCGTCTACCATCGCCTCCTGTCACAAATCTGTGGGGAAGTCCCTCCAGGTGCCTGCGCATGTGCACTCAACAAGAGCAAAAGCGACCTCTGCGGCATGGTGACCAGGAGTCTCAATCACAGACATCTGACAGGTAGATACCTGGTCAGTGCTGCATACCTTCAAAATGCACTACTGCCTGGAGAAGTAGCACCCTGAGGACGTGCAAGCAGGGACAGCGGTATTACAACACCTGTTCGAGTAAGGCACAATCCTTTGGATTTACTTTAAGGACATTTGGTGTTTTTTTTACCTGTGTGCACCACCATCTTCTGTGTACTGCTACATAATCTATTCACAGCAAGTGAATCTATGCAAGATCCAATGCTGGAGAAGGAGGAAGTTCCTTACCTGTAACTCCTGTTCTCCAGCATTGGTATCTTGCATAGATTCACATGCGCTCTCCTTCCACCCAATCAGGTGCAACTACGTACACCCTATGGGCATCTATCACCACGGGTCAGAATCCGAGGGGAAGAGGAAGATAAGGGTCTATTCTAGGACTACTCAAGTTCCCATTGGTGGGATTCCAACATTCATTCATAGACAGTTGTTTTTTTGATGTGCTTTTTGACAATTTATTTTTTCTGGAAAAATCCCATTGAAAAACATATGGGGGTGGGGGCTGGGAAAGGGTATGTAAGGGTGGGGTGGAGGTAGGGAATAGAGTAAAACTACTAGGGAGGGGCTCGGAAAAAAAAATACAATTTCCGTTGGGTTTTTTACAAGAGAGAACATCGGCACAAAACCCATCGAAATAACCAGAGTTGATGAAAGAACATAGAACCTTGGTGGGGACCAGAACCACCCATAACAAGGGTGTTAGGCTACACAATGTAGGTTCTTCTAGCCTATAGCAAGGGGAATCAAAATGTAACCAATGATTCCCAGCCTGACAATGGGGAATATTCACAGCATGTGAATCCATGAAAGATAGCAATGCTGGAAAACAGGAGTTAGAGGCAAGATACTTTCTCCTTTTGTTGCATGACCAATCATTGCATAGAAACCCCCCAAAACATATACATATGATACATAATACAAACCAGATAGCGGCATAGGGATGAGTTGCGAGGGAAGAAAAGAAATACAGAAAGTATTTGTTACTATCTTCCTATTGATAAGATATTGCTAGATGCTTAGTATATACTACAGATTCCAGTGCTCAACCTCAAAAGGTGTAGCTCAGAATACATCCACCTACACCATTGAAGTCACATGTCCACCATCAACACACAATATTATTCAATGTTCATGCTTGTGACCCATAAGTGTTACTAACTAATCCAATACTCAAACGGCATGTGTCAAATGTAGAGGAAATTATGTATCATTAAAGAACAGCTCAAACTCAATGGCTACCGTTTGCTCTAAATAGTCAGCTAAATAACTCCCAAGAACAGGTTCAATGTCTCTAGAGTTCCTCTCTTGCTTTGGCCCCTACAAATAAGCAAATTTATAAAATCTAGTATGAGTTCCACTAAGGACTCAAAATAGCCCTTCACCAAATTCCACGTGATATTGGGTAAGACACCTTACCTTGTTACTTTGCACCAAAACAGAAATCAAAAATGGTGTCTATTGTGACAGGTATAATGCACATTCAATTCTTCAGACTTTAATCCCAGCTCAGTAGTTCCTTAGAATAATATCAGTAACAAATGCCAATCTTACTATTCAATTCCTTGATTTAAAAAATCAAATTGCATATCATAACAGCTGCTTATACCTCATTAACTTTAAATCTAATGTAATTTTTCAACTTACATTATAACAGGTTTGTTACACCCATCAACCGTCTAGGTTCAAAATGTCAGTGTTCCGCATGGCACGAGCAGGCACCAGTTTAATTACATGCGTAATTATAGTTTTGATGATGTCAGACGCTCAGCGCCTGATGTCATAGATTATTAGCATAACACAACAATGCAGAGTGTCCTTCATCGTTTATGTCAAACCTATAATTGTGTTGAAACACGCAGTTATTTATTATGTTACCAGGTGAAATGTAGTAAATACTCCAATGAAGATTACCCAGGCCTACAGCACCGGGACTCTTGATTCTATTAAAGACAGGGAGGCAAGGCTTATGCTTTAACTCTTTAATGCCACTCTTCACAGCAGCTTCTTTAAATCTTAGCTTCTTTGTTTTACATTTTTTTCTTTTTTTTAAACAGTAAAGCAACCAGCTAAACAAAACTTCCACTACAGAGCACTACACATTCCCAGAAGTCCACTGTGTCCCTGCAGTTTTGTGTCCTCTTTTGAAAACCAATCATGATCCAACACATCTCTTATGTCATGTCCTGTCTATGCCTCCTCCTCTTTCTTTGGTGATCCAACAATTATAAGGTCAACCGACAAACTTCACCTCGAACAGTCCCAACATGAACTATTTTCCAACGCTGAAGCCAGATCCCCGTCCACGGACGACCACTCCAGCAAGACATGTCACAGCTCCAATTAAGCCCTCTGCTCAGTTGCTCTTATGATCATAACCTAGGATTCGACCAGACACACAATTAGGGAGGGATTATGCAGCCCTATCAACAACATCACAATACAACAGCTTCAGTATGTTGGCTACCTCCACATTATCACCATCCAATCTTCCCACCCTGCGTATGTTGGGCGAGATAATGCTTGCTTCTGTGTCTTTAATAGAATCAAGACTCCCGGCCCTGTAAGCCTGGGTAATCTTCATTCTATGTCAAGACCGGAGGTGAGCATTATGCTTGTTCAAAGCGGTCTAAAACTAGTCTTAAACGTAGCTTCCGTGGACCAATCCGCAGATTTTAAAATATCATGCAGGGATGTCACTGCTGCAAAGGCTTTGGACACCATTGCTCCGCTGATGGAGTGGTTCCCAAATATCCATAAATCTACACCTGCCTAACCCCTTCAGTAGCTTTCTCATAATCCTT
Source organism: Ambystoma mexicanum (assembly GCF_040938575.1). Lineage (NCBI taxonomy): Eukaryota > Metazoa > Chordata > Amphibia > Caudata > Ambystomatidae > Ambystoma > Ambystoma mexicanum. The sequence continues at coordinate 20,802,955 of NC_090940.1, forward strand.
AATGCACCGAGCCACACACAATTTGGACTCATCCTGAAAATACGGATATGAGAGGACTGAAGACCCACTCTTAGTCCTCTTAGCGATATGAATTGCCACTCCCTATAGGTAGAAAACCTTCCTGTTCACTTCCAGCATCTTAAAATCGGACACTCTCCTACATAAATCTAAACCTAATAGCATTGCCAGTTTACTGGATAGACAATTTATGGACAACTGGTCACTGGCCAGCCACAGACAGAAGATTACTTCTACATCCCAGAGCATGAAATATTTGGCTGTGGGGGGCCTGCACAACTTTACTCCCTGCAACTGTCTAACCACGGCTGGGTGTTCCCCGATTAGCAGAGCATCACATTTCTCGTGAACTACGGAAATAGCCGGCCTATACACTCCCAAGGTATGAAAAGCTAATTTTGCCAAAACATTCAGGACCTGAACTACAGGTGTAGAAATGGGATTGTAACTGTAACTGTGATTGGTTATTTATAACGCGTTTAATAGCCAGAGGTTTCTAAGCGCGGACCCGGGGATCAAACCTGCGTTGCTCCGTGTCTTCTTGCTTTCCTAAGGGTGGAAGGCACCCATGAGTCTCTGATACAGTCTGCAGCAACTCTCGAAAGGCCTGGCAAATCTCATCATTGCCTGAAATTCTGCTCGCCAACAGGTGCAGTGTCCCTTCCTGCACCAGAGGATGTTCCTGACCCCCCCCCAACCTCTAGGCTGCTCAACAGGTTCGGCTAACATGGAATCACCCTCAGAAAATCTGGAGATAGTTCCATCAGAATCGGAAACCATACTCGCGATTTCCACAGCGGCACCACACTCACTATCTCCACTTGCTTCCTGTGGACGTTCGTCAGCGTCCTCGCTAGCATGATGAACGGGGGAAAGACATAATATAGCGCTCCCGGTCAACTGTGGAGGAAAGCATCTGTCCCCAGCGCCCCAGGGTCTAACCTCCAGCTGAAGTACCTGGGCCTCTATGCGTTCAACCTGGAGGCAAAAAGATCTATGTCTAACGGTCCCCTGAGGTCCTGTAACTGTAAGAACACTGGTCGGTTCAACCTCCAATCGCTGGCATCCTCCAGGTACCTGGAGTTCCAATCTGCTATCACGTTCTGCTTCCCTGGCAGATATTCTGCTGCTATTGCTAACTTCCTCTCTAGGCAATAATGCCAGAAGTCTTTTTGCCATCTCACTAGCATTTTCGACCAAGTTTCTCCTAACATGTTTATGTATGGCACCTCTGAGATGTTGTCCATCTTCAACAGAATGCAACAGTTCACTTTCTTCTTGGTAAAACTCTCACTGTGAACAGACCCGCTAGCAGCTTTAAACAGTTTTGTGCAGCTTCAACTCTTCCGCTGTCCATTTTCCTCTTGTCTGCAATTGGCCGCACCTGGCTCCCCAACCGGACCTGCTTGTGTCCGATACTATCACGCATTCCGGCACATCTCCGGATATGGCCCTGTCGTTCCAGGCTTCCATTTATGCAACCACCAATCTAGTTCTACCTTCCTGTCTTCGTCTAATGGTACACACTGATGATATCTGACTCCCCCTGCAAGTGCTTGATCTTTAACCTTTGCAGCCTGTAATGCATGGGCCCCGGGAATATGGCCTGAATGCTAGTAGCGCTACTATCCTTGCTAGATTACAAAGCGAGATATGCGTCATCTGAATCGCTATTCTTGGCACTTTATTGCTTTCATCTTCTGTTGAGGCAACTCCAACGTGGCTTTCCTGGTGTCTATCACAAATCGCAGGAACTCCATCCGCTGCGTCAAGACTTATTTTGACTTTTCTTGGTTCATCAGAAACCCCACTGAGGTCAGAAGGGCACTCACCCATTACGCCTGGTCTACTAGCGGAACTTTGTCCTGTGCTAAGATCAGGATATCATCCAGATAAACCATGATCCTGATCCCCCTGTCTCTGATAGCTTCCACTACTGGTCTCATGATCTTGGTGAACGTCCAGGGTGCCGTCGCCAGTCCGAAGGGAAGGCACGCAAACTGGCATCTCTGACCTCTCCATAAAAATCTAAGGAACCGCCTGTGATCTTGTGCCAACAGAATGGTCAGTTGATGTCTTTCAAATCTGGTCTTGCTAGCCAATCCGCTTTGCGAAGAATGTTCCTGAGGAGGTGAATATCCTCCATTTTTAAGTGTCTGTAGACCAACCAGCTGTTTGGCTCTTTCAATTTGATGACTCGCCTTGACTTCCCTTTCCTGTGTATACCAGGAACATATTGCTGTATAATCCCACCTGTCTCGAAGGATACTGCTCTATCACACCTTTCTCTAATATGCTGTACAGCTCCACATCGAGGAGACTCTTCTCCTCATTTCAAATTTTGAGCTGTGCCGGGACGCACGCTTGTTGCAGTGAGCCCATAAACTCTAGCATGAAGCCTGCTACGGCAGCGCCTGATAGCTCCCGCCATTTGGTTATACGCTGCATTACCTGCCCCCATGCCTGGGGTAACAGCACTTTGCTGCCTGTAGCCTCCACGTCCTCTGAACACGCGGACCCCTGCCTCTGGAAGGGAAAAAGTTGTTGTGCGCGTACTCTCCCAATATTGGGCTCTGGATCCCTGGGGCCTCCTTGTGAAGCTGAACTGACCAGTCGAATGGCCCCTGGGTTGGCAGATGGCTGCAAAAATCTGTCTGGGGAATATTTTCTGAATGGAAGTCTGCATTTCTCCAAGCAAGTATATTTCTTTTGCAAAAGCTTCTCCCAACAGCATGCCCAGCGCTGCTTCTCCCGTCTCATAGTTAGTGAGATTTCCCAGATTGCTGCCTATTTTCAGCAAAAGGATGCAATGCCTGTCTGAGGAAACAGCACAGCTGATGTTGCCTAGAAGGTATACTGCTTTTTGCGGCTAGCTGGCCAGTGTGGTTGTGTCTACCTGTTTGCTGGTGTCCTTGCTGCCCTCTGCTAAGTCCATTATTTTAGCCAGGGGTCCTGCTATGGGTATACACGCATTTCGCCGACCTATTTTTGGTCGTGGTACTTTTCATCGCCGACCCTTTCATCGCCAACATTTTTATTGAAAACATTTTTTTTAGGGGTGTGTGTTTGTGCGGGTTGGGGTCTGATTATTTAAGTAAGGGGGGTGTTGGGGGGGTGCAGCCCCCCCATAAATAAATACATTTAAAAAAAAATGTTGGCGATGAACGGGTCGGCGATGAAAAGTACCACGACCAAAAATAGGTCAGCGAAATCACGCAGAACCCTGCTATGTCCAGGACTTTGTCCTGTCAACTCTTCCATGCTCAGTCAATACCTCTTCTGGCGTATTTTGTGGTCTTGGTGATGAAAGCGACCATCTTGGCATTGAGCTCTGGTGTTTCCATAACTTTGCATGTGAGCTCTGGCGTGGGGCAGTCGGCCCTCATCCTGAATCGCACTTCTTTCTCCTGCGGCTTTCTAATACGTTGCACCATGCATTGGGCTAACCTCGGTGAGGGCAATCATTCCGTTGACTTAGTGTGTCTAATGTCCTCAGGGTCGAACAAGTCATCCATGTCGTCCCCTTCATCTAAAGAAACCTTGGGCAACTGCGCCTTCTTGGGTTCACTGGCGTTTCTGCTGCCATCGGCCACCTCATCCTCATCAGTTTGGGGGTCATCTCCTTCCTCCTCCTCCTCATCGGAAGTTGCCTCGCTATCGTTGGCTGCCCCTGTATTTTTCGCCCAGGGGGTAAGGGGTAAGAGGTTTGGCACTGCCACTGTTCCTAGAAAAGCATTCTTCAGCTTTCCAAAGGGATCGGCTACCTCTTAAGGCATCTGTTGGGCCCTGACTTTTTGACCTAGGAGGGGTTAGAAGAGTGAAAGCTCTTCTGGGTCTTATCCACCCACTTGATACAACCCCTTTCTTGGGTTGTTTACCTGAGTTGCCCTTGCCAGGACTGAGCTCTCTCGTTCTCTTTTTTGAGGCATGCCTTTAGCAGCCAGGAGGGATTCTAAGGCATGGAGGCGCTCCCGGATAGTTGGCACCCCTTGTGACACAGCCACTGCCAATGAGTCATCTAGGACTCTTTTGAAACTTCCGGAGAGGTCCCTGTCCAGCTTTGTTTCTTCCTCACTGTATTCTGGGTCATGCTGTCAGGCTCCATTATATTGCACTACCAATTGAGGTGCAATGCGATGTATTGCTTGTCTGTACCTTTGGATGCCTAAACATCGCAGGCTGCTTAAATAGAGAGAGCTGCCACCTCGCGCTCGTTCTGACTGCAGCCAGGGGCTCTTGTTTTGCATCTGTCCCTCAATTTCTAAAAATCGTTTTGGGTTGAGTGTATTTGTACATCTGTGCACCCCTCTCTCTTGGAATGAGAGGTACACAGATGTAGAGGTACACCCAATCCAAAACGATTTTTAGAAATTGAGGCACAGATGCAAAGCAAGTCTGTCCCTCAATTTCTAAAAATATTTTTGGATTGGATGTATTTGTACATCTGTGCACCCCTCTTGCATGTATCTGCGTGGGTAGGTGGCAGGGAGAGGACAAATGAGACTGTTTACATGTCTCTGAATGTGTACGTGGTGAGGGTGAATGCTATGCTATGGGTGGGGAACAGAGGCGTTGAGGGAGGTAACTCTCCTGAATTCTAAGGAAGGTAACAGCGAATGGGACAGTACTTGCAGGGCCTAATGGTGCAGAGCTAATGGGCTTCTATATTTTCAAAGAGACAGTAACAGCACTTCTCAGCAGGGCTGTGTAATCTATTTTCTACTAGAGCTGCCATATTTGAAATGGGGCAATGCTGGTACTCCTCAGTTAGCTTGCTAAACAGGGCTTCTATAATTGTAATACTATGCTTTTGTTGAGGCAATGCTAGTTCATCCTAGTGAGGCTGCTATAGTTTTGATGAGGCAATGCTAGTTCATCTTAGTGGGGCTGCTATACTTTTGATGGGACAACATCAGCACTTCTCAGTTAAGCTGCTACACTTTTATTTTTATTAGTTATTTATAATGCGCAGAGGTTTCTAAGCGTAGAACAAGGGATCGAACCTGTGTTGCGCGGACAGAGGGATTGAACCTGCTTTGCTCCATGTTGTCTTGCTTCCAAGGCGACCACGTTGCCCCTGAGCTATCCTCCCGAGACTCTGAAGATCTGAAGTACATTTAATGATACAGAACCAGAACTATTGAGCAAGTCTAACATCATCTTCATCATCAGAATAACTCAACACTGTCGTGGTTATACAAGAGATAATATATTTAAAGGGATGGAATTACTCAGAATGTAGCAGCACTATTCAATAACCCAAAGTGCTTAAGCATAGAAAGTGAAAATACTACACTTCTCACCATTGGGACAGTACTGCCACTTCTCACAGAGGCTTCTACACCTGTTATGGGGCAGCACTGATCCGGCTTACTGGACAGCTTCACTTTTAATGGCACTTCTCAATAGGGCTTCTACACTTCAATAGGAAATGACCAACACTACCCCGCAGGGAATTGGATACTCTTGATGCCACCGAAGCAGCACTTCCACCCACCACAGCTGCTTTATTTTTAATGGCACAGTGCGTGTACTTCTCAGCCACTCTGCTTTACATTTAAACAGACCGAATTAAGCCTGCCACAGTGACAAGGGTGCCGTTTGTCTGCTGTTTCCCGCTGAGCTTGTGTATTGTGCTCCAGTTCCTGATTTATATTGAAATTGACTCTACCTTACCTCAAAACATCCTACTCCGAATGGCGTAAGACAGTGTTTACCCACAGCAGTTGAAGAGAGTGAGTGCTGCATGCCTCCAGCGTTTGAAGTCACGTGATCTGGCTGAGACCCCGCCTCCAGGAAGCCGGCATAAAACTCTGCCCCGGCTGCCCTTGCAGCGTTAAGCCCGCCGCGCTGACAATGGCGCCGTTTGTCTGCAGTTTCCCGCTGTTTACACTGAGTACACAGTAAGTGACCCAATCCTTCTTTCCACTTTAGTCCATTTTTAACCTTCCACCACAATGAACAGCAATAAACCCCGAACACGCCTCCAAGAGAAACTGGAAGAAACTGTAACTAATGCTATAAAACACACCTCGGTGGCGAACTCATATTTCAATGCTCAAAAAGACCCAAGTAATATAACTGACAAGGCAAGAGTCCCTAACATTACACAACAGGGAGCTGAAAAACCCAAGAAAGAGACTAAAACAGGTCAGATCAAATTTGCAAACCAGCCCCCCTTACCTAACTTGACCCAATCCTTGGGTAGTTCCTTACAGATACCTAACGCCAAAAAAGGAAACTCTTCACTCCTCACTCCTATATTTCAAGATCCACTAGCTAAGTCCACTGTTACACAATCACGCAACTCACAATGTGTATCCAGTTATGCCAATAGTGAATTGAGCCATCCGAAGTCTCAAACTGTTTCCGGATTGTTGAGAGACGAAAGAACCCAGAAAAAAAGTCCAATCATAAAATGGAACTGAGTTCAAACCTTTCTTCATCCTCATCGGAAAAAAGAGATCTCTTTTCATTACCACAAGTGGACCCGCTGTTCCATACTCCCCAAAATAAAGTGGCAAAAGATTCAACTCCGAACTTAACAATACAACAAAGAGCTTGTATAGCAAAACAACAATGGCAGTCGAATTCCTCGACCTTCACTCGACATTACAGAAATAGACGCCAGCATGGATCTTCAAGACCAGGTGAAATCGAATGATTCTACAGATGAGCGCAAGAAGAACACAGATGCAATAATGAATACATCAATGCCTATTCCCATAAAAGCAAACTTGTTCTTCCCAAAAACGTCTCTTGAAGAGGATCAACAAAGCAATGTAACAACAAACACCCATAACCAACAAGATTTAGACTCTCCAATCCAACCACAAAAAATTTAAAAGTTGATTAATACTCCAGAATCCTCCAAAAGAATCCCAACCACGATGCTGGATCTTGAAAACACGCTAGTGGCAGTTCTATCAATAGCAATGGTGCCATTTTTAAAGATCCAAGAAGCCATGGTCGATGCCACTAAAGATCAAGCCACCCTCTTAGCCATGATCTTGACAAAGCAAACAAATATAGGCTGCTTCACAACTGCAATTCAAGATTGGTTAAACTACGAAGCAGAACCCACAAGAACATGGCAGAGCCGTTTAGCAGAAATTGCACGAACCGACCGAGTGGATAAACAAACCCTTACAGAAACATTGGTCACAATTACAAAGAAAATCATGGATGAGAAAGCTAAAAGACAGTCCCAATTAATGACAAAATTAGATCAGGGTACAATGGACCAACATATAGAGGACCTACCAACAAAAGGACCAGCCACAAAAGACCAAATGACTCAATATGAACTCCAAATAGATAATCTACCAATTCAACCCAGCACTCTTAACGTAGAATCCCCAGCATGTACTCCGTTCGATATCTTTGACTTAACCAAACGTGGTCAGCTGGGCAATTTCATGACACCAAAAAAAACAATAACGAAAAAACGTCAGACAGGCTCTCAAGCTTTTTTGCGAAAGCTACAACTTAAGCCGGAGCAACGTTCCCAACCTCGTTCCACAATAGAAAAAGAAACCACCAACAAAAAAGTCAAAAAGACACGGCGAGCGACAAAGGCATATCCAAAGAACAATAAAACATAACCAATGCAAGGACAAGAAGAACTGATTTCGATTCTTGAAGACGATGAACCCCTTGATGCACTCCTAGCCGTGATAACCCACGACGAAGAGTCCAAATCACCAACGACAGGATGTCATAATAACACAATATCCACTTTGCACCTATCCCAAACAAGTAACAGAGAACTAGACTCTCAAGAAGAATCAATGATAGTAATAGACGAATGTCATGAAATTTCCTCTGAATCGATTTACTCAAATGCAAATGACTCAGTGACAAACATATCATTAGTATACTCATCAGTATCAAATGAAGAATCCTGGTCCTCGCTGGAACCTGATCTGTGCTCCAAAACTGTGGAAGTCAAAGAGACTAAAGCAAACACATCTCTAATCAGACCTACGTTTATGGACCCTTGCAAAGAACTCAATATATTTAGATTATCACTAAGAGCTTTAAATCTAAAACCAGACGAAACATTAACTCTGAATAGAGAAAATATCCTTCGCTTACTCAATGCTATTCCATCACTGGCGAAGATTAACACACACAATATGGACGTGATACATTTTCCTAATAAGAAACAGATGGATATTGCTCATATAGACTTCTATACCAACAAAACAAGGCAGCACGTCATGTCTGCTAGAAAACAACTAACTAAATGGGGCTTTACTATAGAAGTAATTCAAGTAACAAGATTCATGGCCCTTAAGGAAAGGAAAGGCATCCTTACAACAAATCTCAAGTAATACCTACACACCGCAAACCAGAACCACAAAACACTTCTATCAGATCACTATTATCTATAGTACCACGACTAAGAGAAAGCGAAAATCTGATCAGTGAACCAAATATATACCTGAATACCAGAACAACAGATTCACCACGCGATTTAATCCAACAAACATACCAGAACAGAAATTCTCTAATTGGAACCAAACGTCAACCTACCCAAATTAAAACCTTCTTATAACAACCAATCCCTAAAGAATATTCAACTAATGAGATTACATTATCCTCATGGAACACAAGAAGTTTTAAACATCTCTTCTCTGACGGATCATCTAATCAAAAAGAAACGTCCATAATTTGCCTCCAAGAGACCTGGCTCTCAACAGAAGTTGTTTGCGATGGATTCTCCACTTACATGAACCCATCCGACAAGGCAGACCATCATCTGGAATGATAATCATGACCAAAATACATCCCAACTGGTCAATTGTAAAGACGAAAAACATCCATGTCTGGGCCCAATACATCGTCATCTGCATCTTGACCACAACACCTGAGTCAAATCACCATCCAGACAAAACATATTTAAAAATCTTTAATATTTACTGGAATGCGATAGCAATGAATGACAACAAGTTCATCGATTCAATCTGTGACGAGTTCGACAAATCAGCAAACTCCTTCACACAAACAGAGTTTATCATTGCGGGTGATCTAAATATTCATCTCTACAACCCTGAAGGCATTCGATTGGATTTTCAAAAACTATCCCCTAGAGCAAAGAAATGGACTAAAGAGATAGAGATCCGAAACTTAACTCTCACAGAACAACCTTCCAATGACCATGGTCAAATGCCTCCAACTTGGTCAAGACGCAAATGTAACTCAATTATCGATTATATTTATGTATCTGACGGGATAAAGAAAAGTCTAATTGCCACTGAAAACCGTCCGCAATCAAACAGTGATCATTGCCAAATCCTAATAACATGGAAGACAGTTCGAACTTTAGGATCTCGCTTAACTCTTCCAGACCTTGAAATAAACAACGCCCTGAATAAACTACGAATAAAACACCACCACATGACCAATCTCGTCTCTAAGTTCGAAACATCAGTGCTGCCAGATTCTTCAAAACTCAACTATGAATGGGTACTTCGAGACTACCAGACCTTGGCAAATAATGACATCAATCGCAATGCCACACACAAACATGCATTTAATTTTGAAATCAAACATAGGAAAAAAATGCATCAAAAGAAATTACGTTTACTTAAAAAATTGAATACATCTGCCGCAATAGCAGATATAAAAAAGGAAAAACGAAAATATTCGAACTCGATCAAATCAGCTAAACCGATATTACGCCAAGCGGATGCTGAAGCAATCTTAGCAGCACCTAAGGGGAAACATACGAGACAACTATGGTCGCTTCTAAACGAAACCAAAAAAGAAACAACTATGGTTCAAGAAATAGAAGCGCAAGCTTGGATCAAACATTTCATAACCCTCTATGGACCCAAAGCAGCTACCACCCAAATGCAAGAAGAGCCCATAGGTCCTTCATGGAATCTCAGGTGGGAAACACAAGACGTAATCAAAACCATCACAACCCTAAAATCATCGAGATCACCGGGCCCGGACGGACTATTAAATGCAAATTTAAAAGAAGCACCGGAAAAATGGGCCTGCTTCTTTGTCCACCTGCTTCTGATCCTCAAAAGAACACAACACATTTCGCATAGTTGGACATTTTTATTGAAAAAAACTTAACGCATGGGCTGCAAACAATGGAAAACTAGAAAATAGGCAAACTGGATTTGTTAACAAGATTGGAACGAATGTGAACCTGCTACTCCTGAACCTGTTAAAATACGAGGCTATATCTAAGAACCAGCAGGTATACGCCATTTTCATTGACCTAAAAATTGTGTTCGATTCTGTAAATAGAATAAAATTATGGAACAAACTAACAACCTGGGGATGTCCACTATCAAATCTAAATCCTATCAAACAATTGTATTCCAACACTTCAGTGCGAGTTAGGCTATCAAAAGATGGTAGTCACTCGACCGATTAACACCTTTAACGGTCTGAAGCAAGGGTGTCCTCTTGCTGCCTGCCTCTATAACTTATACACTTGTGACTTTGTTAATTCGATTGAAGATCCACTTTCAAATCTGCCAAAACTAAACAACGAACTTGTATTATCATTAATATATGCAGCAGATGACATTACGGTAATTGATAAAACAACGTCAGGATTGCAAAAAACTCTTGATAAAGTAGCAAGCTATATGACAGAGAACGTGCTTCAGATTAACATAAACAAGACCAAATTAATTAAATTATCATTTAAAAAAAGGAGTAATCAAAAAACCCCAAAACTTTACCTTGAAAGTAAGGAGATTGAACCGACTACTGCCATCAAGTACTTAGGTGTAATGATAACAAATTCACCAACAGAGCAGGAATGGAAAACTCACATAGAAGAGAAAGCAAGGTCTTTAGCTCGACTAGGCCGATTCTACCATTGTAAATTCGGCACATACTCATTCAAACCAACTATTGCCCTTTACAAACAAAAGGTGGTTCCCATTCTGACCTATGCGGGTGAAACACTGTTTAATAAACAAGGATTGCAATGGCACTTATATGAAGCCATATTTTGGAGGAAAACTCTAGCACTACCCAAACATTTTCCAATGCCAAGAATCCGATTCGAACTGGCTCTGCAATCGTTACAATCCATAATAGTATGGAAACAAATGGACCTTTTCAGGAAGATAATAAGTCAAGACAAAATACCATCTGTAGATATATTTAAAACTAAAAAGAACTCCTTGAGTGCTCTTCTTTCAGGGAGAGACATGGGATACATCCGGCGCCAAAAGGAACTGAAGCTCCGGGCTTCAAGTCAATGTTACAGTCTTCCGCCCGATGTGGAGGTAAAGATCGTGGAAGCTTGTCTTCAAAAATGTCTGCATATTGTTGACAGTATGAGGGAATAGACTGTACCACCCAAGTAGAAACCTGAAGGGGAAGACTGACTGCGGAGGAGGAATGCGCCAGGGGAAGGCAATGCTGCGTACAATAGGAGGAATCAAAACAGATGATATTCGCAGTCCAGTCTATCTGAGGATTGTGGCGACGTAACCACGGGATACCCAAGATCACCGGAAAATGTGTTGCCCTGATGATATCGAATGAGAGTTGTTCTTGGTGTTGTAGTAGAGACATCCTGCCCATACCGGTTTCTTGGGTGATGGGCCCAGACGACAACAGTGTGCCATCAACGCCTTCTACCGGGATGGGGTTTTCCTTTTGCATAAGAGGGATACGGTTATCTTGAGCCCAGTGAGTGTCAATAAAGTTACCTGTGGCTCCGCAGTCTAATATAGCGATAGCGAGGGTTTCAATCGGAGGGTCTGTTCCGAAGACCAAAGTGATTGAAAAAACCATGAGGCGATGGTCGGCAGGAGGGATATCATGTGGACTCATATTGCAGGGACTCGCCTTCTCTGCCCGGATCCTATCCGTGTGTAGGACCAGGAAGACGCGTTTCCCGACTGCCTAGGTGGGACTTCGGGACAGTTCCGAAGTAGGTGCTTAGAAGATCCACAGTACATGCAGAGTCCCTGGTCCTTGCGACGCTTTCGCTCTTCTGGTGTTAAGGGACCCCTGGCAGTTCCAATTTGCATAGGTTCTTCAGACTGCGTATTACTAGGAGGACTCGTGGCTGGTATTCCGGACAACAGAGGGATCTTGGTTCTTCGTCTCTCCTGTCTTCCTGTCTTCTTTCTTGCAGACGGTATTCCAACTGGAGGGTAAGCGTGACTAGGTCCCTGAAAGAATCAGGTCGCGCTACTCTCGCTAATTCATCCTTTAGATCTTCATGTAGCCTGTGGCGAAAGAGAGTCTGTTGGGCAGAGTCCAGCCAGGCTGCTTCGATAGCCAATCTGCTAAATGAGGAGGTGTAAGTTTGGACGTCTTGTGATCCCTGTTGAATATCAAGTAAGGCCTCATAGGCAGAGTACTGGACTTCTGCGCGTCCGAATCTGGTCTTCAGAAGCTGAATAAACTGAGGGTAATCGCTGATGGCCGGATCATCTTGAGTAATCAAAGGAGTTGCCCAAGCTAAGGCGTTTCCCGATAAGTTTGTAACCACAAACCCCACCTTCGCTTGATCGGATTCATAGGCCTTGGGGCGGAAGGTGAAATACACCATGCAAGCATCCAGGAACTCCTTCAAAGTCTTGGGATTCCCCTCATACTTGCCAAAGGAAAACACTAGGGGGGTAAATCTCCACGAGTCTCTTCTCTGGTGGTTATTTGTTGTCTTAGGGTTTGGTTCTCAGTACGTAGATTCTGTACTTCTGCTTTTAAGAGTCTGGATGGCGTTAACCATCTCTTGGAATTGTTCAAGTGATGCAATGGGTTTTTGTGGGCGCTGCAAGCTTTCAAAATCTGCAGATACCTCTCCCTGTGTCTCCTCACCTGAGGTTTCTGAAGTGCGAGTCTTGATTGGTTCTCCTTCTCTCCTTCTTCCCTTCTTGCGAAGTTTAGGATCCTCTTCGGTTTTCTCTGGCTTCTTGCCCTTCTTCTTTCTTTCGTAGAGAAAAGGACGCTCTCCACTTGAGGCCACCTTGACTGTAATATATAACCGTCAGGCGGACCAAGGGAGCTCGTCCCCAAATCCAGGGAAAAAGCCTAAAAGGCACAAAAAACCCTGGGGGCTCTTATGCGGGATCGGGATACAGATTGCTCTGCTTGTCTCCAAAGTAAAGTCCAGTCGCTTCTCACAAAGATTCCGTTGGACCCAGGAAGGGCTCATATATCCAGAGATAGACTGTGGGGTGGCGGTTTAAGAGGATCCTGGAAATGGAGTGCAGAGAATACGACCCCAGAAAGGTAAGAAAAGAAAACCACAAAGAAAACGCCAGAAAGTAGAGAAGAAACGAGTAAGTACAGAGTGGAATCAGCAGGAAGTAGAAGGAGGAGCCACGAGAGAAGAAGAGGAGCAGCGTGGGAAAACCCGTCCAGAAATGCAGGTAACCAAAGGAAAATGGGTAAACGTAGAAAGGAAGAAATGCAGATATACAAGAACAAACTGGAAAACTTCAAAAGGGAGAAAGAAAAGGGGAAAGGTCCCATAGGGAAAGGAACAGGAGAGAGCTGATAGAGCAGGGCAAAGGCATAAGACAGTGGGTCAAAAACACGGGAAAAGGAAACGAGAGACGCGGGGAACGCGGCTGCAGAGGGTTGGGGGTAGGTAGGGGGTGGGTAGGCTCCAGGACAGAGACGAAATCGGCATGGGACAACACACAGGAACGGTCCGATGCGGACTGACCAAGAGTTGCAACGCGTCAGGAAGGGGGCCTGGCCGCCTTATATGCCGGGGTTGGAAAACAGCTAGAGAGTTGCTCCCAATCCCGCCGCCATCTACTTCAGAGTTTCCACGGTCGAACCGTGACATACAAGCATGCGTCTTCCGTCTTCCCGGACGGCTAAAATCATCGAGATTCCTTGTTCCTCACGCGCCTAAAAGCGCACAACAGTAGAACGGGTTTTGCTACCTAGGGCTTAAGGATACTTCATTTCCTCTAGATTTGGTGCATGCTGTTTGAGTATTGGATTAGTTAGTAACACTTATGGGTCACAAGCATGAACCTTGAATAATATTGTGTGTTGATGGTGGACATGTGACTTCAATGGTGTAGGTGGATGTATTCTGAGCTACACCTTTTGAGGTGGAGCACTGGAATCTGTAGTTTATCCTAAGTATCTAGCAATATCTTATCAGTAGGAAGATAGTAACAAATACTTTGTATATTTCTGTTCTTCCCTCCAACTCATCCCTATTCCGGTATCTGGTTTGTGTTATGTATCATATGTATGTGTTTTGGGGGTTTTATATGCAATGATTGCTCATGCAACAAAACGTGTTTATTCTTTGTAAAATTTAATTCTGTGTTTATTGTTTTGATTAAATATGAATGTTTGTAATGGTATCAAAGCCCTGAAGAAGACCTTTGTAACAAGGTTGAAACACGTGTTGCCTGTCCATTAAAGACTATTTGTATTGAAAATTGACCAGTGTTTCTATTTGAGATTTCTTGTATTAGAGGTGGACACTTACTACAAACCTAGTGTGTGGCGCAAGTGGTTGTTACTTCTTTAACTATTTCATTGAGTGACTTTGGGCTTTTAGTCACCCCCTTATGGCCAATGCTAGCCAACCCACTACAGTAGATTAGGTTGTAAAGTGTGATCATCATGTCCTACCTGTATGGTAGATAGCTCAACGGAGTGGTAGCCCTTACCTTATAGTACTAGTTTTAAAACAGTTATATGGAGTTAACATCTTTGTTTGCTCCTAGTGGGGGTCCTGAGGATTGAGCCCAAACGCTGAAGTTGCGAGGCGGGTAGGCGCTCAGGGGAGAGTCCGGAACCCGTAAGGGTGACAGGGGGAGCGGGATTGGGAGATGGTTGGTTCAGGAGGGGTGTTCTCATCACCTGGTATCGCTCCTGGCCATTAGGAATCTTTGGAGGTGGGTACCCGCCTTGCTCGACTTATTGTAATTTTAAGTGGTTTGATGTGTGGTGCTTGCTTAGAGTCGAACATTTTGTATCGACAGAGATCGTTATCATTGCATTTAATAAATGCAGATGATTAATCACCAATAGAATAGGTGGGTGTCCTCTCCTCGAAGCCCTGCTCCCTGTGCGTCCCCTTCAGTGAAGGGGTTGTTTTGCTTCTGGGTGCCAACCACTTGTTTCAGAGGCACTCGGAGCTCCGATAAAGTCTGCAACCCTTCTCCGACTCCTGACATCTTCGTTTCTCACAAACACTTCTGGACACAGTGGGGAGTTGGTACTGGTGGGCAGAGTGAGAAGGTGCCAGTGGTGGGTAGTGACAAACTGGCAGAAAGAGTTGGGAAGTTGAATTTGTGGGCACGAGTGAGGTGTTTGCAGTGCTTGGACGTGTGAGGACCTAGTACTGGTGAGCAGTGGGAGGAGCTTGCATGGTTGAGCAGAGTGAGGAGCAAGCAGTGGTGGGCAGCAATGCCTGTGCGGCACGACCAAAGAATTGCTAGTAGCTAGGGAATACTCAAAAGACGTGGGGCTTTATGCAACCTGGCATGGCCAACCGACGCAGTCAAACGTTCATGCCGGGCATGAAAGGAATTAAAATCATGGCCGGCATGGGCAGTCTGTGTCATTGCCCAGGGCCCCGCTGTCAAGGGGCCTCTGCGGGCATCAGTAGCTTCCTAGCAACACACCAAGTCATATTGTTTTATACAGGGGCTGGCTGCTTCCATGTATGAGGCTTGCTTTTCTGTTTGTCCGCGTGAGGCCACAGTGCCACCTTCCACCCTCTGTGACAAATACCTCCTCCAAGGGGCCCATCGGATGCTGCAGCCCCTTAATTACTGCTCATCACTTTCTTTCTTTCTTCTAGCAGAGCTTTTAAAGTGGGAGCCCTTTATCATGGTTTTGAACAGGACGTTTTAATGTTTCTGGGTTAAGTAACGCAAAAGGGGCATTTTGAGATTCTTAGCGCATACACAAAGCATCAGTTAGCTGCCTAAATCTATGCTCTCCTCCAGGACAATTAAAATGGATCACACAAAATAGTTTAAAACTAACTACATTGTTTTCAGATGTTCACATTGACCACACCATAAAGTGTTTGTTTTTGGTAGAATGTAATATTGTGATCACATCCTATATAAAATCTGCATTTGTCAAACATTGAAACACAAACGCTTAATCTTTTCACACACTACCTTTTGTTGTGAGTCTTTAAGTGTTGAGAGTACATTTTCAACACCAAAAGGCCATTTTTTGCCTTTTGCTGAATTGCTTTGTGGTATTTCTAGTCTCCCATTTAGGATGGTGGGAGGCGCAAAAATGCAACATGTATACACTTTTTGCCTAACCTATTTCTAGAAGGATTTATATATTTGTGTGAGTACCTTGCTATGGTTTGTCTACTTTTCAAGTCATCTGTATAAAGTTTTGTTGAAAGGCTAACATGGGCTTGAGGAGGGGAAATGACCAGAGGGCAAGTGAGCCATGCTTATTTGCCCAGGATGGGGCAGGAGAGGTTGCAGTCATGGTGACTGGGGAGGTTAGTTTCCCTGCGTGTGGCTACGTGCTGCTTTTTAGGGCATAAGTAGAGGATACATATGGGTGAGGAGCCTCCACCCACTTTTTTCTGAGGGCAGACACAACCCCGGTTTGGTGTTTTTTAGGACGGCCGGCTTGCTCAAGTGTTTGGCTACAAGGGTTCCACCCGGGTTGTTATCATGCCCCCGTGCAGACACTTACCCACAGACCACATAAACGATGTCACCACATCACATGTCTCATATTGGGATTTTGTTTTCCAGGGACTATTTCACTTTAGATTGCTGGGTTTAAAGGGTGGGCACCTTTCATACTTTGCCAGCGTAGTTATTGGAAAATCCCTCTCATGTTATTTTTCCAGTGTTGATTCATTTTTTTGAAAGGCCAATGTTTTTTTTGTCTTGTGCACTTTCTTCTAAGGGGAAAGGTCAAGTGAACTAAACTTGTGTATTTCTCTTTAAGATACGTTCACTCGCTGTATGTATATTCACGGGTGCCAGATTTCGATTTTTTACTGCAGAAGTTCCCACATCGAGTGAAGCGCGGGAGCCGTACCCATCCCCAGGTCGAAACACCGCATTTTACAGCACATTGTTCAGCAGGACTAGGAAGAAATCCACATGACTTATAAGAAGGCATCAACACAAAACATATCAGCAACAGTCACCTAACCTGCTGAGTCGCCTTTGCAGCATTCTGCTATTGGATCCCCTAATTCCCCCTGCTATTCCCGCGCCTGCACAGTTTGTGCCTGCCCACGCCTTCCAATGAAGACTCAGGGGGCACAGCGATGAGGCTCCCTCCTCATTTTGAACTTAGCAGCACCTGATAACTGTACAAATTGCATGCTAACACATCACCAAGCCTGAACCCAGCAGGAGATGAGCCTCACCCAGTGATTTAGAGGAACACAGGACTCAATCCCAATTGCTTTGTTCCTTTTGTTTGCCCCGTGCAAATACTTTGCAGAATCTTCACAGAGGCAAAAAGACACTCCTGCCCCCGCTGTTAAAGAAGGGCAGGTGCAACTGTGCCCTCTGCCCTATGTACACAGGTCCTATGCGTATATGATGGGTTATTTATAACGTGCTTAATACCCAGAGGTTTCTAAGCGCGGACGCGGGGATCGAGCCTGTGTTGCTCGGTGTCGTCTTGCTTCCAAAGCGAGCACGTTGCCCCTGAGCTATCCTCCCGAGACCATTCTCTGGCGTATATATCATTGAGCCGACTCCCACTCCTCATAGACAGCCCTGTTCATTTTGTTAACATTTGAAGACCTGCGAAACTGCTTCCTCTCACTGTCTCAAGCCCTCCCAGGCAAATAGACTCTATGGCACTATAAGGCAAGCCTGACGTATACGCAACCTGCCCCAACTGCCCCAGGGCCAGTCCCTGCTCTCACATGCCATCCCTGGAACCTGCTTGCCGTTTATTTCTTTTGACAGTCAAAATAATCCTTATCTGTAGCTTCTGGAATAAAAGCATATTGCTAGTTTATACAAAATGGCCAAACATATAGAAAGAAAAACAATCGTGAAACTTCTGCAGAATTAGCAGTTTGCTTCAGTTGGCAAAACACAATCATCATATGTCAGCAATGTCTTCCACGGAAAGTTTTTTGAAAGCAAAGTTTTAAAAAAGACCATTTGCAAACAATATTTCTACCTATTACATCTGGGAAGAGATGGGTCCAAGTGCCTGAATTGCAGACTGGTCTGAAATCCTGGCTTCTCCACTTAACCAAAGTGTGTGCTCCGGGCCAAATCCTTTTACCTCACTTTGCCTTATCTGCCGAAATCACAAGTCTGCACAAGGTATTCAGCTCTCACAGTCTGCGTCTTCAAAAAAAGCCCCACTCCTGACATTGCCACATGGGTAAGGATTAACTAACTGTTCATATACCTGCCTTTCTCATGGCAACCTGCTATTAATTTAACTCCCGTGATGCCTTGCGTATTAAAGACTCATTCTGTGATATAGTTTTCTGTAGTATCATTGATGTCACTTTTTATGCAAATGAGGGGGTCTCAGACATCTTTTGTCGGCCAGGGCACTGCAAATCCTAGGGCCCGCGCTGGGGTGCACTCAATATAACTAAGCAGCCAAACCACTCACACAAATAATATCAAATCAAGATAGGGCAGTGCAGGCTCGGAGTCTCTTCTTATGTATTAAATTTAACTAGACTTCAACATAATAAGCTTCAAAAATCCAACCGCATATTTATTATTTTAGCTATTTTTGCTTTGGAAAATAAACAATGTTACACCAAATGTCCGAAAAGGTGGCTTAAACCTCAACATCGGTGATAACGACACCTACTGGCGAAGAGTAGAATTGCACTCACTACCATTTCATTGACAGCGTGATGTAAGGTCTGGGAGGCCGGGGTACAGCCTTGGCTCTGTTACCCGGGGGTAAAGGGGTTAATGCTCATGAGCCCCCTCCGTTGTAAAGGCGGAGTTTAGAGCGGGCAAAGGAGTTATGGGGCACGTGCGCAGCCAGCGCCAGTTCCTGCTTGGTTGTAGAAGAATAAAGAAGTTCCTCCTATCTCTCCGTGTGTGCGTCCTTCATTGGGCCTAGATCCCTAGGCAACATTTGGCGACTAGGATTTCTCCCGCACACTGGAGTCCTCCTCCTGCAGCGGCTCGCTCGGGGTGGGCAACCCAGCGAACCTCCTCCTCCTGCTCCACCTCCGCTCAACACGGCACTCCGCCGGTTCCGCCTCGCCGGACCTCCTCCACCGAAGCTCCGCGGAAGCGATACCGCCCGCGCCTCCGTCCTGTACCCTGCCTGTCGACACCTGGCCGTTGAAGAGGCCTGAATCGGCAAAAGCGGCGGACACCCTTTTGCCGGGCACCGGGTGCACGTAGGCTCGGCCTAGGCCCGACTACCTCGCCCCACGCGTCGCCTACGCACGTGCGGGCCTCGTTTCCCAGGCGCCATGAGCACCTCCAACCCTGGGTCCAGCCAGGGCTCTCCTCAACTGCCGCGGGCGGCGAAGTCGATTCAACTACGTCTGCCCCCGCCGTTCACCATGACTCCTCAAGCCACCAAAGGCCCCAGGTGGACCGACTGGATGGATGATTTTCGTCATTTCGTGAGAGGATCCGGCGACGGGGACTCCCCCAACATGAGAGACATCTTCCTCAACCTGGTAGGGGGGGAAATCAAAACTGTTGTCAAGGCCATTCCGGCCGCAGACCAAGATACATTTCCCAAGTTGATTGGTGCGTTGGACAGACTGCTGATTATTGAGGTCAACCGGGACTATGAAAGATATTTGTTCAACCAGTGCACCCAACTCCCGCAAGAGACTGTCGACGAATTCATCACACGTCTACGAGTGAAAGGGGCGAACTGCCAATTTGATGCGTTCTCGCTAGAGGAAGCCATTCGACTGAGGGTAATCGAAGGGTGCCTCTCCCCCGCACTCAAGAAACAGCTACTCAAAAAACCGCTCACCATGCCCGAGGTCAGCGAACTTGCCCGCATTCACGAGAGAGTGGATGCGCAGGCCTCAGCCATGGGACACTCCAGCAACCCTAAAGCAGATACGGGGGAACTTGTGGCCGCCATACTGCCCCCCCGTCAAGGCGACAGGGGCCCTCAGCCATACAGGCCGCCAACACCCTCTTCGACGTCCACCCCGCGTCTACAAAGACAGTGCTACCGCTGCGGGATGTCCTTCCCCCATTCGGGGTCCTGCCCAGCCCTATCCCAGCGATGCACCAACTGCGGGAGAGAAGGACACTTTCACTCCGTCTGCAGGGAGGGCGTACCCTTTCCGATGCGACCCCAGGCGGCCCCCAGAATGCTTTTCCGGCCGCAGCCCCTGCAGTACAGTCAGCCTAGACCATACCAACAGGGTTTCGGGCAGAGGCGCTACGTTCGAGCGATGGATGAATACCAAGCGGCAGGATACGCCCCACCGTACGATCAGGCTGATCAGCCTAGACACTTCACAGACGAATATGACAACCCTCCTGCAGATTACAGACCTGAGACCCTCTACCAAGAAGATCAGGCGATGGCCTACTACGCCCCGCAGGACCAATACGACCACGACGAGTTTGTGAACCTCATACTCGACAACAAAGAGGCCAGGGAGGCCCCGCAAATCCCGCTCAAGATGGGGAACTGCCAATTTCAATTTATGATTGACTCCGGGGCCACAGTGAACATCATGGGTGAACAAGACTATGATCGGATACCATGCCCACCACAGCTCAATCCGTCCCATTCCAGAATTTTCCAGTGGGGAGCTGCCACCCCGCTACAGACGGTGGGCCAATTCACCCAATGCCTTCTCCTGAATGGGCGGCAAGTGGATGCGACCGTTCACGTGATACGGTCTCTCGCCAGGAGTCGATGCCTCCTCAGCTATCACACGGCGTCGCTTCTGGGGCTGATCGAGATCCACGTGAATGTGGGAGACGTAATCACCGCCGCAGCGGCCTACCCCAGCCTGGGGAACGCTGTAGGATCGATAGCTTCGCATCAGACTCAATCGCTCGTCTCACAAGAAGACATCGTGGGTGCTTTCCCCAAGCTATGCGAGGGGCTAGGAAAGCTCCGGGGACCCCCCATCAGGCTCCACATCGACCTCGACGTACGGCCAGTGCCGCAACACCCCAGAAGGGTTGGTTTCCACCTCCAGGAGACTGTTTCGGAGGCGCTCCAGCAACTGCTCCACGACGGCATCATCGAACCGGCGACGGGGCCGACGCCGTGGGTGTCCCCCCTCGTGGTAGTACCCAAGGAAGGGGGAAAGATCCGGTTGTGTGTGGACATGAGGGTGGCCAACACGGCGATTCAACGGGAGAGACACCCGGGACCATGTATCGAGGACATGATTGTGCTGCTGAACAGTGCCCAAATGTTCTCCAAACTGGACCTAAATCAGGGATACCACCAGTTGGAGCTCCACCCTGATTCCCGGCCCATAACCACGTTTGCGACCCACGATGGGCTTTTCAGATACCGGAGACTGAACTTTGGAATCTCATCGGCCGCTGAGATTTTCCAGGAGGCAATACGCCAGATCATCCGACCTATAAAAGGGGCGCTTAATTACAGCGACGACATTCTCGTCTTTGGATCGTCCAAGGAAGCCCATGACAGGGCACTACACGACACTTGCGAAGCCCTTCAGAGAGCCGGCCTCACGCTTAACATCTTAAAGTGCCGGTTCAGTAAAACGAAACTCAAATTCTTCGGACACATCTTTTCCAAGGATGGCATGATGCCTGACCCCGAGAAGGTCGAGACGATCTCCAACCTCGGCGAGCCCCGGCAGGTGGCGGACGTCCGCTCGTTTCTCGGCATGGCAGGATACTGTGCGAGGTACATCCCCCACTACGCCTCCATCACAGACCCGCTGAGGAAACTGCTGCAGAAGGAGTCGTCGTTCGAATGGACACCGGCCTGCCAACAGGCCTTTGCGGACATCAAGCAAGCCCTTGCGGAGGCTCACCGTCTAGCATACTTCAACCCGCTGTGGCACACCGAGGTGGTAGTGGATGCCAGCCCAGTAGGCCTCGGTGCCATCCTGGCCCAGACCAGTGGTGCGGATGTTAACCCCAGACACGTGGTTGCATACGCGAGCCGAGCGCTGTCGACGCCTGAACTAGCCTACTCCCAGGCCGAGAAAGAGAGCTTGGCAGCGGTCTGGGCGTGTGAGCACTTCCACAACTTCATAATCGGCAAAAAATTCACGTTGGTCACCGACCACCAGGCACTTCTGTCACTGTTTGGGAACCCGCACACCAAGATGCCACCGAGGATTGAGAGGTGGGGCATCCGCCTCCAGGAATATGATTATGACATTGTACACCGCCCGGGGGGCGACCTCAACCCCGCAGACTACCTCTCCCGACACCCCGTAGGGGCCCCGCTTGCACGGAAGGGCGACGTCGCGTATGTGCAGTACGTGGCGGCCCAGGCACTGCCTCCGGCGCTATCCCTTGAAAGGGTAGCAGCCGCATCGGCAGCAGACCCAACGACAGCCCTGGCGATTAGCCTCACGACGGCCAGCAAGTGGAAAGATCACCACAGAGCCATCCTAGCTCACCCGGGGGTGAACAAACAAGAAATCGAACGGCTAGCCCGTGTACATGGCGAACTTGCGGTGAAGGACAATAATATCCTGCTCAGAGGATGCAGGATCGTCATCCCCGCCACACTCAGGAGCGAGGTGGTCAGCATAGCGCACGAAGGTCACAGAGGAGCCAAAAACACGAAGAAGCAGCTCAGGTGCCACGTGTGGTTCCCCCTCCTGGATGTGGCCGTTGACGAGTGGGTAAGGAACTGCCACGCCTGTCAGTGCACAGCCCCTGCAGAACGTCCGCCCCCACTCCAACATACTCAAATACCTGATCACCCATGGGAACGAGTAGCCATGGACTTCTACGGGCCGACTGAAGCGGGTGACTACATCCTACTCTTCATAGATGAGCACTCAAGGTTCCCGATTGCCAAGGTGGTCAATTCCACGGCGTTCACTCAAGTGGCGGCGACGATAGAAGAGGTCTTCAGTGAGTGGGGGATCCCCAAGTGGGTCAAGTCCGACAACGGACCACCATTCTGCGGACACGAGTTTGGAACACTGGCAGAGCACCTGGGGTTCAGGCACATGAAGATCACACCACGCCACCCCCAGGCGAATGGAATGGCGGAGCGCTTCATGGCGTCGATCAAGAAGACCCTACAGAGGGCACGGCTTGACGCAGTGGATACACACCAAGCGCTATGCCGCCTGTTAAGAGACTACAGGAACACTCCCCATGAGGTCACAAATAAGACGCCTGCCGAGCTCATGTTCCGATATGAGGTGCGAACCCGCATCCCGAGAAGTACGGCGCAGGCAGAGCCGGCCGACCATGATCTACTCCAGAGAGACGCGGCGGCAAAGGAAAATGCAAGGCTCCGTACCGATGCACGGAGAGGAGCGGTGCCGCCGGAGCTCCAGGTAGGAGATGAAGTTCTGGTGCAACAGCCGGTGAATAGAAAGACAGATTCACGGTTTGCTCCAAGCCCCATGAGGATTGTTGCAGTGAAAGGTACAATGGTGACGGCTGAAGACCAGAATAGGACCGTCACCAGAAACTGTCAGCAGTTCAAGCAATATGCAAGAAGGGAAAACACAGAAGGACCTCAGAGGGCACTCTCACCAGAACCATGGAGGCAGAGGGATGATGAGTGGTTTCCCCCGGAAGGAGATCCCGAGGACATGGGCCAGAGTGGGGCGACTGAAGAGGAGCCAGATCTTGGGACTCGAGGTGAGAGGCCGAGACGACTCATAAAGAAGCCGATGAGACTTGTTGAAGAGTGCTGAGTTATTGTTTGGACACAAAGTGTCAAGTTGATGTTTGGACATATTGTCCGGGGGTAGTGTTACCCGGGGGTAAAGGGGTTAATGCTCATGAGCCCCCTCCGTTGTAAAGGCGGAGTTTAGAGCGGGCAAAGGAGTTATGGGGCACGTGCGCAGCCAGCGCCAGTTCCTGCTTGGTTGTAGAAGAATAAAGAAGTTCCTCCTATCTCTCCGTGTGTGCGTCCTTCATTGGGCCTAGATCCCTAGGCAACAGGCTCCAGTGGGATCTTTGGACACTGCTGGCCCCAGCCCACTTAAAGCTTAAAGCCTGGTGAGCACCCTCGGAGCCTGGCACTGGTTGGCATTGTGAGGGCCTCCAACAACCAACAAAGTGATGTGGAAGGTTTTGAACTAATCTGTACCACTGGCATTGCTCTGGGCAACCTTCCACACCACTGTTTTTTAGCCCGTCTGCGCCATTGCAAAAGGGGTCCAGCCATATGGAAATCAGTCAGATACAGCCACCAATGGGAGAAGTCCAGCCCGAACTGGCAGGACAGGTGCCCTCTGCACAGGACTCCCTCCCATCAGCTGCCTTTTCTTTCTCAATGTCTGAAGTAACTCCCACACGCAGGATTCGCAGATGTGCCCGGGGGGTTGCAAGGGGGTGTTGGTCAGGAATTAGTCTAGAAAACACGCCTGGGAGGAGCACATGCCTGGGGCGGCGGGAAGCAGGTCCTCATACAAGCCTCGCATGTGACTGTCTCTGCCCAAGCCAGGCCCGCATCAGAAGCTTCTCCTGGCAGGTGGGTGGCTCTGCCCAGCCCTTCCTGGGGTTCTGGGCCATCGCCCGAGGCCTGGCTCGCGCTGTCTTACTGGTGCGCGGGAACTTTAGCTCGGCCGGACCGGCCTTGGCATGGTGGACCTTACCCCACCCCGCCCAGCCTATAGCCCGGACATGCTACTGGCTCTGCCCCAGCCCTGCCCCCCTAGCAAGTAAAGCGTGCCCAAGGCGCGTCTTTATGCCTAGTTCCTTGCCTCCAGCCGGCCACCCCGTGTCCCTGGGCCTCGGCGGCTGAGGTGGGGCCCACTCCAGCCAGGGCCACCCACCCACTGGTGCCCCCTTCCTGGCCTGTGACATGACACGAGAACAAAGGCGACATTAAGCGCCGCATTAACCACCCAGGGAAAGTAATCCGGCCCCTTATCCCCCCAGTAAAGGGAGCGACATGCAGGGGGGCGATCAATAGAGAGCGCCGAATGCGGCGCGCAAACAAACTGCAAATCAATGACACGCCTTGTTCCCTTTCACGGCCGCTCTGTCCGCGGGCAATTACTTGTTCGTTAGAGCTCATTTGCCAGCGGGGCGGCCGCCCGCGGCAACCAGTGCAGCTCTGACGGGCCGGAGTGACAGGAGTGGCAGGCCTGGGGCGCTGGGGGGGTCCAGGGGCTCCCAGGGACCGGGGGCCCATAGAGCGGAGCGTGGGGGAATCCAGGGCCTACCTGGGGCCAGTGACAGAACCCACCAGGGGAGGAAGAGGGACATACAGAGCAAGGGGGCCATGGGGGCTTCCAGGGACTGGGGGCCATAGAGAGAAGCGTAGGGGAATCCAGGGCCTACCTGAGGCCAGTGACAGAACCCACCGGGGGAGGAAGAGGGACATACAGAGGAAGGGGGCCATGGGGGCTCCCAGTGACCGGGGGCCCATAGAGCGAAGCGTGGGGGAATCCAGGGCCTACCTGAGGCCAGTGACAGAACCCACCGGGGGAGGAAGAGGGACATACAGAGGAAGGGGGCCATGGGGGCTCCCAGTGACCGGGGGCCCATAGAGCGAAGCGTGGGGGAATCCAGGGCCTACCTGGGGCCAGTGACAGAACCCACCGGGGGAGGAAGAGGGACATACAGAGGAAAGGGGCCATGGGGGCTCCCAGTGACCGGGGGCCCATAGAGCGAAGCGTGGGGGAATCCAGGGCCTACCTGGGGCCAGTGACAGAACCCACCGGGGGAGGAAGAGGGACATACAGAGGAAGGGGGTCATGGGGGCTCCCAGTGACCGGGGGCCCATAGAGCGAAGCGTGGGGGAATCCAGGGCCTACCTGGGGCCAGTGACAGAACCCACCGGGGGAGGAAGAGGGACATACAGAGGAAGGGGGCCATGGGGGCTCCCAGTGACCGGGGGCCCATAGAGCGAAGCGTGGGGGAATCCAGGGCCTACCTGGGGCCAGTGACAGAACCCACCGGGGGAGGAAGAGGGACATACAGAGGAAGGGGGCCATGGGGGCTCCCAGTGACCGGGGGCCCATAGAGCGAAGCGTGGGGGAATCCAGGGCCTACCTGGGGCCAGTGACAGAACCCACCGGGGGAGGAAGAGGGACATACAGAGGAAGGGGGCCATGGGGGCTCCCAGTGACTGGGGGCCCATAGAGCGAAGCGTGGGGGAATCCAGGGCCTACCTGGGGCCAGTGACAGAACCCACCGGGGAAGGAAGAGGGACATACAGAGGAAGGGGAACCCAAGGAAATCCAGGGGCTGTCAGTGACTGGGGCCCAATAGAGCGAGAGAGGGTGTCGTCAAATACAGAGTGTGGCGAAATCCAGGGCCTATGCGAGGGAGGCTACTGACAGAGCCAGCCCGGGCAGAAAGAGGAACATACAGAGGAAGGGGGCCATGGGGGCTCCCAGTGACTGGGGGCCCATAGAGCGAAGCATGGGGGAATCCAGGGCCTACCTGAGGCCAGTGACAGAACCCACCAGGGGAGGAAGAGGGACATACAGAGGAAGGGGGCCATGGGGGCTCCCAGTGACTGGGGGCCCATAGAGCGAAGCGTGGGGGAATCCAGGGCCTACCTGGGGCCAGTGACAGAACCCACCGGGGGAGGAAGAGGGACATACAGAGGAAGGGGAACCCAGGGAAATCCAGGGGCTCTCAGTGACTGGGGCCCAATAGAGCGAGAGGGGGTGTCGCCAAATACAGAGTGTGGCGAAATCCAGGGCCTATGCGAGGGAGGCTACTGACAGAGCCCGCCCGGGCAGAAAGAGGAACATACAGAGGAAGGGGGCCATGGGGGCTCCCAGTGACTGGGGGCCCATAGAGCAAAGCGTGGGGGAATCCAGGGCCTATGCAAGAACAGAACCCACCGGGGGAGGAAGAGGGACATACAAAGGAAGGGGGCCATGGGGGCTCCCAGTGACTGGGGGTCCACAGAGCGAAGCATGGGGGAATCCAGGGCCTACCTGGGGCCAGTGACAGAACCCACCAGGGGAGGAAGAGGGACATACAGAAGAAGGGGGCCATGGGGGCTCCCAGTGACTGAGGGTCCACAGAGCGAAGCATGGGGGAATCCAGGGCCTACCTGGGGCCAGTGACAGAGCCCTCTGGGGGAGGAAGAGGGGCATACAGAGGAAGGGGGCCATGAGGGCTCCCAGTGACTGGGGGCCCATAGAGCGAAGCATGGCGGAATCCAGGGCCTACCTGGGGCCAGTGACAGAACCGACCGGGGGAGGAAGAGGGACATACAGAGGAAGGGGGCCATGGGAACTTTCAGTGACTGGGCCCGATAGAGCGAAGCGTGGGGGAATCCAGGGCCTACCTGGGGCCAGTGACAGAACCCACCGGGGGAGGAAGAGGTACATACAGAGGAAGGGGGCCATGGGGGCTCCCAGTGACTGGGGGCCCATAGAGCGAAGCGTGGGGGAATCCAGGGCCTACCTTGGGCCAGTGACAGAACCCACCGGGGGAGGAAGAGGGACATACAGAGGAAGGGGAACCCAGGGAAATCCAGGGGCTCTCAGTGACTAGGGCCCAATAGAGCGAGAGGGGGTGTCGCCAAATACAGAGTGTGGCGAAATCCAGGGCCTATGCGAGGGAGGCTACTGACAGAGCCAGCCCGGGCAGAAAGAGGAACATACAGAGGAAGGGGGCCATGGGGGCTCCCAGTGACTGGGGGCCCATAGAGCGAAGCGTGGGGGAATCCAGGGCCTACCTGGGGCCAGTGACAGAACCCACCGGGGGAGGAAGAGGGACATACAGAGGAAGGGGGCCATGGGGACTCTCAGTGACTGGGCCCGATAGAGCGAAGCGTGGGGGAATCCAGGGCCTACCTGGGGCCAGTGACAGAACCCACCGGGGGAGGAAGAGGGACATACAGAGGAAGGGGGCCATGGGGGCTCCCAGTGACTGGGGGCCCATAGAGCAAAGCATGGGGGTATCCAGGGCCTACCTGGGGCCAGTGACATAGTCCTCTGTGGGTGGAAGAGGGACATCCAGAGGAAGGGGGCCATGGGGGCTCCCAGTGACTGGGGGTCCACAGAGCGAAGCGTGGGGGAATCCAGGGCCTATCTGGGGCCAGTGACAGAACCCACCGGGGGAGGAAGAGGGACATACAGAGGAAGGGGGCCATGGGGGCTCCCAGTGACTGGGGGCCCATAGAGCAAAGCATGGGGGTATCCAGGGCCTACCTGGGGCCAGTGACATAGTCCTCTGTGGGTCGAAGAGGGACATCCAGAGGAAGGGGGCCATGGGGGCTCCCAGTGACTGGGGGTCCACAGAGCGAAGCGTGGGGGAATCCAGGGCCTACCTGGGGCCAGTGACAGAACCCACCGGGGGAGGAAGAGGGACATACAGAGGAAGGGGGCCATGAGGGCTCCCAGGGACCGGGGGCCCATAGAGCGGAGCGTGGGGGAATCCAGGGCCTACCTGGGGCCAGTGACAGAACCCACCGGGGGAGGAAGAGGGACATACAGAGGAAGGGGGCCATGGGGACTCTCAGTGACCGGGGGCCCATAGAGCGGAGCGTGGGGGAATCCAGAGCCTACCTGAGGCCAGTGACAGAACCCACCAGGGGAGGAAGAGGGACATACAGAGGAAGGGGGCCATGGGGGCTCCCAGTGACCGGGGGCCCATAGAGCGAAGCGTGGGGGAATCCAGGGCCTACCTGGGGCCAGTGACAGAACCCACCGGGGGAGGAAGAGGGACATACAGAGGAAGGGGGCCATGGGGGCTCCCAGTGACCGGGGGCCCATAGAGCAAAGCGTGGGGGAATCCAGGGCCTACCTGGGGCCAGTGACAGAACCCACCGGGGGAGGAAGAGGGACATACAGAGGAAGGGGGCCATGGGGGCTCCCAGTGACCGGGGGCCCATAGAGCGAAGCGTGGGGGAATCCAGGGCCTACCTGGGGCCAGTGACAGAACCCACCGGGGGAGGAAGAGGGACATACAGAGGAAGGGGGCCATGGGGGCTCCCAGTGACCGGGGGCCCATAGAGCGAAGCGTGGGGGAATCCAGAGCCTACCTGGGGCCAGTGACAGAACCCACCGGGGGAGGAAGAGGGACATACAGAAGAAGGGGGCCATGGGGGCTCCCAGTGACCGGGGACCCATAGAGCGAAGCGTGGGGGAATCCAGGGCCTACCTGGGGCCAGTGACAGAACCCACCGGGGGAGGAAGAGGGACATACAGAGGAAGGGGGCCATGGGGGCTCCCAGTGACTGGGGGCCCATAGAGCGAAGCGTGGGGGAATCCAGGGCCTACCTGGGGCCAGTGACAGAACCCACCGGGGGAGGAAGAGGGACATACAGAGGAAGGGGAACCCAAGGAAATCCAGGGGCTCTCAGTGACTAGGGCCCAATAGAGCGAGAGGGGGTGTCGCCAAATACAGAGTGTGGCGAAATCCAGGGCCTATGCGAGGGAGGCTACTGACAGAGCCAGCCCGGGCAGAAAGAGGAACATACAGAGGAAGGGGGCCATGGGGGCTCCCAGTGACTGGGGGCCCATAGAGCGAAGCGTGGGGGAATCCAGGGCCTACCTGGGGCCAGTGACAGAACCCACCGGGGGAGGAAGAGGGACATACAGAGGAAGGGGGCCATGGGGACTCTCAGTGACTGGGCCCGATAGAGCGAAGCGTGGGGGAATCCAGGGCCTACCTGGGGCCAGTGACAGAACCCACCGGGGGAGGAAGAGGGACATACAGAGGAAGGGGGCCATGGGGGCTCCCAGTGACTGGGGGCCCATAGAGCAAAGCATGGGGGTATCCAGGGCCTACCTGGGGCCAGTGACATAGTCCTCTGTGGGTGGAAGAGGGACATCCAGAGGAAGGGGGCCATGGGGGCTCCCAGTGACTGGGGGTCCACAGAGCGAAGCGTGGGGGAATCCAGGGCCTATCTGGGGCCAGTGACAGAACCCACCGGGGGAGGAAGAGGGACATACAGAGGAAGGGGGCCATGGGGGCTCCCAGTGACTGGGGGCCCATAGAGCAAAGCATGGGGGTATCCAGGGCCTACCTGGGGCCAGTGACATAGTCCTCTGTGGGTCGAAGAGGGACATCCAGAGGAAGGGGGCCATGGGGGCTCCCAGTGACTGGGGGTCCACAGAGCGAAGCGTGGGGGAATCCAGGGCCTACCTGGGGCCAGTGACAGAACCCACCGGGGGAGGAAGAGGGACATACAGAGGAAGGGGGCCATGAGGGCTCCCAGGGACCGGGGGCCCATAGAGCGGAGCGTGGGGGAATCCAGGGCCTACCTGGGGCCAGTGACAGAACCCACCGGGGGAGGAAGAGGGACATACAGAGGAAGGGGGCCATGGGGACTCTCAGTGACCGGGGGCCCATAGAGCGGAGCGTGGGGGAATCCAGAGCCTACCTGAGGCCAGTGACAGAACCCACCAGGGGAGGAAGAGGGACATACAGAGGAAGGGGGCCATGGGGGCTCCCAGTGACCGGGGGCCCATAGAGCGAAGCGTGGGGGAATCCAGGGCCTACCTGGGGCCAGTGACAGAACCCACCGGGGGAGGAAGAGGGACATACAGAGGAAGGGGGCCATGGGGGCTCCCAGTGACCGGGGGCCCATAGAGCAAAGCGTGGGGGAATCCAGGGCCTACCTGGGGCCAGTGACAGAACCCACCGGGGGAGGAAGAGGGACATACAGAGGAAGGGGGCCATGGGGGCTCCCAGTGACCGGGGGCCCATAGAGCGAAGCGTGGGGGAATCCAGGGCCTACCTGGGGCCAGTGACAGAACCCACCGGGGGAGGAAGAGGGACATACAGAGGAAGGGGGCCATGGGGGCTCCCAGTGACCGGGGGCCCATAGAGCGAAGCGTGGGGGAATCCAGAGCCTACCTGGGGCCAGTGACAGAACCCACCGGGGGAGGAAGAGGGACATACAGAAGAAGGGGGCCATGGGGGCTCCCAGTGACCGGGGACCCATAGAGCGAAGCGTGGGGGAATCCAGGGCCTACCTGGGGCCAGTGACAGAACCCACCGGGGGAGGAAGAGGGACATACAGAGGAAGGGGGCCATGGGGGCTCCCAGTGACTGGGGGCCCATAGAGCGAAGCGTGGGGGAATCCAGGGCCTACCTGGGGCCAGTGACAGAACCCACCGGGGGAGGAAGAGGGACATACAGAGGAAGGGGAACCCAAGGAAATCCAGGGGCTGTCAGTGACTGGGGCCCAATAGAGCGAGAGAGGGTGTCGCCAAATACAGAGTGTGGCGAAATCCAGGGCCTATGCGAGGGAGGCTACTGACAGAGCCAGCCCGGGCAGAAAGAGGAACATACAAAGGAAGGGGGCCATGGGGGCCCCAGTGACTGGGGGCCCATAGAGCGAAGCATGGGGGAATCCAGGGCCTACCTGAGGCCAGTGACAGAACCCACCAGGGGAGGAAGAGGGACATACAGAGGAAGGGCGCCATGGGGGCTCCCAGTGACTGGGGGCCCATAGAGCGAAGCGTGGGGGAATCCAGGGCCTACCTGGGGCCAGTGACAGAACCCACCGGGGGAGGAAGAGGGACATACAGAGGAAGGGGAACCCAGGGAAATCCAGGGGCTCTCAGTGACTGGGGCCCAATAGAGCGAGAGGGGGTGTCGCCAAATACAGAGTGTGGCGAAATCCAGGGCCTATGCGAGGGAGGCTACTGACAGAGCCCGCCCGGGCAGAAAGAGGAACATACAGAGGAAGGGGGCCATGGGGGCTCCCAGTGACTGGGGGCCCATAGAGCGAAGCGTGGGGGAATCCAGGGCCTATGCAAGAACAGAACCCACCGGGGGAGGAAGAGGGACATACAAAGGAAGGGGGCCATGGGGGCTCCCAGTGACTGGGGGTCCACAGAGCGAAGCATGGGGGAATCCAGGGCCTACCTGGGGCCAGTGACAGAACCCACCAGGGGAGGAAGAGGGACATACAGAAGAAGGGGGCCATGGGGGCTCCCAGTGACTGAGGGTCCACAGAGCGAAGCATGGGGGAATCCAGGGCCTACCTGGGGCCAGTGACAGAGCCCTCTGGGGGAGGAAGAGGGGCATACAGAGGAAGGGGGCCATGAGGGCTCCCAGTGACTGGGGGCCCATAGAGCGAAGCATGGCGGAATCCAGGGCCTACCTGGGACCAGTGACAGAACCGACCGGGGGAGGAAGAGGGACATACAGAGGAAGGGGGCCATGGGAACTTTCAGTGACTGGGCCCGATAGAGCGAAGCGTGGGGGAATCCAGGGCCTACCTGGGGCCAGTGACAGAACCCACCGGGGGAGGAAGAGGTACATACAGAGGAAGGGGGCCATGGGGGCTCCCAGTGACTGGGGGCCCATAGAGCGAAGCGTGGGGGAATCCAGGGCCTACCTTGGGCCAGTGACAGAACCCACCAGGGGAGGAAGAGGGACATACAGAGGAAGGGGAACCCAGGGAAATCCAGGGGCTCTCAGTGACTAGGGCCCAATAGAGCGAGAGGGGGTGTCGCCAAATACAGAGTGTGGCGAAATCCAGGGCCTATGCGAGGGAGGCTACTGACAGAGCCAGCCCGGGCAGAAAGAGGAACATACAGAGGAAGGGGGCCATGGGGGCTCCCAGTGACTGGGGGCCCATAGAGCGAAGCGTGGGGGAATCCAGGGCCTACCTGGGGCCAGTGACAGAACCCACCGGGGGAGGAAGAGGGACATACAGAGGAAGGGGGCCATGGGGACTCTCAGTGACTGGGCCCGATAGAGCGAAGCGTGGGGGAATCCAGGGCCTACCTGGGGCCAGTGACAGAACCCACCGGGGGAGGAAGAGGTACATACAGAGGAAGGGGGCCATGGGGGCTCCCAGTGACTAGGGGCCCATAGAACGAAGCGTGGGGGAATCCAGGGCCTACCTGGGGCCAGTGACAGAACCCACCGGGGGAGGAAGAGGGACATACAGAGGAAGGGGGCCATGGGGGCTCCCAGTGACTGGGGGCCCATAGAGCGAAGCGTGGGGGAATCCAGGGCCTACCTGGGGCCAGTGACAGAACCCACCGGGGGAGGAAGAGGGACATACAGAGGAAGGGGAACCCAGGGAAATCCAGGGGCTCTCAGTGACTGGGGCCCAATAGAGCGAGAGGGGGTGTCGCCAAATACAGAGTGTGGCGAAATCCAGGGCCTATGCGAGGGAGGCTACTGACAGAGCCCGCCCGGGCAGAAAGAGGAACATACAGAGGAAGGGGGCCATGGGGGCTCCCAGTGACTGGGGGCCCATAGAGCGAAGCGTGGGGGAATCCAGGGCCTATGCAAGAACAGAACCCACCGGGGGAGGAAGAGGGACATACAAAGGAAGGGGGCCATGGGGGCTCCCAGTGACTGGGGGTCCACAGAGCGAAGCATGGGGGAATCCAGGGCCTACCTGGGGCCAGTGACAGAACCCACCAGGGGAGGAAGAGGGACATACAGAAGAAGGGGGCCATGGGGGCTCCCAGTGACTGAGGGTCCACAGAGCGAAGCATGGGGGAATCCAGGGCCTACCTGGGGCCAGTGACAGAGCCCTCTGGGGGAGGAAGAGGGGCATACAGAGGAAGGGGGCCATGAGGGCTCCCAGTGACTGGGGGCCCATAGAGCGAAGCATGGCGGAATCCAGGGCCTACCTGGGGCCAGTGACAGAACCGACCGGGGGAGGAAGAGGGACATACAGAGGAAGGGGGCCATGGGAACTTTCAGTGACTGGGCCCGATAGAGCGAAGCGTGGGGGAATCCAGGGCCTACCTGGGGCCAGTGACAGAACCCACCGGGGGAGGAAGAGGTACATACAGAGGAAGGGGGCCATGGGGGCTCCCAGTGACTGGGGGCCCATAGAGCGAAGCGTGGGGGAATCCAGGGCCTACCTTGGGCCAGTGACAGAACCCACCAGGGGAGGAAGAGGGACATACAGAGGAAGGGGAACCCAGGGAAATCCAGGGGCTCTCAGTGACTAGGGCCCAATAGAGCGAGAGGGGGTGTCGCCAAATACAGAGTGTGGCGAAATCCAGGGCCTATGCGAGGGAGGCTACTGACAGAGCCAGCCCGGGCAGAAAGAGGAACATACAGAGGAAGGGGGCCATGGGGGCTCCCAGTGACTGGGGGCCCATAGAGCGAAGCGTGGGGGAATCCAGGGCCTACCTGGGGCCAGTGACAGAACCCACCGGGGGAGGAAGAGGGACATACAGAGGAAGGGGGCCATGGGGACTCTCAGTGACTGGGCCCGATAGAGCGAAGCGTGGGGGAATCCAGGGCCTACCTGGGGCCAGTGACAGAACCCACCGGGGGAGGAAGAGGTACATACAGAGGAAGGGGGCCATGGGGGCTCCCAGTGACTAGGGGCCCATAGAACGAAGCGTGGGGGAATCCAGGGCCTACCTGGGTCCAGTGACAGAACCCACCGGGGGAGGAAGAGGGACATACAGAGGAAGGGGGCCATGGGGGCTCCCAGTGACTGGGGGCCCATAGAGCGAAGCGTGGGGGAATCCAGGGCCTACCTGGGGCCAGTGACAGAACCCACCAGGGGAGGAAGAGGGACATACAGAGGAAGGGGGCCATGGGGGCTCCCAGTGACTGGGGGCCCATAGAGCAAAGCATGGGGGTATCCAGGGCCTACCTGTGGCCAGTGACATAGTCCTCTGTGGGTGGAAGAGGGACATCCAGAGGAAGGGGGCCATGGGGGCTCCCAGTGACTGAGGGTCCACAGAGCGAAGCGTGGGGGAATCCAGGGCCTACCTGGGGCCAGTGACAGAACCCACCGGGGGAGGAAGAGGGACATACAGAGGAAGGGTGCCATGAGGGCTCCCAGTGACTGGGGGCCCATAGAGCGCAGCGTGGGGGAATCCAGGGCCTACCTGGGGCCAGTGACAGAACCCACCGGGGGAGGAAGAGGGACATACAGAGGAAGGGGGCCATGGGGGCTCCCAGTGACTGGGGGTCCACAGAGCGAAGCGTGGGGGAATCCAGGGCCTACCTGAGACTAGTGACAGAACCCACCGGGGGAGGAAGAGGGACTCCAGAGGAAGGGGGCCATGGGGGCTCCCAGTGACTGGGGGCCCATAGAGCGGAGCGTGGGGGAATCCAGGGCCTACCTGGGGCCAGTGACAGAACCCACCAGGGGAGGAAGAGGGACATACAGAGGAAGGGGGCCATGGAGGCTCCCAGTGACTGGGGGTCCACAGAGCGGAGCGTGGGGGAATCCAGGGCCTACCTGGGGCCAGTGACAGAACCCACCGGGGGAGGAAGAGGGACATCCAGAGGAAGGGGGCCATGGGGGCTCCCAGTGACTGGGGGCCCATAGAGCGAAGCGTGGGGGAATCCAGGGCCTACCTGAGGCCAGTGCCAGAACCCACCGGGGGAGGAAGAGGGACATACAGAGCAAGGGGTCCATGGGGGCTTCCAGGGACTTGGGGCCATAGAGCGGAGCGTGGGGAAATCCAGGGCCTACCTGGGGCCAGTGACAGAGTCCTCTGGGGGAGGAAGAGGGACATCCAGAGGAAGGGGCCATGGGGGCTCCCAGTGACTGGGGGCCCATAGAGCGAAGCGTGGGGGAATCCAGGGCCTACCTGAGGCCAGTGCCAGAACCCACCGGGGGAGGAAGAGGGACATACAGAGCAAGGGGGCCATGGGGGCTTCCAGGGACTTGGGGCCATAGAGAGAAGCGTGGGGGAATCCAGGGCTTACCTGGGGCCAGTGACAGAGCCCTCTGGGGGACGAAGAGGGGCATACAGAGGAAGGGGGCCATGAGGGCTCCCAGTGACTGGGGGCCCATAGAGCGAAGCGTGGGGGAATCCAGGGCCTACCTGGGGCCAGTGACAGAACCCACCGGGGGAGGAAGAGGGACATACAGAGGAAGGGGGCCATGGGGACTCCCAGGGACTGAGGGCCCATAGAGCGAAGCGTGGGGGAATCCAGGGCCTACCTGAGGCTAGTGACAGAGTCCTCTGGGGGAGGAAGAGGGACATACAGAGGAAGGGGGCATGGGGGCTCCCAGTGACTGAGGGTCCACAGAGCGAAGCGTGGGGGAATCCAGGGCCTACCTGGGGCCAGTGACAGAACCCACCGGGGGAGGAAGAGGGACATACAGAGGAAGGGGGCCATGGGGGCTCCCAGTGACTGAGGGTCCACAGAGCGAAGCATGGGGGAATCCAGGGCCTATGCAAGAACAGAACCCACCGGGGTAGGAAGAGGGACATACAGAGGAAGGGGGCCATGGGGACTCCCAGTGACTGGGGGTCCACAGAGCGAAGCGTGGGGGAATCCAGGGCCTACCTGAGACTAGTGACAGAACCCACCGGGGGAGGAAGAGGGACATACAGAGGAAGGGGGCCATGGGGGCTCCCAGTGACTGAGGGTCCACAGAGCGAAGCGTGGGGGAATCCAGGGCCTATGCAAGAACAGGACCCACCGGGGGAGGAAGAGGGACATACAGAGGAAGGGGGCCATGGGGACTCCCAAGGACTGGGGGCCCATAGAGCGAAGCGTGGGGGAATCCAGGGCCTACCTGGGGCCAGTGACAGAGTCCTCTGGGGGAGGAAGAGGGACATACAGAGGAAGGGGGCCATGGGGGCTCCCAGGGACTGTAGGCCCATAGAGCAAAGCGTGGGGGAATCCAGGGCCTACCTGAGGCTAGTGACAGAGTCCTCTGGGGGAGGAAGAGGGACATACAGAGGAAGGGGGCCATGGGGACTCCCAGTGACTGGGGGTCCACAGAGCGAAGCGTGGGGGAATCCAGGGCCTACCTGAGACTAGTGACAGAACCCACCGGGGGAGGAAGAGGGACATACAGAGGAAGGGGGCCATAGGGGCTCCCAGTGACTGAGGGTCCACAGAGCGAAGCGTGGGGGAATCCAGGGCGTATGCAAGAACAGAACCCACCGGGGGAGGAAGAGGGACATACAGAGGAAGGGGGCCATGGGGACTCCCAGGGACTGGGGGCCCATAGAGCGAAGCGTGGGGGAATCCAGGGCCTACCTGGGGTCAGTGACAGAGTCCTCTGGGGGAGGAAGAGGGACATACAGAGGAAGGGGGCCATGGGGGCTCCCAGTGACAAGGGGCCCATAGAGCGAAGCGTGGGGGAATCCAGGGCCTACCTGGGGCCAGTGACAGAACCCACCGGGGGAGGAAGAGGGACATACAGAGGAAGGGGGCCATGGGGACTCTCAGTGACTGGGCCCGATAGAGCGAGAGGGGGTGTCACCCACTACAGAGCGTGGGGAAATCCAGGGCCTACGCGAGGCTAGTGACAGAACCCACCAGGGGAGGAAGAGGGGCATACAGAGGAAAGGGAACCCAGGGAAATCCAGGGGCTCTCAGTGACTGGGGCCCAATAGAGCGAGAGGGGGTGTCGCCAAATACAGAGTGTGGCGAAATCCAGGGCCTATGCGAGGGAGCCTACTGACAGAGCCCGCCCGGGCAGAAAGAAGAACATACAGAGGAAGGGGACCATAGGGACTCTCAGTGATGGGGGCCCAATAGAGCGAGAGCGGGTGTCACCAAATGCAGAGAGTGGGGAAATCCAGGGCCTCCATGAGGCTAGTGACAGAACCCACCAGGGGAGGAAGAGGGGCATACAGAGGAAAGGGAACCCAGGGAAATCCAGGGGCTCTCAGTGACTGGGGCCCAATAGAGCAAGAGGAGGTGCCGCCAAATACAGAGAGTGGGGAAATCCAGGGCCTAACTGGGGATAGTGGTTCATCAGCACTTTTGAGACTCGTATAAATCAGGTGATGAGCAGGGGGACCCAGCGCTTACCGCAGCGGCTGTTGCCTCTGCACACCACCGCCCCATTTACTGACGATCACTTAATGATGACACCACACATTTCATTTTTTATTATTACAGCCTTGGAAATGCACCCTCTCTGGGCAGCAGCTTTTCACTTGATACGAATTCTAAAGGTTAGTTCATTAGTTTTGAGCTAGTACAAGTGTAATTCTTAGTCTTAGTATTTTTTTAAAAAAGAATACAAATTAAAATAATTTGAATATATTTCAATTTATGTTTTACAGAAAAGAATCCAACACTCTTTAAAACCTGAAGAAGGGCATTAATTGCCCGAAACTCGTAGTTTAGAAGATAGACAATTAGATTTGGAAACCTATCAAGATTATTGGATCACGTGAACTATTAACAGTTTGTAACACATGAGTAAAATATGTGAAAGAAAAATGTATTGTCAAAATATATATATGATTCAATAATATTTTTGTTTATGATGTATAACTTGGATCTATGAAACATTGATTACATGAAAATAAATGTCTTTTACGACTATAAAGATGTTTAATATGAATTAACATGCACCAATTGAATGATGAACCACTAAGTTTTTGGTAATTGCAAAAGAACCCAGAGCAACATTTGTTTTGCCTTATTCTGTGCCTCAGTTTGTACGAGGTTTTCGTTGTACCGTTTCTTTTCACATTTGTTGGAGTAGGGGTAGCACTCTACTCGCTGGGAGCACCTTGAAAATCCACTTAAGAACTATAGGAATTGATCATATTCTAATAAGAAAGTATATAACACAGAGTGCGCCTCCACACACTCCTTACCTAACTGGGGCTAGTGACAGAACCCACCGGGGGAGAAAGAGGGACGTACAGAAGAAGGGGAACCAAGAGGAATCCCGGGGCTCTCAGTAACTGGGGGCCCAATAGAGCGAGAGTGGGGAAATCCAGGGCCTACATGAGGCTAGTGACAGAGCCCTCCAGGGGAGGAAGAGGGACAT
The DNA here is from genome assembly GCF_040938575.1 of Ambystoma mexicanum. Taxonomy (NCBI): domain Eukaryota; kingdom Metazoa; phylum Chordata; class Amphibia; order Caudata; family Ambystomatidae; genus Ambystoma; species Ambystoma mexicanum. Next base: position 20,841,694 of record NC_090940.1, read on the forward strand.
ACAGAGGAAGGGGAACCCAGGGGATCCAGGGGCTCTCAGTGACTGGGGGCCCATAGAGCGAGAGGGGGTGCAACCAAATACAGAGCGTGGGGAACTCCAGGGCCTCCATGAAAATAGTGACAGAACCCACGGGGTAGAAATAGGGAAATACAGAGGAAGGGAAACCCAGGGGAATCCAGGAGCCCTCAGTGATAGGGGGACCAAAAGAGTAAAAGGGGTGCAACCAAATACAGACCGTGGGGGAAATCCACAGCCTCCATGAGGCTAGTGACAGAACCCACCGGGGGAGAAAGAGGGACATACAGAGGAAGGGGAACCCAGGGGTATCCAGGAGCCCTCAGTGATTGAGGGACCAAAAGAGTAAAAGGGGGTGGAACCGAATACAGACCGTGGGGGAAATCCAGGGCCTCCATAAGGTTAGTGACAGAGCCCTCCGGGGGAGAAAGAGGGACATACAGAGGAAGGGGAACCCAGAGGAATCGTGGGACTCTCAGTGACTGGGGGCCCAAAAAGATCAAACCGGGGTGCAAGCAAGTACAAAACGTGGAGAAATCCAGGGCCTCCATGAGGCTACTGACAGAGCCCTCCAGGGGAGAAGAGGGACATACAGAGGAAGGGGAACCGAGGGGACTCCAGGGGCTCTCAGTGATTGCAGGCTCGAAAGAGCGAAAGGGGGTGCAAGCAAATACAAAGCATGGGGAAATCCAGGGCCTCCAGGAGGGTAGTGACAGAGCCCACTGGGGGAGAAATAGGGACATTCAGAGGAAGGGAAATCCAGGGGCTTTCAGTGAATGAGGGCCCAAAAGAGCGAAAGGGAGTGCAAGCAAATACAGAGCGTGGGGAAATCCACGGCCTCCATGAGGCTAGTGACAGAATCCACAGGGTAGAAAGAGGGACATACAGAGGAAGGGGAACCCAAGGGAATCCAGGAGCCATCAGTGACAGGGGGACCAAAAGAGTAAAATGGGATGCAACCAAATACAGACTGTGGGGGAAACCCAGGGCCTCCATAAGGGTAGTGAAAGAGCCCTCTGGGGGAGAAAGAGGGACATACAGTCGAAGGGGAACCCAGTGGAATCATGGGGCTCTCAGTGACTGGGGGACGAAAATGATCAAATCGGGGTGCAAGCAAATACAAAACGTGGAGAAATCCAGGGCCTCCATGAGGCTACTGACAGAGCCCTCCAGGGGAGAAAGAGGGGCATACAGAGGAAGGGGAATCCAGGGGCTCTCAGTGACTTGGGGCCCAAAAGAGTGAAAGGGAGTGCAAACAAATACAGAGCCTGGGGAAATCCATGGCCTCCATGAGGCTAGTGACTGAGCCCACCCGGGGAGAAAGAGGGGCATACAGAGGAATGGGGACCCAGGGGAATCCAGGGGCTCTCAGTGACTGGGGGCACAAAAGGGCGAAAGGGCGTACAACCAAATACAGACCCTGGGGAAATCCAGGGCCTCCATGAGGCTAATGACAGAGCCTGCTGGGAGAGACAGAGGGACATACAGAGGAAGGGGAAACCAGAGGAATCCCAGGTCTCTTAGTGACTGGTCACCCAAAAGACCGTACCATGGTGCAGGCAAATACAGAGTGTAAGGGAATCCAGGGCCGCCACAAGGCTAGTGACTGAGCTCTCCGAGGGAGAAAGAGGGACAAACAGAGGAAGGGGAACCCAGAGGAATCGCGGGGCTCTCAGTGACTGTGGGCCCGAAAAGATCAAACCAGGGGTGCAAGCAAATACAAAGCATGGGGAAACAAAGGAGCTCCATGAGGCTAGTGACAGAGCAGCCAGGGGAGAAAGAGGAACATACAGAGGAAGGGGGGCCCAGGGGAATCCAAAGTTCAATACAGTTCAATAAGGCCTTGGGGTTCCCTTCGCCAAGTTCAACACAACTCCAAAAGGCAGCGTGGTTCCTTTCCCCAAGTTCAACAGAGTTCACAGAGTGTCAGGGTTCCTTTGCCCAAAAAGCCAGCTCTTTTAGCTTTAAATTCACAGTCAGTTTAACTCTATCAGCTTTCAATAATGATTCCAAATTCACTTTGTAATCTTTCAGGCTTTTCAACAATTCATATGGCTTGTTTCCTTCTTTAATCACTTTAACACTTGTGAGGCAAAACAGTTTCAGTAGCTTGACTTTCTCGGTTCTTTCCAAATAAAGGGTTACTCGGTCTGGGCGCAGTTGTTGGACCACAAGGTTCACCCATCACAGTTCATGCAAGCAATAACCCTTGCCACTTTGTTATCTTCAGCTATTCTGATGGGACTTCCTTGCCAACACAGGCTTTCTCTCAGCACCTGTGTCATTAGTCTTTATTTATTTCTGTTTCTCCTTGACAGTCTCTTGACTCTGCCAAAAGGTGACGTTCACACGACTCACTTTTTGGTGTTTTATTCCTTGTCGCCACCTTGCTTTCACACTATCCAATAGTGCGTATCATTCGCTTTTCACTTAGTTCACAAGCTCTCATTACTGGATTTCACTTGGCGTATGCGTTCCCATTGTGCATTAATGCTTTTTTAACTTGTTTCCACGGTGTTCATTAATGCACATCACTTTCTTGTCACGCGTGCAGTATTTTCATATACTTTGCATATCTTTTCTTTAGTTCAGTATTCAATCATTCATAAAGTGCTTTGCAGCTTGTTTGGTATTCAATACTCTCCTTTTTGGTTTCCAGACCCCTTCATTACATTTCGATTGGCACCTTCCTTTGCCCAATCGCAGCCCCTGGAGCTCCCGGAATGAGTGATTCCCTTCTTTTAGTCACCTGTACACAGCCGCACCTCTGTGTGCTTTTGGGTTCTTCACCTGCTTGTTCTCACTCCCCTTTCACTCGTCGGGAGCTCCGGTGAGCAGCGCTCGCTTCTTCCAAACCTTCTTGCTGCTGTTGGTGGCTTCTGGGAGTCTTCTGTGTCCCCCAGCTCCGGTGGGGGACACACGGTAGAGGGATCTGCAGGGCTCTCATCCCTCTTGTGGTCCGTTTGGGCCTCGGCGTCTTGCTCAACCACTTGCTGCTCTCTGCATCCTTCTCACTGGCCCCTCTCCAGTCTGCTACACTTCGGATTGCCACTTTCTTTTTACCAGGCGGGTCTCTCTCCCCAGGCGGGTCTCACTCCCCAGGCGGGTCTCTCTCCCCAGGCGGGTCTCTTACTTCTGGCTTGTTTCTCCTTATATATTGGCTGCAGGTGCAAGTCCTCCTTTGCCTGACCATAATTACCTTGGCAGATTTGGTGAGTTAACAAAATCAGATATGATCAGATCCTGATCACACACACACACACATACTACTTTTACATCTGCCTATGCAACCAGCTAGACAATGGCCCTCATTACGACCTTGGCGGAGGACCATGGTGCTATTAGCACCATGGTCCATGCCGCTAAGGTTGCAATTCCGCCATGGTGGTAGGCGGACTTACCGCCCCATTCCGAGGTCGGCGGGGCGGTAAGTCCCCATTTCCCATTTTACCCTTCCCCATTCCCATTTTTGCCCCATAGGGCATAATGGGAGTGGGGAAGGCGTTAATTACGCCACCGTAAATTACGGTGGCGTAATTAACTCCATGGTCCCTTAGCGCCATGGATTTTAACACCTGCAGGTGTTAAAAGCTCCATGGCGCTAAGGGACCTCGTACTCAGGCGGTAAGGGTCGGCGCTGTTTACGCTGCCGTAAACCCCTTACCGCCTGGGTCGTAATGAGGCCCAATTTAATTCTAACCAATGAGTGACATTGTTGGTGCATATTAGTGGTGGATAAAAAATACCTAATTATCTTTGAACTTCTTTGAATTGTTTTCATCACAAAAATGTCTCTCAATTATTCACTTGATTTTTTTGCATTCTTATTAATGTTTATAATAATTTTATGTTGGGAATAAAATTATATAATCTTGAAGACACACCTGTACATTTCTCCTTTTCCTTTTTGATGACTCTTTTGAGCAATGGCATTGGTCTTTTCTAAACCTTTATGACTAACACCTCTAAATAATTTGGTGTTGATATGTGGATTTCTTTTCTACTGGTTGAATATTGTTTATTGTCCCCTAAATACACATTAGCAAACCGGGACTATCTTATCTTTCGTGTACCTTGATTAGTGAGCCATGCCTGTCCATTGCAGTGGCGTTACCACAGTCCTCTTCCTCGTCTAAGCACCGAAGTGGTGTTCACAACTGGAAGTGTGCATTACTCCCAGATGCCTCTTCCTTGTCCCAGTTTTAGGGAAACATGAATGTGGGACAGTTTGTGTGTGAAAGAGGGGCAGACTGATAATAACTTACAAAGGCAGTAGGAGAGTAGGGTGCATTCTTACAAGGAAAAGGGGGATACCATGCCTCTCTCAAAAACATGCTCCCCCAACTCCCCAAGGTCCCTGCCCCAGGTGACCCTCCTTCACATATCCACCCCCAGGGTTGGGATCCAAAAGTGATGGCCTTTCCCTAGCCACCTGCACAGAGGATCCCAGGAGAGTAGATGGAGGGATGTGCTCAGGTTCCTTACAGTACACAAGCAGAGAGGCCAATCCAGAAATTCCAAGACACAGGACTCCACAGGGCGAGGGGGAAACAGGTACATACACAGAGAGGTAACATCCTTGACCTAATCATCAGCACACTGTCTTCCCTCCACTACAGCTCTCCTCTCCTGCCTGATTGTCTGACCACCTAGCCGTGCCTTTCAACACACCGCCGCAGTTAAGAACTCCCAGCAGAAACCCCGCAGACAAACCTTCAGGTCCTTCAAGAACTTTGGGGAGGAAGAATACCTCAGAGGCACTTTATAAATGAACAATTATAATTATAATTTGAAAGAACTTCCCAGTGGAAACCCTCACAGAAGACCATGCTAACCTGCACCTTACATAGACCGAACACCCCCAACCGAACTACAACTCACTACTTGAAGCACTCAACACCACCCTCTCAGCCTCCATCGACCAACGCGCGCCTCTGAAACAATGCACCTGCAAACTGAAACCATCAGCACCCTGGTACACGCAAGAACTCAACATCAGCAAAAGAGTCATCAGGAGACAAGAGAAAACCTGGCACCACTCCAGGACTGCATCCACCCTGGCGCTCCTTGGGGAACTCTGAGCAACCCGCCAACAACTAATCAACACAGCCAATGCCTCCTACGGTTTGCATACCATAGCAGAAGCCAACAACAAAAGCATAGCCCTCTTCAAAGCAGTCAAGCAGTGCATTAACCCGCTACCCAACCCTGCCATACCACACTTCATTGAAAAATATACTGTCATTAACACCTTCATCGACAAAATCAGCAAGATTCGCCAGCACATAAATGCCAGCTGTGCATCCACAGACCCACCTAATGTCCCTCCTCGCAATAGCTCCACACCCTGGGCAATATTCAAGACACTCTTGACAGAGGACTTGGCAGAAACCCTGGCCAACCTCAAAGCCACATCTTATACAGATGACATCCTCCGAGCATCCATCCTCAAGACCCTCCCCACTGAAGCTCTCCTTCCCCACCTGGAGATCATCAACTTCTCCCTAACTCAAGGCACCTTCCCATCGACCCTAAAAACGGGACAAATCCTCCCTCTCCTAAAAAAACCCATTCTGGATCCTGGCAACTAAAGTAACTATCGCCTCATCACCCATCTTCCCTTCCTAGGTGAGATCATCATGAAAGCAGTAGCCGCACAACGGCCGCAGCACATCGACATCAACAAGAGTGGATAGGAATGGGGGATTTCTTGAGAAAACAGTACTACACTTGTATTCCTGACATAAGTATTGAAAGGGATTAGTAAGTTGTAACTCAATGAGCATACATGGAATCACACCTAACATTTACTGTGACTAAGTCTGGTCTTGTAGTAACTATTTAAAATACATGGTTGCACACACAGAATAAGCAAGCATAAGCATAGAAAACATCATAATAGCGAGGGCAACAAAAACCACACAGCATAAACCAGAAGCGAGCATGTGAAAGTAGCAAGTAGTTCTTGAGTTGACCAAGTCTCTTGACCTTGTTCCTTGGACTCCCCGCATCTGTTACCTCACAGGTGAGTCCTGTAGTAATCTGGACAAGAAGGAATATGTACTGTGAGAACACACACCTATACCCTGCGCCACCTCTGTAATGTGTACAACATATGCCCACATTTCCCACTGATCCTATGCCGGGAACGCACGGTCAGGATTCCCTGGCACATTGTTGTTTGATGGTTAAAGCGTGTCCCAGAGGAGTCCGCGGGTCGGGATGTCTCATTCCATATCTCCCTTCCCTGCACGCTGCTCCGAGTACTGGCCGGTGCACTGAGTGAAGCACCAGCGTTAGCGAGATTGGCTGCAAGCCTCAAGGAACTGCTGTTCTCCAGCATTGGATCTTTCAGGAATTCACATGCTGTTCCAATATTCCCTGTCATCCGGCTGGGAATCCACTGTAACATTAAGACAGCTTATATGTAAATTTGAAGCTGCAGTCACTTTAGTGTTCTCTTATAGTCCTTTTGGGTCATATTGCCCCACAACCAATAGGCAAAGACTCCTTTAACTCCACCCCTGGAGGCCATCTCCAGATTCTTTACTACATGTTCCAAGTGTAGGGAGTCCTCTGAAAGTTCTCTTCTTCGTTTCAAAATTGACACTTTTGTTTCCATGATTTTATGTTTTTTTCTTGTCTAATTGGGAAGCCTCCGTTGAGCTCCTTCTTATGGTATTCATTTTACATCTCTGGGGATCCACTGTTGGCTGGATCTTTGCCCCCCCAGGATTGAGGCCTGTTGAAGTTTTCCTTTTTTTCACTACCATGGCTGGATAAGAAAAGCCTCTTCAAGGCATGCTCCACCTGCTGCTTAAAGAATATCTGCTCACAAGATCAGCATATACAGAGCATCTACTGTCTGTATCCAGAACACAAGGTCAATTTGTGCTCCATCTGGCACTCCTTCTTAAACAAGACCTTTAGGGACCAGCGTAGAAGCTTGATGACTTAGCTCAACAAGGCTACTGTGGCCTCTGAGTCTTCTTCTGTTTGGAGCCACGTTTCGCTCCTCCAAAGCAGACCCCAGGAGCAGGCTTCCAAGAGTTTGAGGTCCCACCAGGAGCCTTCCCGTAGGAAGTGGGCGAGGAAACATGCCAGGACAAAAATAAGTTCCCAAGATAGGAACTTACGTCCCCTGCACACTATCTAGTATCTGGATGACCAGACCAACATTTATAGAAAGAGTAGTAAAGTAACTCTATGTAATAAAGTCTTAATACAAGTCGTGTTGGTATGAGAACAACAAATTCTTAATGAAGGACAACATTCAATCGTTTAAGGTCACAAGAACCAATCTTCATTATTTATTCTTGGTGGTGGAGCTGTGGTAGGCCCAACGCGTTTCGAGTGAAACAGACACTCTTCATCAGGGGCAAAAACAATGATTCTAGGAAAAAATATGCACAATATTTAGTTTTAGAATGATGTATAAATCCAAATGAAAACATTAACCCAATGTCTTATCTGACTTGACAAAGCAAGTGGTCCCACGATTTTGTACAGTAATTCAATCCCTAGAACATTTAACATGTATGAGATTTGCTGGGTGCAGAAGAATAACTAACAACAAATATATACTTATTCATATATTTTAGAAAAAAGCAGACATTAGTTATTTAGATAATATATTGCATAATTTAGTGTTTATGTGGATCACAAAACAAATAAGTCACAAAAGTATGAAAGATAAAAGTATGAAAGAAAAAAAGGGGGAAAGAGAAGAATCTAACCTTGTGTGTTATATAAAAAAAAGGGACTGGACGGGGACTGTGACAGGAAACCCAGTCATTCATGTATGCAAGGAACCCTTTATCTGAAAAAGTAGAGCATAACAGAACTCAGTACAGTCAAAAGTGAGTTAGAGGTCTGAAGCAAATCAAAACATGGAGATTCACTTACATGCTTAATTGGTCATCCGAATGGGAGAACCCATCAATTGAAAAAATGAGCGGATAAGTAAGCAGAGGGTCTTGTAGTAGTGCAGGGCTTGAACACTATGGATGAAAGTCCAAAGACAGAAAGTCAGGGTGAGGAAAACTATCTGGAAGGAGAAAAGCGGGTTCAATAGAACCCAAGGGTAATATAACTTACCTATTATATATAGAGCAACCTAGGTGTCAAGGTTGCCTTTCTCTCCTCTGCACCTCTTACCTCTTTTTACTTAGTTTCCTAACAAACTTGAAACCAACCCCATTTTCTCAAATTTGTTACTCCGGTTACTAGGGTGTGCCTGTGGGTCCTACTCTCCACTTTCCGAGGAAACATGCCACCCAAGATAACTCTGCCCAAGCTGTGGCAGTCTATGTACTTAAGCCACGTAAAAAGCCTGAGTCCACAAAGGCCTCAGTGATGTCTTCGTCAACGGCTCTTCCGATGACACTTTTGACATCTATGTCTGAGGCCATGAAGGTGATGACTCCGTGGATGCTCTCGCCGCCAACAGCGATAAAGCGCAGCAAGTCTACTTCCATCCCATCTAAATCCTCGTCCACCACTCCACTGACGGTCTTGCCAACGACTGTAAAATCATTGACGACTAAGACTTCCACCTCGTCGACGACAAAAATACTGCTGTCGTTGACATTCACCACTTCATCTACTACAAAATCTTCTACCATTTCTTCTTGTACTGTCCATCCACAGGCCCCATCTGTTTCTTCCAGCCCTCCTCTAACACATACAACGTCTGTTAATGCTGGCTCCTTATGCTCCTCCTGCTGTCCTTGGCCCTTTTCAGGTGCCCCCTGAAGACATCCTAGAGCATGTGATAGACACTGGCCCTCATTACAAGTTTCCCTGGTAATTACAGCTACTAGGATCTTTGATCTGCTACCTAAGGATCGGAGGAACTAAGGCTTCCTGTACCAACATGGGGAGCAGGCATGAAAAACGGTTGTCTCTATCCCTGTCCTCAGTGTCATCTGGGAAGATGGCCTCCTGATTATGAAGTACCACTTTAAGGCTTCTCCTAAAAGGGACATCTTTGAGAAGAAATACAGAGTCCCTAACAGTGCCTCCAAATGGCTGGGAACCCAGCCCAGGCCAGATTCTGTAGCCTCAATGGCTGCTTGAAAACTCTTTGTTGACCATTTTTCCCCATGTGCCAGTACGCCTGATGAAGAAAAGAGACAGCTAGACTCTTTTGGTAAGCATTTTATTTCTCCAACATTGGATCTTGCATGGAGACACATGCTTGAATATTCTGGGAGTCCTCGGTCATTTAAAACATTTTCTGCAGGAAAAAGAAATGTACATTGCCAATGGTGCCTGAGAAGCATTCACTTATGTAGTCCCTCCAACTCATTGTGTTTCCTTTTGACCCCAACCAATGTGGTCCCAGGGCTTAAGCTCCACCCCAGTTAGCCATCTTCAGATTAGATTGATCAGCACAATCTAGTGACTAGGGAATCCTCCACAGCTCTCTTGAGCTTTGTCTTATTATTCAGTCTTCTCTATTCTTTTCCAAACAATTCGTACACAAATAGATAGAGTGCGTCTGCCCTACACAGTCTGTGCTTTGCAGCCCTTGACTTTTCTGTCTTCATCCTTAAATCATCAAAGAAGCATCCTGCACCTGGCCCTCATGGCCATGGTAAACTCAAGCAGTGAAGGTCCTTCCAAGAGGAAAACATCTTTTTTCAAGGACTGCTTCAGGTGCTCCAAGAAGATTGTCTTTATAAGAGACCCTCATCAGGATTGCATATACTGCCTTTAACCTCAAGACATTCAAGGATGTCACATTTGTCAAACCTTCACTCAGAAAACTCCACAAGACAGGCACAGGAGACTCCTCCTTCACCTAGAGAGTAAATTCCATTCTTCTGATGTCACTACCCACAGGCCCCGCATGCCGCAAGAAGAAGAGCTTCATCAAGGAATCATGGGACTTGAAGTCCCTAAAAAAAAAATCAGGCTTTCTGAAGTCTGCAGTTTTTTTTAAAATTAAATCCCAGTTTGTTCCTTATAACATCCTTTACCTGAAAATGTTCAGAATGAGTCATTAACCCTGATTATACAGAAAAAGGCAATTCTTTAATGATGGTGTTATTCACAACTTTACTGTCACTACCTCTTTGGGTGTAAGGGACGTTCTTAGCTTTACAGGTCTCCCGAACTTTAGAAAGGTTTTGATTTCTCTCCCAGTCTAGGAGTTTACGAGTGGATACACCCCTATTTGTATAGGTATGTCGTGGGCCAAGCAGAGGTTTATTAGAACAAGCCATTACACACTTTGGCATTGCTGAGCCATCCTCCCTACCGGAAGATGAATACTGTGTCTCATTTCACAGAATCCTTTGTTCCTCCCCGGTGATCTTCCTGCCGCAGAGCACCACCCCCAGGGTCAGGATCAGGAAGCATCTGCCTTTCCCTGGCCACCTTGGAGGAGACATTAGGCAGGGAATTAGGGAGGTATTGGTAGGATTCATCACAATTACCAGAGAATTCCTTAAATGTCTTTTCCAGACGTTCCGGCCTGTGTGCACTCCTGCCCTGGCGTGGGAGTTGAACGTTGTCCTTTCCAAGCGTATGGTACCTCCATTTGAGACCTTGCACAAAGAGGACAAAACATTTCTCTCCTGGAAGACTGCCTTTTTGGTCGTCATCCCTTCTGCCTGGAGAGTTGGTGCGATCCAGGGTTTGTCATGCAAACCACCCTATCGGGTGTTCTACAAGCCATGGTAGTGATAGGAACAAACCCTACCTTAATGCCTAAGGTGCCTTTGTCTTTACATCTTATCAAACCCTTGGTCCTGCTTGTCTTTTTTGCTTCACCCTCTTCTCCAGTGAAATGGTTGCTGCATTCACTGAACGTCATGTGGGCCTTGAAGTGTTATGTTGCCTGCACCAGAAAAATCTGCAAGTTCTCTCACTTGTTTGTGGCTTTTGGTCCTAAAGCTGTGGATAAGGGGCTGTCCAAGTCCTCCTTCTCCCGCTGGCTGTCGGCCTGTATTTCTTACTGACAGAACATCGCCAACAGGCTGCTTTCTTGTCGACCTAAGGCACACTCCATGAAAGCTGTCTCTTCCACTACTGCCTTCCTCTCCAGTGTCCCGCTGTTGGATATCTGCAGGGTGGCCATATGGCAAGGTCCCCACTTTTACAAGATTCTACTTTGTGGACAGGGATTGCACAAAGGAGTCCATGGTTGGACAAGCTGTGGTTCGCCATCTGTTTACGTAAGGAGAACTTTTCCTGAAGGTGAGGCTGTTTTCTGCATGGTATGCTTTTGTGTACTGCTTTGTAATCTATTGAAACAGAACGTGAAATGAACGTTCCATGCTGGAAAAGGAATACGTCATTTACCTGTAACTCCTATTGTCCAGCATTGGTATCGTTCATAGGTGTACATGCGACCGTCCCGCCTACCGCACTTATGGCTTTTCCTGGCCCATAGGGTATGACACAAGAATATGCACTGATATATTGGGAGCGTTGATCAGTTATCACCACGGCCTGGTGCCTTGCTCTCGTGAGATAATGGATCCACTCGTCAAATGCTGCTTTGACAGCCAGCAATTCCTTGTCTGCAATAGGATAGTTTTGTTCACACCCTGTTAGTGTCATAGAAAAGAAAGTCACCTGATGCAAGCCCCCCCCTCCTCATTACTCTCTAATATGGCCGCACCCAATGCCAAATTTGAGACGCCTGTTTCAACCTGAAAGGGTCTACTGAAATCGGGATGTTGCAACACAAGAGCCTTGGTGAATGCCTGCTTCAAGTTCTGGAATGCTTGCTCAGCTTCCCGATCCCACCCAAATTGTGTTTTCTTTTTCAACAGTCGAGTAATTGGAATCACCTTTTCTGAAACAAATTGTCAATGAATCGTCTATAGACATGGGGCCTCATTCCGAGTACGGCGCTAACCAATGGCGCTATTAACGCCTTGGTTGACGCCGTACCCGGAACGGCAGCGCCTTGGTGGATGGCGGAATTACCACCCCATTCCAAGGTTGGCGGGGCGGTAATTCCCCATTCACCAAGGCTCTTCCCCATTCCCAAATGAGCCCCCATAGGGCTCGATGGGAATGGGGAAGATGCAAATAACGGTGACCGTTCATTACGGTCACCGTTATTGGCTTGGAGGCCCCTTTGCGCCCTCGACTTTAACACCTGCTCAAAGCAGGCGTTAAGGGCGAGGGCGCAAAGGGAACTCGGAGTATGGCGGTAAGGGATCACCACCACCGGTCTCGTTACCGGTGGCCCCTATCCCTTAGCGCCATACTCGGAATGAGGCCCATGGTCAAACCCCAGAAATGATTGAACATCCTTCATGCATTGAGGAGAGGGCCATTCTGTGACTGCCTGTCCCTTTTTCTGATTCATAATGATACCCTGGGGTGTAGGGAGAAACCCCAGGAATTCCACCTTCCCATGGAAAAGGCCCACTTCTCATGTTTAGCGTACAAACAGCGCATCAAGAGCCTCTGCGACACAGCCTTTACATGCTGGATGTATTGTTCCTGCGTGTCTGAACAGATGAGTATGTCGTCAATGTAAAATATGTATTTATTTATTTATTTTTCATTTATAATAGCGCACAAAAACCCAAGAGCATCGAGGCGCTGTTGCACGTACACGTTACATTTAGCAAAAGTTAGTTTAAAAACAGAGATTAGCAATTACATCCATGCGATTCAGTAACATACAGGATTAGGAAGGCAGTAGACAGTAGCAATCAGGGGTGAGGGACGGTGAGACAGGCAGGTATAGGATCCTATGATTGATTAAGTGAACAGCCAGGTTTTGAGGCCCTGCGCAATGGCCAGTAAGATTCTTCTGCTCTCAGCGCATCCAGGAGGGAGTTCCATTGCACCATTCTTTGGCTGCAATGGATGGGAAGCTGGGTCCTCCTGGTTTGACACATGACCAGACGATGGGTGTATGGTGTTCTGGTGGGCCTAGACAAGAGGGTCTTTTGGGACAAGTAGGCGGGCGGATTTGGAGATGCATTTGTGGGTGATCAATACAGTCTTGAACATAATCCTCTCTTGGATTGAGAGCCAGTGTGCAGCTCTGCGGGTGGCCGAGATGTGTTCTGTTTTGGGAATGTTTAGTGCTGTTCGAAAAAGGCATTATTTTGGGTCGTCTGAAGTTTCTGTATGTTTTGTGCAGACATTCCAGCAAAGAGTACATTGCAGTAGTCAAATCAGGCACCTACAACCGCCCGTTCACCCGTAAAACAGCTATCTGTGGATAGGAACGGTCTTGCAGTATTTATCAATTTGGTGGTGTAGGCTGCTGACAAGGAAATAGCATTAACTTGATGATTTAGTGACAGCGAGGCATTAAGGTATACCCCCAAAGTTTTCACTGCTGGGGAGGTAGGAATTTGGGTACCAGCGATGTTAAAGACAGAGGATCTGAGGTCACGCTTTATTAGCACTGTTGAAGGTCGGACAAGCCATCCAGGCTTGGATAGTTGCATAGGCACTGATGAAGTTGACAGCGTCATCATGGTAATTATGAGAAAGGGACAGAAGAATTTGTGTGTCATCGGCATAGTTGGTGTAGGCTATGCCGAGGGGATCCAGGAGGTCAAAGAGAGGTTTGGTAAATATGTTATAGAGTGAGGGCAAAACGCACAGTTGATGGGGGCTGGCGGCATGCTTGTGTTATCTTGCAAAGACTCTCTTAACTCTACCTTCTAAGAAGGAAGCAATCCAGGTCATGGCTTCAGGGGAGAAAGAGGCTGAGGCGGTCAGGTGGTGGTAGAGGATTTTGTGATCAACTAGGTCCAAGGTTGCAGACAGGTCTAGGAGGAGAAGCAGCACAGGTTTCCCTTCATCCCTGATCTTGTCAATCTGGGTTTTAAGGTCAGGGAGTGCTGACTCTGTGCCATGGCCTGGATGGAAGCCAGACTGCTGAGCTCCTATGGTGTGGTTGGTTTCCAGGTGGTGCTGAATCTGGACATAGGCGGCTCTGTCCAGGATCTTTAGTAAGAAGGGGACTGTAGTGATTGGCCGGTAGTTGTTCGGGTGGGCAGGGTCAAGAGTGTTTTATTTTAGTAAGCGGAGAACCCAAGCCTCCTTGAGGCTGGATGAATTGTGCATGTCAAGAAGGAGGCATTAATAAAGGTTGTGATGAAAGGGGAGTTTCAGCGCAGTCTTTGATAAGTGTGGCTGGACAGACATCACCTTTAAATCTTGAAGGTTTGAGTCTGCTGTGTAATGTTTCTAGTTCAGCGAGTTTCCGGAAGTGGAACGGTTGGGTACTGAGGTTATTAATCATTGGAAAGCTGGTGTTGGCAGTGGATAGTTGTGAGGGCTTCAAGGAGTATCGTTAGGTGAGAATACTTTTCTGTAGGGTGTCATATTTTGTGCCATAGCATTTTGAATGTTGGTACACCATGCACCATCTTTCAGAAGGGTGGAAGGTTGGGCGTTAGGGGTTTCTAGTTATTTAAGAATGGTGAATAATTCCCTAGTATCAGATTTGGCATTGGCAATTCTAGCATTAAAGGTGGTAGCTTTGGCGTGAATGATTGCCTGTGTGTACCATTTAGCTGCATTCATAAAAGCTAGTTTTAAAGTGTCTGGGTGTTATTTTTTTCCAGGATGTTTCTGCATTTCCTTTTTTTTGGCAGGTCAGGAGTGAACCAGTAGTTGATGTGCCCTGCCGGTTTGGCTTTTATAGGCACAAGGGGGGCAATAGTATCAACTGCAGTTGTTACGCTTTTGATGTAGAGGTCTACTAAGGTGCTAGGATCTTGTGAGCAAAGGTGCTTCTGTTTGAGGGCATCGAGGTGTGGTACGATATGGTCCTTGGTGAGTTTACAAGAGCTGCAAGCCCAGGTTGGTGGTAGTGTTTTGGTGGTGGGTTTGGTGTGGGGGCAGAGTGGGATGGCAAAGGTCATAATGTGATGGTTAGACCAAGGGCAAGGGGCATTGGAACTAATGGATACCGGGCAATTGAGGTCTACGATCCAGTCCAGTGTGTGGCTTTTAGCATGTGTGGGAGAAAAGATATGGTGGCTGCACCCCAGGGCTTTCAGGGAGTTGGCCAAGGAGGAGGCTTGCAGGTCAGTGTGGTCATTCAAACCCAAGTTCAGGTTGCCAAGGAGGATAACTCTTGTCAACGGTTTTATGTTGTCACTTAATGTATGTATACGGTTGCCTGGGAGTGCGGTAGATAGTGTGGACAGTGATGGTAGTTGTAGGAGAGGTGGATAGCTTCACCAATAGGATGTCACTTTCTTAATGGTAGTGTTGAATGGCCGCATGCTTAGGTGGTCTTTAGCTATTGTGGCTACTCTTCCACCCCTCGCGTTAGGTTTATCATTTCTCAAGATGTTGAATCCTGCAGGGATTGCCAGAGAGAGGGCAGGACCAGAGGCTGCATGGAGCCATGTTTCAGTGATTGCAAGTGAGTCAAAGTTGTCTGTTATGAGGGGGTCATGGATATCCAATGCATGGGCTGGTAGGGAGCGGGCATTAACCAAGGCAAAGTTCAGCATGGTTTCGGCAGGCTTAGTGCACTTGCAAGTGATAGCGTCAGGGAGGTGGATTTTCAGACAGTTGAATTGAATGTCCCAGGTAGCTGTAGCACAGGAGGACACTGAGGTACTAGAATTCCTATCATTGGGAACTGGGCAGGTCCTATTCCTATCAGTGCAAGGAGAGTCAATCACTAGGCTCACTGTAGGGGTGACAGGGCAGTCGTCTTTAAATCCGTATTGATCCTCACTGTGGAAGTGGTCAGGGACAATGCTCTCAGTGATGTTCAACGTGGGGCAAGCATTGTTATAGCGAACAGTATTGTTGAAAGCGGTGCAGGCATTGGCAACATAGTGGTTAGGTACATGTTGGGCAGTCATAGTTAAGTGCAGGGTAATCAGTGGCATTGACATCAGGATAAATAGTTCCATGGATGGCAGACATATTTTCAACAACACTGTTAGGTGCAAGGCAGGCAATAGTATTAATGTCAGAAAGATTTGTTACACGGCAGGCAGACATGTTCTCAACAGCATTGTTTTTTGTTTTTGTTTTTTTTAACTGTTTATTATTTTTAAAACAACAACAATAAAAAATATACAAACAAAACATGAACATAACTCTGGCGCTTTCAGCGTGCGTCCGCTTCCTCATTATCTTCTTGCAGCCATTTGCAACTATTCTGTCCTGGTCCACCGCTATCCTTTGTTCAGGTCTCAAATCCGGCATATACTATCTATCACTTAGTGTTCGCCCCTGCTCCTGGGGTCATGTATATTGCTCTCTGACCCTTGTCCAAATAGGTCTTGCATCAGGGAGTTCCATGCCAATATCTTTTGCCCGCTTTCCCCTTCTCCCCTCTGCACCAACCTCATCCACACCACCGTTTCTGCCAGTGCCCACCTCTGAAGATCTGACCAGCATGAGTCTATAGTTGGGCCCACCCTGGAGTTCCATGCCACCGCTATCCGTCATTTGGCCAGTATGCACACCAAGTCCTTCATTTTGGCCAGATGCGTCTTTTGTCTGCCTCTTCTTGGAAAGAGGCCCAGTAGGTACCATTCGGGGTTCCATGCTTGCATTTGGATGCCACCTCCTGCTACTCTCTCCTTGATTCCCTCCCAAAAGGTCTGTATCACTGGACAGGACCAAAACATATGCAACATGTCTGCCTCTTCGTCGGAACAGCGGGGGCAATTACGAGGCTGTCCCAGTTTCATCATAGTCATCCTTCTGGGCGTGAGGTATGCCCTATGCGCGAGGTACAGTTGTGCTTGTCGAAACCTTGCATTCCTGGACACTTTCTTCGGATATCTAAGCACTCTGACCCACTCCTGCTCGCTAAAGGACCTCTGAAGCTCCGCCTCCCAGCGTTCTCTCATCTGTAGTACTTGCACATTGCTGGATTTTAACAGCTGTTCATATATCCTGGAGGTTGTGTGCCCACCTTATGAGATGTCATACCATGTGTCCAACCCTCCCTCCATATCCTCTTGCTCTGGCCATCCACCCATCTCTTCTTGATCTTCCTTCTCAACAGCATTGTTAGGTACAGAGCAGGCAAAGGCATGAATGTCAGAAAGTGTGGTTACTTGGCAGGCAGACATGTTTCTGACAGTATTAAAGAGTGCATGGCAGGCCACTGCATTCGCCACATTGTGCCTACCATGGGTGTTGCACCCGGCAAGGTCAGACATGTTGGGCGCAGCAGCCCCGGCAGGCAAACTCGTAGTTTGCTGGTCCGGAAACAAGAGTGCCGGTGATCTTACCGACAGCCTTGTTTCTGGATGGGCAAACCTGTAATGGGGCCCAATATGTTGCATTGAATGTCACTGTACGTTGCTCCCAATCTATGACTGGATTATGCTTGACTAACCAGTGCCTACTCACTATAAGGTCAAACTGTTGAGCATCAATGAAATAAAATGCTATCTTCTCCTCATGTTCTGGAAGGCTGAGAATAGGTAATCCTTGCGTTTGGGTGGAAATAGGCCCCAAAGGCCACCCACAGACCGTGCCGATTCTGACAAGGCCTTTTTTGATGAATGGCACCCATGTTTTTGGCCAGGGTGATAGCAATACAATCACCTGCAGCCTCTGATTCAACCAACGCTGATAAAGTGGTTTTAGTGGCTCAGAAATAGAAAGTACAAATGAGGAGTTGGGTTCTGCGTGATATTGGCTCTAATATTTGAGGACTCATGATTGGTCATTCTCAATTGGAACAATCACTGTTACTGCCGAGCCGTCTCTTTTCCCGCCTCCACCTTCCTTCTCTCAAAAGAGGTGGTTTTCTTAGGCATGTTCGGGCATTCCCACTCGAAATGCATAGCCATACCACAATACATACATGTATTGTTTTTTTCTATTTTCCCTCATGCGTCAGGCATTCAGACCCACCCTATCTGCAGCGGTTCTACCTCCATGTTAGGCAAACCTTTTATGGAGATGGATGGATGAGGATGTGACGTGCTTCTTCTTCTTCTCCCCTTCCCGTCCAGCTAGCCTATGCTCCACGCATAAAGCTAGAGCGATGAAAGCCGTGCAAGCAACGGGCGGGGAGATTGCATCCTTCAGATCATTCCAGAGTCCATGATAGAATATTACTGTTTGTTTCTGTTCCGGCCGCTCAGTTCAATGACTTACCTGTTAAACTGTGTTACATTGGTGACCAGATCCCTTGTTCCCTGTTTCAGGGCTAGCAGTTCTTTGTCCTGTGCTATGTTGACCATTCTTCAATCAACTTGATGCTCAAATTATGTCTGAAACAAATCCCAATTGTATAATAACGGATCATCTTTTTGTACCAATGGAACTGGCCAAGCGGCAACATCCCCTGCAAGGTAAGATATGACAAACGCTGTTCTGGTCTGTGTGGTTTGAAAAGCTGCGGGTTTGCAGAGCAAGTGTTCCTGCCATTGGCTTGAGAAGGCTAAGTATTTCCAGGGATCCCCTGAGAATTGTTCTGCAGCGGCCTATGGAACATTGCGGGATTGTGTGACTACTATAGTAGCTGGTCTCCTAGACTGTGATGGAGTCAAAGGGGCAAATGCAGATTATGTAACAGTGTCCACTGGGTAATCGGTGTATGTATCTGTTTATTTAAACCGGATGCCTCTTGGTCTGTTGTGTGCCTGCTCAGTTTGTATATCATGAAGTGCTGTGCGTGGGGGTGGAGGATTAGAGAGAGGTTCTAGATAGGGAGGGGTAATGGGGATAGGAAATGAGAGTGGAGACCTGTACCTGACATGATTATTGCAAGGGATTAGTACATTGTAAATCATGTAGCATAGATGGAATCGCAGCTAACATTCACAGTGAGTCGGTCTGGTCTTGTAGTGAATATTGAACGCACACGGTTGCACACATAGCATAAGCCTACATAACAGGCTGGCAGGATAGCTGGGGGTAATGCGTTCGTCTTAGAAGTAGTGCAGCAATGAGCAGCACAGGTCAATATCCAGTCCCATTCCTGTATGAAGCGCCATTTAAACACCACATTTAATTTTACCTTTTTAATGTAGAGAAACATAGCGTAAGCAGTAATGGGCCTTATAATTACATATTATAATAGCAAAGTCTGACATATATCACAATAGCAGACACAGAATACTTCCATGCAACAAAATCTGCACAACATTAGCCAGCAGCAAGCACATGCAAGTGCCCAGCCTGTGCGGTGACCGTCAATCACCAGCAACTGGTACGGGTAGTACATGCCCCTTAAATGGTGTTCCCGGCACCAAATGTCGCCGAAGCTGCTGGGAAATGCAGTTCAAAGCCTTAACAGGCTGTTTCCAGGGTAAGCCTAGCTGCATAAAGAGTGCAGAGCCCCACAGGGGCTGTGCCGGTGAAGTGGTCTGTCCCACCAACCCAATCCTCCTGACGCTGATAGTGCAGTATGGTGATGAGTTGATGTTAGCGGCATCATCGCTGGAAGCTTGTTGTCAAGATTCTCGTGATCTGTTAAATGCACTTGCTCTGAAGGGTGAGAAAGCCCTGAAAGTAAAGCTACAGCTGTGTCAAACCCATGTTTACTACTTGAGGCATGACATCGCCATGTGAGACAGACACCTGTCTCAGGTCCGAATTGATGTCATACTCCGAAGTCCCAAGCCCATAACCTGAAAACAGAGAAGAGCTTTTTTGGGATGGTTGGCTGTTGTTGTCAATGGATAATGGGTTATGCCTTTTTTAGTTTTGGCTATAAGGTGGTGCTTAAGTGCCACCTATTAGCCAAAACGAATGCATTGGAGTACAGCTAGGAAGAGATGGCATGTGAGGAGGAGCACACTGCTTGTAGGTGATGTTTTATTATTTATACACCCATTGACTCCTCCTAGGATCTGTTGATCTAACTTTATCAGGCCTTAAAATCAAACTTGCACTCAAAGTACCTGCTAGGGTTTTTTAAAAGCAGTCTTCTGACAGCTAATGGTTTAATTGGTGCTGTAAGTGTGCTACTGGTGTAATAAAAATGTCTCAGCCAGGTCTGCTTTTACCCACTTGATTTATAAGCAGTATGTGTTTCCTTTACTGAAGTCATTAGCAAAGCCAACAGTTTTGGCTTGTGTATAGGTATTAAATCTTCATTTGCCAGGCACTGCTATCATATGCCCAGGTATTGCAGCTTGTTAAGCTGCTACCATTAATAGCCAGTAAGTACCCCTACAGCAATGCCTGGTAAACACCTTTCCCAGATCTACACAAAAGGCTAAACTGGTGGCATTGCCAATGCTTGTTTGCCTTGCCTTTGCTCAGTCTCCATTCGACTCCCGAACCTCTTCCCTGTTTGCCAGAAGTAGGCATAACGTTTACACAAGCCAAACAAGACTTATCCAAAGTCCCTGCTCTGGGCCTGTCCAGTTATCAGACAACATGTCTCTTTTATTGCAAGTAAGATAACGGTATCGCTCTAGGAGTTTTGACCCAACATCACAGTGACAAGCACCACCCTATTTCTTAGTACAGCTCAGCTCTTGATTCGGTTACAGCAGGACTACCACCCTCCCTTCAGTCAGTTGCTGCCACTGCCTTTACAAAAGGCAACTACTTTGGTTTTATGTCCCCCGGTGAGTGTGGTAAAGATGCATGAGTTTACTGCATTGCTCCTGAAAGGGAAAACACAGCACATTTCTAATTCCTGTCTGACTGAATATGACAAGCTGCTGGAAACACTATATTGTGTTGTTCTATTTTGAACCACGTTTCTCTGTTACTGACACTCTCTGATGGTGAACCCATGCCTGCTGACTTGTCACTGAACATCTTCTAACCTTCAGATTGGACCATTTCAGAACCTTGAGTTGATCCTCTAAGTTGATGGGAATTGTTTGAGGGATACATAGGGTAAAAGTACAGAGTTTGAAGTACAAGAATTGAATCGCTTGCCAATTGCCTCTTCCACTCAAGTTGCCACGCTGATTGCTCTTATGCGTGCTTGTGTTATTGCTCATGAGAAATTCACCACCATGTAGGCCAACTCCTGCTATGACCATTGTATCACCCATCATTTCAGCATACCGTGTAAACAGCTAAGTTTCTTCATTTTGTCCTGAACCCCTGTAAGTAACGGACCCTATGTAGCTGCTTTATTATGTGACTTAGTGATTCCTTCTGCCCTCCCTGCAGTTAAATGTAAGACACATGAACGTTCAGTTTCTGGTGTGTACTCAAGAAATCTCTCTGGCAGGCGAATTGGCAGATATTGCGCCCCTCCGCGAGGCCTCAGGCTCCCAATGATCTCCTGTTTCAGCAAACCAGTCCCTGATCGCCACCCTTCCTAGTCTGGCAGTGTTGCAGGATCTTGCTCCTGAACAAGAGGAGGCATACTGGTCGGACAGAAATCTTCATTTTGGGAGGGATACCTTGTCGGGCTGTGCTGATGGCTGCTCGGTAGTGCCTAGATGACTTCTGCCGTACCTCTTCTGACAGCGCCACTCAGTAGCGTACACTGGCAAGATGGGCAAGATTGCCGACATTAACCCTAATTAGTTTGCGCCTTATTTCCCTACTGTGGTTCACCATAGTTGGGGCACAGGCCCCGTCTGTCTGGCTCACAATATTGGCCAGGCTGTCAAGACTTTGCCTTCCCCACAGCCAGCCATTGAAGGCCCTTTCCAGAACATTGAAATAGACTTCACCCAGCTCCCCAAAAGTCTATCCTTTGAATGTTGTCTATTAGTAGGGGGGTGTTTTGGGGTTGAGTGGAGGCCTATCCTTGTAGAAAGCCAAATGTCATTGCTGAGGTTGCAAAGGCTGATAACTAAACTCGTGCTGGTAGAGAGTTTCCCAGACCCCCCTCTGTTTTGCATACCAAGTAACTTTGGGTATCACCCTAAGTTACCAGGGGAATCCAGACATGGACACCTTGCTCACTGCTCTCAGAGAGGCACAGCTTCACCTCACTGATGATGCCCAATAAGGGTGAAAGACGTGTATGGGGTTGCTGTGGCACTCTTGTTCAGAGGAGAATTGCCTAGCATATTGGTGCTGCACTGCCTCTGGGCAGGACAAAGACTGATATGCAGGGAAATGTCTTCTCTGTGAAAAGAACAGTGAACTCAAGACTTGGTTGAGACTCTCCCAGGGGCCATCCACCCAAGAACAGGTCAATGGGCTGTGTTTGTGCTGGTAGAGAGTTTCCCAGACCCCCCTCTGTTTTGATAACTAAACTCATTGCCTGATTCGGTCTACCGATCACAATAGACTGTGGCCAGCGCTACACTTCACTCGCCAAGCCATTAGAGATAACTGCAACGTTCTAAATGTCGGCCGGCATTTTCACTGTGCGTGCTACCCCACATCAAGTAATTTTGTAGAACAAAGAAATGGGGACATTAAGATGAGTCTCCAAGATTTGCCAAGAGACTGGCCTCAAGTTGCCAAACACCTTGCCCCCTAACCTTTTCCACATTTGCAAGAATGTGACCCACAGATACACGTTGACACTGCATGAGGCTCTGACAGAATGATCCATGTGCATGGCCAAAACTCTTCCACAATTTCCTTATGAAAGCAATGAACTACGGTAAATACCTGGTAAGAGTTGTCAGACTTATCTATTTGCAGGTGAAAAGGGCACCTTAGGCTGATCCTGCAGGTGCCTGCCATTCCTTTGGGTCAGGCAGCTGGGTCTACACCTGTATGCCCACCAGGAAGTAAGCGCGCCAGTCCAGGTCCCGGGGTCCATATGCAGTTCTCCTCACTAGCAAGGCTGCAGACATGTTTTGGGGGCATTGTTTGCGGACGCTCGCCACCGCCCTGCTTCTGCCTGAGGCCCCAGTGCCACACACATCATCCCCAGGACCTCTACCGCCAAGCATGGCTGCAAGTTTGGCTATGCTACCTCGCTCCTCCGGAACCAAAGGAATCTCTTCAACAGAATCTGCAGCAGCAACCACCTCTCCTTTGCCCACTCCCACGGATACTGCCCAGCTCCCAGCACTAGCCCTGATGCCATCTTCCACCGATGTTTCTGCCCCATATACAGCGAGTTCACACTCTAGGAAGGGAACTCCTGCACCGGCCTGTTGCTCAGGGACAACCTGCGCCCTTGCAGCGGAAAGTGCATGCAGATGAGAAGACTCCCACTCCTGCTGCTGGCCCCTGGTGCATGCAGATGAGAAGACTCCCACTCCTGCCGCTGGCCCCTGGTGCATGCAGATGAGAAGGCTCCCACTCCTGCCGCTGGCCCCTGGTGCATGCAGATGAGAAGGCTCCCACTCCTGCCGCTGGCCCCTGGTGCATGCAGATGAGAAGACTCCCACTCCTGCCGCTGGCCCCTGGTGCATGCAGATGAGAAGGCTCCCACTCCTGCCGCTGGCCCCTGGTGCATGCAGATGAGAAGACTCCCACTCCTGCCGCTGGCCCCTGGTGCATGCAGATGAGAAGACTCCCACTCCTGCCGCTGGCCCCTGGTGCATGCAGATGAGAAGACTCCCACTCCTGCCGCTGGCCCCTGGTGCATGCAGATCAGAAGACTCCCACTCCTGCCGCTGGCCCCTGGTGCATGCAGATGAGAAGACTCCCACTCCTGCCGCTGGCCCCTGGTGCATGCAGATGAGAAGACTCCCACTCCTGCCGCTGGCCCCTGGTGCATGCAGATGAGAAGACTACCATTCCTGCCGCTGGCCCCTGGTGCATGCAGATGAGAAGACTCCCACTCCTGCCGCTGGCCCCTGGTGCATGCAGATGAGAAGACTCCCACTCCTGCCGCTGGCCCCTGGTGCATGCAGATGAGAAGGCTCCCACTCCTGCCGCTGGCCCCTGGTGCATGCAGATGAGAAGACTCCCACTCCTGCCGCTGGCCCCTGGTGCATGCAGATGAGAAGGCTCCCACTCCTGCCGCTGGCCCCTGGTGCATGCAGATGAGAAGACTCCCACTCCTGCCGCTGGCCCTTGGTGCATGCAGATGAAAAGACTCCCACTCCTGCCGCTGGCCCCTGGTGCATGCAGATGAGAAGACTCCCACTCCTGCCTCTGGCCCCTGGTGCATGCAGATGAGAAGACTCCCACTCCTGCCGCTGGCCCCTGGTGCATGCAGATGAGAAGACTCCCACTCCTGCCGCTGGCCCCTGGTGCATGCAGATGAGAAGACTCCCACTCCTGCCGCTGGCCCCTGGTGCATGCAGATGAGAAGACTCCCACTCCTGCCGCTGGCCCCTGGTGCATGCAGATGAGAAGACTCCCACTCCTGCCGCTGGCCCCTGGTGCATGCAGATGAGAAGACTCCCACTCCGCCGCTGCTGGCCCCTGCTGCATGCAGATGAGAAGACTCCCACTCCTGCTGCTGGCCCCTGGTGCATGCAGATGAGAAGACTTTCACTCCTGCCGCTGGCCCCTGGTGCATGCAGATGAGAAGACTCCCACTCCTGCTGCTTGTCCCCGGTGCATGCAGATGAGAAGACTCCCACTCCTGCTGCTGGCCCCCGGTGCATGCAGATGAGAAGGCTCCCACTCCTGCCGCTGGCCCCCGGTGCATGCAGATGAGAAGACTCCCACTCCTGCCGCTGGCCCCCGGTGCATGCAGATGAGAAGACTCCCACTCCTGCCGCTGGCCCCCGGTGCATGCAGATGAGAAGACTCCCACTCCTGCCGCTGGCCCCCGGTGCATGCAGATGAGAAGACTCCCACTCCTGCCGCTGGCCCCTGGTGCATGCAGATGAGAAGGCTCCCACTCCTGCCGCTGGCCCCCGGTGCATGCAGATGAGAAGACTCCCACTCCTGCCGCTGGCCCCTGGTGCATGCAGATGAGAAGACTCCCACTCCTGCTGCTGCTGGCCCCCGGTGCATGCAGATGAGAAGGCTCCCACTCCTGCCGCTGGCCCCCGGTGCATGCAGATGAGAAGGCTCCAACTCCTGCCGCTGGCCCCTGGTGCATGCAGATGAGAAGACTCCCACTCCTGCCGCTGGCCCCTGGTGCATGCAGATGAGAAGACTCCCACTCCTGCCGCTGGCCCCTGGTGCATGCAGATGAGAAGACTCCCACTCCTGCTGCTGGCCCCTGGTGCATGCAGACGAGAAGACTCCCACTCCTGCCGCTGGCCCCTGGTGCATGCAGATGAGAAGACTCCCACTCCTGCCGCTGGCTCCTGGTGCATGCAGATGAGAAGACTCTCACTCCTGCTGCTGGCCCCTGCTGCATGCAGATGAGAAGATGAGAAGGCTCCCACTCCTGCCGCTGGCCCCTGGTGCATGCAGATGAGAAGACTCCCACTCCTGCCGCTGGCCCCTGGTGCATGCAGATGAGAAGACTCCCACTCCTGCCGCTGGCCCCTGGTGCATGCAGATGAGAAGACTCCCACTCCTGCCGCTGGCCCCTGGTGCATACAGATGAGAAGACTCCCACTCCGCTGCTGCTGGCCCCTGGTGCATGCAGATGAGAAGACTCCCACTCCTGCCGCTGGCCCCTGGTGCATGCAGATGAGAAGACTCCCACTCCTGCCGCTGGCCCCTGGTGCATGCAGATGAGAAGACTCCCACTCCTGCCGCTGGCCCCTGGTGCATGCAGATGAGAAGACTCCCACTCCTGCCGCTGGCCCCTGGTGCATGCAGATGAGAAGACTCCCACTCCTGCCGCTGGCCCCTGGTGCATGCAGATGAGAAGACTCCCACTCCTGCCGCTGGCCCCCGGTGCATGCAGATGAGAAGACTCCCACTCCTGCCGCTGGCCCCCGGTGCATGCAGATGAGAAGACTCCCACTCCTGCTGCTTGCCCCTGGTGCATGCAGATGAGAAGACTCCCACTCCTGCCGCTGGCCCCTGGTGCATGCAGATGAGAAGACTCCCACTCCTGCCGCTGGCCCCCGGTGCATGCAGATGAGAAGACTCCCACTCCTGCCGCTGGCCCCTGGTGCATGCAGATGAGAAGACTCCCACTCCTGCCGCTGGCGCCTGGTGCATGCAGATGAGAAGGCTCCCACTCCTGCCGCTGGCCCCTGGTGCATGCAGATGAGAAGGCTCCCACTCCTGCCGCTGGCCCCTGGTGCATGCAGATGAGAAGGCTCCCACTCCTGCCGCTGGCCCCTGGTGCATGCAGATGAGAAGGCTCCCACTCCTGCCGCTGGCCCCTGGTGCATGCAGATGAGAAGACTCCCACTCCTGCTGCTGCTGGCCCCCGGTGCATGCAGATGAGAAGGCTCCCACTCCTGCCGCTGGCCCCTGGTGCATGCAGATGAGAAGGCTCCCACTCCTGCCGCTGGCCCCTGGTGCATGCAGATGAGAAGACTCCCACTCCTGCCGCTGGCCCCTGGTGCATGCAGATGAGAAGACTCCCACTCCTGCCGCTGGCCCCTGGTGCATGCAGATGAGAAGACTCCCACTCCTGCCGCTGGCTCCTGGTGCATGCAGATGAGAAGACTCCCACTCCTGCCGCTGGCCCCTGGTGCATGCAGATGAGAAGACTCCCACTCCTGCCGCTGGCCCCTGGTGCATACAGATGAGAAGACTCCCACTCCGCTGCTGCTGGCCCCTGGTGCATGCAGATGAGAAGACTCCCACTCCTGCCGCTGGCCCCTGGTGCATGCAGATGAGAAGACTCCCACTCCTGCCGCTGGCCCCTGGTGCATGCAGATGAGAAGACTCCCACTCCTGCCGCTGGCCCCTGGTGCATGCAGATGAGAAGACTCCCACTCCTGCCGCTGGCCCCTGGTGCATGCAGATGAGAAGACTCCCACTCCTGCCGCTGGCCCCTGGTGCATGCAGATGAGAAGGCTCCCACTCCTGCCGCTGGCCCCTGGTGCATGCAGATGAGAAGGCTCCCACTCTTGCCGCTGGCCCCCGGTGCATGCAGATGAGAAGGCTCCCACTCCTGCCGCTGGCCCCCGGTGCATGCAGACGAGAAGACTCCCACTCCTGCCGCTGGCCCCCGGTGCATGCAGACGAGAAGACTCCCACTCCTGCCGCTGGCCCCCGGTGCATGCAGACGAGAAGACTCCCACTCCTGCCGCTGGCCCGCGGTGCATGCAGACGAGAAGACTCCCACTCCTGCCGCTGGCCCCCGGTGCATGCAGACGAGAAGACTCCCACTCCTGCCGCTGGCCCCCGGTGCATGCAGACGAGAAGACTCCCACTCCTGCCGCTGGCCCCCGGTGCATGCAGACGAGAAGACTCCCACTCCTGCCGCTGGCCCCCGGTGCATGCAGACGAGAAGACTCCCACTCCTGCCGCTGGCCCCCGGTGCATGCAGACGAGAAGACTCCCACTCCTGCCGCTGGCCCCCGGTGCATGCAGACGAGAAGACTCCCACTCCTGCCGCTGGCCCCCGGTGCATGCAGACGAGAAGACTCCCACTCCTGCCGCTGGCCCCCGGTGCATGCAGACGAGAAGACTCCCACCCCTGCCGCTGGCCCCCGGTGCATGCAGACGAGAAGACTCCCACCCCTGCCGCTGGCCCCCGGTGCATGCAGACGAGAAGACTCCCACTCCTGCCGCTGGCCCCCGGTGCATGCAGACGAGAAGACTCCCACTCCTGCCGCTGGCCCCCGGTGCATGCAGACGAGAAGACTCCCACTCCGCCGCTGCTGGCCCCTGGTGCATGCAGACGAGAAGACTCCCACTCCTGCTGCTGGCCCCTGGTGCATGCAGACGAGAAGACTCCCACTCCTGCCGCTGGCCCCTGGTGCATGCAGACGAGAAGACTCCCACTCCTGCCGCTGGCCCCTGGTGCATGCAGTTGAGAAGACTCCCACTCCTGCCGCTGGCCCCTGGTGCATGCAGATGAGAAGACTCCCACTCCTGCCGCTGGCCCCTGGTGCATGCAGATGAGAAGACTCCCACTCCTGCTGCGAGCCACGTGTTTGCTGAGGAGGTGCCTGAAGGCGTGGCTATGAGGGGAAACTGAATCTGCAGGAAATTCCTCGGCAGAACATGGCAAGGGGAGTGTTTCTGCTGGCCCCTGGTGCATGCAGATGAGAAGACTCCCACTCCTGCTGCTGGCCCCTGGTGCATGCAGATGAGAAGACTCCCACTCCTGCTGCGAGCAACGTGTTTGCTGAGGAAGTGCCTGAAGGCGTGGCTATGAGGGGAAACAGAATCTGCAGGAAATTCCTCGGCAGAACATAGCAAGGGGAGTGTTCCTGCTGGCCCCTGGGATGAGAAGACTCCCACTCCTGCTGCTGGCCCCTGGTGCATGCAGATGAGAAGACTCCCACTCCTGCTGCTGGCCCCTGGTGCATGCAGATGAGAAGACTCCCACTCCTGCCGCTGGCCCCTGGTGCATGCAGATGAGAAGACTCCCACTCCTGCCGCTGGCCCCTGGTGCATGCAGATGAGAAGACTCCCACTCCTGCCGCTGGCCCCTGGTGCATGCAGATGAGAAGACTCCCACTCCTGCCGCTGGCCCCTGGTGCATGCAGATGAGAAGACTCCCACTCCTGCCGCTGGCCCCTGGTGCATGCAGATGAGAAGACTCCCACTCCTGCCGCTGGCCCGTGGTGCATGCAGATGAGAAGACTCACTCCTGCCGCTGGCCCCTGGTGCATGCAGATGAGAGGACTCCCACTCCTGCCGCTGGCCCCTGGTGCATGCAGATGAGAAGGCTCCCACTCCTGCCGCTGGCCCCTGGTGCATGCAGACGAGAAGGCTCCCACTCCTGCCGCTGGCCCCTGGTGCATGCAGACGAGAAGGCTCCCACTCCTGCCGCTGGCCCCTGGTGCATGCAGACGAGAAGGCTCCCACTCCTGCCGCTGGCCCCTGGTGCATGCAGACGAGAAGGCTCCCACTCCTGCCGCTGGCCCCTGGTGCATGCAGACGAGAAGGCTCCCACTCTAGCTGCTGGCCCCTGGTGCATGCAGACGAGAAGGCTCCCACTCCTGCCGCTGGCCCCTGGTGCATGCAGACGAGAAGGCTCCCACTCCTGCCGCTGGCCCCTGGTGCATGCAGACGAGAAGACTCCCACTCCTGCCGCTGGCCCCTGGTGCATGCAGACGAGAAGACTCCCACTCCTGCCTCTGGCCCCTGGTGCATGCAGACGAGAAGACTCCCACTCCTGCCGCTGGCCCCTGGTGCATGCAGACGAGAAGACTCCCACTCCTGCCGCTGGCCCCTGGTGCATGCAGATGAGAAGACTCCCACTCCTGCCGCTGGCCCCTGGTGCATGCTGATGAGAAGACTCCCACTCCTGCCGCTGGCCCCTGGTGCATGCAGATGAGAAGACTCCCACTCCTGCCGCTGGCCCCTGGTGCATTCAGATGAGAAGACTCCCACTCCTGCCGCTGGCCCCTGGTGCATTCAGATGAGAAGACTCCCACTCCTGCCGCTGGCCCCTGGTGCATGCAGATGAGAAGACTCCCACTCCTGCCGCTGGCACCTGGTCCATGCAGATGAGAAGACTCCCACTCCGCCGCTGCTGGCCCCTGGTGCATGCAGATGAGAAGACTCCCACCCCGCCGCTGCTGGCCCCTGGTGCATGCAGATGAGAAGGCTCCCACTCCTGCCGCTGGCCCCTGGTGCATGCAGATGAGAAGGCTCCCACTCCTGCCGCTGGCCCTGGTGCATGCAGATGAGAAGGCTCCCACTCCTGCCGCTGGCCCCCGGTGCATGCAGATGAGAAGGCTCCCACTCCTGCCGCTGGCCCCCGGTGCATGCAGATGAGAAGACTCCCACTCCTGCCGCTGGCCCCCGGTGCATGCAGATGAGAAGACTCCCACTCCTGCCGCTGGCCCCCGGTGCATGCAGATGAGAAGACTCCCACTCCTGCCGCTTGCCCCCGGTGCATGCAGATGAGAAGACTCCCACTCCGCCGCTGCTGGCCCCCGGTGCATGCAGATGAGAAGACTCCCACTCCGCCGCTGCTGGCCCCTGGTGCATGCAGATGAGAAGACTCTCACTCCTGCTGCTGGCCCCTGGTGCATGCAGATGAGAAGACTCCCACTCCGCCGCTGCTGGCCCCGGTGCATGCAGATGAGAAGACTCCCACTCCGCCGCTGCTGGCCCCTGGTGCATGCAGATGAGAAGACTCTCACTCCTGCTGCTGGCCCCTGGTGCATGCAGATGAGAAGACTCCCACTCCTGCTGCTGGCCCCCGGTGCATGCAGATGAGAAGACTCCCACTCCTGCCGCTGGCCCCCGGTGCATGCAGATGAGAAGACTCCCACTCCTGCCGCTGGCCCCTGGTGCATGCAGATGAGAAGACTCCCACTCCTGCCGCTGGCCCGTGGTGCATGCAGATGAGAAGACTCCCACTCCTGCCGCTGGCCCCTGGTGCATGCAGATGAGAAGACTCCCACTCCTGCCGCTGGCCCCTGGTGCATTCAGATGAGAAGACTCCCACTCCTGCCGCTGGCCCCTGGTGCATTCAGATGAGAAGACTCCCACTCCTGCCGCTGGCCCCTGGTGCATGCAGATGAGAAGACTCCCACTCCTGCCGCTGGCACCTGGTCCATGCAGATGAGAAGACTCCCACTCCGCCGCTGCTGGCCCCTGGTGCATGCAGATGAGAAGGCTCCCACTCCGCCGCTGCTGGCCCCTGGTGCATGCAGATGAGAAGGCTCCCACTCCTGCCGCTGGCCCCTGGTGCATGCAGATGAGAAGGCTCCCACTCCTGCCGCTGGCCCTGGTGCATGCAGATGAGAAGGCTCCCACTCCTGCCGCTGGCCCCCGGTGCATGCAGATGAGAAGGCTCCCACTCCTGCCGCTGGCCCCCGGTGCATGCAGATGAGAAGACTCCCACTCCTGCCGCTGGCCCCCGGTGCATGCAGATGAGAAGACTCCCACTCCTGCCGCTGGCCCCCGGTGCATGCAGATGAGAAGACTCCCACTCCTGCCGCTTGCCCCCGGTGCATGCAGATGAGAAGACTCCCACTCCGCCGCTGCTGGCCCCCGGTGCATGCAGATGAGAAGACTCCCACTCCGCCGCTGCTGGCCCCTGGTGCATGCAGATGAGAAGACTCTCACTCCTGCTGCTGGCCCCTGGTGCATGCAGATGAGAAGACTCCCACTCCTGCTGCTGGCCCCCGGTGCATGCAGATGAGAAGACTCCCACTCCTGCCGCTGGCCCCTGGTGCATGCAGATGAGAAGACTCCCACTCCTGCCGCTGGCCCGTGGTGCATGCAGATGAGAAGACTCACTCCTGCCGCTGGCCCCTGGTGCATGCAGATGAGAAGACTCCCACTCCTGCCGCTGGCCCCTGGTGCATGCAGATGAGAAGACTCCCACTCCTGCCGCTGGCCCCTGGTGCATGCAGACGAGAAGGCTCCCACTCCTGCCACTGGCCCCTGGTGCATGCAGACGAGAAGGCTCCCACTCCTGCCGCTGGCCCCTGGTGCATGCAGACGAGAAGGCTCCCACTCCTGCCGCTGGCCCCTGGTGCATGCAGACGAGAAGGCTCCCACTCCTGCCGCTGGCCCCTGGTGCATGCAGACGAGCGGGCTCCCACTCTAGCTGCTGGCCCCTGGTGCATGCAGACGAGAAGGCTCCCACTCCTGCCGCTGGCCCCTGGTGCATGTAGACGAGAAGGCTCCCACTCCTGCCGCTGGCCCCTGGTGCATGCAGACGAGAAGACTCCCACTCCTGCCGCTGGCCCCTGGTGCATGCAGACGAGAAGACTCCCACTCCTGCCGCTGGCCCCTGGTGCATGCAGATGAGAAGACTCCCACTCCTGCCGCTGGCCCCTGGTGCATGCAGATGAGAAGACTCCCACTCCTGCCGCTGGCCCCTGGTGCATGCAGATGAGAAGACTCCCACTCCTGCCGCTGGCCCTGGTGCATGCAGATGAGAAGACTCCCACTCCTGCCGCTGGCCCCTGGTGCATTCAGATGAGAAGACTCCCACTCCTGCCGCTGGCCCCTGGTGCATTCAGATGAGAAGACTCCCACTCCTGCCGCTGGCCCCTGGTGCATGCAGATGAGAAGACTCCCACTCCTGCCGCTGGCACCTGGTCCATGCAGATGAGAAGACTCCCACTCCGCCGCTGCTGGCCCCCGGTGCATGCAGATGAGAAGGCTCCCACTCCTGCCGCTGGCCCCCGGTGCATGCAGATGAGAAGGCTCCCACTCCTGCCGCTGGCCCCCGGTGCATGCAGATGAGAAGACTCCCACTCCTGCCGCTGGCCCCCGGTGCATGCAGATGAGAAGACTCCCACTCCTGCCGCTGGCCCCCGGTGCATGCAGATGAGAAGACTCCCACTCCGCCGCTGCTGGCCCCCGGTGCATGCAGATGAGAAGACTCCCACTCCTGCTGCTGGCCCCTCGTGCATGCAGATGAGAAGACTCCCACTCCTGCTGCTGGCCCCTGGTGCATGCAGATGAGAAGACTCCCACTCCTGCCGCTGGCCCCCGGTGCATGCAGATGAGAAGACTCCCACTCCGCCGCTGCTGGCCCCCGGTGCATGCAGATGAGAAGACTCCCACTCCTGCCGCTGGCCCCTGGTGCATTCAGATGAGAAGACTCTCACTCCTGCTGCTGGCCCCCGGTGCATGCAGATGAGAAGACTCCCACTCCTGCTGCTGGCCCCCGGTGCATGCAGATGAGAAGACTCCCACTCCTACTGCTGGCCCCTGCTGCATGCAGATGAGAAGATGAGAAGGCTCCCACTCCTGCCGCTGGCCCCTGGTGCATGCAGATGAGAAGACTCCCACTCCTGCTGCTGGCCCCTCGTGCATGCAGATGAGAAGACTCCCACTCCTGCTGCTGGCCCCTGGTGCATGCAGATGAGAAGACTCCCACTCCTGCTGCTGGCCCCTGTGCATGCAGATGAGAAGACTCCCACTCCTGCTGCTGGCCCCTGGTGCATGCAGATGAGAAGACTCCCACTCATGCTGCTGGCCCCCGGTGCATGCAGATGAGAAGGCTCCCACTCCTGCTGCTGGCCCCTGGTGCATGCAGATGAGAAGATGGGGAAGACTCCCACTCCTGCTGCTGGCCCCCGGTGCATGCAGATGAGAAGATGAGAAGGCTCCCACTCCTGCCGCTGGCCCCTGGTGCATGCAGATGAGAAGACTCCCACTCCTGCCGCTGGCCCCCGGTGCATGCAGATGAGAAGGCCCCCACTCCTGCCGCTGGCCCCCGGTGCATGCAGATGAGAAGGCCCCCACTCCTGCCGCTGGCCCCCGGTGCATGCAGATGAGAAAGCTCCCACTCCTGCCGCTGGCCCCCGGTGCATGCAGACGAGAAGACTCCCACTCCTGCCGCTGGCCCCTGGTGCATGCAGATGAGAAGACTCCCACTCCTGCCGCTGGCCCCCGGTGCATGCAGATGAGAAGACTCCCACTCCTGCCGCTGCTGGCCCCTGGTGCATGCAGATGCAGGCCCCTGGTGCATGCAGATGAGAAGGCTCCCACTCCTGCCGCTGGCCCCCGGTGCATGCAGATGAGAAGACTCCCACTCCTGCCGCTGGCCCCCGGTGCATGCAGATGAGAAGACTCCCACTCCGCCACGTGTGCATCCTGCTCACTGCCATTGCCTGTGGGAGGGCTGGGGGGTCTCCTGCTTTTCATGATGGGGGCGTGTAAGCTGCCTGATGCCTCCCAGGAACTCTGTGAAGAACCGCTCTAGCTGGACTCTGCCGCGCCCCAGAATATAGCCTGAGCAGCTCGGCTCTGACCTACAGGACTCACTTTCATCTCACTGCACTGCTTCCAGTGCTGTTTATAAACTCCTACTCCAGACTCTGGTGTTCAGACCTGGATGGAAGTAAGAAGCATGCCCAGCCTGTGACCCGGCAGCACGCCTAGATCCAGAACGTATTCAACTGTTGGGTCTGCACACACCTTCCCTGCAACCTTGACTCTGAACTCCCAGTGGAACCCCTTCTTGTTGTTTCGGGGGGCACGTGTACTGATCTGAGGCTTGTGTCGAAGTCAGGAGGACCACAGACCTGTAACGGGCATAAGTTTTAGTTTGGTTTCGCTGGATTCCAAAACGTCCACTACCTTCTGAGATCATGAAGAAGCCTGCCACTATCAAACTGGCCTTTCCCTTCTGTCGAAGCCTGCCACTATCAAACTGGCCTTTCCCTTCTGTCGAAGCCTGCCACTATCAAACTGGCCTTTCCCGCTGTCGACCCTGCCACTATCAAACTGGCCTTTCCCGCTGTCGACCCTGCCACTATCAAACTGGCCTTTCCCGCTGTCGACCCTGCCACTATCAAACTGGCCTTTTCTTGTTGTCGAAACTTGCCACTATCAAACTGGCCTTTCCTGCTGTCGACCTGCCACTTTCAAACTGGCCTTTGCCGCTGTCGACCCTGTCACTATCAAACTGGCCTTTCCCGCTGTCGGCCCTGCCACTTTCAAACTGGCCTTTCCTGCTGTCGACCTGCCACTTTCAAACTGCCCTTTCCTGCTGTCGACCCTGCCACTTTCAAACTGGCCTTTCCTGCTGTCGACCTACCACTTTCAAACTGGCCTTTCCCGCTGTCGACCCTGCCACTATCAAACTGGCCTTTCCCGTTGTCGAAACTTGCCACTTTCAAACTGCCCTTTCCTGCTGTCGACCCTGCCACTTTCAAACTGGCCTTTCCTGCTGTCGACCTGCCACTTTCAAACTGGCCTTTCCCGCTGTCGACCCTGCCACTATCAAACTGGCCTTTCCCGCTGTCGACCCTGCCACTATCAAACTAGTCTTTCCTGCTGTCGAAGCCTGCCACTATCAAACTGCCCTTTCCTGCTGTCGACCCTGCCACTATCAAACTGGCCTTTCCTGCTGTCGACCCTGCCACTATCAAACTCGTCTTTCCCGCTATCGAAGCCTGCCACTATCAAACTGGCCTTTCCCCGCTGTCGACCCTGCCACTATCAAACTGGCCTTTCCCTGCTGTCAACACTGCCACTATCAAACTCGTCTTTCCCGCTGTCGAAGCCTGCCACTATCAAACTGCCCTTTCCTGCTGTCGACCCTGCCACTATCAAACTGGCCTTTCCTGCTGTCGACCTGCCACTATCAAACTGGCCTTGCCTGCTGTCGACCCTGCCACTATCAAACTGCCCTTTCCTGCTGTCGACCCTGCCACTATCAAACTGGCCTTTCCTGCTGTCGAAGCCTGCCACTATCAAACTGCCCTTTCCCGCTGTCGACCCTGCCACTATCAAACTGGCCTTTCCTGCTGTCGACTCTGCCACTATCAAACTGGCCTTTCCTGCTGTCGAATCCTGCCACTATCAAACTGCCCTTTCCTGCTGTCGACCCTGCCAATATCAAACTGGCCTTTCCCCGCTGTCGACCCTGTCCCTATCAAACTAGCCTTTCCCCGCTGTCAAAACCTGCCACTATCAAAGTGGCCTTTCCCACTGTCGACCGTGCCACTATCAAACTGCCCTTTCCTGCTGTCGACCCTGCCACTATCAAACTGCCCTTTCCCGCTGTCGACCATGCCACTATCAAACTGCCCTTTCCCGCTGTCGACCCTGCCACTATCAAACTGCCCTTTCCTGCTGTCCACCCTGCCACTATCAAACTGGCCTTTCCTGCTGTCGACCCTGCCTCTATCAAACTGCCCTTTCCTGCTGTCGACCCTGCCACTATCAAACTGGCCTTTCCCGCTGTCGACCATGCCACTATCAAACTGGCCTTTCCTGCTGTCGACCTGCCACTTTCAAACTGGCCTTTCCCGCTGTCGACCCTGTCACTATCAAAATAGCCTTTCCTGCTGTGTACCCTGCCACTTTCAAACTGCCCTTTCCTGCTGTCGACCGTGCCACTTTCAAACTAGCCTTTCCTGCTGTCGACCTGCCACTTTCAAACTGGCCTTTCCCGCTGTCGACCCTGCCACTATCAAACGTGCCTTTCCTGCTGTCGACCCTGCCACTATCAAACTCGTCTTTCCCGCTGTCGAAGCCTGCCACTATCAAACTGCCCTTTCCTGCTGTCGACCCTGCCACTATCAAACTGGCCTTTCCTGCTGTCGACCCTGCCACTATCAAACTAGCCTTTCCCCGCTGTCGACACTGCCACTATCAAACTCGTCTTTCCCGCTATCAAAGCCTGCCACTATCAAACTGGCCTTTCCCCGCTGTCGACCCTGCCACTATCAAACTGGCCTTTCCCTGCTGTCGACACTGCCACTATCAAACTCGTCTTTCCCGCTGTCGAAGCCTGCCACTATCAAACTGCCCTTTCCTGCTGTCGACCCTGCCACTATCAAACTGGCCTTTCCTGCTGTCGACCTGCCACTATCAAACTGGCCTTTCCCCTCTGTCGAAGCCTGCCACTATCAAACTGCCCTTTCCTGCTGTCGACCCTGCCACTATCAAACTGCCCTTTCCTGCTGTCGACCCTGCCACTATCAAACTGGCCTTTCCTGCTGTCGAAGCCTGCCACTATCAAACTGCCCTTTCCCGCTGTCGACCCTGCCACTATCAAACTGGCCTTTCCTGCTGTCGACTCTGCCACTATCAAACTGGCCTTTCCTGCTGTCGAAGCCTGCCACTATCAAACTGCCCTTTCCTGCTGTCGACCCTGCCAATATCAAACTGGCCTTTCCCCGCTGTCGACCCTGCCCCTATCAAACTAGCCTTTCCCCGCTGTCAAAACCTGCCACTATCAAAGTGGCCTTTCCCACTGTCGACCGTGCCACTATCAAACTGCCCTTTCCTGCTGTCGACCCTGCCACTATCAAACTGCCCTTTCCCGCTGTCGACCATGCCACTATCAAACTGCCCTTTCCCGCTGTCGACCCTGCCACTATCAAACTGCCCTTTCCTGCTGTCGACCCTGCCACTATCAAACTGGCCTTTCCTGCTGTCGACCCTGCCTCTATCAAACTGCCCTTTCCTACTGTCGACCCTGCCACTATCAAACTGCCCTTTCCTGCTGTCGAACCTGCCATATCAAACTGCCCTTTCCTGCTGTCGACCCTGCCACTATCAAACTGCCCTTTCCTGGTGTCGACCCTGCACTATCAAACTTGCCTTTCCTTCTGTCGACCCTGCCACTATCAAACTGGCCTTTCCTGCTGTGGACCCTGCCACTATCAAACTGGCCTTTCCCCTCTGTCGAAGCCTGCCACTATCAAACTGCCCTTTCCTGCTGTCGACCCTGCCACTATCAAACTGCCCTTTCCTGCTGTCGACCCTGCCACTATCAAACTGGTCTTTCCCACTGTCGACCCTGCCACTATCAAACTGGTCTTTCCCACTGTCGAAGCCTGCCACTATCAAACTGGCCTTTCCTGATGTCGACCCTGCCACTATCAAACTGGCCTTTCCTGCTGTGTACCCTGCCACTATCAAACTGGTCTTTCCCACTGTCGAAGCCTGCCACTATAAAACTGGCCTTTCCCCGCTGTCGAAGCCTGCTGCTATCAAACTGGCCTTTCTCGCTGTCAAAGCCTTCCACTATCAAACTGGCCTTTGCTGCTGTCGACCCTGCCACTATCAAACTGGCCTTTCCCACTGACGAAGCCTGCCACTATCAAACTGGTCTTTCCCACTGTCGAAGCCTGCCGCTATCAAACTGGCCTTTGCCGCTGTCAAAGCCTGCTGCTATCAAACTGGCCTTTCCCCTCTGTCGAAGCCTGCCACTATCAAACTGGCCTTTCCTGCTGTCGACCCTGCCACTATCAAACTGGTCTTTCCCACTGTCGAAGCCTGCCACTATCAAACTGGCCTTTCCTGCTGTCGACCCTGCCACTATCAAACTGGTCTTTCCTGCTGTGTACCCTGCCACTATCAAACTGGTCTTTCCCACTGTCGAAGCCTGCCACTATCAAACTGGCCTTTCCTCGCTGTCAAAGCCTTCCACTATCAAACTGGCCTTCGCTGCTGTCGACCCTGCCACTATCAAACTGGCCTTTCCCACTGTCGAAGCCTGCCACTATCAAACTGGTCTTTCCCACTGTCGAAGCCTGCCGCTATCAAACTGGCCTTTCCCGCTGTCAAAGCCTGCTGCTATCAAACTGGCCTTTCCACTCTGTCGAAGCCTGCCACTATCAAACTGGCCTTTCCCACTGTCAAAGCCTTCCACTATGAAACTGGCCTTTGCTGCTGTCGACCCTGCCACTATCAAACTGGCCTTTCCCACTGACGAAGCCTGCCACTATCAAACTGGTCTTTCCCACTGTCGAAGCCTGCCGCTATCAAACTGGCCTTTGCCGCTGTCAAAGCCTGCTGCTATCAAACTGGCCTTTCCCCTCTGTCGAAGCCTGCCACTATCAAACTGGCCTTTCCTGCTGTCGACCCTGCCACTATCAAACTGGTCTTTCCCACTGTCGAAGCCTGCCACTATCAAACTGGCCTTTCCTGCTGTCGACCCTGCCACTATCAAACTGGTCTTTCCTGCTGTGTACCCTGCCACTATCAAACTGGTCTTTCCCACTGTCGAAGCCTGCCGCTATCAAACTGGCCTTTCCCGCTGTCAAAGCCTGCTGCTATCAAACTGGCCTTTCCACTCTGTCGAAGCCTGCCACTATCAAACTGGCCTTTCCTGCTGTCGACCCTGCCACTATCAAACTGGCCTTTCCCGCTGTCGAAGCCTGCCGCTTTCAAAATGGCCTTTCCCCTTTGTCGAAGCCTGCCACTATCAAACTGGCCTTTCCTGCTGTCGACCCTGCCACTATCAAACTGGTCTTTCCCACTGTCGAAGCCTGCCACTATCAAACTGGCCTTTCCTGCTGTCGACCCTGCCACTATCAAACTGGCCTTTCCTGCTGTGTACCCTGCCACTATCAAACTGGTCTTTCCCACTGTCGAAGCCTGCTGCTATCAAACTGGCCTTTCCCCGCTGTCGAAGCCTGCCACTTTCAAACTGGCCTTTCCCTTCTGTCGAAGCCTGCCACTATCAAACTGGCCTTTCCTGCTGTCGACCCTGCCACTATCAAACTGGCCTTTGCCCACTGTCGAAGCCTGCTGCTATCAAACTGGTCTTTCCGGCTGTCGAAGCCTGCCACTATCAAACTGGCCTTTCGCCGCTGTTGAAGCCTGCTGCTATCAAACTGGTCTTTCCTGCTGTCGACCCTGCCACTATCATACTGGCCTTTCCCCGCTGTCAAAGCCTGCTGCTATCAAACTGGCCTTTCCCGCTCTCGAAGGCTGCCACTATCAAACTGGCCTTTCCCTGCTGTCGAAGCCTGCCACTATCAAACTGGCCTTTCCCACTGTCGAAGCCTGCTACTATCAAACTGGCCTTTCCCACTGTCAAAGGCTGCCGCTATCAAACTGGTTTTTCATGCTGTCGAAGCCTGCTGCTATCAAACTGGCCTTTCCCCGCTGTCGAAGCCTGCCACTATCAAACTGGCCTTTCCCCGCTGTCAAAGCCTGCTGCTATCAAACTGGTCTTTCCTGTTGTCGAAGCCTGCCACTATCAAACTGGTCTTTCCTGCGGTCAACCCTGCCACTATCGAACTGGCCTTTCCGACTGTCGAAGCCTGCTGCTATCAAACTGGCCTTTCTCCACATGCAAAGCCTGCTGCTATCAAACTGGCCTTTCCCGCTGTTGAAGCCTGCTGCTACCAAACTGGCCTTTCCCGCTGTCGAAGCCTGCTGCTATCAAACTGGCCTTTCCCGCTGTCGAAGCCTGCTGCTATCAAACTGGCCTTTCCTTGCTGTTGAAGCCTGCTGCTATCAAACTGGCCTTTCCCGCTGTCGAAGCCTGCTGCTATCAAACTGGCCTTTCTCCACATGCAAAGCCTGCTGCTATCAAACTGGCCTTTCCCGCTGTTGAAGCCTGCTGCTACCAAACTGGCCTTTCCCGCTGTCGAAGCCTGCTGCTATCAAACTGGCCTTTCCCGCTGTCGAAGCCTGCCACTATCAAACTGGCCTTTCCCGCTGTTGAAGCCTGCTGCTATCAAACTGGCCTTTCCCGCTGTCGAAGCCTGCTGCTATCAAACTGGCCTTTCTCCACATTCGAAGCATGCTGCTATCAAACTGGCCTTCCCCGGGGTAGGCCTCCTCTCTTATGTAAAGCAGGGCATATGTAGCGATTGTGTTAGCAATACCGATGCACCTTGACCATCCCAAAGACTGTCACCACTATCTGTTAACTTGTTCTTTGAGAAGGTATTTTCTTTCACTCACTCAGGCTACTCTGCCCACCACAGTACGTCTGCATTCCATCGGCTTCCCATGAGTTGGTCAGGTTCTTGTTGCATGGGGTAGGCTTTGCCAGTTGGTAGACTCTTTAAGAGTCGCCCACAGTTGCAGGACGCACAAGAGAATCCGAGTGCAAGAGTTGGCCGAAGTTATGGGTTATCTGATTCCCATTGTATGAATCCAACTAAACTGGGATAAGATCCCTTGGTTGTCCTTATTACTAGAAAATATCACCAGCGATACTGCGAATGCTCTGCCCCCAATGAACCAGAAACAAGTAGCTTTGAGATCGGTGGCTTTTAGAAATGTGTGACCCTCGACACCATCCGAGTGAATCTCTAGGGTCCTTCATAATCCAGTGTATCGTGGACAGAGCTGCCATTCTTATCCTGCCATAGTGTGTGTTCCTCATCATTCTGAAATGTGCTCTTAGTCGCACCTGTAGCAAGGTTCCAAACACTGCGGAATTCTAGAGGAAGCCGTCAGATACATTCTATAAAGGGGGCAGTGATTATTATCTGGAAATGGACATTCTGTATTTTCCAAAGACTTGCAAAAAGCGCAAGGCCACACTGAGCCAGGCTCCAACTCGACTCCGTGTATGTTTTAGTGAAGACACCATCAGAACACATTCACTGCCTGTCGTTATATTCGGCTGCGTTTGCACAGTTAGAATGTGGATGGCTTCCTGCCATAGACTCAAGGAGGGTGTATAGTGGTAACGCCCTCCTGCTGTGCCAGTGGAGAGGAAGGGCTGGAAGCTCATTGGTTAACTCTCTTTTACTCCTACGCCCCGTCCCCTCTGTGCCATACTGATGGGAGTCTGTCCCACGTGGACAGGACCAGAGCTTTTTGCGCCACAAAAACAATGTTCGCTGTAAATGTGTTGTGCGCCTGCGCACGCCTGCCCACACTGACTCCGCCCACCGCCTCAGACCAGCGGGAGTAGCGTTTCCTCAACAAGTTTGAAACCTTGCTGATGCCTCGAGCCATGGCAGAGTATTCTAAGGTGTGTATTAGTGAGTTGGGCTGCCTCTGCCAAAGGTCCCATTGCCTAAGCAGCCAACAGCCCTGACCTCAGATCTGACCGACCCACCAAGGCGAGGATTCGTCAAGTGAAGCTCAGAGTGGCATTCCTCATTCAGCTGAGGACTTCCACAACAGGATGCGTGGCCTGGCAGAGTTACCAGAAGTTCCCACCCCTGAAAAGCCACAACAAGGGTCAGGCATCCTCTACCAGGCCTTCAGATCGTCTGCTAGAACCAGAGCAAATATTCCAATAGATGTTTTGGTGGAAGCTTGCAAGATCTGGCAGAAACGCCACTCCGTCTAAGCCAACAGGCAACTTGAGTGGCACTACAGGCCCCCCACTTCTGAGAAATTGTGGATTATCACTCATCCACAGCCATCTCGGCTGTGTAGCCTTGGCATCGCTCTATGCTAAGCCTTCTATTGCCGGCTGTACCTCCTCTTCTCCAAACCTCTGGAGGATTATGGTTGCACGGTCTACACAAAATCCTCTGTGCACTTCAGGCAGGCCAATGTCGATGCCCCTCTGTCTACTGCTAATGGAAAGGTTTAGAGGGGGATCAGTGACTCTCAGGATGTTCTCCCTCTGGAGAAGTAGCAAGCCTTTCAATCAGGCATGGTAGAAGCCAAGCTCACCGTTCAGTACCTTATGGAGGCTTCCGCCCACCACATTGATACCTCCAGTAGAGGCATGGCCTTGAGCATCAAGTGCGCTGGGTGGCCTGGACTAATGCGACCAACGTTATACGGGAGGTTCAACACAGGATACTGGGCCTTCCCTT
Organism: Ambystoma mexicanum; assembly: GCF_040938575.1. Taxonomy (NCBI): domain Eukaryota; kingdom Metazoa; phylum Chordata; class Amphibia; order Caudata; family Ambystomatidae; genus Ambystoma; species Ambystoma mexicanum. Next base: position 20,883,426 of record NC_090940.1, read on the forward strand.
TTAACAGTCAGGATTTGTTTCATCCATCCACAGACAAAGAGCTAAATAAAAGTAAGACTTCCACCCAAGTCTCTTGTGGTCCTCTCCAAGCCTGGACATAAATCCTTTCCACTGTACTCCTCCAGTGAGGCTTGGCTGAAGTCCTTTGGCGGGTTTTGTGACTACCTGGAAAGGAACGCCATAAATCCCGACCGGTCTCCCAGCGACCATAGAAGGAAAGAGCCTCACACCTCTTCCAGGGGCTTCTTCGCCGATCTTCCTGTACAGCTTCAGCAGATCAGCCCGGTGCCCCTAACACTAGTCGCTGCAGGCTCCCGCGTCACCTTTTCTCACTGGCAGACCATCTCTCGGGACCCTTGACACTTTCCATAATATCCAAGAGCTACAGTCTTTCTGTTCCTCTTCACTCTCCTCGCTCTCCCCCACTCACCCAGATATGATCAACTCCCCTTCTGGCAGAGGTCAACAAGCTCCTGTCCATAGAAGCAATAGAGGCCGCTCCCCCGGACAAGTGGTACTGGGGTTTCTACCCCCTCTATTCTCTGTGCTCAAGAAGAACCAGGCTGGCCCGCGTGCAACATTAGATCTTTCTACCTTCAATCTTCTCTCCCCACTGAAAAGCTCAAGATGGGCATGTTCCCATCTGGGAGCCCTATCGGAGATTCCGGAGGTTGTCCAGTAGCGGAAGTCTTTTCAGCACAGGGCTCTGCATTTCAGATTCAACTCGGCTTCCAGAGTATGTATGTTTGCAAACTATTTTCTCAAACGTATGAACACAGAAGGAAGAGAGTTCTCATCCAAACCGACAGTTCCACCTCCATGTTTTACCTGAACAAGAAGGGGTGCTGGGGGCAGACCCCTTCACGCGTGACTGCTGACAATGAGCATTTGGGACTGGGATATCAAGCATCACATTGCTCAGAGAGACGTTGCCAGATCGTGAGTGGCAGATCTGGCAACGTAACTCTGGCACTGCATGCTGGAGGCCATTTCTGCACAATGGGCTCACTCATGAGTAGACCTCTTTGCCACGCTTGAGAAAAACAAGTTCACTCTCTTTGTTTCCAGGGGAGCACTGGGCAGGAACATGTTGGGTGATGCTGTATTGATCCAATGGTACTTTTCTGGTTCTCCCATCTGATGGGAGCTCGGAGGGAGGGTCTGATTCCCCTTCTGGTGACCTTTATTCTCCTACAGCAATAGCAGGGCAGAGTTCCCCCCACCCTCCCACTTTGGGCCCCCCTCTCCATTACTGAGTTTAGCAGCATGGATCCTGAGCAGCTTCCCCTAGGCCATCTCAGGTTATCAGCAGAAAACCCAGAACTAATGCAAGCAGCCTGAAGGCATCTACCCGGGCCTAGTTCAGAAGAAAGTGGACCAGGTTCTGTTGCTGGGCACTGAACAAGCAATTCAATCCCCTGACATGTCCCCTCAAAGAGTTTCATTCCTTTATCTCCCATTAGTTGGCCTCTGGTATCTCTGTTGGCTCCTGTCGGTCATATCTGTCAGCTATCAGGGTCTAGCACGCCACCCAGTATATGTATTTTTACTGTTAAGGAGTGTTACACAAATTGCTGTCTGTGACAGAACCTGGAAAAGCCCACCTAGGATGCCAGGGCTGTACCTCTTAGGTATACCCTGAACTACCCAAAGGTTTGGTAGCTATGGCTGAGCAGCCTGGCTTAGTCTAGGTGGGATGAGGGCTGTAGCAAGGCACACAGTACTCAAAGTATGCAATTGTTTCAAGGAAACACGGACACACTAGGAGTTATATAAAAATAGTGATTTATTTTAAATACACTAAGGCTTTAGAAGCAAATCAGTTAAGTACTATTCACACTGTAAAATCACAGTAGAATTCAAACGTATGTAAAGCAACACAAAGGGAGAGAAACTACTGACATCAAACAAGCAAAGTTTAGATCAACACTTGCAACTTCAGTTTAGCAATGGGTGGTTGACCCCAATGGGACCCAGGGTGCCCGGGAGAGGGCTGCAAGTAACAGCTTAACTGCAGCCCTCGAAGAACACAAGAACAGCACAGCGAGACCAAGGTAAGTAGCTAGGCTTGGGATGGTACCTTTGCAATGAAGAACTTGGTGCAGCAGGATGGTCCCCACTGTGAGGCGACAGTTGCCCCTGGTTTGGGTTTCTTGGCCTCTGCAGCTGAAGAAAGACCTTTGGAGGGAACAGACAGATGCACTCGAGCAGTGGATGTCCAGCAGTGGATTTCCAGGGCACTGGTGTGCTGAAACCCTTCACCAAAGAAACAAAAGGTGAACTCCAGGGGAGGAAAAGCTAACCAGTCATCTCTGGAACTGTAAAGTGTAGAACAACCGGTCGTTAGGTAACCAATCTGATCAGTAGAGCTAACACGTGGGAAGGGCAGAATGAAGGTGAGTGACTAACGATTCAATAATCACTCTTTGTGTCAGCTTAATATTCGCACATTTTATTTAAACAGGTGAGCATCTCTGGGAGCTCGTATCAAAAAGTTATCTTGTTCTAAAAGCTTTGTTAAAAATGGAAATACATAATGTGAAAGAATCTTAAACTCAAGAGGCAATAATGGAATCAAAAATACAATACAATATGAATGCTACCTAATAACTAAAAAGTAAATCATACCCAGATTACACAGTACAGCATGAAAACAGGGCATAACATATGCACTACAAAAATACTTTCACAAACTTAGACATATAACAAATTTGGTATGCAAGTTAAGAAGAGCAATGTTCTAATGTTCTATTCTGGCCCAACATGTTTCTTTCCCGTATTAAAAAGGGGTTGCAATTCATTTGGGGGAAATTCTTCAGGGGATTTTATTATTGGGTAGCTGTGTCTCTGTGGTTCATGCTCCATACAAGAAAAAGAAAATGTGTGTATGTTGTCCTTCTGTCGTAAGGCTCTGTCGTAAGGCTCTGCAAGAAAGGGATGGGGCAACAGATTCATTGTTGCTTCATTCTTCACCAAATGGACATGTATTGTGCAGCGCTAATGAATAGCTCTCCTATAATACTCATGCACTTGCCGGAATTATATCATTTATCTCTGGCAGTGGAGCTGTAGGGGTCTCGGTCCTCCATTCCAGCTATGGCCTAAGAGGGTCTAAGGAAATGGAAATAGACTAGATATGAGTGACTGTTGCTCACTGTACTCTATTTGAAAAAGGCTCATAGTGTTCAGTCATACTTAATTAGTAGTGGAGGAATTCGATGTAAGATTGCTAACGGTAGAGCAATGAGGTACCTTACGTAAGATAGGCAGTCCATTTGGTAGGTCATGGGGCTGTCCGCAATGGAGTACAATCAATCCGTCTCCTCTCGCTTAAGGATATGTCTAGTCAACCTCATCAGAGATCTGTGAAGTGACAGTGTATAGCTCGGTTGGTAATGAACAGTGAGATTGACACATTGCATACAATGGATATTCACAATTATGGTGAACATTTGGGAGTCTCTACTTTGTGGACAATCATTTCGCTGGGAGAATGCCAGTGTCTCTCTCTGCAGACGTATGATTTAAATAAATTGTGATTCTAGATCCTGTGCTTATTTCCTGTAGAGCCTAAACTCTTTTAGTGGCTGATAACAGCTGACATGTACATGCAGTATACTGAACTGTAGTGACATGCATGTAGTATGTGAACATGCAATCGACTCTCTATGTGCGCATCCAGATTTTGAATCATGGGTTCTGGCTCTGGACCCCATGGTTGCTGTTACAGCATGTATCAGTCCTTGGGCATAAACTCCGGCACCTAATGCGCGGGGTAAAGAAGAAATTGTACTGTTTGGGAAACGGAATCCGGATTTCTGTAGGGCGGGAAAACAGAAAGCTACTGATTAATTCAACGTTCTAGTAGAATCGTACTTTCGTACAAGTGTGTGTCACGTAAACAAGCAACGGGTACTCACTTTCGTTGAAGCTCTACGTGGTCTAGAACTGAAACGCTGCCCTATGGATTCTCTGTTGGTTGCCGTCTGACCGCTGGTGTCAGTTATGATATTGATATGATATTTTATTTCTATCGCGCTCATACACAAGTGTTTCAGAGCGCGACAAGGCAAGGGAGGGGAACAGGGGAGAACAAAACAGCGATCTCACTAGGCCCAGTGACATTGAGAACGCGCAAGTGCATGGGAGAGGGGGAGGGGAAAAGTGCATGGAAGGGGGGGAGGGGAGAAGTGGAGAGTGCGAATCAAGGGAGAAAACAGATAAATAACAATAAACAAATAATAAAGGCATCAAACAATGGTAGTGCAGTCAGCAAGGGGCAAGTGCTGGGCTTAGGGCAGCAGACAAAGTGTGTCTGATAAGTGGAGAAAAAGTTGTGGGGACTGTATGGGTACGGATACAGACCCCAGTGCAAGGGGTGGCCAGGGGGTGGCAGAGTGATCAGGTACCTGGGCCCCGGAAGACAGTGGGTAGGCCAGGTGCACAGTGCCAAGAGAGAACAAATCAGCAGGGGGGAAGGGGACCAAGGCAGAGGCAAAGATGAAGGTATTGAGGTGCTTCCGGGACCAGAGATGGTTCTCCTCAAGTTTCAGAGTGGCAGAGAGGCTGTTCCACAGGGAGGCCCCAGCCGAAGAGAGAGATCTACCCCCAGCTCGTTTTTTGAGAAACAACTAACCCTGGGGGAGTTGGAAGTAGAGGAGCAAAGAACTCGAGAAGGGAGGTATTTGCAGAGGGATAGCTGAAGGTATTTTGGACCAGACCCAGAAAGCCTTGTGGACAATGCAGAGGGTTTTGAATTTAATCCTTGCATCCACTGGAAGCCAATGGGATATTTCTCAATGTGTGAGTCAATCACGTGATATATTGGTCATGTGGACGCGGTTAGGCGGCCATCCTGCTCTGGGAATTGTAGTTGGATCAGGCCCCTGTACGGGCTTTTAACACAAAGAACGGACCAAGTGTCAATTTGTGTGTATCAGGCTTGTTGCAATTGTTAATAGAAGGCTGAACCAGATCCTTTTTGTTGTGTCTCAGCAAATAAACATGATTATCAATGTTCTTCTTGTGTCTGGCTAATTCTGTCGATTTTAGCACGGTAGCACTGAGGGATCAAAACTAAACACACAGTGTCGCATTGGGTGACCATGATCTGGTACTGGACTCCGTTCTGTCCGGTGATTTCTATACATCATGTTGGTTCGTTCCGTCTAGTACTAATTGACTAGATGCCAGGCCATCCTGCTTCAGGAAGTGTAGTTAGGTCAGGCACCTGGATGGGCTGCCAACACGAAAAACGGACTAAATGTCCATTTCTGTGTGTCAGGCCTGTTGTAATTGTTAATAGAAGGCTGATACAGATATTCTTCATTGTGTCCCAGCCATCACCTCTTTGTTTTTGCTTTGTCACCCCGAGTGGGACGGGTATGCCCAGACGTGGGTCCCGTGCCTGCTGGGCCTAGAGACCCAAGCTACTCCTCACTGATGAGCCCCAACAAGGGCGAAACATGTTTAGGGATGCTTGTGGTCTCGTGCAAAAGGGATGTGACCTAGCAGTTCGGGCTGGACTGCCCCTTTTGGGGTGGGGCCAAGCCTGATTTGCATATGGTCTTTCTCCTTCTGTAATGGCTTGGCAGGGGAAGAACGATGGTCTGGAGGGTTGCCCCGAGCATTGCCAGTGGTTAAGATTCAGTCTAAACCTTCCAGCCATCACCTCTTTGTTTTTGATGATGGCAGCCTGTGACAAAAATCCCCCAAAGGTGATGCAAAAAGGTACACTGCCACCAGCCTATAATATGTACTTGCCACAGTAACTAAAGGTTACTGGAACAGTGACAAAAGGGAGACAATGGGCCTTGTTAGAAGGTTGGTGGTAACACGCCAGTGCCACCGGCAGCTTGCTGCAAACCCCGTAACACTGTTTCTGCCGCCTAAGTTCCTGGTGCCACCGGGACATAACAAGTCCCTGCAGACCAGGATCTCAGTCAGCAGAAATTGTACGTCCCCATTCCCATAGAGTCCCATTGGACTCCATGGGAGTGGGGAGATGGAGGCACTGGCACTGTTAGCAACGGTGCCGGTGCTTCTGTGAAAACTGTGCCTACTGGGGCCAATGCGCCCAGCAGGTCAGCCCCTGCCAGGCCCAGAGACCCTGACAGTCACAGTTCTAGTCTGCTGGTCTGGAATCAGTGCCAGTACGTTGCTACCGGCACCCTTAATTCCAGACTGGCAGACTTATAATCAGGTGCAATGTTTCCCCCCAGCACTCCACACGAGGTGGGGTGGGCTGATCTTACAAAATAAAATACAGGAGGGGCACAAGGGTGTCCCTTTGCCCTGGTAACAGGTGTTATCACAGGTAGAAGAAAAAGGGAAGCTCAAGGAGCTCCGGCAACACTGCACAGAAAGTGCTGTGTGCTGTAATACAATAATTTTATATGCCAGAACACATGGGGAAAAGCATAACTCCAGTAAAACAATCAAAAGGAGATATAAAGGGTTCCCAAGTACAGAGTACAAGAATGAGTAAGTGTGGAAAAGGTTCCTCAAGAGTCCAGCAAAAGGTGCTGGGAGACAAACAGGTGGAGAGAATTTCACTCAAAAAGGAAATCTACTCTAACACTTGCCCCCCAGACTAAGGGACAGGAGGATTTAATCTACTCCTGGATGGATCTCCTTACTCCAGTCATTCATACTTCCTGGGGAATCCATCGGCATTCTTATGTTGGGTTCCTGACCCATGCTCTATGGTGAAGTCAAACCCTTACAGGTTTATAGACCACCAAAGCACTTTAGGATATCTCTCTTCATCTGAATCAGTCATCTCAGAGGTTGGTGGACAGTTTGAATTCTTTTATTATTATTATTATTATTTATTTTTGGTTTTAAAAAAAGTCCTTTACAAAAGTTAAAACGAGATGAATGAGAAATAGAAACAATAATATACATAGTTTCACTCAAAATAGAATTCATCACATCAACAAATTCAGAAAGTATTTAAAAATAAAGTACTGATTATTATTATTATTTATTTGTCTTTTTTTTACAGTGTTCACTTGCAAATAATATTTTCCAATACGGGTAAGCCTAATCCTTACCTAACAGTCCTTAGTCTAATCAATATTCAAACACAGAAAAAGGTTTCACATAGAGCCCTTACTTCAAGATTGGTTTAAAAGGTCGTTAATACGAACATAATCGATCTCCATGTCCCCCAATACCTCATCAAAATAATTTTAAACACACGCATATGAGCATAATAAGTTACAGAGAACATTTATCTCAAAGATTAATTAATCCACATTTATTCAACAAGAATCTCACTATTGCCAGTTAGAGACCAACATTATTACTATATAACGTTAAATGCATCCAAATCGACTTGCTCATGATTCTCAACAAATCTCCCAAAGTATTTCACTCTACACGGGGTCAGAGCTTTACACTCCATCAGCAAATACCTCCAATTTTCAATTATGCCCACCATTTTACAATGCCTACAAGGGATGGAGGCAACGGGGAACTTTCCACGAATGTCCATAATCTCGCCCGTTTGTAGCACGTTAAAGCGGAACCTCATAAAATCATTTCTCCATTTTTTATTAGGGAAGTTCACTAAATATGGTCCCGGGTTACCCAAACATTTATAGTGAGATACCAGCTGGTGATAGAGAGTAGATTCAGATACATCATGCATTGTAGATGCCCAGTCAGCATATTGTAATAATTGCTTCACTCATTGGGTATTTCCCATTAAAGTTTCTGTGTCACAAACCAGCAAGTTTACATAGAAAAACTGATTTAGACAACTACTTCCTCAAATGTTGACCCAGAACATGATATAAATGTTTGCGTTCGTCCATGATCAATTTCCTATATAAGGCAAGACATTTCAACTATACTTTGGATAGATTGCAATCCAAGTTCGTACCTTAGTGCCGATAAAGGAATACATTTTGGAAGAGAGATTGCTAATGCTTGCCATATTTTAGCTTCTTTTTTTCCCAAATACAGTTTACCCGAGATAAAGAATAACTCAAGCCCGTAACACAACTTCGGTAATACCTTAAGTTTATAGAAATGCAATATAGGGACCCAAGAGTAGGCACAATATTTCCATTCGATCATTCTCATTTGTGCTACAGCTAGCTTAGACTTCACCAAAAAGTGGTTTCGTAGTTGACCAATGTTAGCTTTATCAAAAACTGGGAAGCCCAGATAAATCATTGAAATTCTGACTTCCAGTTTTTGCTTGACAATAAACCATCTATATGGACTTGGCTTTTTCCGAAGAGTGAATCGCATGACTTACTACTAAACCATTCATGGAGATATGATTAGCAAAGGCAGATACCAAGCATTGCAAACCAAGTGGAGTTTTATCCACTAGTAGGAAGTCATCTGCGTATTCACACCAGCTTATTCTGATCCCTTCAATTATTGGAGGGGATAAAGGATGCCTTCTGTAAGGGTAAGTCTATATCGACATATAGAGATTGTATAAAACAGGTGCAAAAATACTGCCCTTCCTTAACCCGTTAGAGGTCTTTATGGGAAAGGAGAGGAGGCCTAAATTATTCGGGCGGATTTGGATTTTCGATCCTTCATGTAGATGTATTAAAATAGAAAGAATCTATATTGGTAAACCTAAGGAATTTAGTTTAGTCCGTAGGAGAGCTCTGTCCACTAAATCAAACGCAAGGGATAGATCCATTGCTGTGAGATAGATAGGGGTTGCATTTTTTTTCCATGCCAGCTCTTGAAGCAAGGTTAACATAAGACCACCTACCTCCACACCAATCACTTTTCTGAAACCAAATTTTACATTTGAGATGATTGAGTTTGCATTTGACCAATCTTCAAGTTGTTTCAGGATAAGGCTTGCAAATATTTTTGATTCCGCATCTAATAAGGCGATGGGATGATAATTTAGTGGCAGAGCTCTATCACCTTTCTTATAAATTGGAACTATATAAGAGAGGTTCCAGGAACTTGGAATTTGTGAAGAGATTGACACAACTGCAAAGAGAAGGTACAAAGATTTCGCCCATGCATCAGGGTTTCCATTTAATACAATGTTGGCTGGATCATTTGGACCACAAGCAAAGGAAGAACTTGATAAAGTGATCTGGGTCCTGATCTCATCAATGGAGAATTTACAGTCCTAATAAGCTCCAATGATTGAAGCTTTAATTTTGAACGATGGAGATCAAGCTGCCTATGCCCGCCCATACCTCCTCAGGGATAGGATTTAATTGCGAAACCACAAGGGGAGCATTGTTGGCATTTATAAGTCTCCAAAATTGACGTGATGAACTGTCTTTCAAAGCTGACACATATGTTCATTATTTGTTTGTATCATGGCAGCTTTGTGGCTTTTTAGCCATTTTTTAACTATGTGTTTCAGTTTCTTAGTACCTTCCCTTCGTTGTTCCGCAACCATATCTGTCGTCCTGAGTTTTCTTAGGTGTCTATGTAATGCATTTCTTGGCTAGACGTACTGAATTATCATATGTGTGCAGATGAGTATCCAAAGCCACTGGATTTGATCTACTTTTGGTGGTTTTACCAATCAGAGATTCTATGTAAGGAATGAAATTAGAATATGTAAACGTCAGATATTTCTCTTCCAATGATGTAATATTCTGTTCTAATATAAAGACTCTATTCAATTCCTGAACATTCCTGCAATGCCAGGTCACTCGTTTTTTCGCTTGATTTACCTGTGTATTTTGTGACATGAAGGTATTAGATTTCAAATTTCTGGGAATGGATATTTCTGCCTCTAGAAACTTATGGTCGCTTACAGAAGAGGGAGTTATCACAAAAGATCTCACAAGGTCGAATAGGAAATTGGATGCATATATATAATCGATGATGGAGGATCTGGACCCCACTGACCCAGTGCGGGGATCACTGTGGAAGGTTTGAATGGAGTTTAAGGAGCACAGACCCCCTGTGTCAAAGAAGAAATTCCAGCAACGACCTTCATTGACCTCACGGGAGCCCTGCTGAGAAGGGAATTAGTAGCAATATCCGGTCCCTTGGCTGGACATGTCTAATAATAAAGAATCTGCACTTACATGTAAGATTTCTGCATTTAAGTCCCCAAGTATTAGGGCCTGAAGTCCCCTAAATGTACACATTAAATTAATTATCAATGCATCCATCTGATCAATCAGGGCTGTCAGATTTTTCCCAGGAGACCAGTAAATATTTAAGATCAAGAGAAATACTCTAGGGCTACTACCTTCAACTTCTACCATGACCCCAAGGACACAGGGAGGGACGGGGAAGGTCTCCAAAATTACTAAACCATCTCCTAGCCTAATCGTAATAAGCAATCCTCCTGAAAGACGACCTCTAGGACCTTTAATGGCCAAGAGATGGCGAGACTCAAAGCCACCAATGGGCTGGGGGGTGTCATCCAGGTTTCTTGTATCCATATTATATTTCTCTCCCTTAATTTCTGACATAATGAGAGAGAGGAGGAGAGATGGGCATGACCGTGAGAATTCCAGGAGCGTATTAATAGATCATGACTCTGGTTAAAGTTTTTGTTTTAGCGATTTGCAGTTGAGAGATGGAGTCTCGCAGGGATAGGGCAAGCCACCTCCAGCTAGGGTCTTCCACCGGCTTTGGGGGGAGACCCTGATTTATATTTACCCCCCAAGGGTACAGAAGATCTCCTGTCCTCTCTTTCTTTGTTATCGGCAGGATAAAACAGTCAATATCCAAAAATCACAGTATTATATCCCCTGCGGTTAAATTGATCTATTCCTGTCAATATCTTTTCAAAGACCATGCGAGAATGGAAAACTACTCGTACATGGTCAAAGCATGAAGGGTGAATGAAATCTATCCTCTTTAAATCTGCAGAGGATAGATTTCCCAATGATGGAATATCATTGAATAGGAGCATTACTCTCTCTCTCTATTCATTGCTGCTTGTCTACCACAATCGAATAAAGGATATAGAATGATACTCGGAAAATCAAGGTGGCATGGTTGCCTCCATTGATTATGTTTTGAGTCAGTATCAAGATATGACTTGGGCAGCCTGTTATTTGTGTCATTAGGGTCAGCAGGTGGTTCAATAATTCTTACTACTTTCTCCACATATTATCTCTTGTATCACGTATCTGGGAGACCAGAGGAGCTGTTGGTGGATTTGGGGGCGGGGGGTGTTCTTTCTCACCTTCCGCCAATTCATCCATATCTGGAACCCATTGGGCGCCTTGATGGGCTGTAACCTCCCTCCTGGGGTCCCTATCGCTAGGGTCGGAAGGATTCATCTTAGAAGCTAATATGTGCTCTACAGTCGAGCGAATAAGAAGTTCCATCGATGGACAACTGGTAAGTTGTATCGCCACTTTAGAGATGTCACTAAGTACATTTGGTATTAATTCTACGGTAGCTTGAGGCACTGTGAGTAAAGATGAGTCTGAGTCTCTGTTTAGGTCCGGAACCTTCAATGAGGGTCCGTCTTGTGGTATCTTTGAAGTATGCAGAGTATCAGCTTGCTTAAGATTAATCTTATTTTCATCAGAAGTTATCAACTTTAGCGGTTCTTTAATATTCAGGGTAGCATTACTCTGTAAGTTTAGACGCCTAAATGTTTTGAGAACAATTGATATACTCCGCGCTCATTAACCCCATTTGAGGGTTGTTTATCATAACTTTCCAACGTCATAGCTTTATTATTATTGTTTTGTTTTGGCTGCGGTTTTTCCCCTTATGGGACATTTCTTCAGAAAGAGAATTAGTAGCTAGGCACCCATCGTCCATATCAATCACTGATGGTTCTACTATTTCACAATCGAGGCCCTGTCCAAGGTTTTCCGTTTGGTCTATATCTTCCCTAATGAAATTTCGCCATGAATTTTTAGAAGAATTTCTTATTTTTACTACCCAACAAACCATTGAGATTTTTCCTTTTATTCTTATTTTTCTTTTTTTGAGGTGGTTGGACCAAGGTGTTTGTGGGGGGGGGGGGGTTCAATGGAGGGAGATATTTGTATATCTGGACCAAAGACACTTTGTATTAGCCCTGGGCCACAGTCTACACCTGCCCCAACAGGTTCCTTTGAGCCCCGAGTCGGAGGAGATTGTAAATTCAATATGGGTTTGCTAATGTTTCCCGTGGAGGAAGATTTTGCCACAGCCAATAATCTTTCTAGAAATATCTGAATATCCATAAAACAAGTGGAATGTTTTTTCAACTCCTGTAGGACTTGGTTCATCACTTGCGGCAAAAATCCTCCTTCCGGACTACATTCATTAAGCCCCTGTTCCCGAAGCCGGGAAGATGGTTCATCTAAATGCTGAGATAGAGCTAATACGAAAGCATCCACCGGGAGAAAATCCGATGGTGTATCCATGAATGACACCTCCGAGATGGTAGGTTGATTTCTTCCTGTTTGGTTGGAGGGGACCGCAAAATCTTCCACATTTTCAAAAAGGGGGTGGCCAGAATTTGAGATTGTTGAGGAGTGAACCTCCATTTCTGAGTCTAGGAGTCACTGGGGTCTGGCGGGGGTGGAGTAAGGGACATATTAAGAGCCATTCTCATTGTGTTTTTTACTGGTGTAAATAAAAGGAGCGCGGATAAAATGTCATCATACATCCGCGCCCCTTGTAACTTTGCACTACGAGTAGCTGGACCCATAAAGTTGGTTCTTGGGTTAACATATTCCACGCGAGCCCTTCTACGTGACATATTTTAATCACACGTGGAAAAATGCTAATTGCGTAAAACTATTGGAAAGGGAAATATAAGGCCACTGAGACCCTCCAGAATCAAGACAAAGTTTCCAAATTATGAGTAATGAAGCAGGTTCCTGTTTTTACTAGAAATCTGCATAAGCTGATAGAAAACACTCCCCCAGCAAACACGGCTCACTGCGCTGTGTTCAAAAACATAACACGGTTTTCGGTGCAATGTGGTTTGTCCCAAACGCACTATGCGCTCGAGGTTGCAATAATCAACATCAGTCAGCGCAAATCGCTGAAGGAGAGAAAAGGAAATAGAAAAAGATAATCCCTTTCAAATGTAGCCTCCCACGCCTCACCGCCTCACCGCCTCACCGCCTAACAGCCCACTTGCAGGCCACTTTCGGGTGCGCGTGCAGGTTCGCGTACCCTTGATGTTATGTAGGCTGTCTCGGTGAGGATTGGGGCAGAGTTACACATCACTCGGGCATTGATAGATATAAGCAGAAGAACTCCTCCTTGTTACAGTGCGGGAAGAAACTGGTGCTTCCTCTTGCCGGCACACATCTCAGGTAACAAGAACAGTTAAAGAGAATCACGTGCAGCATACAGCCAAACAGCCCACTTGCAGGCCACTTCCGGGTGCGCAGTATGAATTCTGAAAATAGTACCATACAAATATGGCCTAAACTTCTTCAACGACCACACAATGGCATAACACTCATGTTCAGTTGTTTCCCACCTCTTTTCCCTATCTTTAAAATTCTTGCTGATGAAGCAGATGGGCTGCTCCCTGCTTTTGTAATCCATTTGACTCAAGTCTGCCGCAATACCTGTATTGGATGCATCTATATGCACCCGGAAGGGTTGTCCATAATCTGGAGCTCTCAGCACTGGTGCTTGGCACAATGCATCTTTCAGCCCCTGAAAAGCTTTATGGCACCCCTCATTCCATTTCACCTTCCTGGGGTACTTTGGAGAGGAAATGGTATTCAATGGTGCGGCTATAGTTCCATAGTCAGCTATGAAATTCCTGTAGTAGCCAGTGAGGCCCCAGAAGGCTCTCAACTGAGTTTGAGTAGTGGGGGTCTCCCAGTCTTGTACTGCTTGTACTATACTGGGTAAGGCCTTTCTCTCACCCCCTCCTGCCTCGCTGAAGGGCCTGCAACACATGTTCAAGATGATAAAAATGTTCTTCCCAGGTAGGGCTGAACACTGCAATGGCATCCAATTATGCCATGCAGAAGTTCTCTAGCCCACTCAGGACATGATTCACCAATCTTTGAAAAGTGGCAGGTGCATTCTTCAGCCTAAAAGGCATTACCTTGAATGGGTAGATGCCTTCTGGAGTACAGAATTCTGTCTTCTCCTTGGCATCACCTGACAAGGCTATTTGCCATGTGCTGAATAATTTTGCTGACCCCAGCTTATCTGTTCTGGGCAATGGAGGTGCATTGGTCTTGGTGACTGCATTCAAAGCCCTGTAGTCCACACAAAATCTAAGCTCCCTAGTTCCCGCCTTTGGTAATAGCACCACTGGACTAGACCAAGGGCTACTGGAGTGTTCAATTACTCCAAGGTCAAACATCTTGTTGACTTCTGTCGTGATGTGATGTCTCACAGTATCTGACATCCTGTAACCCCTGCATTTCACAGGGACACCATCACCAGTTTCAATGTCAAGCTGGCTCCAAGGAGTCCGGCCTGGTGTAGTAGAAAACATGGGGGCAAACTGAGTTAACATAGCTTTGCACTCCCCTTGCTGTTTGAGTGTCAGTTTAGTAGAGGATTCTACCCCTTCTACTGAGCTATCTTAAGGGTGTCCTTGAAGAAGATCAGGGCGAGGCTCACTTTCCTCCTCGTCTTGGCCAGATGCTAGGAGCAAGCACCCATCTCTGCCCTGGGGACATAATCCTCCAGAGAGTTGGTGTGAAAGACCCTACAGGCCTCCTTGGGTTTGCCCATTTCCACCAAATAATTAACCACTCCAAGTTTGCCTACAACTTTGAAGGATCCAGTCCACTTATCTTGTAGGGCTCTACGGCCTACTGGGACCAGGACCATAACTTGCTGGTGTGGAGTAAACTCCATCATGTTAGCCTTCTGGTCATACCAATATTTCACCAGAGCGTATCCAGCTTTCAGGTTCTCGGTAGCTTCAGACATCCCAAGTGCCATTCTTTTCCTCAGGCCTAGCACATAGTCAGTGATATTCACTGGCTTGGAAGCTGGAGAAGCCTCCAGACCCCCCTTGATCAGAACCGTAGGGCCTCTGACCTGATGTTCATAGAGGAGTTCAAATGGGCTGAATCCAACACCTGCAGGAGGGACTTCTCTATTAGCAAACAGAAGGCATGGCAGTAGAATGTCCCACTTCCAGCAAAGGGTTCTTCTAAAGCTCCTATCTTGCTCTTCATAGTCCTGTTGAACCTTTCTACCAGCACATTAGTGTGTGGATGGTAGGCAGCTGAGGACTTGTAGGTTACCCAACAGGTGTTCCACATGGCTTGCATGTAGTGGGACATAAAGGTGGTCCCCCGTCAGAAATAACCTCCTTAGGAAATCCTACTCTGGTAAAAATACCAAGTAGGGCGTTGGCAACTGTCTGAGCAGTGACAGTTCTCATAGGAATGGTTTTAGGGTACCTAGTGGCACAGTCCACTACAACAAGAATAAATCTGTTGCCTGGGGAGGTGGGAGGATCTAAGGGGCCAACAATATCAATCCCTACCCTCTCAAAAACCATTCCCACAACTGGGAGAGGCACAAGAAGTGCCACATTCTTGGCTTCACTTTTGCCAGCCAACTGACAATGTGGCCGTTTTTCAGTGCTTATCCAATGATGCACCCATCAGGTGCTAGTAGAAATACAGCGATAACCTTTCTTGCATCTTCTTGGTACAAAAGTGACCAGAAAGGGGTACCTCACGAGCCAATTGCAGAAGTAGAGGACTTACTGCTTGGGGTACCATCTGTCTCCTGTGGTCCCCGGGAGTAGACTCTACAGGCTCACTACATAGGAGGTCATCCTCCCAATAGAGCCTGTGCTTCCCAGGGTCTTGCCCTTTAAGCTGGGACACAGCTTGCTGTTGCAAGCCTTCAAGAGAGGGACACTCTCTTTGTCCCATGCTGAAGTCTGCCCTAGACGGTCCACTTTCTGCAAGGAAAGTCTGCGGATCAGGATCGTCTCTACGATCCAGATCCTCCAAGCAAGGTAGAATCGCCTCCATCTCTGTGTCACCAGTAGGTGGGTCTGAGCACAGTACCAGTCACCTATGCCTGAACACTGACAGTCATCTCATTATATTTTATGGGGAGGGCCTCCAGCAAGCTTGGTGGGCCCCAGGAAAGCCTTCGCTACTTCTTCTGAGTTAAGCTCTCATACACCACAGGTATGCTGACCTCAGTGTCTCTAATGGCAGACGTATCTTGACCATTGATGAGCACACTGTCCTTAAAATATTCTTTTGTATTATCAGAGGTGGTCAAAATGGAAATAAGGCAAGTTACCTGCTGTAGCCGATGCACCTACAATCCCTTGGGCTGGAACGCCATTAAAATATAGCAAAATCACAAGTGAAATTTGTAAACTCTGCCTGGCTGGAGAAGGTTCTTGGAATCTTTTGCTGTGCGTTCTCACATTGGAGTAATGGATAAGGGCGCCCCTTAACATGCATGTGTGGAAGCGACAGCATCCCTCGTAGCTGCCAATGCAGCCACTTTTATATAACAAATGAAGTTGTACTTACTGTTAACATCATTGCTGTTTATGCAATTTTTCAAAATACCCAACACTCCAAGTGTAACATTGAGCAATGGAGGGGGCGTGCCAGCACAATTTTACCTTTGTGGGTGTGGTTTAGGCTATGGGTCTTTAACGTAATTTAAAATGTTTGGTAACTTCGTAGAGTTGGTTGGACTGTACAATGCATATGAATATTTTGAGATGTGTGGATATAGCTATAGATGTCCTGCTGTTGTTTGAAGTACTGTTTCACAGTAATAGTCATACCTTGTATTTAAAATATAATGAATGTAAAGATGACTTATAAGCATCACAGTTATGCATTGTGTGACATACTTTGCAGGTGTTTCTCCTGGTAGTACTGGGCGTGCAGCAGAATGTCGTCAAAGACACATGATAAAACCTGCAGGGATGCCATTTGCCTGCTTAGCACTGAGCAGCTTCTGTAAAGAATGGACACCTTTACCGCTGTGAAACAGTGTGCACCTTTGGCGCACAGTTTTTGTTCTCACCCTTCTATAGATTTGGGTATGTTTTCACATACGCATTCAGATTTACTCGTCGCCATTTCAACTTCTCCATTATCTGTTTCATGCTTGCACCTTTTGGGCGACCACAGACCTCTGAAACGTGGGGCCCGGGAGGAGTGTTTGCTTTTGAACATAATTTTAGTGCCACCTGTGGGAAATCTGTGCTTGACTTGAGCATAGGCATGCGTTTAATATTGCAAAATGATGCATCATTTTTAACCTTTACTTTTCTGAAGGTGAATCCGTACTTTTTACAATGGTTTAAAAAATGCATGTTATGAATTTCAATATAAAAGTGTTTGCTTAACAGAGTGTATGTCTGTATTCATTATAAAGAACTCAAAGATAATGTGAAGTGACACCAATAAAACCAATGAGTTCTTGGCTGTTTTGCATATAAAAGGGCATTTGGGGAGGATAAGAATGACCAAGGAGCTTTATATCTGTCATATATGTCTGTGCGATTCCCAAAGCACGCTGAGGTTGGTATGTGTTTCCTTTAACAAAAGTCACCCTAACGAAAAGCTTTTGCAAATATCAAGCATATAGACAAGTTTGGCCATCAAAAACTTTAGCAGCCAGAATAAGATGACTGCTCACAGTTCAATATTGCTAGCAGTCCTGTGGATGAGCCACACTAAAACACAATTTCCTTCATATTTAAATAATGGCAAACAGTAAATTGAAAATATACTGCAATAAAATGCTGTTCCTCTGTCAATCTGCTGCCCTAGGCCTGGGGCTAGTCATCCTTGTTGTAAATACAGCAATGCTTAGGTTTAGCCTGAACTACCCAAAGGTTTGGTAACTATGGCTGAGCAACCAGGCTTATGGCCTCATTATAAGTGTGGTGGTCCGGAAACAAGGGTCCTGGCAAGCTCACCAGGATCCTTGTTTCTGGACCGCCACACTACGAGTTTGCCTGCCGGGGCCGCTGCGCCCAACAGGTCTGAGCCTGCCGAGCGCAGGAACCCCGGTAGGGGGGCTCATCACGGAAGCATCAACACTGTTAGTAATTGTGCCGATGCTTCCATGAACCCATTCCCATGGACTCCTATGGGACTTCACGGGAATGGGGACTAAAATGTTCCGGCACCCAGCTTCCCAGTCCGCCGCAATCTGTAATGTCCCAGTGGCAACGGGAAGCTAGGTGCCGGTACAATGTTATGAGTCCAGCGCAAGCCGCCGGAAGCACCGGCAAGGTTACCGCCATACTCTTAATGAGGCCCTTAGTTTAGGGGGGATAAGGGATGTAGTGAGTCACACATAGTCCGAGTATACAAGTGGTTCAAGGAAGCACTGACACATTAGGAGTTATATAAAATGTGTGATTTCTTTTATATACACTAAGGCTTTAGAAGTAAATCAGGTAAGTACTATTCACACAGTATAATTAAAAGGTAGAACACTTTAAATCAATGTAAAGCAACACAAGGTGAGAGCAACTACTAGCATCAAACAAGCAAACTTTAGATCAACTCTTGCAAAAGTCCAGCCCTATACTAGGTAAGAAAGAAAAGAGTTAATTGGTGGGGTAATAAACTGAGTGTGAGTGCGTTTGATCGTCACATTTGGTTCTAGGCAAGCTGCGTTTCCAGTAGAAAGAGGTTTTACCCTGAGCCACTTATATTATCTACAAGTTGGTGGTTGTGTGTGCTGATAATTCGCGCTATGCCTATATTAGTTAACGTGCACAGTGTTCTTTGTTAGTCTATTACACAAAACATACATCTTGACAATCATCACATTGGGTTCATTACGAGTATGGAGGTAGCCATGCCGCTTTTAGCGGCATGGCTACCCCAATACCGGGTACCAGGTCCGGGTCCCGCAAAAGGGGACTTACCGGGCCATTCTGACCTTGGAGAGCCCGTTAAATCCCTTTTGCGGTACCCAGACCCGGTACATCCCCATTCCCATTTGAGCCCCCATATGGCTCATTGGGAATGGGGAGGATGCTAACAACGGGCCCATTAATGATGGGCCCGTTGTTAGCATCCTGGTCTGCTAGCGAGTCCAGCTAAGGACGCCTGGTCTGACCAGGCGTTCCTTAGCGGGTCCTGCTGCAGACCTCGTAATAGGGCAGCCCGGAATGAACGGTGCCGGTCCCTTACTGGCACTGCTCATTCCGTGGCCGCCTGGGTCGTAATGATGCCCATTGTGTTACATTGAATTTATTTTCTTGCTACAGCCAACACGTGTTTCGACACTTGGTTGTTTTCAAGGCAAAATCATCTTGTGGTTTTTCCCGCTGTTATAAATTGTGTCAGGATATGTTAGTTAGCTTTCCGTCTCCAGTTAGGATGGTTAAATCAAAAGTGTGATCTCGCTACTCGTTTGTGCGCTTACTTAGAGTCTTCTTTCAATATTTGGATCCATCCTAAGGCTCTCGCACTAGGTGAGTCTCACAGAGTCAAGGACACTACTGGGGGTCCAGTGGCGAAGGGCTGAGGAGGAAAGAGGCAGGTAAGCAGCAAACCGAGAAGAGTCTCTGAATGTTTCTTCAGATTTGCAGGTAAGTATAACAGTTAGTTTAGGAAGTTACAGCCCAATCAGTGGTTCACCCCAATGGGACTCAGGGTGCCCTGGAGGGGGTTGCAAGCAACAGCCTAACTACCACCCTCCAAGAACACAAGAACAAAGCGGCGAGACCAAATAAGTACCTAAACTCGGGACAGTACCTTTGTGGTGCAGCAGGATGGTCCCCACAGTGATGACTGATGCGACAATTCTCCCCGATTTGGGTTTCTTAGCCTCTGCGGCTGATGAAAAAACTTTAGAGGGAACAGATAGATGCAATCGAGCAGTGGGATGTCCAACAGTGGATCTTCGTGGCACTGGTGCGTTGGAGCCCTTCACAGGCTTCGGGTCAGCAGCGGTTGTCGTCCAGTAGACTTCTCTTTTGTTCTCGATCCACAACTCAGCTGAGGGGATGTCTAGGAGCAGAAAAGATTGACTGTAGGCCCAGAAGGATGCCCACAAGGTTCCAGCCGAAACCGCGCTTCACAGGATGTTGCACTGCAAAATGGCACAGGTCCGAGGGTAGTGTGAGTGTCCAGCCCAGGAAGTTTGCAGTTCTTCGTGGGATGGCACAAAATGCAGGTAGTCTTGAGACTGGTTAGGCCCACTAGTCCGCAGGAGGAAGTCATTTTCAAGAGCTCTTCCCTGTCGCTCGGAATGGGGGTCGGGTCTGCAGTGGTCCCTCAGTTGCTGGGACGTCCTTCTATGAATTCCTCTTTGGATCTTCAGTCCAGTGGTCGACTCTGAGGTTCAGCTCCAGGACCCTCTCCTTTTATGCAAGAAAACTGGCCAAGCCTACCAATCACCAGACAAACCTTTAATGCAAATCTGGGGGGTGGCTGTCCAAGGTGACAGCCGACCTCCCATTTCAACCTGGGTCCAGGCAGGCACACTGCAGGACAAAGACCAGGGGAGTTTTGGTTACCCCCCACCTCCCAACTACCTGTCATTTCAAGCACTCAGAGAGCCTTGGCGGGCTTTCCATGGGAAGCCCGCCAAAGACAAAAGACCCATCAAGACCTCCTCCACACAGGCAGGTAGAAGAAGACTCAAGTAAGAACTGGTCATCATGAAGAGGGCTTAGAAAAGTACAACCACCATGTTAGGCAAATGATGACTCTAGTGTCACCTTTCACAGCGGCGATGGCAGCTTGTGATACAAGTCCACCAAAAATCATCCAAAAAGGTACGCTGCCACCAGCCTGTCATATGAGCTTGCTCCAGTAACTAAAAGTTACTGGAGCAGTGAGAAAAGGGAGACAATGTTTCCCCTCGGCACCCCACATAAGGTGGGGTGGGCTGATCTCACAAAATCTGTGATCCCCCTGCCCTGGAAACATGTGTTATCACAGAGTTTAGAAAAGGCGAAGCTCAAGGAGCTTCCAGCAACACTGCACAGAAAGTACTGCATGCTTCAATATTAAATTGTAAATGCCAGAAAACAGGGAGGAAAGCATAACTCCATTAAAAATTATCAAAAGGGGCTCCCAAGTACAGTGTAAAAGAATGCGTGATTGTGGAAAAGGTTCCTACTCACTCAGGAGAATTAGATCAAAACCAAGAGTCCAGCAAAAGGTGCTAGGGGACTCGCAGATGGAGAGAATGGTTCATAGACATAATTTCGAATACAAAATATTCGAAAGTCAAAAAGTCGAAAAAAAAACGTCAAAAAAAAAAATGTCGAATTTTTTTTTAATTACGTTTTTTTTTCGAAATGGGGGGTTCCCCTCCCAACCCCCCTTTTTTTTTATTTTTACCTATTTTTTTCACAGAAACTAGAGCCCAAAAAAAATATCAAAAAAAAAAACAATTCGACATTTTTTTTTTCGACATTTTTGATTCGACTTTTTTGACTTTCGAAATTATGTTTTCGAAATTATGACTGGACACCGGAGAGAATTGCACTCAAAAATGAAATTTACTCGGTGTCGCTCGAGAGCCAAACGAAGATGGCCGCAGGTCTCTCGTGCTCCATGCGAGCCTGCTATCGTGATATGTAATTCACCCTCCTACACCCCCGGAGAATCGTGGAAAATGCACCCACGAGCAGCAGCCACACTCGGGCTCATCCTCTGAAACCTCTGGACAGCTACGCCACTGCTGGGATGCCATCCGACGCAGCAGAGATGGGACACCTATTGTGGGCCGCACAGCAACACTGCCGCCACCATATGCAGCCAGCCCGGAGGTGAACCGTGGCCGGCCTGAGACATACCACCCCTGCAGAGCATGCCCTGGGCCAGACCGCTGGAAAAAGACTAAAGTAGCCCAATTGCCATGCACCCAGCGGGGAAGATACGACCTGGAAGGGGGCCTCGCCCGACGAAGCACCAGCTAACCAGCCACCCTGCGCCTGGACCCGGCCCTGCAGAACACGAGAAGTGCCCGCCTCCACATGTAATGAGGCGGTGAGAAGGACGAAGGGGGAAGCAGACCCAACAGCTGGCCCGAGGGTGCAGACCAGGGGCCGCCCAACTGGACAACTGGCCCTGTGGGGCGACTACCGCAGCGAGAGGCCAAGACCCCTACAACAGCCGCCAAAACACGCCAGGTATCGAGGGCCACCCTGACTGATATTAGCTGCACTCACAGCTGACGGAGCGTTGGGAGAAGGATCCGGGGCAGAGATAGAGGAGCGTGCCCTGTGGGCCGCCTGAGCCGCAGCGCCATGGTGCGGACAGGCCCATGATGGAGAAGTACTACGCATGGCGGGTGCCCCACTCGCCCATGGGTTTGCCACCAGCCCCGACGTCACAGAGGTTGACTGACCAGGACCCAGCACCTAGACACAGACCGGGAGAGAGCAGCTTCCTGCCAAAAGGTGAGGAGCGAACGCAAGGGGGGGCCACGGCGCAGGCAGGGGTAGCGTGAACTGTGTCTGGTCCCTGCAGAGGGGCCCCCGAGGACCTGGGGGATCCACATAGTAGCTGCCTGACACCCCCCACCCCCCAGCTGGGGTGCAGACTCGGCCTTGGCCCCAGGTGGGCCCCGATGCGGGAAGCAGAGCATCCCGGGCCCCCATTCCTGCAGCACACCAAACCCCTGTGGTGACCCCTCCGTGAAGAGTTAGAGGCACACCGCCCCAGGAGGTGCAATACGCATTGAAGGGACAAAGAAGCAGGACCAGGGAGCTTGCCGCGCATGAGCCTGCAACCCAAATAGTAGGTGACAAATGGAAAAACAGGCTCCATAAAATTCCTGCAACTGAAGACAACCGCCATGGCCCACACACCCCTATAATCTTTCCAGAATGCCTACCACAAGTGAGGAAGGCCCACACCCTCTCCGAACAAGGGGACAGAGCCCTCCCTGCGATGGCCACCAGCACCTAAAGGGGCAGGGGGGTAGCCCCATCCCATCCGGGTAGACCAGACCACCTCTACCCCTAGTACCATGCAGCGACAACGACACACAATTAAGCATCACGACCTGGAAACAGGCCGACATCTGACTGGACCCTCACCTCCACGACCTCAGACCCAAGACTACCAGACACCGCAGGGGGCACACTGGCCTCAAAGCCTACATCCCTGGAACAAAAAGATTGGTCAGCCTACGCCCGCAGCTGGAGCTACCACGGGCCCCAGTGGACCTGGAGCCAAAACACGCCAACGGCACAGCCAAAATCCATCAGCCCCAGAGGCCGCAGGGGCTAAAGGCCCACACAAGGTTTGGATGGAAGCGCCAGGGAGATGGCCTGATCCTCCCCCCAGGGGAGCCAAGAAACAACCCATCACATACAAACAGAAGTGCCAGGACACCGACACAGACATCGCCCAGGGGGCTATGCAAAAGGAGACCATGGGCAACCAACCGAGATCTTCCGGAGACCACGACACTGCTAACCCTAATCCCAGATGGTCCGCGAGACGCAAGGCGACAATGGACATCCCAGCGCAACTCCAGGCCATCCTGGCGGAAATGAAACTGATTGGCCAGCATACTCAAGAGACCAACACGACACTCCAAGACATAAGGCGTGACCCCCCAGGATGTCCAGGTGAGACTCAATGTCCAGGCAGAGAGGACAACTGATAACGAACAACAGATTAGCTCGCTAGAGGACAACCAAGGCTCGACGCCGACCAAACTCGACGGGGTTATCAGAGAGGTCCAGCGCCTCAGCGCCAAGATAGAGGACCAGAAAAATAGGTCCAGGCGCAACAACCTCAGCATGGTTGGCCTCCCCGAGAATGCTGAAGGACCCAACCTGGAGTCTTTCATGTACAACTTTCTGCAGGATGTTCTCCACATCGAGAACCCCAGGGAATGAACAATTAAGAAAGGATCCATAGGGCACCAATTTCCGAAGCCAGTGGCTGGAGAACGCCCGCAGCCGATCACGCTCAGACTCCTAAACTTTCAGCATAAACTGATAATCCTAAAAGCTTACAGAGAAGTCGGGCAGATCAACATTGAAGGGGTGCCCATCAGGCTGTATAACGACTACTCTGCAGAGGTCTCACGCCGCCGGAAGGGATTCAACCCCCTCTTCGAATCTCTAAGGGGCCAAGAAGTTCGGCACTACCTGAAATTTCCAGCAGTATGCTGCATCCAAATAGACAGTCAGTGGCCCTCGTATGACGACCTGGAGGATGCCTGGAGATTCCTGTAACGCCAAAACCTAGTCTCAACGGACTTTCCCAGAGAGGTAGAACAAAGGCCATTACCAACGCATGCAACAACATCGTCCGAATTCCGCCTGCCACTCAGCACAGGCAGAAGGCAAAGATCCGGAAGAGGCATGAGGGGGCCCAAACGAGGACAAAAGGGGCCCATAACATGAAATCTCATGTGGCACAAGTCGCCGCACACCTGGTGGCTTACCCCGAACTCAAAAGCAAAACCCGCTCCACACCTCGGACGCAATATACGAAATACATCAATGGGTCTGATTCTCACCCTAAGACTGCCTCCAATCACTTCCACATCCGGGGGGGAGTAAGGCAAACACTCAGAGACACGATCAGCACTGGGCCCGTGCGGCTGGTAGACCTACCGGCATCTGAACCCCCACGAACATTCACCCGAAGACTCTCTCCACCTTCAAGGTGACGCAAATAGAGGCCGGAGTGCACCAGGTGGCCCACCTTCCAACCCACACCCAAACCATCGCAATCAGTACCACCCGAACTAGGCGCCCCGGCGGGCCCACATTACTTTAGACCACAGGCGGAGAGATCTTTGTTATGCCTGGGAAAGAGTGCGGCCATCCGGGCCAGCACTCAGAAACACCATGCATGGGCTTTACCGCCCGGTATTGAGAGTGGGGCATCCACACCCAATGTTATCAGGGAAATGTTACTACTGTTAGTTCTAGTTAAGGTTAATAGAGAAGCTGCTCAACCAGGATCAAAAGACACATATGGCATTCAGGAACAAATTTTGCGCTGCACCAGCAGATCTCCTTTAATGGGACATATCCATGACCAGAACCCTGAGAGGGAAGAAAGGGGGAGAGGCCCACCCTATCACACCGATGGCTAAGATCACTCTGATATCCCTGAATGTCCAGGGGGTGGGACACCCCATTAAACAAAGGCGGGTCCTGAACCATTTAAGGGACCTCCAGGGGGATATTTTGTTTCTCCAAGAAACCCACCTCAACGAGGTTCAGTCCAAGAAACTATAGAAGGGCTGGGTAGGGGCAGCCACCCATGCCCCCTATCGGGGAAAACGGGGAGTCTCCATCTTGATGCACAGACAAGTGCCTCTTGTAATCCAACACACTGTCGCGGACAAAGAAGGTAGATGCATCCTGATACAGGGATTGCTACATCAACACCCGCTGACGCTCATTAACATTTATGCCCCAACGACAGACACCCCAGCCTTTTCTACTCACACCTTCGCGACCTGCGCCCCATATATGAGATGACTCACACTGGTTGGGGGAGATCTCAACATAGCACTAGACTCAGACTTATCAGGCAAAGTGTGAGCTCCCCAGGTATGGGTAGACCAAAAAAGATAGTCACACTCACCTCCCTCGTCTCAGACCTGGGGCTGAAAGACATGTGGAGGGCCAAACACGGATCACACAGGGACTATACATTATACTCATGTAGACATCAGAGCTACTCACGCATAGACTATTGGCTGGCTCCAAACACATTGCTACACACACTCGAAGAATGCTCTATACTCCCCCCCACCATTTATGACCATGCACCTGTTAAAATCAAAATATCACTTGCGGCGCACCCCGGCACCACCAAGCTGGCGTTTGAATATGAGAGCCCTGGCGTACCCGGACTTTGTAGAACTCATCAGGGGAGGCATGGGGGCATTGTTGGATGCAAATATTACCCCCTCCTACAATACCCTCTCATGCTGGGATGCTTTCAAGGCCGTCGTGAGCGGCCAGTGCATCTCTAGATGGGCATATAAACTCAAATAATGGCGCGACAAAGAACACCAACCGACACACCAGCCCTCTTTGCTCTCCACTCTGGCACGTAACAGGGGTGCCCACTATCTAGAAACCCTAGAAAAACAACACAAGAAAGCCCCCATCCAACAAACTCTCACTGAGATGCGTAAAATACGAGCAGACATAACAGACACCACGATCACCAGAATCCAAAAATCCTTCTCAAGCTGATCCCAAAAATACTACTTAGAAAACGACAGGCCACTGCGCCTCATGGCGCTCGCTCTAAAACAATGTCAGACAACCACGACAATCACCTCTATTCGGGACAGGGAAGGAAACCTGGTCATAGAGGATACAGGTATCAACTCCAGATTCGCAGAATTCTATGCCAGTCTATACGCAAAACCAGAATCACCCCCCCCACAGGCAATGCAGGGGTTCCTGAGCTCCATTCAATTGCCCAAAATAACCCAAGCCCAAAATGAGGCGCTGGACACCCCGCTGACAGAAGCCGACATCAGACGGGCGAACCACGCCATGAACCCGGGCAAGGCCTCGGGCCCCGACGGCATCCCGATAGACCTGTATAAGCTCTTGGCTGATTATATCGCCCCCAAACTTCATGCAGTGATCTTGGAGGTAGCTAATAACGGTTGGTTGCCTAAGTCAATGCTGAGGGCCAACATAGTGGTGTTCCATAAAAAGGGAAGACCCGCAGATGATTGCGGGTCATACCGGCCCATATCACTGATAAATTCTGACGCCAAGGTCTTGGCAAAATGCCTGGCCCAGAAAATAGAAGCAATCTTGCCCCATCTGGTAAACGATGAGCAGACAGGCTTTATACGCAAACGGCATTCGGGGGATAACGTCCAACGGCTGCTTCATGTCATCGTGGGGGAGCCAAACCACGGAGATGCCATCCTCACAATCGACACCGAAAAGGCTTTCGTCAAAGTCCAGTGGGACTTTATGTTCCTCTCCCATTCCGATTTCGGCCTCCCAGCTTCGCTGATTAACATGATCTGCCTACTTTACATGGATCCCAAAGCAACGGTAACGACTCACGGCCTCACATCAGCCCTCTTTGCTCTCCACTCTGGCACGTAACAGGGGTGCCCACTATCGCCCATCCTATATACCCTGTGCATCAAACCAGTTGCTGTGATGCTGGGGACAGACACGCAATGGCAGGGCACCGGGTCTCCTTATACGCCGACAACCTCCTTCTGTACATAGGCGACTCCCTCCCCAGGGTGCGTTTCCTCCTACAGCAGTACAGGCCAATGGTGGGATACCGGGTCAATTGGGCCAAGTCTGAAATGTTACCGTTAAGACCTGATATCCACTGGAATCCGGGAGGGGTGGCTCAGTTCCAGTTGCAAACAGACCACATCAAATATCTGGGGTCCACATCAGCGCCCACATTGACGACCTCCGAGACCTCAACTATCCACACACAATAGAGTGGATCCGAGCCGACCTTCCTACATGGGACGCCCTGCCACTATCTCTGACGGGCACAACTAATGCTATTAAAATGAACTCGATGCCCAAACTCATTTACTTAGCGATGATGCTACTGTGTGCCCCAAGACCAAAAATGTACAAAACCATAGAAATCGCGTTCTCGAAATTTATCTGGAGGGGAAATAAAGCGCGAATATGCACAAATTCCCTAACGGCGTGTTAACGAGGAGAGGAAATTACCGACGGGCCCATTGGTCAGTTCTCACCCTCGAAAACTAGTAATGCATGATAGCTGCACCGTGTGAGGACAGAGTGCAGGATTCACATACTCCAGCAAGGTCAATAATCAGGACTCAGTAAATTGGCAAAGGGAAGTCCGTTTAATGATACATACATCAGCAGATGGAAATCAGCAGCATCACGAACACCTGCCTCACCCCGACTTCCTCGAACTTTAGTCAAACAGCCCTTTTATGGCCAAAATCCGTCATCATTGATGTCTAATTCTACAAAAAAATCATCATGCAATACAATTGGTTGGGAGTTGGCTGGGTATGGCCTCGGATATGTAGTCTCTTATCAGGAAAAGTTATGGCACCTGGATGACATCAGGCGGTGGTACATCTTCACGCCTGTCTGGTCACGTGCTGGTCCACCGTGAATCTGCTTCAGTTTCCAACCTTTTGTGCATTTAATTATGTGTGCGCTTGGCCACCTGAATGGGCCTCTCTTATCTTGACCTGCACAGGTGGGCTGGTATTCTCTGTAGTTGGAGTCTCGTGAGCTCATCCCCTTCTCTGGTTGACCTCGATCTCCCCGGCATAAGCCTCTCTTTGTTGTGTTTCGATTCCGCTCCTTCTCTGGTCTTTGCTGGGTTTCTAAACTCGGCCTGTCAGGCCTTTGGCCGCCTGGGTACATTTCTGCTTTCACAAAATGGAGTCGCACGTGTACATTGTGCAGTATTGAGGTAGATATATGGTTGGCGCTTGCTGCTCTATTCTTCTACTAAGCATTGTAGGCAGTAGCGATTTCTTAGCATCTTGCGTTTCAATCTTATTTACACATATTCAATAGGGTGGTTGCTTCCATCTTGCGTCATGGCACAATTCTCTTACGTTTTAACAGTGTCCCTCCCCTGCATCCATTATCATTATCCTTGCAGTTACTAGTACTGGCATACGTGCTTTCAGTAGCCAATTCCGTTTGTTTCGGGCTGCTCGGGCCCTTGGTTTATTTTCATTGGCCTTCCATTAAGGCTTTAGGGGTCTCCTCGTGGACCGTGTGCAGGTATTCCTTACTTCGCATCAGTGGCTGGTAAGGCTGTCTGATAGGGTACCGTGCTGCCCGGGGTTGTCACGTTATGGCTGCTTCAACCGGTATTGATCTCCTTATGTACATGGGGCAGAGTCCCAGTGCGGCTCTCTATTGGTTCATTTGCTCCTCATACGTCACGTACTTCGGCGAGTACCTTACTGGCAACTCGCAAGGGGGGGCAGGGGTGCAGGTCATATCTGGGACCTCCTCTACACTCCCCCCTCTGGTCGGTTCATCGACCACTCCTACTTCCTCCTTTATGTTCAGTTTCTTTGATTCCTCAGATTGTTGCTCATCGTCTCCTGGGTTTACACCAGAAGGCGTGAAAGTATGCAATTTTGGTGTCCATATCTTTATCACCCCTTTCAAGCTTCCTGCTGTTCTCACATGCTCATCTTTGTTCCAGGTCATCAACTGGCATTGTCCATTTGGACTGCAGTAAATCCATTTGCCTTCGTACCTTCTTCGTTTCTTGGGACAAGTGAATCTTGTTCCTTCTGGTGCAAATTCACTGGCCTTCACAAAGTCCTTTATCTCCTCATCTGTCAGGTCTCTGGGCTTCCATCCTGGCTCGACATCGACCATGATTTTCATCCCAAAGGCCTTCTTTGCCATTTTATAGCATTGTGTGATGATTATCTTGATTACACAGAATCCTAGTAGCACCATTGCTAGCAAGGCTCCCAGAAACTTGAATATATCAGCCATCCATTGCGGGACCCATGATAATAGGTTCCCAGACCAGCTGTCGTCGTCCACTTCATCTGCCTCATTGGTCATCTGGTTTTTCAGGGTTGTTAACATGTCTATGGCCTCTGTGAGGGTTGCATTTTCTTCGTCGTGTGATGGTATAGATGTGCAACATGATTCTCCAATTTTTGCGCAAACACCTCCATCCATTGCAGTGATCATGTCAAGCACATATCTGTTCTGGAGGATCATCAGTCTGACTGCTCTCAGTTCTTCCTTGATTGCGTGGAACCCCTTTATGGTGGTATTGATGGTCTGTAGTAACTCCCATTTCGTTATCTGCAACCACTTGGTATTTGCAACAACCTGGATGTGCGGCAAAAGTATTGCTGTAAATACGGATGAAGTTAGGCTAAACAGCCTGTGTTCGTAGGGAATGGCATAAAATGCGTCCTCTGATTTGGCGGAGAAGTAATTCTCTCTCTTCATCCTTGACATTAGTTCCATAGACCTCTTTTTCCTCAGGTGAGCGTCTACTTTCGGGAAACTGTCCAAATTCAGTGCATTTTTTGGGATCACTAGTGCAGGAACGTGGACGTTCACCAGTGTGCATATGCCTCCCCAGTTCCTTGGTAGTCTTATGTAGGCTTTGGATCCACATGCCCAATAGTGGTCCAACAGGACTGCGTTCCCTTGCAACATCCCTGGGGCTTTGTATATTCGCCCGCAGTTTTGATTCTCCCCCATTTTCCTCATGCCATTACTTCTAAAGCACAGTTTCGGGTTTTCCAGCAGTACTATTTGCAGGGGGCCTCCTCTGTCTTCGACCCACGTTAACCGCTTTACCAGTTTTGGCCAGAGTGGTTTACATAGCCTTTGAGAGTTTTCTATGGCTTCTTGGCAGGCTCCAAGGACCATCCAGGCTCGGCAGATTACAACTCCTTCTTCCCAACCGTCGGGGGAAACAACTGATCCCCAGATCTGCATTTGGCCTCGGTTCTTCCATATTTGCGCTTCTTCTGCCGTTTTCCCTTGGACGTTCAGTCTTGAGTTTATTTCCCACCTTATTCCTGATCCTTTGGCATCAGGGTTCTCATATCTAATACATGATTCTTGGTGTGCGCCCTGTTTCTTGTTTTGATGTCCTGGACATATCCGTCTTCATCAGGGTAGTCCTTTTCGTTGGCCCATATCAACGAGGCGTCTCTCCCCATGAATTGTCCTCTGGTGTTACACATTGCCACATGTGACATGCAGTGTGCTATGGGGACATCTATTTCTACAGCCACAAAGATTTCGGACTTGCCCATGCTGTACAGCAGGAGTGCACAGACGAAACATTCTCCTTCTGATTGCCTTCGTCCAACTTCCTTCATGTGCTGGTAGCATATGTTGTTTCCAAGATGAGCCGTGCTGTCCAAGTAATCGTTTAACTCGTTATCGGTTTCATATGGACTTCTCTTGATCCTTAGCGTTTTTCTGTGGTTGGCTATCACTATGTCTCTGAATGCGTCTGTACTGCTCTTTCGTTCAGGCAGACTCTCGGGTGTTATCCTTGGAGGGGCAGGTTTCATTTCCTGCCCTGCAGTAATAGGGGGTGGTTTTGCGCTTCTCTTCCTTCCCTTCTGCATTCTTTTGTAGACCTCCTCCCACCACATGTGACTTATCATCCTTCCAACACGTGGCTGTGTCGCAGGCTCGGTAGTTACTTCTGGCGTTGGAGCTGGCTTGCTCGCTATCACAGTTGTGGTTGTCTTGCTCAGCTCCTCATGTAGCTTCTTTGCTCTAAGTATGAGTGGAAACACATACTCAACTATCGCATGTGTTTTCTCAGTGAGTTCTTTCGTTGCTTCCTCTGTTCTATTGAGTAATTTTGCTATTTCACTTCGGTTCGGTTTCTCACGTTGCTCCCTGCTTTCTGGAGCTGCTTGTTCCACAGGTGATTTCTCTCTTTCAGTTGGTCTGGCCTGCGGTTTCGTAGCCATTGACACTTGCCCTTGTTCGTGTGCACTCAGTGTATGGGTGCGTGCCGTGGACAGTGCTATGTTATCATTCATTCCGTGCTGACCCTGTCTCCAGCCTTTCTCACCATTCATTACTTCAAGTGTATACGTATTACTGCTAATTACATTCAACTGTAAATCGTTTGCTTTATCATCAGTTTATGTTGGAACAGGGATGAAAATATAAGGTCTGGGTGCTTTTGCGGGCCCCAGATGTTCATTACCCAGTGGATGCACAGACATTGGGACGCTTCGTGCACCAATAAAGAATGCAGTTATAATAGTTAACGATAAAAATACTACAATAATCACAATGCATATACATATGACGGCCTTGAAAGACAGCTTGCAGCATCCTCTTCCAGGGAACTGTGGGCGCCCTTCCACTGGTGGCAAGACTAAGTTACTGTTTTGGGCCCCCATTTCAAATACGTCCACAGTCAATAGTTTATTTTCCTTCTTATTCTGTTTTCATCGTTCAAAGTTCAATAAACACTAAAGTAACAAGTGCGGTTCAATGTCCCCCCTCTTACGAGTGATGATGATGATAGTCTCTGAGTATGGAGTACAGTTCCTTTGCTAGACTATGGAAAATGGTTAGACTATCATTTTCAACGCATCATAATTATCTTGTACTCTTCCAACTCGCCTTGGCCCTGGGGACATACAGGACTTTTTTTGCAGTGACACCATGAAAGGATGGCTTCGCTACAAATCATGCAAAATAAAATTTTGAAAAAATAAAAATAAAAATAAAAGTGAACATATGAGAAGGTAGGAAAAAATAAGAAAAAGGTTGAAAAAAGTAAACACGGCAGTGAAGTTCGTGTCTCTGTTCCTTTCACTTGGTCTTTCGAGGTCGAGTTGGTGAACAGTCTCCCTCTCTCCCATTTACTCCACTACGGAACGATGATGCAAAAATAGAAAAAATAAGAAAAATAGGAAAAGAAGTTCAAGATGTCGTTGTCCTTGTTTCCACCTTTTCGGTCTGTTCTACGTTGGAAGCATGAAGAACTGTCTCTTTGTTTCCTTGCTCTGTCCCCGGCTGGGGGATGATGGAAAGTTTTATCTTGGATCTCCCCCTTCTAAGGCTCTTCTTAGCAGTGGATGTCCATAATTGCTTCTTAGTTGTGATGCAATAGCCCTCAGGAGCCGATTCAATTGGGCATTTTTGCTGGATCATTAAGAAAAGCAGGCACATCAATGTTGTGGGGTCTGCCCACTAGTTCTGGAAAGTTTTCAATGAGATGAAAGAAAACACGAAACGCATACCGACTGTCTTCGGGTGTTAATGACATTTGCTCTGACTCTTTGGCTCTTAGTTCACAGGCCTTTCATGCAGTGTGATCAGTCTTCGCCTCCTCGATCTGTCCCTCACCGAATAGTCTCACAGGAATCTCCTTAGGAATTCTCACTGGAAGTTGGACAGTTCCACTTGGAGCATAATGCCATGGAGATGAGTATTCATTTGTGGGAAATTGACTGGATCTCTAAGGAAGGTAGCAACATCGACATCAGCAGGCCTTCCCACCATTTCTGGATAGTCTGTGACTAGCCTGATCAGGACGTTGTGGACTAGCTGCGTGTCTGCAGTGGAGAGGGACATTTGCTTTGTTTTGCTGGGCCCCGATCACGTCTTTTTGTTGTCGTGAACAGGTCTTACACTTTCCTGCTGCGTGATCTGCTACGACATTATTCAGTTTACTCCATATTTGATTCAGGATGTAATTATTTTGGGGTTCTCTGATGAAAGTCAGGGTATCTGTGGTTCTCCCGACAAGTTCTGGGCACTCCTTAATGATTCGGAAGAATAAAATGTAGGTAACTTCGTCAATAACTGCTTGAGGCGGGAGCATTAGTCTTTTATTCACTCGGGCAACTCGGCGAAGACCTCTGCGATGACAGTCATTAGTTGCCTGATTACCTTCTTATTTTCTGGATCTTGAATATATTCTGTGACACTTGTTTCTCTCCGTATGAGTGATGGATAGGACAGTATTACTAGCTGAAAATAGGTGAGCACATCCCACTTGAGACTTCTGCTGGGGTGAACCATATGTCTGTGAACAGAGTCTTGATACTGGATGCTTCATGATACCAGTTTTAGTTTAGAGTCTGAGAGTTTGTGTTCAATGCTTTGTGGCTCAACGTGATCAAGCTATCAGTGTCACTGCAGGTTCAGAGTATGCAACTTTTTCCTTTACCCCGCGAGTTCAGCTGCACTTTGCGTTCTTTTGAAGGTCTTGTACCTCATTCAGTGTCTGGAGGAGAAGTTCAGTGTACAGCCACAGTTTTCACAGCAAGTTCCTTAGTTTATGTTTTTTGCTCCTGCGTCCTTCTTCGTTGCCATAGACCTTGTCTGCACGTGCTGCGGTCCTCCCCCGTTGTCTTTGGATTTCCCGGCAGTAGATGCAGTAGGAGTGCTCTCTCCTATAAAAGGTTTTATGTCATTCAGGAAGATCCAGGCTCTTCTGCCCACAAGCTTGACTGCGGATGGGGTGCAGTCCTCTATGATGAAGGGGCCGTTAAACTTCGGCTCGTCCCATTTCTTTCTCGCAAAGTTTTTTACCAGAACTCTGTCTCCAGGGAAGACAAGGGGTGCGCCAAGGCT
This sequence comes from Ambystoma mexicanum, assembly GCF_040938575.1. Taxonomy (NCBI): domain Eukaryota; kingdom Metazoa; phylum Chordata; class Amphibia; order Caudata; family Ambystomatidae; genus Ambystoma; species Ambystoma mexicanum. The sequence continues at coordinate 20,917,354 of NC_090940.1, forward strand.
GAGAGCTGCGCTACCTGCATCAGCACTATCTGCAGTGGTTCGTGCTGTGCTGTCCCCTTTCCGCCGTCGCTGTACCTGGCCTGTAATGACAGTGGCACTGTATGTGAGACAGTCCAGATAAGCTTTCATTTCTTCTCCTAGAACCTCCCTAGTTGTCTGGGCATCATATCTAGCTCTGTCTCGGGGGGTAAGGTGAGTCCTCATCCTACTCCCAGTAACTATTTCATGCGGCGTGAGATGATGGTCGGAGCCTAGTTGGTTCCGAAGCGCATACAATGCGAGTGGTAGGCAGTGCATCCATCCCTTTCTTAATGTGAGCTTCAACTTGGCTATCCTCTCCTTAAGCAAGCCATTGATTCACTCACATATCCCATTTCCCTCTGGATGACACGCCGACGAGAACTTGTGCTTTATACCAAGCAACGAGCAAATCTGTTCGAACACTGCGTTTACGAAATGAGGCCCATTGTCTGATCTCATAGCCTCACACACCCCCATCTAGGGAAGACCTCCCTCACCAGGAATTTAGCAGCACAGGCGGCATCGGGGTGTGTACAGGGACCTGCTTCCACCCATCTGGAAAAGGGACACACCACCACAATTAAATACCTGTACCCATTACACACCTGAATCATATCGACATAATCGATATGCAGGTGCCGGAAAGGTCCACTTGGTCTGGGGATGCCTCCACTCACTACTTTTAATGTGTGCCCAGAGGTGAATTGTTGGCAGACAATGCAATTTACCATAAAGAATGATACATGCTTTGCTAAATTCAGTGAAAACCAGCAAGCGTTGCGGCAAGATTTTCTCTTGTCATGTGAATGGGGTAATGAAGCTGTTCTAGCGCTACCTTTAGAAGGGCGACAGGCAGTACTGGTTTACCAGTGCTGTCTTGCCTCCACAATCCGTCTGAGGGGTTTAAAGAACACCCTCGATGCTTCCACAGATTTTTCTCCTCCTGAGGTGCCTCCTCCTGGAGCTCCATTAACTGAGACTGCCCCATATCACTATAGGCTTCTGGTGTGGCTCGCGCCACCATCATACGTTCATGGGTACGTGCCGCATCCACGTCCATGATTGTTTCAGCTTTGGATGCCATGCGCTTGGCTTCCGTGTCCGCTTCATGGTTTCCACGTGACACAAAATCTGTCCCTTTGGTATGAGCGGCGCATTTTACTACCGCTATGCCCAGTGGGAGCTGTAGTGCTTTTATCAGCCTGTCCAGCAAGGCCGCGTGCTGCACTGGCGTGCCATCCGCTCGAAGGTAGCCCCTCCTTTTCCAGCATGCCAGTCCTGTGTGCACTGTTGACGTCACATAGGCGGAGTCACTGTACACTGTTACTTCCTGGTCCACGTGATTCTCAATGGCGCGTATCAATGCCACTAGTCCTGCAGCCTGTGCCGAACAGTAGGATGGTATTCATGCACTGACAAGTACTTGGAATTCTCCATTCGCCATATGTTTGATCACGGCCACGCCTGTATACCTTTGCCCGTCATCTTGGTCAATTCTTGATGACCCGTCAATAAAGATGATCTCTCCACTTGGCAGGGCATTTTCCTTGACCCTGGGGATCTCATCATAGTATTCTTCATAGTTTGCAAAGTCCTGCACAGGTTCTCCCTCTGTGACTGGCTCAGCAATAAACATAGCAGGGTTCACCGTTTTGCATCGCACTATTTTGATCGATGGATTGGAGATAATCACCTCGTAGGCTGATGCTCTCTGAGAAATCAGCGTGCCCTTTGGCTTCTCTAGTATGGCGAATAATGAGTGCTCAACATATAATATCATGGAGCACCCCATCACAAAGGATGATGCCTTCTTAATGGCGAACGCGGCGGCAGCTAAATTTTGTTCACACGGGAAGTGGCCTTTCATAACCGGGTCCAAACTTCCACTGTAATATGCAAGGGGTTTATATCCCAGTGAGGTTCGCTGCGCGAGTACTGCCATCATAAAATCGCCATCAGTATGAGAAAACAGATAGAATTCCTCAGCATAATTAGGAATCCCGAGGACTGGGGCCTTACAAATTTCCCCCTTGAGTTCTGTAAACCCTTTCTCCATCGCTTCATTCCATTCAATTTCTTCTCTCGTTGCCTGGGCCTTTTCAAGGGCCTGCAACAAGGGCTTGGTATACGAGCTGTAGTCAAAGATCCATGCTCTGACATAGTTGCACAGGCCTAGGAAGCTTTGCATTTGCTTTACTGTGCGTGGCTTGGCCGTGTTCATGATAGCCTCAGCCCTTTCTGGGGTTATCTTTTTCCCCTCATGTGAGATCAGTAGCCCTATGTACAGCACCTCCTGTTGGAAGTATTGCAAAGTGTCCTTGTCCACTTTGTACCCCTTCTCAGCCAATATAGTCAATAGCTGGACAGAGTCGTGTCGGCATTGCTCTTCAGTGATGCTGCAGATTAGAATGTCATCTACATACTGCAAAACAACACTGTCAACTGCAATATTGCTTAGGTCCATTTGCAGGACTCTGTTATGATATGATATGGCATTTGTAACACGCCTATACACAAGTGTTTCAAGGCGCGAGAAAATAGATGTGTTGAAAATAGATTGAGACTCGCAATACCCCTATGGCAGCCTCGTACTTTTCAGGCGCATTTGTCTGAAAGTAAATGACGTCAGGTCTTGTGAGTCACGGTGTAATGGAATAGAGAAGAATGCATTCTTCAAATCGATCACCGTGAAGTATTTTGCTTCAGTGGGTATATTGCACAAAATTGTGGATGGATTAGGGACTAGAGAGAACTCTGCTTCGACTGTGTCGTTCAATGCTCGTAAATCCTGGATTAAACGCCAGGACCCTCCCTTAGATTTCTTGACAGGGTAAATCACTGTGTTGCATGGTGATTCTGACGTCACCAGGATGCCCTGCTCCATCATGGCAAAGATTGTCTTTGCGATCCCTTCATCTGCTTCCCTGGACATGGGATACTGTCGTGGCAGAATTGCTCCTGGTTTCAATTTAATTTTTACTTCGCCAGCCCCCCTCAGGAGACCCACGTCATAGGGCCATGTAGTCCATACCTTGGCTGGCACTAGGGCCATATCGTCATTAAAATATTCCGGGTGTACCTGCGCTAACATCATCCTCTGCGGCACCTCCCACTTGATCATTTTGACCTAAAATATGAGACTCACTTCCACCCGTGTCTCTTCTAGGTCAGGGTGTTCTTCGAACAGATCGTCATCGGTGACGTCAGTGACTCGATACCATTCTTCGATGGCGACAATCGCACACCAAGGTCTGCCCTCGTCGTCACATCCTTGAACTAATACTACTTTTCCTCGCACCACGGCAGATTGTATCATTAAGGGAAATACTTGTCCCTCCTCTTCGTGCATGGGTATTCTTGGCCTCAATAGAAACTCATCCGGGGTTCTCATAGTTTTGTCTGCGAGGCCTGGCAGTCCCGCCATAAGCACTTGCATGCCATATGCGAACACTTCTGGTTCCAGTAGTATAGCTCCCATGGCTGCACGTCCAGAATATGCTCTGATCATTTCACACACGTTTGAATAATGCATTCCTGGAGTGGAGCATGCTATGCCGTCCTCAGTGAACGAGATGGTCATATTCAACTTTGTCATCAAGTCCCGACCCATGATATTCACCGGGGACTGATGAGAATACAATAAGGGTATATTCATGTCGCATTCTCCCACTGAGACTGGGAGTGCATCAGTAAAGGGAACTCTGCTATGAGCTCCAGTAAAACTCTGGGTATCTATGGCCTCACCGGACAAGGAGAACCTTTCTTCACGTATGCACAAGTGCGTTGCACCCATGTCAACTAAAAAGGAATATTCCTTCTCCCCTATGGTGACATTTACCCTAGGCTCCCTGTTAGGGTCTGGTGTCACTGATAGGATAGAGCACATCAGAGTTCCCTGTGAGCCGTCTTATTTCATATTTAGGTTCAGTCCACTGTATACCTGTGGGTTTCCCCCACCGGAATTAGTGCCCTGATCCACTTGCGGCAGTGTCTGCTGGGGCTGTCCCTGTGGTACATTCCCCATGTTCTGTGGCTGGACCATTTGCTGTGCACCTTGCTGCAAGCCAACCGCCTGCTGCTGCACGGTATAGTTTTGTGCACTGCCCTGTTTTGGGGTAGCAGGTTGATTCACCATGCCTGCCCCCAACCCTTGGTTGATCTGCCACATGCTCTGGCTTCTGCACATGGCCGCCACATGTCCCGTTAGTCCACACAACCAACACACTGGCGGCGGCCGGGCCATCTGTCCATCTGGCATAGTCGGACCAGCCATCGGTGCGTTCTGGATACTGTTTTGAACATTCTGTAAACCTCCTTGGTTACCTCTAAAACCTCCCTGATTGCTCGGCCATCCTCTTCCTCCAAATCTCCTTCCTCTCGGGTAATATCCTGCATTACCCTGATTGTATTGTGGCGGGTGAGAGGCACGTTGTGCACTCGATTCAGCTGGACTTGTTAGCATGGCTCCCTCGAAAGCATACTTTGAGAGGTTCCTTTGCACTAGCTTCGCTTCCTCTCCTTTACGCGTTGCCTCTTTCTCCCGATTCTTTTCTTGCAACAGTCTTCAGTAATGGGCAATCGTCAACTGGATTTCGGCCCACGGTTTAGCTTCTATTCCTACCAATTTCTTTAGCTGTTTTTGCACCGGTTCTGGTAATCCATGGCACAATATATGATAGAATACAGGGATAGATTTCGTCCAAGACTCATGCGTTTCGAGTACCCACGCGTCTTGAAAATTCTGGAAAATTCTGGATATAAAGCAAACGATCCTCTGACTCCTTCATTTTTTGAGTCATTATAGCTCCCATATCAGATGTGTCTGGATATAGCATATGCAGCGCTGTCCACACTGCTGCTCTACAGTTGTTAAATGGTGCCCCGTCATGAGAGGTGTTAGTTATGGTTACCCTGGGGTATCCTGCCCTTTTCCACACGTTGTCTGCTCTTTCACCAAGTATAGCAATTAGAAGACCCTTGATGTCCCCTATGGCTAGAGAGACGCCCACCGTCATTTTCTCTAGCTCATGTATCCACTTTCCGGCTCCCGAGGTCAGCATTGGAAGCTTATTTTAAAGATTTTCTCGGTCCATGTGTGGCCATGGAATATATTGCGGTCTTGCTCCCCCCTTTTATAACAGTGGGAATTGGAATGCGCAATCCCCCTTTTCCTTCTCTATACCTCCCCGGTCACTTGCCTGGGCGGCGTTCCCGCCTTGCCTTCTACCTGGCAATGCCCTTAGCCTATCTGTATAGGCAGGTACCGACACCCCCTTCTGACCATGGGGTGTCTCTTCATGTCGGCTGGACTGTCCAGCGGACTTCGGTGTCCTATCTATGGACCCGCTAGCATCTGACCATCGTATCTCTTGGTTCCCTGGGAGTCGCTTTTTGCACCGCCTCCCTTCGTCATACGCCACTTCCTCCGTTTCCCCATTGGAGCCTGATTCTGAGTACTCCCAATTTACACAACTTCTCGCATCATCTTTGTTCTGCCCAACTTCTAGTCTATCTAGGGAACGTCCCCTAATCCCACTACTTTGGGTGACTTCCTCAGTGTCATATAGCTGAGTGCTTTCTAAGCACTCATCTTCCCTTCCCTCTTGGGAGACTCGTTCCAGTCCCACCTCATCGTACATTTTATCAATTGCTTCCCTGATGCTACTGGTGTCGAAGTCATCATCCATAACTGTCCCGCTTGTACCTGGTACCGCATTGCGTGCAGGGAAGAACTCTTCTATGTCTACAACAGGATTGGGTTTTTTCACTTCCCGTTGCAAGAATTCTAAATCTCACGCCCTTTGCCTGCATCTACGTTCTGCTTCCTCATCCATTTCTCTTCGCTTCTTCGCTTCCTCTCTAGGCTTATCTACTTCCCTCATCCGTTCATTCCTACGTTCCCTTGCCCTTCTACTTTCCTCCTCTTCCTTCTTCTTCACTTTCCTTTCATCCACCCTCCTTTCTTCCTCCAACTTTAGCATGTTCTGCCTGTACTTTTCATAGGCTGTATATTGCGTGCGACTGAGCGGTATACATTGCTCTTTGCGATATAGTTGTTCTCGCCTCAACCTATCCTTCTTTCTTGCCCTCTCGTTTCTTATGTCCACTTCTTTTTCCCTTTTCTTTCTTTGCGCCTCATCAGACCGTTCACTCGGCCTTGCACCATCACTTCCCTTTCCATCTAACTTCAACAGTATCTGCCCTCCCATCCATTCGTCCTTTGTACATGTTAACTCATCGGTTCCTTTCCGCTTCTTTCTCTCTCTCTCTCTATCTAGAGGTGCACTCGTTTGTGCCTGGTCCTTCCTTTCCTCACCTCGCCTCTCTTTTTCCCCTGGGACTGTGGAGGCCGAGTCAATTTCCTGTTCCTTCTCTTTCGTCTCGTTACTGCTACACGCAGGTGATTCAGATGCAGGGTTGCTATAACCTGTTGCTGGTTTAAGTTCTCTTAGTGGGTAAAGACCCTCCGACTTACTTTCCCTCAACAACTGGTTCTGGCGGGGAAGGTGGCGCGGTAGGCGTCTCACCCCCCTCCGTACATACATTTAATATACAGTCTGCGGGGGGTTCTTCTTCTTTTGCTTGTTCAAACATTTTCCAAAGCTCGAGAACAGCAAGGCATTTTTCGAGCTTCTTCCCGCTATATGTGGCATGTAGGAAGGTGGTCATGTGCTGTAAAACAGCCTTTGACAATGACCTATTTTGGGGCCACGGCATAAGCATTTTATTTGCGGTGCCCTTAACCCACTCCTGGCTATATTTCTTCACTTTTGTTGCGTGCTTTGGCAACTCCTTGCACAAATGTGCAAGTGGGGTAACTTCTTCCATCCTTAATTTTGTCATCAACAATGTTCATACAGTTTTTCGACTTTACGCTATTATGAGCAAGCACCACATACGCGAGCTCCAATCCAATTTTCCCGCAAAATTTTATACCAACAGTTTTACTCAAACCACATCAATTCAGTGGCGATTCCCTCTCATTTACAGAATCGCGTAAAGCAAAAATACATTGCCATCAAATAATAACACAATAATTCCACATTCAGCATACACAGGACATATAGGACAGACGTTTGACAGACTAGACGAACACCAGCTGGTCATACGTATACCTGCCTTCTAATTATTACCTCGTCATGGGATTTGAACGAACCCCATTCTTACGTCTTTAAACGTAAGCGTAGCCTAATGTCCCCTCTCTGTGGGCTCTGGGTTCACGTTCCTTCTGAACACTCTTTCAAGCACAGGAACAAGGCGAATTTTGCATTTTTCTCTCAGGTGCCCTCCCCCCGGTATTCCTTACAGTTTTTTTTCTTAGGTGCCCCCCCCCCGGTATTCCTTACAGTTTTTTTTCTCGGGTGCCCCCCTCCCCCGGTATTCCTTACAGTTTTTTTTCTCAGGTGCCCGGGTTTTTACCCTCTATATCTCTACAGTCTTTACTACTTTTAACTGTTTTAATCTTCTCCACCACCCTCCATTACCTTTCCCCTTCTTTCTCTAAGGCTTACAAGACCTTTGCCAGGATAACGAGTTTCATTGATTTCACTCACCGATCGCCTCTTTTCCTCTCTGGAACTTCAGGATCACCGCCCCTTTCTCTTCCTGCTTTTATGGTTTTCGTGTTACACATCCGAAGCATTGGTCCCTTTGGTCCCGAAACCGACTCTGTGGCTCCATTCGGAGCAGTAATTTCAAGATGGCGGATTGCAGTACTAGCAGTTCCAAATGCAGTGTTCCAGTCTTCTCATGTTCGCCAGAGGCGCGGCGTACAGCTCACATGATCCCTTATACGGCACAAAGTTTGTCAGCTCTTCTCGTCGCTACTGTTCTAGCTGATGCTCCGTGAGTTCGCAACTAGATGCTGTTATTCCATTCTACCCTTGGTTCAACCTATCCTATCTTTTACTGGTACTAACTCTGTCTATCATCTACTTCCCAGATTCTTTCCTCAGCTTTCGCAGTTTACCAGATCCATAGGGTTGCTACCCGTATCTCGTATCAAGACGCAGTTTCTTGGTCATTGCGCTACAGTTCCCCGGGTAAACATTCAGTTCACGTCTGATCTATATCCTATGAATCCCTCCGGGCTTCATAGATTCACGCTCCTAGTGCTTCACTTATCCTTCTATCTTTTGACAGGATTCTCGCCCTGTAGCCCTTTCTGGCTCCCGCCTCTTCGGCTTCTCTCCAGGTATTCGAGACTCGGCAGGTTTAGAGGTTAGGGGAAAGTCTTACTGCTCCTGACCTGCTAATCCTCATCTTCACTTACTTCCTCCCCTTCACCTCTCTCTGTTGTCATTCTCTCCAGAAGAAGCCTTCCTGAATTTGAACCTCCATTACATCGGTGACGCTGTCTTCACGCCGCATTGAAGTCACTGGATTCCACTTTCGACCAGGGGCTTCTACCCCAGAGGGTTTCCCTGACGGACGCGTACTTCCTCTCTGGGTTTTATTACCGGGCAGAGAGTTGCCTGGTAGTCGGGGTAATCCTTGCATTCAGCATTGGCTTCCCATAGAATATTTCAGTCTGCTAAGGTGAGATTTCCATTTGTATCAAACTGTTTATGTGGTAAATTGGTCTTGAAGATATATTGAGTGTTAAGAGACATAACATTTCGTCCGATCCGCTGCCTGTGGGAATGAGAAGGGTTATGCTTGGAAAGGCGGGTTCCTTCAGACCCACTGCAGATTTTTTGGGAATAATTACACTATCATTGTCCACGGGGAGCTTCTCAGCCTACTCAGCCGGAATAGCAAAAGGACTTGTGATGTAACCAAAGGCCCAGAGTTACTTCGTGCCGTCGGTCTGAAGGTGTCTTATACTATATCAATCGATAATCTATAATCAATGGCCGAAACCACCCTCACGCTACCAACTGTTGACGAGGAGAGGAAATTACTGACGGGCCATTGGTCAGTTCTCACCCTCGAAAACTAGTAATGCATGATAGCTGCACCATGTGAGGACAGAGTGCAGGATTCACATACTCCAGCAAGCTTCAATAATCAGGACTCAGTAAATTGGCAAAGGGAAGTCGTTTAATGATACATACATGCAGATGGAAATCAGCAACATCACAAACACCTGCCTCACCCCGACTTCCTCGAACTTTAGTCAAACAGCCTCTTTTATGGGCAAAATCCATCATCATTGACGTCTAATTCTACAAAAAATCATCATGCAATACAATTGGTTGGGAAAGGTAACTTAAGTATAGGTGCTATATCTGTATATGGAAATAACGCAAGTAGATTGGATAACTCTTATCGGGTGGGTGTCTATGCCCTTCCCTCTACAACACACGTGATTGACGTCACTACAAGTACGACGTCTCATTGGTTACAGTGTCTATAGGACCCTAGATTACATGGTCCCTTGTGATTGGGCAAGTTACACCCCTAAACATAAATCTCCATTTTAATTAGCAGCTTTAGAGTAGACACCCAGGTGCCTAGTGTCCCAAGATTCACCCTTCCTCCCTTCCATCAATCAGTCTTTTAGGGCTATGTGTCAATTAGTTGGCTGGGTATGGCCTCGGATCTCTAGTGTCTTATCAGGAAAAGTTATGGCACCCTCTGGTTCTGGATGACATCAGGCGGTGGTACATCTTCGTGCCTGTCTGGTCACGTGCTGGTCCACCGTGAATCTGCTTCAGTTTACAACCTTTTGTGCATTTAATTCTGTGTGCGCTTGGCCACCTGCATGGGCCTCCCTTATCTTGTCCTTCATGGGCGGGCTGGTATTCTCTGTAGTTGGAGTCTCGTGAGCTCATGCTCACTTCCCCTTCTCTGGTTGACCTCGATCTCCCCGGCATAAGCCTCTCTTTGTTGAGTTTCGATTCCGCTCCTTCTCTGGTCTTTGCTGGGTTTCTAAACTCGGCCTGTCATGCCTTTGGCCGCCTGGGTACGTTTCTGCTTTCACTTGAGGTGGATATATGGGTGGCGCTTGACACTCTATTCTTCTACTAAGCATTGTAGGCAGTATCGATTTCTTAGCATCTTGCGTTTCAAGCTTATTTACACACATTCAACAGGGCGGTTGCTTCCATCTTGTCTCATGGCACCATTCTCTTACGTTTTAACAGTGTCTCTCCCCTGCATCCATTATCAATATCCTTGCAGTTACTAGTACTGGCATTCGTGCTTTCAGTAGCCAATTCCGTTTCTTCTCGGGGCTGCTCGGGCCCTTGGTTTATTTTCATTGGCCTTCCATTAAGGCTTTAGGGGTCTCCTCGTGGACCGTGTGCAGGTATTCCTCTCTTCGCATCAGTGGCTGGTACGGTTGTCTGAAAGGGTACTGTGCTGCCCAGGGTTGTTGCGTTATGTCTGCTTCAACCGGTATTGATCTCCTTATGTACACGGGGCAGAGTCCCAGTGCGGCTCTCTGTTGGTTCATTTGCTCCTCATATGTCACGTACTTCGGCGAGTACCTTACTGGCAACTCACAATGGGGGGCAGGGGTGCAGGTCCTCGTTGAAGCATGGTTGAGCCACCTGGGCGCCCAGATCGACATGGGGGATATATATCAGTGCTTCGCAGCCATCCTAGGGACCTCAATGAACATAAAAAATAGGGAAATTCAGTTTCAAATTATCCAACGTCTTTACTACACCCCGTCCAAAATGTATTAAATGGGGCTATTACCCTCCCCTCAATGCTGCCACGTGTGCGGAGAGATGGGCTCCATGGGGCACTTAATATGGGCATGCCCAAAGGTCAAACAGTTTTGGTAAATAGTCCACAGCTTGATGAGCACCCACTTCCCAGAGGCTGAGATAACACTAGATCCGGGAGACGTGCTATTTGGGGCCAACTATAAAGACTGCCACATGGACCCCCTAGCATGCAAAGTCATAAGCACAGCAGTATTTACCGCCCGCAAACTCATAATTACGAACTGCAAATCCGCAGAGGCACCCACCAAACCACAATGGTCGGCTATGTTAGCCAAGACTTGCGATCCAGGAGAGAAGTGCACTTAAGAGAACGAATCCCGTGAAAGCGGAATTGGCACTGAAATACTGGGACAGGCTGATTGATTGATTGATATTTTATTTCTAACGAGCTCATACACAAGTGATTGCCTCTCCATAGAGTACACCCCACACGAGGAGGGTAGAAACCGCTAGGACGGCGCTACACGCCAAGGTCACGGGGCCCCTGACGACAGGACGCAGGGAATATGCTTTAGACTGACCCCAGCCACAACACACCATACCCGACCCAGTGGCGTCCCTGGGGGGGGCCTGTGCGGGGCCAGGCCCCCCCTGTGAAACCATGTGCTCCCCCTTGTGCCCCCCTTGCCTAAGACGAGCAGTGACCATGTTCTCCCCTTATATTTGTCTGTGCCTCCCCTACGTTTGTCTTTGGCCCCCTCTGTGCCCCTCCTAAATTTGATTCCTGGCGACGCCACTGCCAACAGCCATCGCACCATGCTTGACACTGGTCCACCCACACACCGAGAATGCCACGATTGCTTCGCCAATAAACCACACTCCGATCCCGAGCAGAAGTAGTAGCAGTTGTTATTAGTTGATGCAGTTAACAGTTAAGTGGGGGCGGTGGAGGGGGTTAAGGGGTACAAGAAATGCCTAGAGAGTCACTGTTCCGGCACTGGTCACGCAGGCGCCAGATATGGCAGCAAGAAAAAAGGACATGGGTCTGGACCCCCAACTGATGCTTATATTTCACAAGGAAGGGGGGTGGACCCGAGGACCGTTTGACGAGTGCTGACAAACAGCCTTTCTGCATTTGTATGATGTTTTGTTTTGTTTTGTTTATGAAAATCTACCAATAAACAGAAGAAAAAAAAATGAAATCTACTCTAACACTTAGAGTAGTACACAAAACATGTTGTGGTCTAAGTCCCCGTAGTCTTGGACCCATATTAATGAATTCCGGGTGACGCTGGTTGAATGTGGTTTATTTATTTTGATCACACTTCGTTTGGCTCAGTTTGACCCTTTTTTGCTTCCTCTCTCCTTTGATAGTAATTTGACTGCACTGTTTTTTCATAGATTCTTCTTCTTGTTTTGATCCTCAGGGGTCACTACATTCTAATTGATCCTGAGGAAGGTGGTGTATTAATCTCATCCGCCGAAACGTAAAGCCCACCCCCTTGAAGTACATGAGACTCATGGGAAAGAGGCCCTGCAGTTTGTGATTGTATAACTCTGGCTCTAGTAGACCCCTGTTTTTTTTTGTTTAGGTTCTCACTGGCCAATCGGTGGTGTTCATTCTGATTGGCCAGTCAGAAAGGACTCGGAGATTGATACACAAGTGACAGATTTAGAATCATTTGTGCTTTTTCTGATCTATGCAATACGCTCTCTGTTCTTGCTGTATGTGATAAAAACCGATCATGTCCACATGTATATGTTGTATGTTTGATTGGATGTATGCATTATCTTTCTTGCATTCAAAGATTTGATGTATAAATATTGATTTACCTGTATGAAAGACTAGACAATATGTGTATGTTTATTTTGGTAACAATACAATATAAGACCTGTAAGTTCCAGGACTCAAAAAGCATGCATGATATTTTGAAGACATTACAAACAAGCGGTTGGATATATTCTGTCTCTTCCATTATGGTCTGACCACCAGTGTATTATTACGTGTCTCTGCAGCCACTGCATTTCAATAGTGTATGGAATGGAGTTCAGCTGACTTATATCATTCTTGGCAAGGCATCTAGTTCAGTTTTGTGATCTAAGTTCATGCAATTAAAAATTGTATCTGTATCACTGCACATATTAAAAGTGAGTACACTAAAACCAACGGGTACATCAGCGGGAAGCGGTACAAGGGTCCCTCACTCATAGCCTTGCAGTCCCGCAGGATCATGGGGACCGGGCCTCCAATGCCCACTCTTCCCCTTCCCCCCAAGCAGCACTCACATGACCAGGTTAGTGCTGGCAAGAGACGGGAGATTCCTGGACCCCTGAGCATCAGCATCTATGGTAATCCCTCTCTCTTGCTGGCTCAGCATTTGTTTGTTGGTGGCACTTTCACCTCAAAAACTGAACAAATCACACTCATACCTCCACAGCAGAGAAAAACAAATAAAACCACCACAAACCACACACACTCCACAACTTCTACCAACTAAAAACATACCTCATACAGTGACTGTTTTTTTACAAATGGAAGCTACCAACAGTGCATCAAAGATCTCTTTTTTTCCGCTAACTAAGCCCTCCCCGCCCTCCTTTGGAGATCTGCAAAAGTGCCTGGAGACCATGAAAAGGGCAGGGGTGTGCGGTACAAATCACAATAACATAACAAGAGTGTCAGCATTGATATGGCCCCCTTGCTCCCCAGAGCACAGAGTGCCTGCAATGGGAGCAGTGTTATTTGCCTCTAACGCAGTGTGCAATTGGATTGCTCAATTCTACGTTAAATCCTTAAATCGTTAGCGAAAGGTACTCTTGTTGACCTCTGGGGCCATGAACCAGTGGACAAACATGAACTGCCCGGGTGATTGCACCGGTGCTCAAATTCGAGAGCATCACCGATGAAGATATTGAAGAGGGTGGGAGCCAACGTGCCTCATGCCTCTATCAATGGATCGCTCTGGGATACTTTACGAAGGGTCCCAATCTGACCCTGGAATTCTTATTCTCATGCAGGGCCCTTATTAGATTTAAAAGAAAGGGATTTAAGATGGATTCCCAGACAAGAGGCCCGGCAATAGATTTGAACACAGCCTTAGGATCGACCAAACCCATACTGGCCTGTGTTGGGGCTGTTTTCTTCCCATTCCTGAATTCTAGACAATTCCACTTCGCCATAATATCTTGCTGGTGGCATCAATCAGAAAACTGGCCAGTAGTTTGCAGGGAGTCCTCTGGCTCTCTCCTTATGAATGGGAACCATTCCAGCTACGTTCCATCGCTTTGAAAGGGCTCCAGCCCAGATGATACAGTTAAAAAAGCAACACTGGACAGGTGCCCACAGGAATGCATCAGTTGAGGTGGATGTGATCAAAGCTAGGGGCTTTGGTGGGTTTCTGGGATACCAGCCCACATAAAACCTCTTGCAAGGTAAAGGTTGGCAACTGGAATGTCTCAGGAGTTGAGTCATGAGTGGCTCCTTCACCGTCGCCAGCCACAAGTCCACAGGAGCAGGATCTTGTATTGGGAAGAAAAAGGAGATTGCCAAGTATCCTCTTTTATATTTGAGGCTGCTGCCATCAGGCTGTACACTAGGTAATAAGACACCAGAAGAATGTGTCATCTTTGGTTTCTGTAGCTCTGCTTATGTCACTCAAACCTAGAGGAGAGAATGTGCCTTCTTTTAGTTGCTCAAAGCCTAGTTTTGCAACATGGACACTTTGACCAGTGCAGGTAAGTCTCCCCTGCTTTCTTTGCATCCTAACCAACTGTGTCAGTACCTTACTCCCCTTTCTACATTAACCATTTAACCAAAGATATTGTGATGGGTCTAGGGCGGGTGCAGAGAATGGCTTGGTTGAGAACCAGATGCCGATGATGACCGAATAACACAGAGAATGACCTTTTGTCATTTCAAGAATATCCCTGGGCAGAGAAGCAACAGGTGCTCTGTAGTTCTTGGCAATGCCACCTCCATCGTATCATAAAGGGAATGGGAGACATTTCCTAAGTTAATGCTCATTCAATTTCTCCAGTGACCATTAGAGGTAACTGCATCCATTGTTTCCAAGACAATCTAGTAAGAAAGTCTAAAAAGTCTTGTGTTGGCCTGGCAATCAATGCATCGTGGCCACTCTCAACTCTGACTTCAAATCTAAAATTGGACACGCGTTGCCAGAATTCGACTTCCACAAATGCATGATCTATGGTTGAGGACACTTGATGAACACAGAATGACCTGCTGCAGCACAGCCTTCCTAGAATTTACCATTTAGATATCTAAAATTAAGTTCAAAGACCCAGAATCTCATCCATGTTTCCACTGTCTTGTAATTGTAATCATGGGTGGACCGCTTCTCATGCAATTGGCCGGCAGGATAAGATTCCCCAGCCACTTACCCAGGAACCATCCAGTAGAACCTGCCCCAGTACACAAGAGAGGCTCGGTCGCAGTTGCAATGAGACATCTTTAGCCCGTTGGGTATTATATCCATATATCAGAGCACGTGCTCCATGTCCTGAAAGATGACACAAAGGACATGAGGGCACCCTGCATGAATCTGTTTAATTGAGTATCAGAAGTAAGTGAAACCCAACGAGGGCCTATTGGCAACAGGTGCTATAGCCAAGTTTCTATACTGGACCCAAAGCCCAGAGGTCCAAGTGGGCGGGAGCGGTCGGGAGCGGTGCTGTCACAATGGCTCCCTGGTTTACTCGACTCCTCACCACTATCCACTGTGACCCTTATGCCCTCCTGCTCACCTGCTGTCTCTTCTTCTGTTTGGAGTCCAAATCTCCTTCTTCTCAGGGCGTCTTCTCGGGAATGCAGATGGGGTCTGCCTCGAGAGGAAGCCACCCTGCCCCTCTGACTCGGGGCCTAGGGGGGCCCCCGAACCGGGGCAGACCAATGAAGGGGAAAAAGCCACAAGGCACAAAAAACCCCTTCCGATGGGATCGGATAACAGGATGCCAGGTCAGCAATGATGTGAAGGATTCCACACGGAACGAACTTCCTTCCAGAACGAAGGTAGGATGGGGGTGATGGAACTCGACAGGTAGAAAAGAACAGGAAAACTGCTGATGCCTAGTTGATTTTCAAAACAGAAGGACTGCAGAGAGAAGGGGAGCCGGAGAGGTAAGGAAAAGGATGAAATGGCAAAGCAGAACGTTCTCAGGAGAGAGAACGAGAGAGGAACAGAAGCACGGAGAAAGACACTAGAGCGTACCAACCCGGAAGCCTAACGCGAATAGGTTGCAACGCGCGGGCTTCCGGGTTGGCGCTCGTAATAAAGTGCGCCGCTGATCCGACGGCGGAGAGCTAGACCGCGGCGGGAGAACGTGCAGCTGCGTAGCGGCCGTAGCAATGGCCGCTCCGCTCCAGCGTCTCCACCACCGCCAGCGGCCGCGGCCGCAGCTAGACCGCGGCTGGAGAACGTGCAGCTGCGTAGCGGCCTTAACAATGGCCGCTCCAGCGCCAGCGTCTCCACAGCCGCCAGCGGCCGCGGCTGCCGTGCATAACAGTATGCCCCCCTCCAGATCCCACCCCTCCGGGTTTCCCCGGATGTGTTCGGTGAAAACATTTTAACAGTCTAGGAGCATGTACATATGACCTGGGTTCCCAAGAATCCTCCGAACTGGGATAGTTCTTCCATGACACAAGGTATTCCAATCTGCCTCTACGATATCTGGAATCTAATATGGCAGATACCTCATATTCTTCGGGTCTTGCCTGGGGATGACTCGCTATCCCGGTAGCCTTTCTGACAGGAGTACTTGAATCGACTAGCCGGAAGAGGGAGGAGTGAAAGACTGGGTGTATCCGAGACATGGACTTGGGAAGTTGTAATCTATAAGCCACTGGGTTAATTTTCTTGATTATTTTGAAAGGTCCGATAAACCGGGGGGTTAGTTTGGTTGGGTGTACCCATCTCGGCAGATATCTGGTGGACAACCAGACCCGCTCTCCCTCCCTCCAATCAGGACCGGATAAACGTCTTCTATCAGCCACCTCCTTATACCGGCGTCTGGTAGATATCAGACTTTGTTGAGCGGTAGTGTGGGCAGAGGTTATTTGATCTAAGGTGGATTCGATGGTGGGTATATTTGAGGGTGAAGAGAAAATCGGTAATATACCTCGAGGGTGGAAACCATACGAACAAAAGAAAGGGCTGAGACCCGTCGCCGAGTGAACAGCGTTGTTATATGCGTATTCGGCGGTGGGCAGAAGACTCACCCAATTGTCCTGATACTTGTTGACATAACATCGGAGGTATTGTTCCAGGGAGGCATTAAGGCGTTCTGTCTGACCATTAGTCTGAGGATGGAAACCGGATGACAAGGCCCTCTCTATCCCTAACCGTTGACATAGTGCGCCCCAAAATCGAGAGGTATATTGAGAGCCCCGGTCCGAGATAATCTTATCAGGTAACCCGTGGAGCCTGAATATGTCTCTAAGGAATACTTCAGCCATTTCTGTAGCGGATGGTACTCCTTTCAGCGCTGAGAAATGGGCCAGCTTGGTAAATGAATCAATGGTAACCATAAGACATGTCAGCCCCTGGGATCGGGGCAGGTCTAGTATGAAGTCTGTGGATATTTGGGACCATGGCTGGCTTGGCAATTCTGGTTGCATCAACAACCCATAGGGCTTGTGAGTGGAGTACTTGTTTTGGGCGCATACCATACACGACTTACAGTGTTGCATTACGTCGTGAGAAAGAGAAGGCCAGAAGAAAGAGCGAGAGATCAACTCCACAGTACCCTTGACGCCCCTATGTCCGGCGGTAACATGGTTGTGACCCCATTCCAGTACTTTCAGTTGTAGGGGTCTAGAGGGAATGTACAAACGCTGCCCCACCAGTAAAAGGCCTTTAGACCAGCGAAGTTGAGGTTGTAAGCCACCCGGCACAGTGGTTGCTAAATTTGGTTGGGTTGCTGTCTTAACTTCTTGAAGGAATGACGAGATTATCCCCACTATTCGGTTTCGGGGAAACATCATGTGACTAAATGAAGAAGAGTGATTCTCGGAAGTCTGACATCTTGACAGGGCGTCAGCCAAATCGTTTTGAGTGCCTGGAATATAGGTTATAGAAAAGTCATATTGGCTGAAGAAATGAGCCCAACGAACCTGTCTGGAGTTGACGCATTCCATGTTTTGAAGGATCTTTAGGTTCTTATGATCTGTACGTAAAGTGAATGGGTGTGAACCGCCTTGTAGCAGATGTCTCCACTCTTCACATGCCGCCTTGAGCGCTAGAAGTTCCTTTTCAATGACTGAATAATTCTGTTGACTGGTAGATAGAGTCTTAGAAAGGTATGCGATAGGATGTTCCAGTCCCTCTTTGAGTTGCAGAAGTACTGCTCCTAATGTGCTTGCGGAAGCATCAGCCTCTACTATAAAGGGCTGATTCTGATCAGGTTGGGATAGTATAGGTGCGGAACAGAATCTCCTCTTTAAACCAATAAAGGCTTGATTGGCCGTTTCCGACCATAGAAACGGTTTAGCCTCCTTCTTGAGTAGTGAAGTAATGGGCAGCACTATCTGCGAAAAATGTTCAATAAACTTTCTGTAGAAGTTGGCTAGTCCCAAGAATCGTTGGACATCCTTCAAAGACCTGGGTGCGGGCCAGTCCAAGATGGCAGACACCTTCCTGGGATCCATGGTTATGCCTTCATGGGATAAGATATAACCCAAGTAAGGAACAGAAGATACGTAAAAAAAGCACTTCTCGGGTTTGACTAATAGGTGTTGGGATCGTAGTCGATGAAACACTGTCTGAAGATGCGACGCATGTGCTGAGGTGGATTCTGAAAAAACCAAGATGTCATCGAGGTAGACTATGACATTGATGAATAATAGGTCAGAAAACAAGCGATCCATAAAACGTTGGAATATTGCCGGAGCGTTAACCAAGCCGAATGGCATTACCCGATATTCAAAAAGGCCAAAAGGCGTCCAAAAGGCCGTCTTCCATTCGTCTCCATCTCTAATCCGGAGAAGGTGGTAAGCACTCCTGAGATCTAACTTTGAGAAGACGGTTGAACCCTGTACAGCTTCCAGTATGTCGGCTATCAAAGGCATTGGATAACGGTCACGCACCGTGACCTTATTTAGACCCCGATAGTCGATACATGGCCTTAATTCCGAGGAATCCTTTTTTGGTATGAAAAATAAAGATGCCCCAGCCGGTGATTTGGAGGGTCGAATAAGGCCATTGGTCAGATGAGAGTCCAAGTAAATCCGAAGCGCCTTCTTCTCTAATAGAGATAGTGAAAACATGCGACTAAACGGAACCAGGGCATCTGGTACCAGCTCGATGGAGCAGTCTTCCGGACGGTGTGGAGGGAGATCCAAGACCGGATTGTTCTTGAAAACTTCTTTGAACTTAACCAATTCTGAGGGAATCTTGCAAACTTCATGCACTCCTTCTTGTTGGGGGTTTAGGACTCGTACAAACTCTTCTGAGGTATGGAGTAAACAGTACTGTTTACAATATGAGGATGTAAAAGCCAGGGTGTTCTGAGCCCAGTCGATTAGCGGGTTGTGCCTTCTTAACCAAGGGATTCCGAGGATAACCGGAAAATGGGCTGCTCGAATTAAGTCGAACTGTAGCTGTTCTGAATGTTGGAGAATGCACGCCTTCAGAAAAATAGTGGAATGGGTGATGGGCCCCGATAACAGAGGAGAGCCATCAACTCCTTCTACCTTCTGGACTTCTTCCAGTTTCTGCAGTGGGAGACCATGTTTATGTGCCCACTCAGTGTCCATAAATACCCCTGCGGCGCCACAATCCAAAAGCGCCATAGTGTTGAAGACTTTTGTCGGGGTTTCCAACCGGATGGGAACAGCCATAAGGCGAGAGTCCATGGTGGTGGAATGAGACGCTACGGTCACCGTAACATAGGGACTTGTGGTCGAACCTCGGTTACTCGTCCCCTTCAGTTCCGAGGTCGGTCGTTTCCCGAGCGTCTTCGTGGGACTTCAGTACAACTTCGCAGTAAGTGGGAACCGGATCCACAATACATGCAGAGGCCCGCTTCCCTCCGGCGTCTTCTTTCTTCGGGGGTCAACGGGGACCGTGCGGACCCAACTTGCATGGGTTCCTCCTTGTTACTGGAGTGAGACAGTGAGGGCATAGGGTAGGCACTAGGTAGTGGGGTGACGGACACCCTTTGTTTCTTCCGTTCTGCCTTGCGTTCGCTAAGGCGGTAGTCAATCTGTGTTACTATGGAGAATAAGTCCGACAGGGTAGTAGGACGGGCTATACGGGCCAGCTCATCCTTTATCTCCTCCTTCAATCCTCGACGGAATATTGTATACTGGGCCCCTTCTGGCCAACCTGCCTCAGAGGCCAACCGTTTAAAGGTGGAGATGTAAGTCTGCAGGTCCTTGGTACCCTGTTGCACATCCAAAAGTTCCTCTGCAGCCACCTGTGTGATCTCTGGTTGTTCGAACTGCTGGCGCAATAAGGTCAGAAAACCCCCATAATCTCTGATAATAGGGTTATTGTTGGTCACATATGGGGTGGCCCAAGCCAAGGCATTTCCCGTCATATTAGAAATCATGTACCCCACCTTAGCTTGATCGTTAGAGAACATCAGTGGTCTGAATGCAAAGTAAACGGAACATGCTTCCAAGAATTCTTTTAAGCGCTTTGGGGTGCCGTCATATTTGCCTGTGGACAAGGTCATCGGCGGTAAGTCGGAATCTCTAGCTTCTTGATTAGAGATCATCTGTCTCAGAACTACATTGTCTGCCTTTACATTCTGTAGTTCCATATTCATGGCCTGAACCGCGGCTACTAAATCTTGTATTTGCTCGGGGGAGGCCATACTTCTTTCTTGGCGTTGCAAACTGTCACAATGGCTCCCTGGTTTACTCGACTCCTCACCACTATCCACTGTGACCCTTATGCCCTCCTGCTCACCTGCTGTCTCTTCTTCTGTTTGGAGTCCAAATCTCCTTCTTCTCAGGGCCTCTTCTCGGGAATGCAGATGGGGTCTGCCTCGAGAGGAAGCCACCCTGCCCCTCTGACTCGGGGCCTAGGGGGGCCCCCGAACCGGGGCAGACCAATGAAGGGGAAAAAGCCACAAGGCACAAAAAACCCCTTCCGATGGGATCGGATAACAGGATGCCAGGTCAGCAATGATGTGAAGGATTCCACACGGAACGAACTTCCTTCCAGAACGAAGGTAGGATGGGGGTGATGGAACTCGACAGGTAGAAAAGAACAGGAAAACTGCTGATGCCTAGTTGATTTTCAAAACAGAAGGACTGCAGAGAGAAGGGGAGCCGGAGAGGTAAGGAAAAGGATGAAATGGCAAAGCAGAACGTTCTCAGGAGAGAGAACGAGAGAGGAAAGAAGCACGGAGAAAGACACTAGAGCGTACCAACCCGGAAGCCTAACGCGAATAGGTTGCAACGCGCGGGCTTCCGGGTTGGCGCTCGTAATAAAGTGCGCCGCTGATCCGACGGCGGAGAGCTAGACCGCGGCGGGAGAACGTGCAGCTGCGTAGCGGCCGTAGCAATGGCCGCTCCGCGCCAGCGTCTCCACCACCGCCAGCGGCCGCGGCCGCAGCTAGACCGCGGCTGGAGAACGTGCAGCTGCGTAGCGGCCTTAACAATGGCCGCTCCAGCGCCAGCGTCTCCACAGCCGCCAGCGGCCGCGGCTGCCGTGCATGACAGGTGCTCCTACACTTTTTATTTTTCAGTTTCACTGTTCCTATCCTTTTATTTTAAAAGAAACCATTCTGGAACGGTTTAGTTTTAAAATAAAAGTGTAGGAAGAAGTTGAAGCTTGCACTTCAGTGCACTGCACTGAACATTCCCTTAAATAACAGGTGTGTTTGTTTGGGGGTTTGGATTGTGTGTGGGAGGGGTGCAGCGATGGAGTTCGTGGAGAGTGGGGCAGACCGGCAGGGAACATAGCTCCACTACTTCTTTTCATACACTTCGACCACTGCCAAAGCCCATGTTTCCTTCAGGGCAAAACCCTTAGTTTGGTCCAAGAATGTCTGTCAATCTAAGAGCCCCAACTTCCCCTTCACTCAACAATATTTATTTTATTTTATTGTGCATTTGTAAGGAGCTTATACAGCAAGAAATTATGTTTCAAAGCGCCCACACGGCAAGGGGAGGGAACATGGGACTGAAGGCAATAGGATACAATGATGAACAGAGGGCAGTCTGATCAACTGCAGGCACTTTTGCATTTTTTGGCCACTCAGGAGGGCCTCCATCGAGGACAGTGTCTGAGGAAAGATTCTCGAAGCCGAGGGAAGCGTATCAAGCGAGCGGCCTCTCTTGGACTCGGGTTTATGCTGCGCAGGGTGTTATGAGCAGATTGTTTGGTACGTTAGTGATGGTGGGGAAACAGTACCCCGACACCATTAATTCCACTGGTCATCGACTGCACTTTTGTTTATAGCTCAATCCAGGGGTTCCCTAAATTTCATTTGGATTGTCATCAGTGGGATGGACCTTCTTTCCATATCCAGCTAGCCTAAGACTATGTGAGTGTCCACCAGACCGGCTCTAATGATATCCAGACCAGGCCTCAATCTCGGAACCACAAGCTAAGGAATGCAAAACATCCTATCTCCTCCCTTATCCAATGTATCGCCTTATTCATCAGGGCCAAAAAGGATTCTTCCAGATAACCCAAGCACATTATCCAAATAGAAATATCTAAAAGTAGAAGGGGCAAAATGGTGGTAAGTGGTGGAGTTGAACCCATAAAATGGGTAGATGGGCATGCAAATTCTATCCATCATTTTCCTCTTCTTGGTGAAGTCAGGTAATGTGCTATACTCCCCATCGTCTGCTGCAACCTCATCACCTCTTCAGCGACTCTCAAATCAGGGTCACAACTTCCCTGCCTGGTCGGGCTGGTGGTTCCCACTCCTGTAGCCCCCAAGAGGGTAGAAGAGGCCCTGGCCCCAGAATGGAGGGAGAGCAGGATGGGTCGGCCTGCGGGTTAACTTCAGGGTAGTCCTACTGCCCCCTTTTTCTACACGTCATACCCCTGGAACCACTAGAGGTGATGGGTAAGCCATGCAGCAAGAGATGAGGAGAAAGGAGGATGGGTTTCTACAATAATTTGCCCAGTGGCCAATCGGGTCCCAATACGAAAAGGAAAGCCACCAAGGAGTTCAATATTGGGAACGCCCTGAAATGATCTGTTTAGTGTGTTGTGACAAGGGAGGGATTCTAGGGGATGGGTTCTCGAAGTATCCCCCAGAGCCCCCATCCTATGTAAAACATATGCTGAGGCACTTGTGGAACCAAAACTACAACCTTGGTTTGGAAACGAGAAGTGCAGGAATTCAGAGAATGCAACTCACAGACCTGTTGTGAGGAATTCAACCATCTGCATGATGGGTGTGCACTCACCTGGGCTTTTTTAAATATTTTTTTTAAAGAAATTGAATGATGGGAGAGCAACCTCGGGAAATGTGTGGGGATAATCCGCACACACATTTTCCTATGCTCACCGCACAACAAACATATAGATCTGTGTACTCTGGGTGGATGCAGCCTACAGGCACTGCCCCCCTGTCCCATTTAGTTGGAATGTGACAGCCAGGAGTACTGGAAGGCATCTCAAAAGGAGGAGGACAAAACCTTCCTCCGACATGACCAGCTTAATTAACTATCAAAGGCTCCATGGATCCGCCCTGCCCATTGTCAGTCCTGCTGGTGGCAGCGCATACTGATGAGAGTTAATTGAAGCAGGCGTGCGAGAGGCCTGGTCGCAGAGCTGACAAAGGACAGGATACCCCAACACCTTTTTGATATGCATCTGTGTCGACTTGAAGTCAGCTCCCAATCTTAGTATCAAGGGCAGTGAAAAGTCATGTCTAGGACGTATGTTTACAGTAGGCAACCCCCACAGCGGGACCCCCATTCAGAGGGAAGGATTATGTGATTTGATGGAGACAGAAAGTC
This sequence comes from Ambystoma mexicanum, assembly GCF_040938575.1. Taxonomy (NCBI): domain Eukaryota; kingdom Metazoa; phylum Chordata; class Amphibia; order Caudata; family Ambystomatidae; genus Ambystoma; species Ambystoma mexicanum. The sequence goes on from NC_090940.1 coordinate 20,940,943, forward strand.
TGTGCTCGCCACAACTTCAAGGGAGACCTGCCTTTAATCAGGAACCACAGAGAGCTCAATTAACCAGAGAGACTCTTTGATCCAAAACAGATAGGACGATGGGTGGGACTTAGTAGTACATGTGTTCACCACTTTACCTTTCCTGTTGCACTGTTTATGACTTCACGCTTTACAGAAGATTGTTGCTGGGGACCCAGGATTGATTCCTTAAGGTCGGGCCCATTTGGCTTTAAAAGAGGGTTGAGCCCCTATTTTGGCAGATCAACTGAAGACTTCACCAAAAGCAGGAAAGAAGAACTCATTTGGACCCTGGCTGAAGGTACAGTCTGCCTTAAAGCTTCCTCCAGTGAACGAAGGCCAGGATTTGCCAAAGGGAAGGAATATCCCTCCCCAAAACATCTCCCAGGGAACAGAGGGAGATGCCAAATTCAGAGCAACCTCTAACACAGGGGACCCAACCTTTTCTGCACAATGAGCAACATTTGCATATCAAATGAAATGGTGAGCAACATCATTTCCTGACTGAACATATTGGCACTCTGATGGCAGACAAATTATTGCAACACAAATTAGAAATGTAGTAATCTTATGACTGCTTATAGAAAAATTTAATTTGCAGTACTTAATTGTTACTAGGCAACGTGCAATTCTAGTAAAGGACATTTGCAAAGCCTTTAACTTCATTTGACGTTAAGTGGTTGTTTACAGGAAATGCTGAGGAAATTGAGTGGTCAGTAGTCAATTCTTAGACACATAGGGTCCATCAAGTTGTTGAAATGTATATTAGGAGTAAACCAATATTAACAGGGGTTTCAGGGTTTCAAGCAAAATATTGTAAAGAAATTTAGTGCAAATGTTTGGACAGTACACTTGGTCACAAATGGAACACTGATTTTCAGGTGTACTCTGGGGTTTTGACCAGGAATTTCCTGGGATCCTTAGTGGCAAATGGTGCACTCCTAAGCATTCAAGATCAGCAATGCTGTTCCACAGTCACCATTCACTGTATTATGGATTGAGTTTCCATCAGGAATGTTATACAATGTTGCATTTCTCTTTAAACAAAGAGGGAACACTATCTGTAAAGACTGGAGGGGGCATCTGTACTCCTGCTCTCCCCCAATACACCTGAGATGGAAGAGTTTCCCTTGAGGGTGGACTCCCTTTGAAGAAGGAGCCACAGGGTGTCGAGATTCCTCGAAGAAAAGTGGAACACTGGTGTCGAGAAAACAGCTTTGATCTTCGTGATGCTCTTCGACGATTGTTCGAGGAAGTCCTGGGAAGATGAGGCGTGCACTCCATCTCAATGCAAAGTGTTCGATGCCGCAAAGAAGACTCTGTGATGGATGTAGGCCCTGCAGTGGGTGTCGGTTGTTGGGAGTTGCTTCAGCGGTCCTCTGGGCTGTCGGTACTGCAGCTGCAACACGTACCTCGGGATAGCTTTGGCGATCGGCACTCGACCACGGGCTGGACCTCGGATCTTGACTCCGTCAGTGTCCTCGGGATGTCTTTGTCGGCTTCGGGTGATGGGAAACCCACTGGCGGACTTTCCTCGGTAGTTAGCAACCTAGACTTTCTCCGGCGGGACAAAGTGGTTGACGGTGATGGTAAGGGAAGATCTTGTTCAAATGTTCTTTGGCAAAGGTGGAGCTTTCACGGCTCTGGTCGTCGAGAAGCACAATGTCAAGTTGTCTCCACTGCTGGGCACAACACTTCAACTGGCTTCCAGCTGTCACAGAAATCTTCCGAACCCAGGTCGATGACAATGGACTTCGATCGCCTCGATGTCCCGGGGTTTCTCTTCAGGATTCTCGGCAGACCCTTCTCCGATCGACAGCCTTTCAGAACTAGTTTCCAGGGTGCCTCCATGAATAACAGCAGTTTTTGCACAATGGTCCCTCGTAACTCGGGGAGAGGTCTCCTAGCCAGGTCCTCTCTCGGATCAGTCCTCGACAGACTCGACAGCTTTTAGATTTCGTCGAAGGAAATGCAGCAGCAATTCTCTTCTTTCAGCTGGGCTTCAAGGATGAGTTTCAAGTTTCAACTTCAGCTTCTGAACAAATTGCTAAGTGAGAAGTCCCTAGATATACACATCTGTCCCTCATTTACCCTGGCTAAGCCAGGCTCAGTCAGCCAATCACATAGAAGGGGATTCATGCAGGCTGGCAGCCAATCAGGGTCACAGGCATTCAAGCTATTCACTTCCACCCAGACACCCATAACAAGGAATGTGGATTGGGACAAGCACCCAGGCTTTAAGGACACCACACTGCATTCATGTCAGTTTCAGGCAGGGATGTCTCATGCATTGTGTAACACAGACAGAAACCAGACACCCATAACATAGAAAGCATATTGGCCACACACTCTATTCACACAGGTCCCACCTCAAGGGTGTACCCACAACATACAGTCAGTGGGAAGGTTCCAGCCAGTCTGCTCAGGACTTCCCCACAATACCATATATGGTTATTCCACCCAACAGCCAGTCAGGGGAAGGGACAGAGTCAGGGCTTACCAGGACTTTGGGAAAACAAGGTAACAGGCAATAGAAACCAAGAGGCCCTAGGGGCCATCTTGCCTTCTATCAGGAATCCACAGACTCCTTTGGCAGGGCCTCGGTATCCCAAAATGTAGGATACTCAGAGAACCTGTCCCATTCAGAATGGAGCTGCCATCAGCCCATACCGTCCTCTGTGGGCAACACACAGGTGCCCAGAAACTTACAATAGGGGTACAGGGTTGTACCCCCACCCATGGGTGCCATACGGGTACCCTAAAGGTCTCTGTTCACCATGACCAAAAAGAGGAAGAGCTGCACTGCCAGGTGTCCCATAATAAGGGAGTACAGGACAAGGACATGGAGGCCCTGTCCCTCCAATGCATTTCCAGCATCACAGTCACCCCCCCAGACTGAGGTTAGGGTGGTCTAATCTCCCACGAGATTGACACCCTCATCCAGACGGTCAACATACCTTCTAGAAAGGCCATCTGCATTATAGTGACTCTTCCCTGGTCTATGCTCTATGGTGAAGTCTAGCTCTTGCAGGCTAATGGACCCCCTGAGCAGTTTAGGGTTTTCACCCTTCGTCTGCATAAGCCACTTTAAGGGCTTATGGTCGGTTTGGACCTTAAAGGTAGACCCAGTGAGGTAAGGCCTAAAAACGCCTAATGCTCCAAACTAAGCATTAAGCAAAAGCCACCTCATTTAACACCATGATAGATACAGAAAGCTCCAAATCTAAAGAGAGTTTCTCCATATTCTGAGAGTTAGAAACACCCACCTCCCTCCCCCCAACCCCAACTCATTGTTAAAGATCAAGCTTGGTGCAACAGCATCCAAGACACTAAGCTGAAAAAACTCAACCTGCTACACAATAAAATCCAAACCAGCCAACAGGCACTTAACAACCTAGCAGCCCACATCCCGTCTGAAAAAACGAACACCTCTGAAAACTCACCCCTATTCTCCTTCAGAGAAGTCACGGAAAAGGAAGTCATAGCACTCATCAAAGAATGGGCCCCCACCCCTGTACCCTTCCGCACTGCCCTCATCAATGCCTCATTCTCAACTGGCACTGTCCCAGCCTGCCTCAAGGAAGAATGGATCTGCCCCCTTTTAAAGAACCCATTTCTGGACCCATCCACACCAGGCAATTACAGGCCCATCACTACAGTCCCATTTCTCCTCAGGATAATAGACAAAGCAGCCTACCTGCAAGTCCAGCAGTTCCTTGAAGCCAATAACCTTCTCGGTCTCCGGCAGTCAGGCTTTCACCCAGGCCACAGTACTGAAACAGCCCTACTTGACCTTAAAAACCAAATAGACAACATCAGAGACTCGGCCAAATCGGCCCTGCTACTCCACCTTGACCTCGCAGCGGCTTTCGATCACGTCGACCACAATACCCTATGCCAGCACTTGTCAACCTCTGCACACTTCTCACCCAATGCCATAAAATGGATCACCTCATTTCTCAAAGGAAGAGCTATGAGAGTTTTCTCCGAACTAGCCGTGCACACCCCAGCACCATCCAATGTGGAGTCCTGCAGGGATCATGCATATCACCAACCCTCTATGACATTTTCACTCGGCCACTGTTTCATATCCTTGATTCACTAGGCATCACGTATACTAACTACGCTGATGATACTCAGGTCCTCCTAACACTCACAGGTGACTACGAAGCTGACTCCAAATCACTCAACTCCGTCTACACCGCCATCCAAACTTGAATGGCCCAAAACTGGCTATGTCTCAACTGAGACAAAACGGAACTACTTATAGTTGGTTCGCCAGAAGCACTAAAATAATTGGACAACCAATACACTGCCTTTATCATTGATAACATTCTAATACCAGTCTCCCAGACTGTAAAAACCCTGGGAGTCTACTTAGACTCCAACCTCTCCATGACAAAACAAGCCAACTCCATTGCCTCGTCCTGTGCATACTACTCCAAGCTCATCACCGTAGCCAGGCCCTACTTGATGAAGGATAACTGTCTTACTATAACCAGAGCTAAAATTCGGTCCGGGCTAGATTACTGTAACGCCATCCTGGCTGGTACATCGACTAGGAATATTGGCAAACTTCAAACTGTACAAAATAATGCTCTCCGAGCTGCCATTAATATTCCCAGAAGAGACCACATCTCAGCTGCCAGGAAAAAAGCCCACTGGCTACCTGTCAAAGAACGCATTCTTTTCAAAACACTATCCCTCACTCATAAGTGCTTCCACCACACAGCACCCCACTATCTTCCCCAAAGTATCACACAACCAACCACTGAAAGACCCACTAGAACCTCTTACACCAACCTTCTTGTAATGCCCAAGGTCACTAGAGCGGGCAGGAGGCACAAGCACCCCTTTTATTGCAGCTACCTAATGGAACGCCCTCCAGCCTGAGAAACATCTCATCCCACCTAGCCTTCCGCAAGAAAATTAAAACACGTCTGTTTATTTGACATTGTTGCCCTTCGGACATTAAACTGCCCTGCAGGCTGCCTCCTCCCGCCCGGACTGTGACCTACATGTACCTTTATCGCATATTCCTGTAACCTGATCCAACACCTCTTAATCTGAATACTTAATATGCTTCTTTATCACTCATGTAAACTTCTACAACATTTCTACGCCTAATGTAACCAGTAAGCAATGCTGTGTCATGTAACCAAATTGCTACACCCAATGTAACCAGTAAGCAATGCTGTGTCATGTAACAAAATTGCTACACCCAATGTAACCAGTAAGCAATGCCATGTCATGTAACTAAGTTACCTTGATGTAAAAGCGCCTCGATGCCCGTGGGCTGCAAGTGCGCTTTGTAAATGCAAATAAATAAACTATACTGAAATATTTATCTATTTTATTTATTTGACATTTATTTCAGCGCACAAAGCCTGAGGCATTTAGGCGCTAGTTACAGAGAATACAGGTACATTTTTATAAGAGTTTGAGACATAGGGGGTCATTACGGGATGGGCGGTAGCCATGGTGATATTAGCACCATTGCTGCCTCCCATACCGTGACCGAGTCCGGTGTTGTTCATTGGGGACTTACCAGTGTAGTCTGACCCTGGTGGGGCCGGTAAGTCCCCATTGAACAAACCATTCTCCATTCCCATTTGAGCCCCCATTTGGCTCAATGGGTATGCAGAGGGCGCTAATAACGGGCTTGCGCTAATAACGGGCTTGTGACTTGCAAGCCCGTTATTAGCAACCTGGCCCCTTAGCGGGACCCGTAAGGGACTTGTGGTCAGACCACAGGTTCCTTATGATCCCCGCCAAGGGACCTTGGAATAGGGCAGTAAGGGATTACCGGCAACAGTCTCCTTACCGGTGCCCGGTATCCCTTACCGCCCATCTCGTAATAACGCCCATAGTCCATTTTGATGTAGCTGCATCAGGTGCAAGTTCAGCATAGGGACAAAATCGGTAGGTTTGCACAATTGGGGGAGCCACGCCTCATGGTATGGGGGGCAACATCAGAGGTAGCAGACCAGTATAAGGACAAAATAAGTAGGTATGCACAGCTGGGGGTGCCACGCCTCATGGTATGGGAGGCTACATCAGAGGTACCAGACCAGCATAAGGACAAAATAAGTAGGTATGGACAACTGGGGGAGCCACGCCTCATGTTACAGGGGGCTACATCAGAAGTACCAAAAGCAAACGACAAAATCAGTAGCTATACACAACTGGGGCAGCCACGCCTCATGTTACAGTACTACATCAGAAGAACAATGCAGCGCATTAGATGAGCCTACAACAGATATCAACATGGCTAAATTCGATTTCTGGTAGGCAGTTCAAAATGCAGACATTTGAATACAGCAGCAGATTGAAAGAAAACAGTATTTAGGCCGTTAAGGTGAAACTGGTAGCATTAGAGTACAGCAATGTTGGAAGTTCAGGACTGAGTAAGTCACATGGTGTAGATGTGAAGAAGGTCATGAGCACGGTAGTTTGGGTGAGGACAGTTAAAAGTGGCGGCAAGACACTGGGAACTAACAGTTATTTGGACAGTGGTGAGGGCAGGACCCAGTCAGTGGGTTAACGTGCTACGGGGTGGGAGATAGCAGCATGGTGTGCAGGGAAAGGGAAGGAACAGTACTTTTCAACAGTAGCCAACCTAAGTTCTCTACCTTTGGTTTGCCTACTGATGAAGATGATAGGATGTTTCCTCCCTTCGTCATCTAACTGGGACAAGACAGCTCTAATTCCGGTGTTACAGGCATATGCTTGAGCAATAAAGGGTTTGCTATAATCAGGAGCACACAACACAGGTGCCCTACACAGAATTTTCTTCAGGCCAACAAAGGCCCCCTGACAGTCTTCCATCCAATTGACCTTCCTAGGTTCCTTGGGCGATGTCAGAGCTGTCAGAGGGGCAATTATGGTGCTGAACCCTAGAGGCTCTTTTAAATTAGTAACACATCATACAAGAATGCGTGTCAGGAATCAGGGTTGGCACAGGCGTGGAGTGCTAAAATACGCCTATTGAGACATTATGTGCTGGAAGGATAAGGAAACTTCAGTTCCCAGCATCCTTTGTGTTATTTTGTAGTTTGGCCCGTGCGCGCCTTGCCAGCTGTACTGCATCAAGAATCAAGGCAGCTTAAAGGCAGGCAACGGCGGTGGGCAGGTGTGGCTTATTGTTGATTGGGAGCAGGAGTCAGGCTGCCGCGTTCGGCAACAGGAGGAAGGCGTCCATGTGCGACGAAACGAGATGTAGAGGAGGAACGCTTGATCGCACGTGTTCACAGTGCGGTAGGAGCAGAAGGGGCGCTGAGTAGCTGCAGAGACAACGCTTGCTGTTCTTCGTCTGGGAAGTCCCACGGAGCTCCCAGACTCAAGATAAGTACTCGTGAGGGCAATATATTTCCTGAACTGCTTGGAATGATTTACCGCTGTTTCATTATTTGTCTGGGAAGTCCCACGGGCTCCCCAGACCTGAGATAAGTAACGCCCTAATCACTTTGAATTCAATCCGTATGAGAAACGAAAGTGTGTTTGTTACTCGTATAATTCAAGAACTTTGCCAATCTCGTATGGGTTAATGCAGGAAGTACTGCATATGGACAACGACATTTCACTAGTGCCAGGAACTAAAGGAAATGCATTTATGTTGTATGTTGCTAACGCTGCCCGAAGGGCCATGTGTATTGTCTAATTATTTTGGGAAGCTTTCCCTTATGTGTGGTCATATTGCTTGCTTATGTGTTGTATGGGAATGATATTTCAGAGTAGGATACAGTACACGTATTAAGGTGTGCTATTCAGGAATCAGGTATATGTTAATTGTGCAGGTAATTGTTCTGTTCATTCTATGTGAGTTAGAGTAGGGTTTTTTCCTGTGTTTCCCCAGTCCCATCCACCTTAGGAGTTTCCTTATCCTCTTTCCGGTGTTCCTATTTTCCCCTCCCTATCCACAACCTCTCCCTAACCCCTCTTCCCCCCATTGGCTGCCACGTGGTGACCTGTTTACTAACTCAGGCGCCTGTACCAACCACGGTGGGAGGGTCAAGTTCATTCGGCTTCCGTGGTTCGGGGGAGAGTGTCGATCTCTCTTCCTTCCAGTTAGTGTGAATTTGACAATGCGGACGCAGAAAAACTCTTACACCAAATAATAAGACTGATTCAGGAAGTTGGCAAAATGTCTCACTCAACTGTTTTATTTTCAATTGTCTAAAACAGGGAGTTACAACGGACATCAACAGACTTCCGATCGTGCACTAAATTATTTTGCAATAAAAACATACTTATATAACAAAAATGTGTCATACACGACGTCACACTTCATGGCAAACTGAAAAAACCTATGGGGGATTGTAATAGGCTCAAGGGAAACATCTAAGTATACTTGCTATAAGGGGCTGGGTTGTGATTGGGTCTCTACAGTCAGGCAGACAACTCATGCCCACCCTTAGTGCAAGTCATCTTCATCAGTTACTAGATACACGGCACTCCATTGGCTTTCAAACTATAAGGCCCTTCATTATATGGCCTTCTACAATTGGTTGGCAGGCTTGTACCCTTCTGAAACATTTGATTCACTAGCAGCAAGTAATCTGGTCCCCAGGTGTCAGCGGGTGGACTTTACTGTGTCTCCCCACCCATTTAGCCCAAAATCCCTCATCACTCATGCCTTCTGTCATTCAGATTGTCTTTGAGCTTGTCCTTGCAAAGTATCACTGCACCTGAGAATAAAAGGGAGTATAGGCACACTCGTATCGCAGTCCAGATTTGTACGCCCAACTCCTATTTCCATCCTTGACTCACGTGACATGAGACCATACTTCGGCCTGTTTTGCAGCATTTAATTGTCTTGAAGAAATAAACTTGCCACTCATGATGTTCTTTCTTGCACCTTAACAAGGGCTGATTCAGCTTCTCACGTTCACTCTTCTTCAAGGATAGATAACCAGTCCTTGGCTGCTCCATCCTTTGACACCAGGCCAGACAGCTATTCCAGGCCTTTCCTCGATCTTCAGCTGGTTTCTTGCTGCGACACAGCCCTCTGATCCTTCTTTCTTCACTGGTCTGAGCTTACTAGGTATGTGACATTGATGTCCAGAATTCTATATAATGGCAGCACCGCCTGTAGTCTATTCACTACGTATAGCCAGCCTTTAAGAGACTTAGGGCCTCATTACACGGAAGGCGGTGAGCCATGGCGCTATTAGCGCCATGGCTCATGCCGGTAAAATACCGGCACCGCCTTGGCGGAAAGCGGATTTACCGCCCCATTCCAAGGTTGGAGGGGCGGTAAATCCCCCTTCCGCCATTGCCCTTCCCCATTCCCATTTCTGCCCCATAGGGCTCTATGGGAATGGGGAAGGCGCTAATTACGGCACCGCAATTTTGCGGTGCTGTAATTAGCTCCAAGGTCCCTTAGCGGGTTGGTTTTTAACGCCTGCAAAAAGCAGGCATTAAAGCACCAACCCGCTAAGGGACCTCGTAGTAAGGCGGTAATGGTTAACGGTCACCGTTACCATTAACGGTGGCCGTTAACCATTACCGCCTTCCGTGTAATGAGGCCCTTAATCTACTTGTGTTGCTGCATCTGTACAGTTATAAAACGGCTTGCATTTTCTGCAGTGCTCTTCACACGTGCAATCTTAATTCCGCATATGAAAGTTCACTCGATTCTTTACTTTGCCATCAACTTCTATAAGGCCTTATGCATCTTTTCCTTGATCATTCTTCTCAGTGTGTCACGCTCCTTTCTTGTGACATCCCCAGCCTCTTTTCCTCTCATCTTCATATTCCTTCTGGGACCTCTTCCAAGAGATTGTCATCTCTTGACATTCCCCGTGCCATCTTGCCTATGACTAATAGGAAGACTTGGAAATTACCCTGGCGCCTTGCACAACAACATCCCAGAATAAACTACGTCTCCCAGCATTACAGAAAAAAAAGAGAGGTCACGTGATTTGCCGGCAACGTCGGCATCCCTCTGCATCGTTATATGCAGCCCTGGGACAACGCTCAGGTGCTCCTTAACAAGTGCTTTTCAGGCCGTTAAGTCGCATTCTGGTTATTCTGTTATCCTGTCATCGAATCCTGGTTATTGTTCGTTTGACTACGCTTTGTGGATTACCCTTTTCTAATTCCTGACGCTTGATTCCGTCCCCTTCTACTGCTTACCTGGTTATCGGAACTCGGTGCTCTCAACGGATTGTGTTTTTGACTATTCCCCGGTGGGATTGCTATTGCCTCCTCAAACTTGTTCTCCGCCAAACTCTGTTGGGCTCAGTGGTATGTTGCAACCCATCCCACGCTAGGAATACTGCCTGTGGTGTTCGGAGATTCCTGTTTGCTTAAGTTGCATGTACACTTTTGTCCTAAATTACCTTTTTTCTTTTCCTGCTGGTATTCATTTTGGGAAACGCTGCACCGCCTCTATTTCCTTCTCCTAAACAACGGTTCTTCCAAGTAACACTGGGATGCTCTGCTGTTTTGTTACTTGATCATCTTTTGGATTTCACATCACCGCGCTGTTGGACGCTCTGCTGAGGATTCTTTCTCCTAAGGACGCTCTTTTGGGATTTTCATTTGGGACGCTCTCCTGTCACTTGGGATTTGAACACTGGCTAGTTAGTCGCGCCCTCATGCCGCCCGGGTTAGCTAGTTGAGACTTTTGGATTTTCTGGGAACTGTGGAACACTCAACCATTTTCTGCATCCTTCACTTCTGTAATTCAGTAGGTTCTCTGCCCCTTTCTCCATCACTGCAGGTAAGAGTGGGGTAACTGAAGGTGGTGCGACTGGGAGACACTGGTTGAAACCTGTATTTACGCTATCTGTATTTTTGTGTTTCTTTCCTTAGCTCTGTGGTTGCTCCTGACTTTTCACACAAAAGCTCGGCCTGTCAGGTGTCTTTAGTCCTGCAAGCTGTGATCTTGGGGGGAAGGTTTATTTTGTCATTGGTCTACTGTCGATACTCCTGTCTTTGGATAAAGAAGTAGTTCAGTAGTGGATTCGCTATTGGATCGCGACATCGCTTCTAGATCACGACAGATTAAGGAGCCTTATTACATTTTTGTCTATCGGAATGGAAACTGGAGCGGATTCCATGGCCACGCCTATGCAAGTGTTCGCTGCGTTACGCACCGATATGGCATCTGTACATGCGACACTCCATCAACGGGTGGATGTCTTACAGAGCTTTGTGCACCCTCTACCTCCTGATGAGGAGCTTGGAGATGTTGCAGCTGCCACACCCCCTCCGGTTCAACCTGCTCCTCCCCCTGCACCTGTGGTTCTTCCAGGGCCTTTTCCATTGGCTCCCCCAGAGCGTTTTCTGGGTGACCCCAAGTCTTACCGAACATTTATCAATCAACGTCACCTGCATTTCTTGTGTCGCCCATTGGCCTTTCCTTACGCTAGAACGAAGGCTGCGTTGGTCCTATCCCACTTGGGAGGAACAGCAGCAGCCTGGGCCAATCCTTTGTTGGAAGCCGATGACCCTGCATTATATGATTTTGAGGCCCTTTTACAGGCTATGAACTTAGTTTTCGATGCTAGGTATAAGGCCCAGGCTTCAGACTTGGAGTTCTTGGCTATCAGCCAAGGTAAACAAGGGCTCTTACAGTATCTTGCTCAGTTTAATCACTTGGCCGCAGAAACTACCTGGCCCGAACAGAAGAAAGCAGCCGTCTTTTACAAAGGACTGTCTGATGAACTAAAATACTCCCTGTCCATCCATTGTACCCTCTATTCCATCAGCATTTCCAGAGTTGATGGAATTAGTCCTGCAAATCGATGCTCGACTGCGACAACGGAGGGGTGAACGCAGAATCCCTGAATTGCATTCCTCTAGAATTGGCTCACCTTCTTCCACCTCGCCCGGAGATCTGGAACCCATGCTAATTGGGGCTGTGCGAGGTCCGTTGATCAAGTTGGAGCGGGAAAGAAGGTTGTTGAACAAGTTATGTTTCTATTGTGGACAGTCTGGGCATTTCATTCGGGAGTGCCCCAAGAGACCTCAGAAAGCGGCGGGAAATGCCACAACTCGTCCTTGAACCGAGCCGGGAGGATGAGTCTGCCTTTGGATGGTTCAGATGGGAACTCAATGCATATTTATCTAGGTATGTGTTTTACTGTGGCAGATGGGGTATCTTTTTCTTGTCCAGTTATGCTGGATTCTGGTGCAAGCGGCAACTATATGCATATCCACTTTGCTAGAAAACATGGATTGCCCATTTTCTCGAAGTCCACACCAGAGGAGATACGTGCTGTGGACGGATCCTGTTTGGTCTCCGGACAGGTGACCGAGAATACGGATTCTGTTATGATGTCCACGGAGGAGGGACATTCGGAATTGATTACTTTTGACCTGATAACCACCCCACAGTTTGGGGTGATTCTTGGGCTGTCATGGTTGCAATTACATAATCCTGTCATTGATTGGGTGAAGCAGACCGTCCGTTTCTCTTAGGAGTATTGCACCAGACACTGTCTGCAAACTTGTTTTGAATCAGACCTTTCTCCTTGTCTTGCCTTAGTGGTCAATGCCCCTTCGGTTAGTGCCACGCTTCAGGTCTCTACTTCTGCATTGCCTTCAGAATACGCTAACTATGCTGATGTGTTTGATAAAGGGCTTTCGGAAAAGCTCCCTCTTCATCGCAGTTATGATTGCCCTATTGACTTGGTGCCTGGAGCAATTGTTCCACATGGATGTATTTACTCCTTGACCCAAAAAGAGGAGGAACATTTGCGTGAATACATGGACAAGGCTCTACGTTTAGGTCACATTCGACCTTCTCGGTCTCCCGCTGCCTCTCCTATATTTTTCGTGCCAAAAAAGGAGGGGGACCTACGCCCATCTGTGGATTATCCAAGCCCGCATCTCTGCGGCATCTAACAACTCTGCCGAACTCTTTAAAATCTGCAAGGAGCTGGCCAACCCTGTTGCAGTCTCTACCTCTCCTGTCCCCTCCCAGGCCCTCTGCACTGCACTGGCCTCTCACTTCATCTCTAAAACTCAGGACATCCTGTCCTCGCTCTCCTCCTTTCACCCACCTCCCTCCCTTCCCGGCTCTTCCTCTGGCCCTTCTGCAGTCACCCCTCCTCCCTCTTTCTCTGCCTTTCCACTTTTCTCTGCTGACGAGGTTTCCAGACAAGTCCGATCTATGAAAGTCTCATCTAAACAGGTTCACCCCTGTTCCTCCAAAACTATCAAGGACCACATCGACTCCCTGGCTCCTGCCCTGGCTGACTTTTGCAACCACTCCTTCGCCTCTGGAGTTTTCCCTTCCCCCCTCAAGCACTCCCTTGTGCACCCTCTTCTCAAGAAACCCTCTTCCGACCCCTCCTGCCCGGCTAACTATCGCCCTATCTCCATCACTCCCTTCCTGGGCAAGCTCCTGGAGAAACTGGCCATCTCCCAGCTTAACCTCCATGCTGAATCTGTTGGTAGTCTTCATGACCATCAATCTGGCTTCAGAGCTGCCAGAAGCACGGAAACTGCTCTCCTGAACATCCGTGAAGACCTGCTCTTGAACCTTGATTCCAACACTCCGTGTGTTCTCATTCTGCTCGATCTCTCCTCTGCCTTTGACACTGTCAACCATGCCATCCTGCTCAACCGTCTCCGTGAAAACCTGGGTATCACTGGTCAGGCTCTGGCGTGGCTGACCTCTTTCCTTTCAAATCGACCCTCCCAGGTCCAACTGGGGTCCTTCCTCTCCGACATCTTTTTCTCCACCTGTGGTGTCCCCCAGGGATCTAATCTCTCTCCCTGGCTGTTCAACCAGTATCTGGCACTCCTTGCCCACCGCATCGCCGCTCTCTGCCCTAATTTCCAGTGCTATGCGGACGATACCCAGCTCATTTTCAGGCTACCCTCAGCCTCCCCCTCTCCTTCCCTCATCTCTGACTGTCTGTCTGCTATCCAGGAATGGTGTGCCGCCAATGACCTCTGCCTTAATGCCAGTAAGACTGAGATTCTACTCATCGGTACACCCACTCCCTCCTTCCCTGCAGCTCTCTGGCCTGCCTCCCTTGGCCCCCTCCCTGCTCCTACCTGCAAGGCAAAAAACCTTGGGGTCATCTTCGACTCCACACTCTCCTTCTTTCCTCATATTTCTGACGTCGCTAAGAAGTCACACTACCAGCTGCACCTCCTCAGAGGTATTCTTCCCTTCCTCTCCTTCCCCCAGAAGCTCACTGTCTCCCGAGCCCTGGTTCTCTCAAAGCTGGATTACTGTAACAGCCTCTATCTTAATCTGCCTGCCTCCACTCTCCGCCCTCTGCAACTCATCCAGAACAGAACTGCGAGACTTGTCCTTGGCCTCAAGCCCAGGGACCGTATCTCTCCAGGACTGAAATCTCTACACTGGCTCCCAGTGGCTGCGAGGATAAAGTTCAAAACCCTCTGCATTGTCCACAAGGCCTTCTGGGGCCTGGGTCCTAAATACCTTCAACTCTCTCTTCCCAAATATCTTCCTTCCCGAGCCCTTCGCTCATCCGCCTCCAACTCCCTCAGGGTCAGCCGCTTCTCGAAGCAACGAGCTAGGGGTAGATCTCTCTCCGCGGCAGGGGCCTCCTTCTGGAACAGCCTTCCTGCCTCCCTGAAACTTGAGGAGAACCATCTCCGGTTCCGGAAGCACCTCAAAACCTTCCTCTTTGCTTCTGCTTTCTCTCTCCCTCTCCCCTGCTGAACAGCTAATAGTCCTCACTGAAACTGCACTGATTCTGCAACTGGACCACTCTTAACGGCCTCAGTCCTGGGCCCAGCCACTCTCCACTTGCTCTGATGCCTTTGAACCCCTCTGCACTGCGGGACTGTCTCTGTATCCCTACAGCCCCCCCCCCCTTTCCCAGCACTTGTTCTGCACTTACCTTGCACTTGTCACCAGCTGGCCCTATTTATTTATTACTTTACGCCACTTACCTTGTACTGCACTTCCCCCCCTCCCCTTCCCCTTGCACTTTTTCCCCCTCCCCCACCCCTGCACTTGCGCGATCTGAATGACACCTGGCATAGTAGGATCGTTGTCTGTCTCCCCTTGTTCCTCCCCTCCCTGCCTCGTCGCGCCTTGAAACACCTGTGTATAGGCGCGTTACAAATGCCATATCATATCATATCATAGAGCCCTTAATAAAGTCACGATTAAAAAACAATATCCTTTGCCTCTTGTTTCAGAATTGTTGGATAGAGTTTCTTCCTCTACTATCTTTACGAAACTTGATCTAAGAGGGGCATACAATCTGGTAAGGGTTAGTCATGGTGACGAATGGAAAACCGTGTTTAAGACCAAGTTTGGTCTTTATGAATATTGCATAATGCCTTTTGGGTTATGCAACGCCCCGGCTACCTTCCAACACTTTGTCATTGATATCTTTCAGGATATGTTGGATTTATATGTCGTCATCTACCTACACGATATCCTGATATTTTCTGACACCCTTCCACATCATGTGCTCTCTGTCCTACAATGTCTTCGGGAACACTCACTTTTCGCTAAACTAGAAAAGTGTGTTTTTCATGCTTCTTCAGTAGAATTCCTTGGTTTTCGTATATCCACTCAAGGGGTACACATGTGCTCTTCCAAAAGGCAGGCAGTATTGGATTGGCCTTTTCCGACTTCAGTAAAGGCATTGGAATCTTTCCTTGGATTTTCAAACTTTTATAGACGGTTCATTTCCTCATTTTCTGAAATTGTGGCCCCCCCTTACTCATCTCACTAGTCCCTCTCTCCCTTTCTGCTGGGATCAGCAGACCCAAACGGCTTTTCAGACCTTAAAGGAGGCTTTCACGTCTGCCCCAGTCCTGCAACATCCCAATCCTTCTCTTCCTTTTATAGTGGAAGCCGACGCATCCGCCATTGCGGTGGGGGCCATCCTTTCACAGGTATGTCCTGCCACGTGACAATTACATGCAGTGGCTTATTATTCCCAGTCTTTGACATCAGCCAAACGTAATTATACCATCATGGAAAGGGAATTGTTGGCAATCCGAACCGCTTTCAAAGAATGGAGGCATCATCTTCTAGGTGCCCGGCACCCGGTTGTTGTCTATACGGACCATTGCAACCTACAGGCGTTATCACATGCCAAGTGTACTAATGCCCGACAGATTCGTTGGCATTTATTTTTCACTTTGTTTGATTTCACTGTCACATATCGGCTGGGCCCATTACATGGTAAAGCTGATGTGCTGTCTTGCATTGGGGTTGATCTGGATACACCAAAAGGGCCAAGGATCATGTTCCTTCTCTTGAAAGTCTAGGGTTCAGGCTTGTTTCAGGTCTTCCCTATGTGAAAGATAAATTGTACCTGCCTGACATTCATACCAGAAATATGGCCTTAAAATGGTCTCATAATGCACGATTAGCTGCACACCCAGGTCAGTCAAAAGCATATGACCTATTGCATCGCTGGTGTTGGTGGCCAGGTATGAAAAACGATGTCAACCAGTATATTTCCCAGTGTGCGGTTTGTGTGCAATGCAAAAAACCTTCTGGTAAGCCAGTTGGTCTTCTGATGAGAATGCCCCTTCCTCCGTACCCATGGCACACCGTAACTCTTGACTTCATCGTTGAGTTACCAGCAATCAATAACATGTCTACCATCCTGATTGTTGTTGATGTCTTCACTAAAATGGCACGTTTCATCCCCTGTCAGGGTATTCCTTCTGCCACTCATCTGGCAGCCTTATTTTTTGATCATGTGGTACGGTTCTTTGGACTCCCTACGCTGATGATCTCTGATTGTGGCTCACAATTCACCTCTCGTTGTTGGCAGGCCTTGATGCGGTCGTTAGGTGTTGATGCACGTCTTTCTTCAGCATATCATCCTCAGACCGACGGACAAACGGAGCGCACCAGCGCTACTTTAGAACAATACCTCCATTGTCTATGCTTGCAAAGCCAGGCAAACTGACTTTTGGTACTTGGGGCAGCCGAATTTGCCTATAACAATTCAAGGCATTCTTCTATAGGTTGTTCACTGTTTTATGCATTATACGGTCAACACCCTCGCTCTCTTCCGCCTGTATTGTCCCCTTTGGAAAGGGTTCCTCCAGCTCAAGATATACAGGACTCTCTAGTCTCAGTTCGTAAATCCATCTCTCATCACCTGTTCACGGGCCAATCACGGGCTAAAGTTCAAGCCGATAGACACCGCTCTCCGGCTCCCTCTTATCTCCCTGGCGACGGTGTGTGGCTCGCTACAAAACACCTTTCCTTACATGGTAACCGCAAATTGTTGCCCTGTTTTGTGGGCCCTTATAAAATCACACGTTGCCTCAATCCAGTGGCTATGCGGTTGGATATACTGGCGCGTTGGAGAGTACATCCTATATTCCATGTGCCCCTGCTCCGTCCTTGTACTCCTGGGACTTGCCTTCCCATCGCCCCTTCTCCTATTCCTGTACAGGGTGAAGAGGAATACGAAGTTCAGGCTATTTTGGATACCTGTCTTCGCCGGGGCAGGAGGTTCTACCTGGTGGACTGGAAGAGATACGGCCCAGAGGAAAGATCTTGGGAACCTGCCTCTCATTTGCACACTCCTCGCCTTTTGCGTCAGTTTTGGCTACTCCGCTCCCGGAGTCCCCAGAGTGGCCGCTCTTTGCAGGGGGTTACTGTCATGCCCCGTGCCGTCTTGCCTATGACTAATAGGAAGACTTGGAAATGACCCTGGCGCCTTGTGCAACAACATCACAGAATAAACTACGTCTCCCAGCATTCCAGAAAAAAAAGAGCGGTCACGTGATTTGCCGCCAACTTCGGCGTCCTTATGCATCGTTATATGCATCCCTGGGACAACGCTCGGGTGCTCCTTAACAAGTGCTTTTCAGGCCGTTAAGTCGCATTCTGGTTATTCTGTTATCCTAGCAGGAACTGATCAGTATGCACTCCTAATTTTCACAAGAGTCTATTTAAAGATGTATCCTAAGAATTACTGCTTTTAAGGTGCGCAGGAGATGAATAACAACCCTGGCATATGGGTTGCAAAAATGTACAAAATAGAACAAGTTCCCAAATGTGGGAACTCCCGTCCTCTACACTCTATGGGTGGCTCTGTGAGGAGTCCTTATATATTTGATTATTTGTTAGGTAATTGATTCAATAGTTTGATTTGTACTAAACTGTAGGTAATTTCCTTAGTGACATATATGAATACATATATCAAAACACATTTACACAGTTAGGTATATTTGGAAAAAATCCATAGGTTTATTAGAAGCCCAACGCGTTTCGTGAAACAATTCACTTCTTCAGGGGCAGTTTGCATAATTTTTCTTTCTTAAAGTAATCTGGAAGACATAATATTAAAGTACATGCATATTAGTCCCAATAGTTACAAAATATAGTGAAATTTCCAATGGGTAAAAATAACTTTTTTGGACGATCCATATATTTCCTATTGTCCAACATCTCATTACATTGATTGAAGATTGAATTTAAGACAGATCATACAGAAGTAATCAGTAGTAACCACATATTCATCAAAGATAAATATATTGACATGTTGTGCGAAAATTACCTAAGGAAAAAGATTCCCTTGTTGATAAATGTTGGCTGTCCTTCATATGGGGAGAGCTGTCAGTCTCCTGTACTTGTAGTGTAGCCTTGGTCCCTAAGTCATTAACAAGAAAAAGTAGGAAAGGAGTCAGGAATAAGGAAACCTGAATCTAGCTATCAAACAGGTTGAGGTAAAAGTAAAAACTTACCACCTTATGTCAGAAGATGGTAAGAAGATGGTGAGTTGAGTAAATTATCACTCCATCTTGTCATGTGGAAACAGACGTGAAAGCCCAAGGTGGGCGTCTTTCCGAAGTGTCTGAAAATAAATCCAAGTGTGGACTTAGTAAGCAGGGGAATATAGCGGAGCTTAAAGTAGCGAAAAGAACCCCCTCAAGTACTTACAATTAAGGTCATCTGATAGTTGTAAAGAGCGTGTTCTCCCTTCCGGAC
This sequence comes from Ambystoma mexicanum, assembly GCF_040938575.1. Taxonomy (NCBI): domain Eukaryota; kingdom Metazoa; phylum Chordata; class Amphibia; order Caudata; family Ambystomatidae; genus Ambystoma; species Ambystoma mexicanum. The sequence goes on from NC_090940.1 coordinate 20,959,874, forward strand.
TCGCTAGCAAATACTGGCGTTAGCGGTCCTCAAATACTTTTAAGATGGCCGCCCAACATCAGGCGTGTGTGTGTCATAAGACGTATGTGTGTGTGTGTCATAAGACGTATGACGTCACGATGTAAACATCGTGACGTCATCGCGTGCATGCGCGTAGCGCTAATTATTCGATTGGATGGGATAAAGAATCAAAGACTACTAGCCCCTTAGGAAGTCTGATTACAACAAAACAGTGGTTCATAAGAAAGAGATAATAAGTAAAAGAAGGAGCGCAAATATAGATGTACTAGAGGTAAAAAAGGATTGAAATAGTTTGTTAAAAACAGAGAAATGAATGCCTAGGTAAAAGAACGAATGAATAAGGATAAATATAAATAAGGATAAATGTATGAAGAGATAGAAAGGAAAATTAAAATGAGGAAATGTTAAGAGGGACTAGTTATTCTTGGCCAGCCATTAAGAAAAAATAAGGGAAAGATCTGGGAAGATAAGTTCGAGATAGTTACATGTTAGAAAGGAGTGAGCTGATAAGGTAGCGTAACACAGTCATAAAGTGTAAAATCTGGAGATGTAAAGACATGGTTACAGGTTATACCAAAGAGATCATCAGTAATTGAGCTTATATACCTGTCTCATTTCGAACTCACATTCTGGTAAATCACAGTTTGTTAAAAACCAAACACAATTTATAGCATATACAAAATTGACAACCCACATCCTGTAATGAATAGTACTGTGTGATTACCAATCAGTAATTTATAGAAAAGGACCCATATAAAAATCCTCATTAAGCCCAAGTGGGGCTAGTGAGTCAAGTTTGTGGATCCAGTATAGCTCTCTCTGAGCCAGACGTTTAGCCAGGTCACCTCCCCTTGGTAACTGTTTCATGATTTCCAGGACTACCCATCTGATTTGGGAAATATTATGTCTGTTCTCTTTAAAGTGTCTGAAAACTGGAGATTTCTGTTTGCATGTTCTTATGTTCGATTTATGCTCAGTGAGCCTTTCTTTAATCTTTCTTGAAGTCTTCCCCACATAGTATTTACCACAGGGGCATTTAAGGGCATAGATCAGATTTTTACTCTCACAAGTAGCAAAGTCATTGAGTAGAATTTTTATGCCGCTGTTGGGGTGTCTGATGTGATCTCCTTTCAGGATGTTGGAACAGTGTTGGCAGTTCAAGCATGCAAATGTGCCATGCTTAGGTTTAGTCAGGAAAGTTTGTTGTTGGCTTTTTGATTTTTCGGCTCCGATCAATGAGTCTCTGAAGTTTTTGCCTCTTTTGAAGGCTAGCAAAGGAGGTTCGGGAAAATGTTTATTGAGGTTGGCGTCAGATTTAATGATGTCCCAATTTTTCTGAATTATTTTTTTGATTTGGAAGCTCTGGCTAGAGAATTTGAGAGTATGAATTAATCTTGTGTTTTCTTTCTTAGTTTTATCCTTAAGGAGTTCCTTCCTTTCCAAAGGTGTTGTTCGTTCGATAGCTTTGTTGAATGTATGCTCTGGGAAACCGCTTTTCATAAATCTTGTTCTCATGTTGTCAAATTCTTGTGTCAATTTTGTAGCATCAGATGTGATCCTTTTTGCTCTCAGGCATTGGCTGTAGGGTAAATTCTGTTTTAGATATGACGGATGAAAACTTGCAAAGTGTAATGTACTGTTGGCGTCTGTCAGTTTTCTATAGATCTCTGTTACAAATAAGTTATCAATTCTTGTAATATTCACATCTAAGAAGTGGATCTGTAGGTTACCAATTTCCAGTGTAAATTTAATCTTCCCATGGCAGCTATTTAAATAGTTGAAAAATTGTTGTAAGTCTTCCTGTGATCCATGCCAGATACCGAAGATGTCATCTATGAATCGCTTCCAGAAGAGCAAATTCTTTTTCCATGGTTCTTTGTTCAGAATATATGTTTGCCATCAACTTCTATAAGGCCTTATGCATCTTTTCCTTGATCATTCTTCTCAGTGTGTCACGCTCCTTTCTTGTGATGTCACCAGCCTCTTTTCCTCTCATCTTCATATTCCTTCTGGGACCTCTTCCAAGAGATTGTCCTCTCTTGTCATGCCCCGTGCCGTCTTGCCTACGACTAATAGGAAGACTTGGAAATTACCCTGGCGCCTTGCGCAACAACATCCCAGAATAAACTACGTCTCCCAGCATTCCAGAAAAAAAAGAGAGGTCACGTGATTTGCCGGCAACGTCGGCATCCCTGTGCATCGTTATATGCAGCCCTGGGACAACGCTCGGGTGCTCCCTAACAAGTGCTTTTCAGGCCGTTAAGTCGCATTCTGGTTATTCTGTTATCCTGTAATCCGAATCCTGGTTATTGTTCGTTTAACTACGCTTTGTGGATTACCCTTTTCTAATTCCTGACGCTTGATTCCCTCCCCTTCTACTGCTTACCTGGTTATCGGAACTTGGTGCTCTCAACGGTTTGTGTTTTTGACTATTCCCCGGTCAGATTGCTATTGCCTCCTCAAACTTGTTCTCCGCCAAACTCTGTTGGGCTCAGTGGTATGTTGCAACCCATCCCACGCTAGGAATACTGCCTGTGGTGTTTAGAGATTCCTGTTTGCTTAAGTTGCACATACACTTTTGTCCTAAGTTACCTTTTTTCTTTTTCTGCTGGTATTCATTTTGGGAAACGCTGCACCGCCTCTATTTCCTTCTCCTAAACAACGGTTCTTCTAAGTAACACTGGGACGCTCTTCTGTTTTGTTAGTTGATCATCTTTTGGATTTCACATCACCATGCTGTTGGACGCTCTGCTGAGGATTCTTTCTCCTAAGGACGCTCTTTTGGGATTTTCATTTGGGACGCTCTCCTGTCACTTGGGATTTGAACACTGGCTAGTAAGTCGCGCCCTCGTGCCGCCCGGGTTAGCTAGTTGAGACTTTTGGATTTTCTGGGAACTGTGGAACACTCAACCATTTTCTGCATCCTTCACTTCTGTAATTCAGTAGGTTCTCTGCCCCTTTCTCCATCACTGCAGGTAAGAGTGGGGTAACTGAAGGTGGTGCGGCTGGGAGACACTGGTTGAAACCTGTATTTACGCTATCTGTATTTTTGTGTTTCTTTCCTTAGCTCTGTGGTTGCTCCTGACTTTTTACCTAAAAGCTCGGCCTGTCAGGTGTCTTTAGTCCTGCAAGCTGTGATCTTGGGGGGAAGGTTTATTATGCCATCGGTCTCCTGTCGATACTCCTGTTTTTGGATAAAGAAGTAGTTCAGTAGTGGATTCGCTATTGGATCGCGACATCGCTACTAGATCACGACATCTCTACAGGGATATATCACTTAGGGTCTTCTCAATGGATACCTTTTCTCGAAGACTCTCTGTGAAATTGGCACAATCACTGGTGCTGTGCATGTCGCGATCTCTGGCTTCCAGCATATAGGCAGGATTTGGGCAGGACTTCCTGTAGAGACATTTAGCTGCTCCTCTACAGTGCCATAGTCTGCCATGAAGTTCCGGTAATACCCAGTGAGGCCCAAAAAAGCTCTCACCTGGGTTTGAGTAGTGTGGGTCTCCCAGTCACGTATATCCTGCACTTTACTGGGGAGAAGTTGGATTCAACCCCATCCTACCTCATGACCAAGGTAAGTGACTTTCCCCTGAGCTATCTGGCATTTGGTGGCCTTGATAGTGAGGTTAGCCATTTTCAATGCCTGCAACACCGTATCCAAATCAGGCAAATGCTCGTCCCAGGTGGAACTGTAGACAGCAATGTTGTTTTGTTGGACGACACAAAAGGCCTTCAGCTCCCTGAGCGCATGATTGACCAACCTTTGGAAGGTGGCAGGGGCATTCTTTAACCCAAAAGGCATGACTCTAAACTGGCAGAGCCCCTCAGGTGTGGAGAACGCCGATTTTTCATTGGCCTGGTCCATCAGAGCTATTTGCCAGTAGCCTGAGGTGAGGTCAAAGGTGCTTACAAACTTGGCAGCACCTATGGTGTCCACAAACTCATCAGCCCTGGGAAATGGGTGAGTGTCATTTTTGGTGATGGCTTTGACTCCTCTGTAGTCGACATAGAACCTCCAATCTGTGATACCTGCCTGGGAACTTGCCTTGGGGACACGGACCACAGGGCTGGACCAGGGACTGGTTGAGGGTTCAATTACACCCAGATCCAACATAATGGTGACCTCTGCCTGGATGGTTCTTAACCGTGTCTGACATCCAATAGCATCTGCTTTTGACAGGTACACTGTCACCAGTGTCATTTTGTGCCTCCGCCATTGGGTGAGGCCTGGTGTCAGTGAGAACAGAGAGGCATACTGCTGGAGCAAAGCCCTGCAGGCCCTCTGCTGCTCTGTTGTCAAATCTGGAGAGAGATGCACTCCCTCCACTGAGCCATCCTGAGGGTTGCTATGCAGCAAATCAGGAAGGGGCTCACTCTCATTCTCCTCTTGCTCTGAAGCTAGCAGAAGACATGAGACTTCCTCTCCTTTGTGGAAAGGCTTGAGCCTGTTGACATGGAATACCTGAGGGGCTACCCCTCAAACTTTCATGTCAACCAGATAGTTGACCTTGTCCATCTTGGAGATTATCCGGAAGGGTCCAGTCCACTTATGTGCCAGAGCTCTAGGCTTGATAGGCTCCATCACAATGATCTCCTGTCCTGGAGTCCAATCCACTTGTGAGGCTTTAGGGTCATGCCAGTACTTGTTTAATGTGTGTCTTGCCTTAAGATTCGCTGATACCTGTCCCACCATCTGTGCCGTCCTCCTTCTCTGATTAAGGCAAGGGGCCCCCTCTCGATATGTTCAAAGAGAAGCTCAAAGGGGCTGAAACCAACATCCTCTTGAGGTGCATCTCTATAGGCAAACAGGAAGCATGGTAGGAGGAGATCCAATTTCCTCCTTAGGGGCTCTTCCAAAGCACCCAGCATGCCCTTGAGAGCCTTATTAAACCTCTCCAGCAGACCATTGGTCTGAGGATGGTAGAAGGTGGAGAACGTATATGTTACCCCACTTTGCCAGTTATGGTCCAAAGGGGTATAGCCTCAGGCTACCTGGTGGCCTGATCAACAAGTACCAGGATGAACCAATGTCCACCTGATGTGGGAGGGTCCAAGGGACCGACAATGCTGATGCCTACCCTCTCAAATGGTGTGCCAGCCACTGGCAAAGACTGCAATGGGGCAAAAACACTGCCTCCAGTCTTACCAGATAACTGACAAGTGGTGAGGTCTTGCAGTGGGACGCCACTTCTACTCTGATCCGGGGCCAGTAGAAATGTACAGCGAGCCTTTGCTTAGTCTTCTTAGTACCAAGATGACCAGCTAAGGGCACCTTATGCGCCAACTGCACAGGAAGGGCCTGTAAACCTTGGTCCCACCAACCTCTTGAGGGCACCAGGTTCAGGCTTAGTGGGCTCACTACAAAGGAGCTCACCCTTCAATAAATCTTCAACCTAGGTACTTCACCTTGTACCTGGGCCTCTTTTCTTAGACCCTCCAGAGAGTGGCACTCTCTCTGGCCCTTACAGAAGACTCTCTTAGAGGGTCTGCCTTCAGCCAGCAGTCATTGAAGGACAGGGTGATTCCATGGGTTGAGCACTGCTCCCTGAGGGTCTTCTGGCTCTTCTCCCTTGGGCAGGAGTTGAGTCTCAAGTTACCACTGGACTTAGCCCGTCCGTAGCTTGGATCCCAGTGGGTGGTGCCGAAACAGCAGGACGAGAAGGAGCCCCCTTCACAGAGGTAGACCTCTTGCTCTTATGTTTTTCCTTGGGTTTCCCCTTTGGCGTGGGTAACTGACTATCAGTCAGACCCAATTTGGCCTGAGACCTAGTGACTGCAGCAGCAGTCAGGAGTAGTCCATTAGAGATCAACCCCAACTCCACTAGGTCACCCAGAAATATGTGTGTGTTCTCCTTCATGCACTCTGAAGCATCTAATTCTCTTCTAGATGGCAGTTTCAGGTGTTGATGGTCTGTACCACTCCCATGAGTTCTGGGGTTTCTGGTCCTTGTCATGTCACTCTGAGTGTTCTCCTTCATGCGCTCTCAAGACTCTCATTCTCTTCAAGAATGCAGTTTCAGGCGTTAGTTGGTCTGTACAACTCCCATGAGTTCTGGGGTTTCTGGTCCTTGTCATTGCACTGTGAGTGTTCTCCTTCCTTCATGTGCTCTCAAGCCTCTCATTCTCTTCAAGATGGCAGTTTGAGGGGCTGATGGCCGCTCTTTTTGCTGTTCTCACTAGTCTTTTTTTGGCTACCAAGGTGTTATCGTGTTTGTGAAGGCAGGTTTCCTGTCTTGGCCGATTAATTGCCATCGAGTTTTTGTATATGGTAAGAAGAGGGCAGTAGTCCGACTTAGTATTGGTCTGACTGGAGCGCCCCAGCAAGGAGTAATTGGTTGCGAGTTTGGATATGTTATTGGCACTCAACGTGAGATGGTTTCGATTGTTGTTTACTTCTAGCGCAGTGTCTATTGATTGATGTGCTGTCCGGTAGCCAGTCCATGTTGTAGTCAGAAGGTTGTGATCACTGGCTACAGTTTGTACCACGTCGAAAGAAGTTATTATCGGAATTAGTGTGCGGGAAGCGAAAATATGGTCAATTGTAGCTGTTGATTTTTCGCCTTCCCAAGTTGGCAGCTGACTTTTGTTTACATATAGACTATCCAAATTAACCAGTTCTCTTGAGTCCATCAAGGTGAGCCACGCACAACCTCGGTCCTCTGCCAAGGTTGGTCGAGGAGAAGGATGTTTCTTTGTGCAAACTGCGTTGAGTCCTCCACATATGAATAAGTGGGAGAGCTGGTACTGAATGTAAGACCGATCTATCTTGTTTTCCAACAAGTTAATGAAGCTGGAATTTGAGATGAACTCCGGGTTCCAGTAAGTGTTGATGATGGTTGCTAGTACTGCTGTGATCTTCCCGTTATCCATATTTTGCTGATTCCATGTAACCAGCACCGTTAATAAGAAGAGCGACGTTGTGAGAATTTCTTTCATGATGATTCCTTTTCGCAGCCAGATTGCTGTTATAAGGCTGGAAAACGGGCGTCCTCCTATTCCTTTACTAGCTGGTGCGTGTGCAAGTACATAGCCGTCTAAAGTTGGTTTCTCCATTAGCCATGTTTCCTGGAGGCACAAGATGTCAAAAGTGGCCAGGTTTACATCGCCAGGAGCTGTCAGGTGGGAGAAGCCTCGGGTGTTCCATGAGCCCAGTCTCATAGTTGCTACTTCTAGCTTTTGTGATGTGGATTGGTCCGAAGTCTGTGGTATCAAGAATTGCTATTTTCGATTCGTTGACAGTGCCTTTGGGATCCATGCCCACAGTTGTTTTAACGAGTTTGAGTTGGTTTGTTCTTGTTTGATACTTGATATTGTAGCAGGGACCTGGACCAATGTTCTTTTAAATGTAGTTAAAGGTCCTAGAGGCCGTCTTCCAGATTTATCCTGAGCTGGCGACAGGGGAACATCTTCATGTTTCCCACTTGTTTGAGCTATGATCGATGTACTAGCTTGGGGACTAGATCTTCTGTCTCTCTTTGCCCTTTCTATTTGCTTCAGATGGGAGGATGAGGTTTCTGGATAGTCATTGGAGTGCAATTTCGATCTGTAGGTACTACTCTGGGCAAGGCGTCCGGGGGGAGGGTATTCTCTTTTTGCTAACCTCCTCATGTGATGGTGTGGGGACTTCGAAGTAGATTGAGATGAACACTCTTGCACGGAGCTCGTGATTTCCGTTAAGTCGTAGCCCAGTTTGAGTATTTTATCTGATGCATCTCGGAGCTTTTGTGTAACTCTTTTAGACGTGATATGAAGGAGGGTTGTCGCTTGCTTCCCTTCATGGGTTGCTTCAACCCAAATTAAGTCTTCTGTTCTTATTAAAGTGAGCGTAGATACGTTGTTGAAGAGTTTTAGGACTGTTCTTCTGTTTAAAATGACGTATTCACAGCTGTCCCTCAGTTGTTCTAGTTTGAATGTTGGTGTATTTTTACCCATGAGGCTTTGTGTGGCATCTTTGCCTCTATTTCGGGTTTCTCCGTCTTGGGTCAGCCTATTTCTTGATACGGACCACTCTTCCGAGTATGGATAGTTACCATGCCTCCGTGAAGAGATGGTATGTCTGGTTGCCGTAGAGGCAGTTCTATCTGGAGACTTGTAAGACGTTGGTGTGGCCGCACCAGATTGATAGTGCCGGGGAGGATCTTTAGAAAGTTTAGCCTGAAGTTTGGGTGGGTGTGCTATTTGTCCCCACTCTTTGCTATTGGTAGTCTTCTTGCATCTGTCCTCCACGTGAGGAAAGATTGATCCTTGTTTTCCTCTTCCGTCAAGCTTGTGTTTGGCAAGTTTGTCGTTGCCAAAGCGGAATTAGTGCGGGGGTGGAGGCTATCTCCGTTTTGTCATAAGGCGGACCATCACGATGTTGACTTAGGTTCATTAAGCCTTCTTCCTCCAGGAAATCCTCTGTCGTTTTAAGAGATCCGGGGGAATTTTATGTCGTTGTTAAATCCACGATGGTACGGCAAATTGGATCCTTGGTTTTATTTTGTTGGTTGTTTTTCCGCATTTCTCTTTCTGCAGTTGGTGGGCTTACGGTGGTTAAGGAAGCCAGTTTGTTCAGAGTTTTCTTCTCTGTAGGAGGCAGACAAAAGACCAGCTGCTTTTTTCTTGTCAACTGGTCTTTAGTTTTTTTCTTTGTCTGGTCGAAAATTACAAAGTCTCTGTTGTTCGTAGTCTCTATCCCAGATCCAGTAGTTTTTTTTCCTGAACCACTGTGGATAGGGTCAATTCTTCTTCACTGACACAGTTGTTCAATGTTAGCCGGTTTGTCTGCACTTCTGACCTCCTTTTAGAGGTCATGCGACTTGCAGAGACTGTGCTCTTCATGGGATCTTTTAGCTGGATATTTGCGCTGCAGTCAGTACCCGTCTCAATTTGCACTGAAGTCTCAAGTGCCAAGGCTTGGAGTTTTACTTCAGAAGCCTTTGGGGTTTGGCAGGCTACTGACTGAAATGTTGTGGACATTGCCGTTTGGTTGTAGGGGGGATCTTCTTGCCGGTAAATTCTTATTTCCGGTAGTGCGACTTCAGTTTGTGCTCCTATCTTTAATTCCATCGCTGTGATATACCCCTCAAGGTACAGAAGTTTAGTGTGCATCATGGCTGTTAACAGGCTTTGGTTCTTTAGTGTGTCATTTATTGACTCGTATAGTTTCGTGAACGGTGCAAGTGCAATCGTGTCCGCCGACACAATTGTAAAAATGTTGATTTTCTTTTTCAGAGAGTTTGTGGTTGCGCTAGACGAAAGTTCACTCGGCCTTTGAGATCGAAAAGGAGTGGCTGGTGTTAACAGATGCAAATCTCTTTTTGTTTGTCGCGTATGAGAAGGTGTTTGCCCCTTTGAGGGCGTTGGTGTTTTATGATTGGATTTGCTTTGATGGTCAGCTTGTGAAATATCCAGGTCAATAAGCTCTTAATTTCTTCCATTTTTGTTTTTCACTAGTGTCCCAGGTCTTGCACCTAGAGGGTGCGTGATGTCTGAGGTGTTTAGATCTAGTTTCTCGCTCGAAGGTTCTCTCATAAGGTCTGTTTCCAGTGGAAAGTCTGTACTGGTGATTGTTTCACCTTGCTCTATGTCTGGATTCTTTGGAATTAGTTGTTTTTGCGGCACCTTCTGCAACCGACCATTTTCAGTTATTGGCAGATTGTCGATGGATGATGTTTGCGGTCTTTGTCGCTCCTCCAATAAGGCCGATTGGGAACTTGTCGACCCTATGTGTTCGGATTGGACCATGTCGGAAGCCATTTGTATGTCGATGGTCTCTGGATCTGTGCCTTGGTGTGTTTCTATGGCTTCGGTAGTGTAGACTACCTCTAGCATTTCGCTATCAGTGATTTTGTTAATTCTGTCAAATTTGCATTTGTGCTGTTTTCCAAAGAAATCTTTTAAGGTGTGTAGGGAGCTTGTTTTCCTAGTATCCGGGATAAGTCCCTTTTGTAGCTGAGTAGTTTTCTTTTTGGTGCGAGGGGTCGATGCATTTAAGTTTTTTGTGTTCTGCCCCTGAGTTTGTTGCTTTTTTGTTCCCTCACACAGTTTCTCAGATTTTCCCGCAACTCAGGTTTTTTTTTAGCGTTGTGCTCTTTTCCATTTTGTCTTGCTGGGGCCCTCCTCCATTGATGTTTTGTTTATTTTCATGTTCGGTGAAAGTGAAACATCTGAACAGCTGCTTTGTTGTTCAAGGTCCCTCCAGGCGTTTGCCTGGCCAGAAGTATTCCTTTTACGAAATTCAAGGTCCTGGAAGTGCGGTGCTATCGGCACCCAGTCCCGGGGAGGGGCGTGGAATTGGATGATCACGTCGTGAATCACCCTTTGGGGGCGCACGTTTGTTTCAGGCGCTTCCCTCTTGTCCATAGGATTACTGATTGCTGCCCCCGAAGATTCAACATCGTCCTCGACACTCCAGGACAGATCCTTTGCGCTGAGCTTATCAGTCATTGCTCCTCCCCTTGCGTTCGCTTGGTCCACCAACTGCTGCGCCCCCCTGGAGTTCTGAGGGTTGCTGGGAGCCCGGCGTTCCTCACTGTGGACTCGCGTCTCCCCCCGCTCCGCCTCCGCCTCCGTCTCTGAATTCACCGCGAGCCCGCCCCCGACGCTCAACGCCCGCTGTCCTCCGACAGGCTGAGCGGAGCCTTCGGCCATGGGAAGGCCACCCAACAGCGGGATCCTGCCGTGAGGCGGATGCGAAGGAAGAGAAGGTAAGGTGCTGTTTTCCGCGGGCTCTGTTGCCGGCTTCTGTTGTCCTGATAAGGTCACAGGTTCCTCTGGAGGACTTGACTCGACGGGCGGGTGTCCCTTGCCCTGGTCCAGCAGTAGTAGTGGGCGAGGATCATCCCGTTTGCCCTGGTGGTTTAGGGAAACAGTAAGAGGTAAAAGTCCAGTACTCAGACTGAGCTTGTTGGCAGTTTGTGGAACCTTTGAAGGCTCTCTAGCCTTTATAATCGTGTTGTTGTGTGTCACAATCGACATGTCCTCTCTCGAAAGTCTCTGTGAGGGTGAGGACGCTTTGCTGTCTCCGGGCATTGAATTCGCCTTAACAGCCGTTGTTACTTTTCTTTCGTCACCTTTAAGTTTGAAACTTCGAAAAATCTGCGGCCTTCGGCTGCCGGGCTCAGCGGAGTAGCGTCTATGGTGACCATGTCGGCCATAGACTGCCAAGACTGCTACTCTGCCGCCTACTCTGGGGTTTATGGTCCTTGTCATTGCACTGTGAGTGTTCTCCTTCATGCGCTCTCAAGCCTCTCATTCCCGTCAAGATGCCAGTTTCAAGTGTTGATGGGTCTGCACCACTCCCATGAGTTCTGGAGTTTCAGGTCATTGTTGCACTGTAAGTGTTCTCCTTCAAGCTCTCTCAAGCCTCTCATTCTCAAGATGGCAGTTTCACGTGTTGATGGTCTGTACCACTCCCATGAGTTCTGGGGTTTCTAGTCCTTGTCTTTCCACTGTGAGTGTTCTCCTTCAAGCACTCTGAAGCCTCTCATTCGTAATTGTACCATAATATCACCATCATTGTGGCGACATTACTACAATTGCACCGGAGCGCGGTGCAAAAATCCTGACCCTCATTACTGCGCCCAAGCAGAGCAGAGGTTGCGGGGGTGTCCCCGCTCTCCTCGGGCTCAGTAACTGGGGTCAGGGGTTGCGGGGGTGTCCCCCACTTACCATTACGGTACGCAGGGATAAGATTACAAAAAAGGACCCTGCGGCATCAGCACCGCCCCACGTAAGTGGGAAGAGCTGATGCTGCAGGGGTACAAGGATGCCATTGGCGGACACCCGAGTGCGCCACAGTAAAGGTAAGTGGTTTTGTGTTTTAAGGGATTGCGGGCCGGGGCAGGCAGGCAGAAGTGATCTATCTCATCATTGCGCCGCGCCGTAATTGCAGTCGACATTTTCGTCGGTGGAATTACAGGTGGCGCAGTGATGATATTGATCCTCTCACTCTCTTCAAGATGGCAGTTTCAGGTGTTGATGGTCTGTACCACTCCCATGAGTTCTGGGGATTCTGGTCATTGTCATTGCACTGTGAGTGTTCTCCATCGTGCGCTCTCAAGCCTCTCATTCTCTTCAAGATGGCAGTTTCAGGTGTTGATCGTCTGTACCACTCCCATGGGTTCTAGGGATTCTGGTTCTTATCGTTGCAGTACATGGTGTTGTTGGGAAGCAGCACTCACTGGTGGGTGGAGGGAGGGGATTGTTACCTGAAGAGAGCGAGAGATGTGAATACACTTCGAGAAGAACACTACACTGTGGCAAATTATGCTCAGTTAGGAACTGCAGTGCGCCCCCCCCCACCAAGCAGTATTTCATGATATATTGAAGTTGAATCCTACAATGTGTATAACATTTACTGTGTGTTCAAAACATGCTTTATTTGAGATATAGGACAAATTGCAGTGAGACTTAGGAGCGTTGATGGAGACCAGGAGAGGGAGACCAGAAGAGGGAGACCAGAAGAGGGAGACCAGGAGAGGGAGCCCAGGAGATGAAGACCAGGAGAGGTCTGGGAGGTTCAAATATGATGCATTTGGAACCAGTAGAGAGAAGCAGGGAGTCCTGCAGCAGAAAACTGGTCTTGTGTAGGTCTGAGAGAGCTGGCAGAAGGCTTGGTTAGAAGGCAAAGCATATCAGTGAGAGATAAGAGTGGCCCGGGAGAGGTAGTGCAGAGATCCTCCTTAGAGAGTTGCTGGTGACCCGGGGAAAGTCGTGCCCAGTTCATTGAGGTCAAAGGTAAGTGGGGTGACACAGGGAAGAAGGCAGAATCTATGTTTTTTGTTTCCATCATTTTTTTTATCAAAGTCTTATTCTCCATTTGCATTTTCTTATGAAATTACCCCTCCTCCTGCCGCTGTGGGCGGTTTCCTCTCCGTTTCCCCCATATTTTTCCATCCCCATCAATATTTGCCCCCTGGTACCAATCTGTACGTTTTCTCCCTTTTTTAAATCTACTAATCAAAATGCAGTTTTCCGGTTTAGGGGAGTTTTTCCTATTTTTTGAAGCATTATTTCAAATAAACTGGGTTAATCCAGGTCCATTTCACAGCCTTTCTCAGCCATACTTGGAAGTGCCTGTGTGTCATACAGTGTCAGATACCAGGTATGACTGAGTGGTGTGGACGAGAGGTCTTGCCCGTGTAGTGTAGGCGAAGAGATCTCCCTACTAATGTAACTCTCTAAGTGAAGGGTACACACAGAAAGATCTATTAGCTGAGAGAGATGGACACCAGATGGACCCAGGTAACGTCGGTTGGAAGAGGAGGACACCAGCCGCACCGGGAACTGTAACGTAGACAAGGACAGTCAACAAAGAATATCAGGAAGAGGAACAGGCTAGTCCAGACTATCGAGGGCTGGCTAACCTGGAATGTGTATCAGGGATCCCCAGTGGAGCAGCAATAGGAAAACCCCCCTCTAATGGTAGGATGGTTGTCTTCGATGCACAGAAGGAACCCCTAAGAAATGATAAGAACACTATGACATATCAACAACCCCGTGATGATGGACTATGATCATACAAGGGCAGATACACTTACCAGTCATTGAGGTGAGGAATGCGCATCCAGACACCACACCCGATATGTATTGCCCCAAGTGGCCTGTCCCGATGGAACGCGGACACCTAACGGCAATGAAGCTCCAGGGGTGGAAGTCCTTGAGTTTCTGCGCAGAAATCAGGGCAACACACGTGGGGTGTGTGTCGTGGGTGAAGGAAGTGTTGTTCCTGAGGCTTGAGAGGAGATACCAATGACACTGGTAATCTGGCGGGTCTTGTAGTCCAAATCTGTTTGGTGGAACAATGAGCGGTGAGGAAGTTTGGCAAAGCGTAACAAGTCGTGCAGCAGTCCAGGTCTGTTTCCGCGTTAAAGCAGAACAATGACAGAATCGGCAAGCAGTAGCAAGTCGTGCAGCAGTCCCGGTCTGTTTCCGAGGTAAAGCAGAACAATGAGAGAATCGGCAAGCAGTAGCAGGTCACTTTCCGTTCTGAATTCGTTGTGGTCGAGGAAGCAGCTCAATGGACACAAGGACGAGGAAAGCAGGTAGCAAGGAGGGAAGGTAAACAGGACAAGGCAAGAATAACATACCTTCCGCTATCCCTCTGCAAATACCTCCCATCTCGAGCACTCCGCTCCTCTACCTCTAACTCCCTCAGGGTCAGTCGTTTCTCAAAGAAAAAAGCTGGGGGTAGAGCTCTGTCTTCGGCTGGGGCCTCCCTCTGGAACAGCCTCCCTGCCACTCTAAATCTTGAGGAGAACCATTTCCAGTTCCGGAAGCACCTCAAAACCTTCCTCTTTGCTTCTGCCTTCTCCTCCCCTCTCCCCTTTTGATTCTACTCTCCCTCGGCACCATGCACCTGGCCACGCCCTCTGTCCTCTGGGCCCAGGTACCTGAATCATCTTGCCACCCTCACGCACTGCCTCCGGGCTACCCCCTGCACTGGGGTCTGTATCTGTACCCATACAGCCCTCCCCTTTTCTTCCTGCACTTTCAGACCTACACGGCCTGCTTCCATAAACCCAGCACTTGGCACTTGCTGGCTGCACTCCCATTGTTTGTTGCCTTTTTATTTATTATTTTATTATTATTTTTGTTTTTTCCTTCTCGCTCCGCACTCTCCTTTTGTTCCCCCTTCCATGCACTTCTGCCCCTTCTCCCTCTACCCTGCACTTGCACGTTCTCAATGTCACTGGGCCTAGTAAGATCGTTGTTTTTGTTCTTCCCTGTTCCCTTTCCCTTACCTTGTCGCGCTCTGAAACACTTGTGTATGAGCGCAATAGAAATAAAATATCAATCAATCAATCAAGAAATACGTAGCATCGTGATTAAGGCAAAATCAGAAGCGCCCAGCTCCGGGACCCGGAAGCTTAAATACCTATTCCGTGGGAACTCATGAGCCCGTCCCGCAAGCGTTGCACGTTGCAATGCAACGGATGCCACAGTTGCCATGGCAACCTCCGGTTGCTTGCTTGTTGTATCGAGGGCGTGGGGTGGGGCTACCTTTGGTTGTCTTTGGCGCTGTGGAAAGGCTACATCCACTTTAGTTTGCATCGATCGTAAACAAGGAAGAACCAGCATTGTAGCTGTTCTTGCAGTCTGGGAATCGGAGCTCCTGAGGTATCTTGGATAGGTTCGAACCCAGAGTGCTCTCCTGATAGCAGGTATCCTGACAGTACCCACCACTAAAGGTGCCCTCACACTCCTCGAGGACCAGAACTTAGCCAACAAGGCCGGGGCATGGATGTGGTGAGTGGGTTCCCAAGTTTTGTCTTCCGGGCCATAGCCTTTCCAATCGACCAGATACATACGCATACCCTTGCGAACTCGGGTATCCAAGATACCGCTGACTTCATACTCATCTGAAGGCTGCGGGATAAGGGGAGGGGAGCTGGTTGGAGGCCGGGTGGAAGGATGGAAAGGTTTTAGAAGGGAAACATGAAACACGGGATGGATCTTCCACAAAGGGGGTAAATCCAACCGCACAGCCACAGGATTGATGATGTCCATGACAGGGTAGGGACCAACAAAACGTGGGAGCAAGGACCAATGACCTGGGATGCGCAGATTACGGGTGGACAGCCATGCATTGGAACCTATAGTATAGGGAGGAACAGGACTTCTTTGGGCATCTGAAAAGGTCTTATCACGGATCTTAGCTTTATGCAGGTGAAAAGCTATGTTATCTCGCACTTTTGTCAGATCCCTAACACAGGAGCTAGCCACCGGACTGGTCGTATATGAGAGTAGATGCAACGGGATGGTACATGGATGGCGGCCATACATAGCAAAGAAAGGGGAAGAACCGGTAGAAGTATGAAGTGAATTATTATATGAAAATTCAGCTATAGTCAAGAGAGATAGCCAGGTATCTTGATACTGTAGAACAAGGCAACGTAAAAACTGCTCAAGGGTAGCTTTCAGACTTTCAGTTTGACCGTCTGTCTGAGGGTGGTAGGCAGACAAGAACCGATCGTGAATTCCCGGAGAACGTGTAAGAGCCCTCCAAAAGAGTGATGTAAACTGGGAACCACGATCGGATACAATGATGTCCGGGAGGCCAAAGAAATGGAAGACATTATGGAGAAAGAGGTCAGCTAATACAGGAGCGGTAGGGAGCCCTCTACAAGGTACGAATAGGGCCATTTTAGTGAATGAATCTATCACTACCAAAATAGAATTGAAACCTTTGTTCTTAGGCAACTCCACAATAAAGTCCATGGTCAACATGACCCAGGGTAATTTTGGGATGGGTAAAGGACGTAGGAGGCCTACAGGTTTGGCCGGATTGTTCTTACAATGGGCACACACAGGAAAGCAAGCAATGTACTCCGAAACGTCCTTGCCCATGGATGGCCACCAACGGTTCAAGAGTTCTGTGGTCTTCCTGACCCCGGGATGAGCCGCACACTTGGAATCATGAACCCACTTCAATGCCGTAACATGAGGGGAACCCTCAGGTAGATAGTCCCTGATTTCTTGAGGTTGTTTGCGTACCCAATCGGACAAGATGGTGTGTAAAGGTGTCTGCAAGGTACAGGCACAGACCACATGCTGAGGGAGTAATATTGGACCACCAGGCTCCGAACAGGCTGGAGTCCCGTGAAGAGGGGACAATGTATCAGCTTTCGAATGCCTTGAACCCGGTCAATATGTGATCTCAAAGTGCTACATAGAGAAGAACTCGTGCCACTGTGCATGGCGAGCCATGGTACATTTTATTGACTGCATGACTGGGAGGTTCCGGTGGTCGGTGTACACTTGTACTGCCAACGTGGTTCCCAGGAGATGATGTCTCCATACAAGAAACGTGTCCTGTACTGCCAGGACTTCTTTTTCCTTGATGGTATAATTGGCCTCAAACAAGGTCAGTTTTCGTGAGTGAAAGGACACCAAGTGTAGGACATCAGTGTCCTTACAGTTCTGCAACAAGATGGCCCCTACCGCCGTGTCTGATGCATCTGCTTTGACTACGAACTGTAGGTCAGGATCTGTATGGAGCAGGACCGGAGCTGTTGTAAAGGCGGCTTTCAAGGTATCAAAGGCATGTTGGGTGGCTGGACCCCAGACAAAAGGCGTTTTGGGGCTCATAAGAGACAATAACGGGGCAGCGATTCTCAAAAATGATTTGATGAAACGCCTGTAGTAATTGGCAAAGCCAAGAAAGGATTGCAGGGTCTTGATGTTACTTGGTGCCGGCCAATCCAGGACTGCTTGGACCTTCGAGGTGCTCATTTGTATGTCTTTGTCGGTGATGTCATGGCCTAAGAATTCGACCCGGGTTGCCTGAAACACGAATTTTTCCAGTTTGGCATACAAATGGTTGTCCCCGAGATGTTGGAGAACCTGGGATACATGCTCTATGTGGGTTTCATAAATGGGAGAATACACCAGGATGTCGTCAAGGTAAACAACAAGAAAACGGTCCTGCATGTCTCGAAACCCATCATTTATGAAGTGTTGGAAAGTGGCTGGGGCGTTGGACAGACCAAACGGCATCACACAATATTCGTAAAGACCATACTTTGTTTTGAAGGCCGTTTTCCACTCATCGCCTCGGCGCATATGGACCAAGTTATACGCCTCTCTCAAATCCAACTTGGTAAACAGTTTAGCAGAGCCTAACCGGTCAAGGAGAACCGAAATGAGAGGAATAGGGTACTGGTTCCGTATCGTCACCGAGTTGAGAGCACAGTAATCTATGCAGGGGCAGAGATCCCCCTCTTTTTTGGGAACAAAGAACATGGGAGAAGCCACCGGTGAGCCTGATGGCCGTATAAAGCGGTAAACCAGGGCTTTGTCGATATAGTCTTTCAAGATTGCGTCCTCCTTGACCGTCAAAGAGTAAATACGGCCAGAGGGGACTTTAGCACCAGGCACTAGATCTAGGGGGCAGTCGTAGGGCCTGTGTGGCACCGAAGACGTCCTGGAAGGCATGGTATCTCTTGTGCAATACGACAGTGGCCAGTGCTCCGATAACTGGAATGGCATCTGACAGTGAATGACAAGGGTTCTTTATTGAGTCATGGGTTTTTTATAGAGTGTTCCTCACAGTATTTCAAGGAAAAGACGACTTCTTCGTCAATCCAGTCTATAACTGGCTTGTGCAGTTTCAACCAAGGGAGATCCAGGATGATTTTGTTCTGATGTTGGCGATTACATCAAAACATATGGATTCCTTATGTCCCACAACGGTGGTCATGTCCATAAACACTGTGTGTTCAGTGTGTGTTCAGTGACTAGACCAAAAACCAAAGTAGAACCATCCACTGAATTCACGAGTTCAGGACGTTCTTTAGTGACCAAAGGGATGTTTTACCATAAGCATAAACCTGGTCAATGTAGTTCCCAGTGGGTCCTGAGTCTAACACCACTTCCCTGAGCCATGAAGAACCTGAAAGGAGATCGAAGCTGACCTTAATCATGAGGGGGTTGGAACCCAGAGATATAGAACTCATTGATTGGGTTCTGTCCATCACCGAGCTTTCCCGTTTCCCGACTTCTTGGGTTTTTTAGTACAGGCTTTCAGGAAATGCTCTGAGGAACTGCAATAGAAACAGAGATGAGAGGTCTGCTGCCTTTCTCTTTCCGCAGCGGTCAAAGGCCCCCATATAGCACCGATCTGGATAGGTGCCGCAGTCCCTTGAGCGTTAGGGGCGGTGCTGTAACGACCGGGACCAAGCCCCTCTTTTCTCCTTTCTTTTCAGCCCTTCTTACATCTATCCGCAGTACAAGATCCAAAAGCTCATGAAAAGCCGTTGGAACCACTGGTACTGTGGCTAAAGTGTCCTTCAGGTTATCTGCTAGCCCCTTGTAAAACAGAGAAATGCACGTTCAGACACACCACCCGGTATGTATTGCCCCAAGTGGCCTGTCGCGACGGCATGAGGACGCCTGATACGATAGTGACCAGAAGTCTCTAGTTCCAAGGGGTCACCTGTCCCGATGGAGCGTGGATACCGAACGGCAATTAAGCGCCAGGGGTGGAAGTCCTTGAGTTCCTCCGCAGAAATCAGGGCAACACACATGGGCTGTGTGTCCGGGTTGGCGGAAATGTTGTCACTGAGGCTTGAGAGGAGATACCAATGACACTGGTAAGCTGGCGGGTCTTGTAGTCCAAATCTGTTTGGTGGAGCAATGAGCGGTGAGGATGTTTGGCAAAGCGTACAAGTCGGGCAGAGGTCCGGGTCTGTTTCTGAAGTAAGGGAGGACAACGACAGAGTCGGCAAGCAGTAGCAAGTCATGCAGCAGTCCCGGTCTGTTTCCGAGGGTAAAGCAGAACAATGACAGAGTCGGCAAGCAGTAGCAAGTCATGCAGCAGTCCCGGTCTGTTTCCGAGGGTAAAGCAGAACAATGACAGAGTCGGCAAGCAGTAGCAAGTCATGCAGCAGTCCCGTTCTCTTTCCGAGGTAAAGCAGAACAATGACAGAGTCGGCAAGCAGTAGCAAGTCATGCAGCAGTCCCGGTCTGTTTCCGAGGGTAAAGCAGAACAATGACAGAGTCGGCAAGCAGTAGCAAGTCATGCAGCAGTCCCGGTCTGTTTCCGAGGTAAAGCAGAACAATGACAGAGTCGGCAAGCAGTAGCAAGTCATGCAGCAGTCCCGGTCTGTTTCTGAGGGTAAAGCAGAACAATGACAGAGTCGGCAAGCAGTAGCAAGTCATGCAGCAGTCCCGGTCTGTTTCCGAGGTAAAGCAGAACAATGACAGAGTCGGCAAGCAGTAGCAAGTCATGCAGCAGTCCCGGTCTGTTTCCGAGGTAAAGCAGAACAATGACAGAGTCGGCAAGCAGTAGCAAGTCATGCAGCAGTCCCGGTCTGTTTCCGAGGTAAAGCAGAACAATGACAGAGTCGGCAAGCAGTAGCAAGTCATGCAGCAGTCCCGGTCTGTTTCCGAGGGTAAAGCAGAACAATGACAGAGTCGGCAAGCAGTAGCAAGTCATGCAGCAGTCCCGGTCTGTTTCCGAGGGTAAAGCAGAACAATGACAGAGTCGGCAAGCAGTAGCAAGTCATGCAGCAGTCCCGTTCTCTTTCCGAGGTAAAGCAGAACAATGACAGAGTCGGCAAGCAGTAGCAAGTCATGCAGCAGTCCCGGTCTGTTTCCGAGGGTAAAGCAGAACAATGACAGAGTCGGCAAGCAGTAGCAAGTCATGCAGCAGTCCCGGTCTGTTTCCGAGGTAAAGCAGAACAATGACAGAGTCGGCAAGCAGTAGCAAGTCATGCAGCAGTCCCGGTCTGTTTCCGAGGTAAAGCAGAACAATGACAGAGTCGGCAAGCAGTAGCGGGTCGTTTTCTGCTCCGAGTTCGTTGTGGTCGAGGAAGGAGATCATTGGACACAATGACGAGGTAAACAGGTAGCAAGGAGGGAAGGTAAACAGGACAAGGCAAGGACAAGAAATACGTACCGTCTTGAGTAAGGCAAAATCAGAAGCGTCGAGTTTCGGGACCCGGAAGCTTAGATACCAATTCTATGGCAAGACAGGAGGCTCATATTATGCATTTCAATCTTTACTCTGAACCACAGCAGCAAAGAATAAAAAACTTTGTAAACGAAATTTTTTCAATAAACATAACATTATAACAATGCAATGGGAAACATCCCAGTCCAATATGGTGGGCAGGTCATGCCCTGGGGGTAGCCAATAGGGAGCGAGCCAGTCCCAATATAGGTCCATTCCTTTAGTAACTCCCCCTCTTTCTTTGCTGCTGACCCACAAGCTAAGTCACACCTCTGGTTTTCTCTTAGACTGTGTGCTTTGAAGTGTTAATTATATCACTTGGTTTCAGGGAGCAGCGTTTTGGAGAACGCGTTTCTTTTACTTGATACTTTGTATATGCTGTGACTTTCCTCAGGCAAGCGGAGCGTTTGTTTATCTCGCCCGCGTTCGCCTGAGGTGATTTATTCGAGCGTGGAGTTCGCTCGCATTGTTGTTGCTTTGTAGCCTAGGGAGCTCTGTGGCACACGCGGTAAGCGTGCTGCTTGTGAAAGGCAGGTTTAGCAGTTCGTAAGCGTGCTGCTTGTGAAAGGCAGGTTTAGCAGTTGGTGCCTGCTCTCCGCCACGGAAAATTTATATATTTTAATTTTTTCGTAATATGTTCCATTTTCTTTTATAAATTAGTAATAGTGTTACCGTTGTTTGTAGGTTTAAAAAATTTGCTTCTTTGCCCTCACACGCTGCTCGCGTGCTTGTCTGTGGGAATTCAGACACTGCCCATGTTCTGCCTTGGTGGCCCTTACCTGTGGTTTGTGGCACACTATTAACTTGAGTCCTTACAGCCTGCTCGGCTTGTGTGAGTGCAGCTTTGACCCGGCTGTGTTTAAATAACGGTATATATATATATTTTACAAAAGAAATTGGTGCTGTCATGGACAAAGGAGTGCTTCCCTCCTCTGCAGATGCCAGCACTCAAGTGCGCACTTCCAAAAAAAGTGAGAAGGTACTTGAAAACATTGGGGATCAAGCCTGTCATTCCCAGCCTTTAGTGGCTCAAGCTATTCAGTCCTCTTTGGACTCCGCTTTATCTGATTTGAATAATACTTTGGCGTCAGCCTTTGACAGATTAATTACCCGCATTGCGGATTTTCATCCCTCCCAGGACGCTGTCCCATCTGTGGAGTCCCAGGCACCCAGAAAATGTAAGGTTAAAACTAAACATACCCAGGGACAACTCAGTCCCCTAGTGGCCATATCTCCTATTGCTTCCCCTAAGGGTAATTTAAAGCGCGGGTGGGAAGAATCTCGACCTATCTCTTCCACCCCCTGGCCGGCCCCCGCGCCTTTCGCGCCGGTGGAGCCCCCTATTGATGTCTCATCCTCTGACAGTGCAGATGATTCTGATTCGCCCCCTAAGAGGCAAAAAAGGAAGGTGACCTCGGTAGTCCCTCAAGGGGGTCCCCTGCTGGATGGTAGTGGTGTTCCTTTCTTTGATCCTGCCCTGATACAACACCCCAGGTCTGCTGAGTGGCAACCCTCTGAGGAGGTTTCCTCTTTCCTCAAGTTCTGGATCCGGCGCCCTATGGCCAAAGAGGATCGTAATAAGTTACGGGCGGAATGCCCTAGACCGTTGCTCGCCGACAAGGTAGCTCTAGCGCCAGAAATAGACCAGTCTATGGCGGCTTTTCTTTCCCAGAAAGGGAAGGACCCCAAGAAGGGGGTCGATAAAGCGTGGCGTAGTCGTCAAGACAGACTGTTGGACATCCTGGGTCCAGTCACGCAGATTTTTGAAATGGCAGAAGAGGCGGCGTCCTCTAATACCCCGATAGATGTTGACGCATTAAGGGGTTGGATCCAACGTACAGTATGCCTGCTCGGCAATGCTAATGCCTCCATATGTAGGGAGAGGAGGAAATCATTATTAATGAGGTTGGATTCCAAACTGGCAGACATGTCAGAGAGGGAAGGTGGCCCTGCAGCTCAGGGTAATTTGTTTGGGGATTCTTTCCTGAAAGATTTGTCAGCTTATGTTCACACATTTACAGCGCTGGACAAAGCGCAGGTTAATATAAAAAAGGTTTTTGCCCCAAAGGTTTTTAACAAGGCTGGACGAGGTAGGGCCCGCTCCTCCGGCCGTTTTTCCCAGGGCTCCTCCCGCCCCCGACAGTTTGCGCCCCGTGGCGCATACCATACCTCCTCTGCTCGAGGAGCACATAATCAGTTCTATCCGCAACAAAACTCCAGTTGGAGAGGACGTGCCGGCAGGGGAGCCGGAAGATCAAGAGGGCCAGCAGGTAATTTCCGAGGTGCTAAAAGTTTTTTCCCTCAAAAGTTTAGGTGGCAGACTAGCCAGGTTCCTTCCACAGTGGGAGGCTCTCACTTCGGATCCTTGGGTGCTACAAACGATTCAGGGTTATCAGATAGAGTTCTATGCCCCTCCTTGACAGTTGTCCATTCCCCTTCCTTTGGTGTTCGACGAAGTCAAACAATCCCTTATAGATGGGGAGGTACGGGATCTCATCTCCAAAGGGGCGGTAGTCCCGGCCTCTTACAGGGCCTCTCAGTTCCAGAGTACCATTTTTCTAGTTCCGAAACCGGACCAGGGGTTTCATCCAGTAATCAACCTGAAAGCTCTCAACTCTTTTGTGGTTTATCACCACTTCAAGATGGAGGGAATTCATTTACTCAGGGATACTCTTCTCCCTGCAGACTGGATGGTCAAATTGGACCTCAAAGACGCTTACCTAGTGGTTCCCGTCTTTCCCCCACATCAGGAGTATCTTCAGTTTCAGTGGGGGGGTCGGGTGTGGCAGTTTGCATCCCTTCCGTTTGGCCTGTCCTCGGCCCCATGGTGTTTCACCAAGCTCATGCGCCCTGTGATGGCTCTTCTCAGGTCCAGGGGGATTCGGATCATAGTTTATCTAGACGACATGTTGCTCCTGGCCCAGAATTGTCAAACTCTGTGTTCTCATCTGAAATTTACTGTGACCCTCTTACAGGATCTAGGTTTTGTGATAAATGTAAAAAAATCCATATTGAAGCCTACGCAATGTATCCAATTTCTGGGCTTCAATATAGATTCAAAGCTTTGCATCCTTCTTCTCCCAGACAGCAGACTGTCCAAGATAAAGAAGGAAATTCGTCTACTCCTCAGGAGAGGGAGGATCTCCCTCCGGCAGTTGGCCAGAGTTGTAGGGATGTTGTCGGCATCCATTCAGGCTATCTTCCCTGCTCCCCTACATTACAGAGCACTGCAACGCTTAAAGGCCAGGCATTTGCGCAAGTGTCTCTCTTACTCCCAAATGGTGGAATTGCCGCCAGAGGCCAGGTTGGAACTTCTGTGGTGGCTCAGGCACATGGAGGCCTGGAATGGCAAGGCAATATTTGGCTCATCGCCGGATGTCGTTCTGGAGTCAGATGCGAGCAGATCGGGTTGGGGAGCCAGATTGGGTCAGGTCTCCACAGGAGGGAAATGGTCGGAGTCAGAGAAACTACTCCATATCAATTGCCTAGAGTTGTTAGCGGGGTCTTTTGCTGTTCGGAGTCTCCTCAAGGATCAGGGGAATTGTTGTGTTCTCCTCCGCATGGACAACATATCTGCGGTGAGGTACATCAATCACCTGGGGGGTACCAGGTCCAAAGTCTTGGCGGATTTGGCGAGAGAGTTTTGGCATTTTTGCCTCGACAGGGATATTCTCTTGAAAGCGGAATACCTCCCAGGAGTCAGCAACGAGGTTGCAGATTGGAACTCCAGGCACCTGCAGGACAGGAGCGATTGGATGCTGAACAGGTCTCTTTTCGCCCACATAGAGTCCCTCTGGGGTCCTCTGATGATAGACTTGTTTGCCTCCAGACTGAATTGTCAAGTTCCCAGGTTTTACAGTTGGAGACCAGATCCGTTAGCTCTAGCCACCAACGCTTTCCTCCAGGATTGGTCGGGTCAGTTGGGGTATGCCTTTCCTCCCTTTGCTATGATAGCCCGGGTTCTGGTCCAGGTTCGCACTCAGGCGGTGTCTCTGGTTCTAGTTGCCCCCTTTTGGCCCTCTCAAGTTTGGTTCCCGGCCCTTCTAGAATTGGCAATAGATATTCCCCGTCTTCTCCCTCGCGATCCCCAGTTGCTAGTGGATCCGGAGGGTCTCCCTCACGAGTTGGTCTTGCAGGGACACCTTGCCCTTATGGCTTGGAAGATTTCAGCTCTTCCTGGTGCTTCAGAGGACTTTCGCAAGACTCTATGGCGGTCATCAGGGACTCCTGGGCGCCCTCTACTAAGGCAGGGTATTCCACTGCATGGAACAGATGGGTTAGCTGGTGTGTGGCTAGGCACCTCAATCCCGTTTCTGCCCCTCCTGTAGAGGTGGTTAATTTTCTTGTAGAATTGTTTAAGGAAGGGAAAGCCTACAGAACTGTTAATGGTTTTCATTCGGCTATTTCAGCCGGTCATCTTTTGGTTAAAGGGGAACCAGTGGGTAGACACTTTTTAGTGCGAAGGGCCCTCAAATCTATCCGTATTAAGGTTCCGCCACAACCGAAATATTCGGTTCTTTGGGATGTTAATGTGGTGCTGCAGCTCTTCAGGTCCTGGCCTCTTAATGAAGAACTGTCCCTGCAGCAGTTATTTGCCAAACTTGCTATGTTACTATGTCTGGTGTCTATTAAAAGGGTCTCTGATATCAGAGCTCTTGATGTGGATAATAAGATGTTCACCCCTCAAGGGGTTACTTTCTTTATCTCACGAAGGACTAAATGCATGACTTCTTCGATATCCTATCCAGCTTTTCCTGAAGATTGTAAACTATGTGTGGTCAACTGTTTGAAATGTTTTCAGATTATAACTGAAGGTTTTAGACCTCCCAATACCTCTCAGCCTCTGATTTCCTACAGGAAACCCCATAAGCCGGTCTCCCCTTCTACTTTGGCCAGATGGATCAAATGGGTTATGCGGGAGGCGGGGGTTGACACTTCCTCTTTTGGTCCCCACTCAGTCCGAGGCGCTATGGCCTCTAAAGCAGCCTTTCTGGGGGGTAGTTTGGAACAGATCCTAAAAGCAGCTGACTGGTCAAGGGAATCAACTTTTAAGACATTTTACCATAAGCGTGTTGCCCATGTAGCGGTGAATGTAATGCAAGGGCTTTGAACTTGCATAATATGAGCCTCCTGTCTTGCCATAGAATGTCTAATCCCCCACACTAGCGTGAGATGGGGGTTTAGATTCTATAAAAGACAAGGAGGCGAGTATTATCCCACCCACCCACCCTTACTGGTGTCGGTTGTTGTTTCAGAGGGCAGTTGATGACTTCGATGCAGGAGGAAGTGGGAGATTGAGCTCCAGGTTGCAGAAGGTTTCAGCCCCGGCGTCTCCATGGGAGTTTGTTCTTCGTTCCACGTGGAGAAGGAGTTCGGTGGTCGTGTGAGACAGATCAGCGTCAGAAAGAGGGGGAGTTACTAAAGGAATGGACCTATATTGGGACTGGCTCGCTCCCTATTGGCTACCCCCAGGGCATGACCTGTCCACCATATTGGACTGGGATGTTTCCCATTGCATTGTTATAACGTTATGTTTATTGAAAAAATTTCGTTTACAAAGTTTTTTATTCTTTGCTGCTGTGGTTCAGAGTAAAGATTGAAATGCATAATACTCGCCTCCTTGTCTTTTATAGAATCTAAACCCCCATCTCACGCTAGTGTGGGGGATTAGACATTCCATGGGAACTCATGAGTCCGCCCCGCAAGCGTTGCACGTTGCAATGCCACCGACGCCACAGTTCCCATTGCAACCTCTCGGTTGCTTGCTCTTTGTATCGCGAGCATGGGGGCAGGGTTACCTGTGTTTGTCTTTGGCGCTGTGGAAAGGCTACATCCACTGTAGTTTGCCTCGATTGTAAACAATGAAGAACCGGCATTGTAGCTGTTCTTGCAGCCCGGGAATTGGAGTTCCTAGGTGTCTTTGATAGGTTGGGACCCTGAGTGCTCTCCTGATTACAGGTATCCTGACATACAGGTCCGTTTGCCAACCTTTCTCACCCATACTTGGAAGTACCTGTGTGTTATACAGGTCAGTTTGTGCCTGTGTGTCATACAGTTCAGTTTGACAGCCTTTCTCAGCCATACTTGGAAGTGCCTGTGTGTTATACAGGTCAGTTTGTGCCTGTGTGCTATACAGGTCCACTTGACAGCCTTTCTCAGCCATACATGGATGTGCCTGTGTGTCATACAGGTCGGTGTGTGCTTGTGTGTCATACAGGTCCGTTTCACAGCCTTTCTTAGCCATACTTGGAAGTGCCTGTGTGTTATACAGGTCGGTTTGTGCCTGTGTGTTATACAGGTCCGCTTGACAGCCTTTCTCAGCCATACATGGATATACCTGTGTGTCATACAGGTCCGTTTGTGCCTGTGTGTCATACAGGTCCGTTTGACAACCTTGCTCACCCACACTTGGAAGTGCCAGTGTGTTATACGGGTCAGTTTGTGCCTGTGTCTCATACAGATCCTTTTGACAGCCTTTCTTAGCCATACATGGATGTGCCTGTGTGTCATACAGGTCCGTTTGACAGCCTTTCCTAGCCTTACATGGATGTGCCTGTGTGTTATACAGGTCGGTTTGTGACTGTGTGTCATACAGGTCCGTTTGACAGCCTTTCTCAGCCATACTTGGAAGTGCCTGTGTGTCATACAGGTCCGTTTGACAGCCTTTCTTAGCCATACATGGATGTGCCTGTGTGTCATACAGGTCCGTTTGACAGCCTTTCTCAGCCATACTTGGAAGTGCCTGTGTGTCATACAGGTCCGTTTGACAGCCTTTCTCAGCCATACATGGATGTGCCTGTGTGTCATACAGGTCCGTTTGACAGCCTGTCTCAGCCATACATGGATGTGCCTGTGTGTCATACAGATCCGTTTGACAGCCTTTCTCAGCCATACTTGGAAGTGCCTGTTTGTCATACAGATCCGTTTGACAGCCTTTATCAGCCATACTTGGATGTGCCTGTGTGTTATACAGGTTGGTTTGTGCCTGTGTGTCATACAGGTCCGTTTGACAGCCTTTCTCAGCCATACTTGGATGTGCCTGTGTGTTATACAGGTCGGTTTGTGCCTGTGTGTCATACAGGTCCGTTTGACAGCCTTTCCCAGCCATACTTGGATGTGCCTGTGTGTCATACAGGTCGGTTTGTGCATTGTGTCATACAGGTCCGTTTGACAGCCTTTCTCGGCCATACTTGGATGTGCCTGTGTGTTATACAGGTCGGTTTGTGCATTGTGTCATACAGGTCCGTTTGACAGCCTTTCTCAGCCATACTTGGAAGTGCATGTGTATCATACAGGTCCGTTTGACAGCCTTTCTCAGCCATACTTGGAAGTGCCTGTATGTCATACAGATCCGTTTGACAGCCTTTCTCAGCCATACTTGGAAGTGCCTGTGTGTCATACAGGTCCGTTTGACAGCCTTTCTCAGCCATACTTGGATGTGCCTGTGTGTTATACAGGTCGGTTTGTGCCTGTGTATCATACAGGTCCGTTTGACAGCCTTTCTCAGCCATACTTGGAAGTGCCTGTGTGTCATACAGGTCCGTTTGACAGCCTTTCTCAGCCATACATGGATGTGCCTGTGTGTCATACAGGTCCGTTTGACAGCCTGTCTCAGCCATACATGGATGTGCCTGTGTGTCATACAGATCCGTTTGACAGCCTTTCTCAGCCATACTTGGAAGTGCCTGTGTGTCATACAGATCCGTTTGACAGCCTTTCTCAGCCATACTTGGATGTGCCTGTGTGTTATACAGGTTGGTTTGTGCCTGTGTGTCATACAGGTCCGTTTGACAGCCTTTCTCAGCCATACTTGGAAGTGCCTGTGTGTCATACAGGTCCGTTTGACAGCCTTTCTCAGCCATACTTGGATGTGCCTGTGTGTTATACAGGTCGGTTTGTGCCTGTGTGTCATAGAGGTCCGTTTGACAGCCTTTCCCAGCCATACTTGGATGTGCCTGTGTGTCATACAGGTCGGTTTGTGCATTGTGTCATACAGGTCCGTTTGACAGCCTTTCTCAGCCATACTTGGATGTGCCTGTGTGTTATACAGGTCGGTTTGTGCCTGTGTGTCATACAGGTCCGTTTGACAGCCTTTCTAAGCCATACTTGGAAGTGCCTGTGTGTCATACAGGTCCGTTTGACAGCCTTTCTCAGCCATAAATGGATGTGCCTGTGTGTCATACAGATCCGTTTGACAGCCTTTCTCAGACATACTTGGAAGTGCCTGTGTGTCATACAGAACCGTTTGACAGCCTTTCTCAGCCATACTTGGAAGTGCCTGTATGTCATACAGATCCGTTTGACAGCCTTTCTCAGCCATACTTGGATGTGCCTGTGTGTTATACAGGTCGGTTTGTGCCAGTGTGTCATACAGGTCCGTTTGACAGCCTTTCTCAGCCATACTTGGAAGTGCCTGTGTGTCATACAGGTCCGTTTGACAGCCTTTCTCAGCCATACTTGGATGTGCATGTGTTATACAGGTCTGTTTGACAGCCTTTCTCAGCCATACATGGATGTGCCTGTGTGTCATACAGGTCCATTTGACAGCCTTTCTCAGCAATACATGGATTTGCCTGTATGTCATACAGATCCGTTTGACAGCCTTTCTCAGCCATACTTGGAAGTGCCTGTGTGTCATACAGGTCCGTTTGACAGCCTTTCTCAGCCATACTTGGAAGTGCCAGTGTGTTATACAGGTTGGTTTGACAGCCTTTCTCAGCCATACATGGATGTGCCTGTGTGTCATACAGGTCCATTTGACAGCCTTTCTCAGCCATACATGGATGTGCCTGTGTGTTACACAGGTCCGTTTGACATCCTTTCTCAGCCATACGTGGATGTGCCTGTGTGTCATACAGGTCCGTTTGACATCCTTTCTCAGCCATACATGGATGTGCCTGTGTGTAACACAGGTCCGTTTGACAGCCTTTCTCAGCCATACTTGGCAGTGCCTGTGTGTCATACAGGTCCGTTTGACAGCCTTTCTCAGCCATACTTGGATGTGCCTTTGTGTTATACAGGTCGGTTTGTGCCTGTGTGTCATACAGGTCCGTTTGACAGCCTTTCTCAGCCATACTTGGCAGTGCCTGTGTGTCATACAGGTCCGTTTCACAGCCTTTCTCGGCCATACTTGGCAGTGCCTGTGTGTCATACAGGTCCGTTTGACAGCCTTTCTCAGCCATACTTGGCAGTGCCAGTGTGTCATACAGGTCCGTTTCACAGCCTTTCTCAGCCATACTTGGAAGTGCCTGTGTGTCATACAGGTCCGTTTGACAGCCTTTCTCAGCCATACTTGGAAGTGCCAGTGTGTCATACAGGTCAGTTTCACAGCCTTTCTCAGCCATACTTGGAAGTGCCTGTGTGTCATACAGGTCCGTTTGACAGCCTTTCTCAGCCATACTTGGATGTGCCTTTGTGTTATACAGGTCGGTTTGTGCCTGTGTGTCATACAGGTCCGTTTGACAGCCTTTCTCAGCCATACTTGGAAGTGCCAGTGTGTCATACAGGTCCGTTTCACAGCCTTTCTCAGCCATACTTGGAAGTGCCTGTGTGTCATACAGGTCCGTTTCACAGCCTTTCTCAGCCATACTTGGATGTGCCTTTGTGTTATACAGGTCGGTTTGTGCCTGTGTGTCATACAGGTCCGTTTGACAGCCTTTCTCGGCCATACTTGGCAGTGCCTGTGTGTCATACAGGTCCGTTTGACAGCCTTTCTCGGCCTTACTTGGCAGTGCCTGTGTGTCATACAGGTCCGTTTGACAGCCTTTCTCGGCCATACTTGGCAGTGCCTGTGTGTCATACAGGTCCGTTTCACAGCCTTTCTCAGCCATACTTGGAAGTGCCTGTGTGTCATACAGGTCCGTTTGACAGCCTTTCTCAGCCATACTTGGAAGTGCCTGTGTGTCATACAGGTCCGTTTGACAGCCTTTCTCAGCCATACATGGATGTGCCTGTGTGTCATACAGATCCATTTGACAGCCTTTCTCAGCCATACTTGGAAGTGCCTGTGTGTCATACAGGTCCGTTTGACAGCCTTTCTCAGCCATACTTGGATGTGCCTGTGTGTTATATAGGTCCGTTTGACAGCCTTTCTCAGCCATACTTGGATGTGCCTGTGTGTTATATAGGTCGGTTTGTGACTGTGTGTCATACAGGTCCGTTTGACAGCCTTTCTCAGCCATACTTGGAAGTGCCAGTGTGTCATACAGGTCCGTTTCACAGCCTTTCTCAGCCATACTTGGAAGTGCCTGTGTGTCATACAGGTCCGTTTGACAGCCTTTCTCAGCCATACTTGGATGTGCCTTTGTGTTATACCGGTCGGTTTGTGCCTGTGTGTCATACAGGTCCGTTTGACAGCCTTTCTCAGCCATACTTGGCAGTGCCTGTGTGTCATACAGGTCCGTTTCACAGCCTTTCTCGGCCATACTTGGCAGTGCCTGTGTGTCATACAGGTCCGTTTGACAGCCTTTCTCAGCCATACTTGGCAGTGCCAGTGTGTCATACAGGTCCGTTTCACAGCCTTTCTCAGCCATACTTGGAAGTGCCAGTGTGTCATACAGGTCCGTTTCACAGCCTTTCTCAGCCATACTTGGAAGTGCCTGTGTGTCATACAGGTCCATTTGACAGCCTTTCTCAGCCATACTTGGATGTGCCTTTGTGTTATACCGGTCGGTTTGTGCCTGTGTGTCATACAGGTCCGTTTGACAGCCTTTCTCAGCCATACTTGGCAGTGCCTGTGTGTCATACAGGTCCGTTTCACAGCCTTTCTCGGCCATACTTGGCAGTGCCTGTGTGTCATACAGGTCCGTTTGACAGCCTTTCTCAGCCATACTTGGCAGTGCCAGTGTGTCATACAGGTCCGTTTCACAGCCTTTCTCAGCCATACTTGGAAGTGCCTGTGTGTCATACAGGTCCGTTTGACAGCCTTTCTCAGCCATACTTGGAAATGCCAGTGTGTCATACAGGTCCGTTTCACAGCCTTTCTCAGCCATACTTGGAAGTGCCTGTGTGTCATACAGGTCCGTTTGACAGCCTTTCTCAGCCATACTTGGATGTGCCTTTGTGTTATACAGGTCGGTTTGTGCCTGTGTGTCATACAGGTCCGTTTCACCGCCTTTCTCGGCCATACTTGGCAGTGCCTGTGTGTCATACAGGTCCGTTTCACAGCCTTTCTCGGCCATACTTGGCAGTGCCTGTGTGTCATACAGGTCCGTTTCACAGCCTTTCTCGGCCATACTTGGCAGTGCCTGTGTGTCATACAGGTCAGTTTCACAGCCTTTCTCGGCCATACTTGGGAGTGCCTGTGTGTCATACAGGTCCGTTTCACAGCCTTTCTCGGCCATACTTGGCAGTGCCTGTGTGTCATACAGGTCCGTTTCACAGCCTTTCTCGGCCATACTTGGATGTGCCTGTGTGTCACACAGGTCCGTTTGACATCCTTTCTCGGCCATACATGGATGTGCCTGTGTGTCACACAGGTCCGTGTGACATCCTTTCTCGGCCATACATGGATGTGCCTGTGTGTCACACAGGTCCGTTTGACATCCTTTCTCGGCCATACATGGATGTGCCTGTGTGTCACACAGGTCCGTTTCACAACCTTTCTCGGCCATACTTGGCAGTGCCTGTGTGTCACACAGGTCCGTTTGACAGCCTTTTTTCGGCCATACTTGGCAGTGCCTGTGTGTCACACAGGTCCGTTTGACAGCCTTTCTCAGCCATACTTGGATGTGCCTTTGTGTCATACAGGTCGGTTTGTGCCTATGTGTCATACAGGTCAGTTTGACAGCCTTTCTCAGCCATACTTGGCAGTGCCTGTGTGTCATACAGGTCCGTTTCACAGCCTTTCTCGGCCATACTTGGCAGTGCCTGTGTGTCATACAGGTCCGTTTCACAGCCTTTCTCGGCCATACTTGGCAGTGCCTGTGTGTCATACAGGTCCGTTTCACAGCCTTTCTCAGCCATACTTGGAAGTGCCTGTGTGTCATACAGGTCCGTTTGACAGCCTTTCTCGGCCATACATGGATGTGCCTGTGTGTCACACAGGTCCGTTTGACATCCTTTCTCAGCCATACATGGATGTGCCTGTGTGTTACACAGGTCCGTTTGGCAACCTTTCTCAGCCATACTTGGCAGTGCCTGTGTGTCATACAGGTCCGTTTCACAGCCTTTCTCGGCCATACTTGGCAGTGCCTGTGCGTCATACAGGTCCGTTTGACATTCTTTCTCAGCCATACATGGATGTGCCTGTGTGTTACACAGGTCCGTTTGGCAACCTTTCTCAGCCATACTTGGCAGTGCCTGTGTGTCATACAGGTCCGTTTCACAGCCTTTCTCGGCCATTCTTGGCAATGCCTGTGTGTCATACAGGTCCGTTTGACATCCTTTCTCAGCCATACATGGATGTGCCTGTGTGTCATACAGGTCCGTTTGACATCCTTTCTCAGCCATACATGGATGTGCCTGTGTGTTACACAGGTCCGTTTGGCAACCTTTCTCAGCCATACTTGGCAGTGCCTGTGTGTCATACAGGTCCGTTTCACAGCCTTTCTCGGCCATACTTGGCAGTGCCTGTGTGTCATACAGGTCCGTTTGACAGCCTTTCTCAGCCATACTTGGAAGTGCCTGTGTGTCATACAGGTCCGTTAGACAGCCTTTCTCAGCCATAAATGGATGTGCCTGTGTGTCATACAGATCCGTTTGACAGCCTTTCTCAGACATACTTGGAAGTGCCTGTGTGTCATACAGATCCGTTTGACAGCCTTTCTCAGCCATACTTGGAAGTGCCTGTATGTCATACAGATCCGTTTGACAGCCTTTCTCAGCCATACTTGGATGTGCCTGTGTGTTATACAGGTCGGTTTGTGCCAGTGTGTCATACAGGTCCGTTTGACAGCCTTTCTCAGCCATACTTGGAAGTGCCTGTGTGTCATACAGGTCCGTTTGACAGCCTTTCTCAGCCATACTTGGATGTGCATGTGTTATACAGGTCTGTTTGACAGCCTTTCTCAGCCATACATGGATGTGCCTGTGTGTCATACAGGTCCATTTGACAGCCTTTCTCAGCAATACATGGATTTGCCTGTATGTCATACAGATCCGTTTGACAGCCTTTCTCAGCCATACTTGGAAGTGCCTGTGTGTCATACAGGTCCGTTTGACAGCCTTTCTCAGCCATACTTGGATGTGCCTGTGTGTTATATAGGTCGGTTTGTGCCTGTGTGTCATACAGGTCCGTTTGACAGCCTTTCTCAGCCATACTTGGAAGTGCCAGTGTGTTATACAGGTTGGTTTGACAGCCTTTCTCAGCCATACATGGATGTGCCTGTGTGTCATACAGGTCCATTTGACAGCCTTTCTCAGCCATACATGGATGTGCCTGTGTGTTACACAGGTCCGTTTGACATCCTTTCTCAGCCATACATGGATATGCCTGTGTGTCATACAGGTCCGTTTGACATCCTTTCTCAGCTGGGATAAGTGAAAGATATGGCTCACTAATAGGCAGTTCTTTAAATGGGCCGGTCCTACCCAGCCGTCCATACACACACTTCTTATTTTGGAGCATTTGAGTACCTGCACTTCTCAGCGCCTGAAAAGAGGGTACCAGTACTCACCTATGGTGCAAGGTGAAAATGAAATCTTATAATTTCACTTTATCTCAGTTTAAAGGGACCAATCTTCTTTAGCCTTTGCTGGGGAAAGCAGCGCCCTCTACCATCTCCTTTCTCCGTCACCTGCAGTGCCCATAATGTCTCCTTCAGGGCACAGCATGCAAAACAAAAGGAGAGGCCCGCATGCATTTACTGAGCATAGTGGACTTCACCTGTTACCACTGGTGTATTTGATGGAGCATGCATTGGTTTGGAAAGCCTGGGAATTATCTTTTCAAAGATGTTTCTTTGTTGTTAGCAGTGCCTATTCTAATATGTAAATGTTTAAGTAATTGGAGTTGTGATGGAAGGTTTTCGACTGAAAACTCGCACACAGCTCGAGTTAGCTACTGAATTTCTTATCAGGCAATTGTTGTGACATGAGATACGGCCAGGCCACCTTAAGCCTCACTGCTCCCGCTTACCTCTCCGAAAGGATCCACCCTGTCTCCTCCACAAGGCCAACCAGATCACCCTATACCAACATGCTCTATGTGCCACTAGTAAAAAGAGCCAGAGCGGGGGGTTCCAGCTTCCCATATCTTGCACCCACACACTGGAATGCCCTACCCCCCACTATCCGAGGTGAGGCCTCCCTCATCGCCTTCCGTAAAGCTATGAAAACCATCCTCTTCACATAAGGTCCCTCACATCAGCATGAATACTATACATTTGACCCACTGCATAAGCTGGAATGTAATGACCAATCGCATAAGCTGTAAGTATTGTATTATGTCTGTAATACTTATAATGTACCAACAACTGCTACCATTCCTGTACCTCTGTAACTAAGCTCTCACAAGTAACAGCGCCTCAATGCCCGTGGGCTGCTTGCGCGCTATATAAATCTAAATAAATAAATAAATAAATAAAGTGCCTGTGTGTCATACAGGTCCGTTTCACAGCCTTTCTCAGCCATACTTGGAAGTGCCTGTGTGTCATACAGGTCCGTTTGACAGCCTTTCTCGGCCATACATGGATGTGCCTGTGTGTCACACAGGTCCGTTTGACATCCTTTCTCAGCCATACATGGATGTGCCTGTGTGTTACACAGGTCCGTTTGGCAACCTTTCTCAGCCATACTTGGCAGTGCCTGTGTGTCATACAGGTCCGTTTCACAGCCTTTCTCGGCCATACTTGGCAGTGCCTGTGCGTCATACAGGTCCGTTTGACATTCTTTCTCAGCCATACATGGATGTGCCTGTGTGTTACACAGGTCCGTTTGGCAACCTTTCTCAGCCATACTTGGCAGTGCCTGTGTGTCATACAGGTCCGTTTCACAGCCTTTCTCGGCCATACTTGGCAGTGCCTGTGCGTCATACAGGTCCGTTTGACATTCTTTCTCAGCCATACATGGATGTGCCTGTGTGTCACACGGGTCCGTTTGGCAGCCTTTCTCAGCCATACATGGATGTGCCTGTGTGTCACACGGGTCCGTTTGACAGCCTGTCTCAGCCATACATGGATGTGCCTGTGTGTCACACAGGTCCGTTTGACATCCTTTCTCAGCCATACATGGATGTGCCTGTGTGTCACACAGGTCCGTTTGACATCCTTTCTCAGCCATACATGGATGTGCCTGTGTGTCACACAGGTCCGTTTGACATCCTTTCTCAGCCATACATGGATGTGCCTGTGTGTTCCACAGGTCCGTTTGGCAGCCTGTGTCCACCCTAAGTGGCTGTGGTGTTGCATATCACGTGATTCCACCCAAGTGCAGAAATCCACACGGCTGGTGCATGAGTTGAGGTCTGGAATGATCCCCCCTGTGATATCCTGCCGTCTCCCTGTATACATAGAGTCAGTATCGACCCCCTCCTCTCCCAAGTGGCAATAACATTGGCCACACCCTCCGAGGGAGGTTTCATGGCCTAAGTCAGGGCTGATGGCAAGCGGTCCATGTTGAGAGCTTGACTTCCAAGAGAAACTGTTCCAGGTGTACCTCAGAGCTCATTCACTTGAACTGTTTCCAAATCTGCATTCACAGGTACTTACTTGCCTTTAAGGGATTTTGCAATGAGTGACCGCTATAATGCACTCCCTCGGGTAGGATTGCGACATGCCCGTTCCCCGACCCACCCCCGCAACATCACAAATAGAGAGAAGGACTGGATGGGATCTGCCTGGGCCAGAGCATAGCATTGGGGCATCCTTCAAGAAATAGGTGAATGAACGCAGAGAGGATCAAAATCTCCCAGAGAGGAGTGAAATCCTGCAGAGGTGATAGTGATTCAGCATCAAGGAGAAACATCTTCCAGATAGGATTTCTTATCCTGCAGAGAGAAGTGGAACCCTGCCAGGAGGAGAGACATCCTGTAGAGGTAGAGAGAAATCCTGCAGAGAAATGACAAACCTCGCATAGAGGAGGGAACCCCTTTCAGGAGGACTGACATCCTGCAGCGATGAGAGAAATCCTGCAGAGAAAGGAGAAACCTCGCAGAGAGGAGGGAACCCCTGCAGGGAGGAGTGACATCTTGCAGAGATGAGAGAAATCCTGCGGAGAAAGGAGAAACCTCGCAGAGAGGAGGGAACCCTTCCAGGAAGAACGACATACTGCAGAGATGAGAGAAACCTCGCAGAGAGGAGGGAACCCCAGCAGGGGGGAGTGACATCATGCAGAGATGAGAGAAATCCTGCAGAGAAAAGAGAAACCTTGCAGAGAGGAGGGAAAACTTCCAGGAGGAGTGACATCCTGCAGAGATGAGAGAATTCCTGCAGAGAAAAGAGAAACCTCACAGAGAGGAGGGAAAACCTTTCAGGAGGAGTGACATCCTGCAGAGATGAGAGAAATCCTGCAGGGAAAAGAGAAACCTCACAGAGAGGAGGGAACCATTGCTCTGGGGTGAGACATCCTGCAGAGATGACAGAAACCTCGCATAGAGGAGGGAAAACCTTCCAGGAGGAGTGACATCCTGCAGAGATGAGAGAAACCCTGCAGAGAAAAGGGAAACCTCGCAGAGAGGAGGGAAAAACTTCCAAGAAGAGTGACATCCTGCAGAGAAACCTCGCAGAGAGGAGGGAAAACCTTCCAGGAGGAGTGACATCCTGCAGAGATGAGAGAAATCCTGGAGAGAAAAGAGACACCTCGAAGAGAGGAGAGAAGCCCTGTAGGGGGGTGAGACATCCTGCAGAGATGAGAGAAATCTTGCAGAGAGGAGGGAAGCCCTGCAGAGAGGTGAGGCGTCCTGCAGAGATGAGAGAAACCTTGCAGAGAGTAGG
The DNA here is from genome assembly GCF_040938575.1 of Ambystoma mexicanum. Classification (NCBI taxonomy): domain Eukaryota; kingdom Metazoa; phylum Chordata; class Amphibia; order Caudata; family Ambystomatidae; genus Ambystoma; species Ambystoma mexicanum. The sequence continues at coordinate 20,997,209 of NC_090940.1, forward strand.
GAAACCCTCCCAGGAAGAGTGACATCCTGCAGAGAGGAGGGAAGCCCTCCAGAGAGGTGAGGCATCCTGCCATGTTGAGGCAAAGCCTGCATAGAGGGCAGATGCTGCAGAGAGGGTACTCATCATCCAGCCAGTAGAAACCTCGCAGAGAGGAGGGAACCATTGCAGGGGGGTGAGACATCCTGCAGAGAGAAAAATCTCACAGAGAGGAGGGAAGCCATGCAGGGAGGAGAGACACCCTGCAGAGGCAGAGAGACATCCTGCAGAGATGAGAGAAATCCTGCAGAGAAAAAAGAAACCTTGCAGAGAGGAGGCAACTCTTCCAGGAAGAGCGACATCCTGCAGAGATGAGAGAAACCTCGCAGAGAGGAGGGAACCCCAGTAGGGAGGAGGGACATCATGCAGAGATGAGAGAAATCCTGCAGAGAAAAGAGAAACCTTGCAGAGAGGAGGGAAAACTTCCAGGAGGAGTGACATCCTGCAGAGATGAGAGAAATCCTGCAGGGAAAAGAGAAACCTCACAGAGAGGAGGGAACCATTGCTCTGGGGTGAGACATCCTGCAGAGATGAGAAAAACCCCGCATAGAGGAGGGAAAACCTTCCAGGAGGAGTGACATCCTGCAGAGAAACCTCGCAGAGAGGAGGGAAATCCTTCCAGGAGGAGTGACATCCTGCAGAGATGAGAGAAATCCTGCAGAGAAAAGAGACACCTCGAAGAGAGGAGAGAAGCCCTGTAGGGGGGTGAGACATCCTGCAGAGATGACAGAGACCTTGCAGAGAGGAGGGAAAATCTTCCAGGAAGAGTGACATCCTGCAGAGAAACCTTACAGAGAGTAGGGATACCTTCCAGGAAGAGTGACATCCTGCAGAGAAACCTTGCAGAGAGGAGGGAAACCTTGCAGGAAGAGTGACATCCTGCAGAGAAACCTCGCAGAGAAGAGGGAACATTGCAGGGGGGTGAGACATCTTGCAGAGATGGAGAAACCCCGCATAGAAGAGGGAAAACCTTCTGGGAAGAGTGACATCATGCAGAGATGAGAGAAATCCTGCAGAGAAAAGAGAAACCTCGAAGAAAGGAGGGAACTCCTCCCAGGAAGAGTGTCATCCTGCAGAGAAAACTTGCAGAGAGGAGGCAAGCCCTCCCAGGAAGAGTGACATCCTGCAGAGAAACCTTGCAGAGAGGAGGGAAGGCCTCCCAGGAAGAGTGACATCCTGCAGAGAGGAGGGAAGCCCTGGAGGGGGGTGAGACATCCAGCAGAGATGAGAGAAACCTTGCAGAGAGGAGGGAAGCCCTGCAGGGGGTGAGACATCCTGCAGAGATGAGAAAAACCTTGCAGAGAGGAGGGAAGCCCTGCAGGGGGGTGAGACATCCTGCAGAGATGAGAGAAACTTTGCAGAGAGGAGGGAAGCCCTGCAGGGGGTGAGACATCCTGCAGAGATGAGAGAAACCTTGCAGAGAGGAGGGAAGCCCTCCCAGGAAGAGTGACATCTTGCGGAGATGAGAGAAACCTTGCAGAGAGGAGGGAAGCCCTGCAGGGGGGTGAGACATCCAGCGGAGATGAGAGAAACCTTGCAGAGAGGAGGGAAGCCCTGCAGAGAGGTGAGGCGTCCTGCCATGTTGAGGCAAAGCCCGCATAGGGGGCAGATGCTGCGGAGAGGAGACTCATCATCCAGCCAGTAGAAACCTCGCAGAGAGGAGGGAACCATTGCAGGGGGGTGAGACATCCTGCAGAGATGAGAGAAACCCTGAATAGAGGAGGGAAAACCTTCCAGGAAGAGTGACATCCTGCAGAGAAACCTTGCAGAGAAGAGGGAAGCCCTGCAGGGGGTGAGACATCCTGCAGAGATGAGAGAAACCTTGCAGAGAGGAGGAAAGCCCTGCAGGGGGGTGAGACATCCTGCAGAGATGAGAGAAGCCTTGCAGAGAGGAGGGAAGCCCTGCAGGGGGGTGAGACATCCTGGAGAGATGAGAGAAACCTTGCAGAGAGGAGGGAAGCACTCCCAGGAAGAGTGACATCCTGCAGAGAGGAGGGAAGCCCTGCAGAGAGGAGGGAAGCCCTGCATGGGGGTGAGACATCCTGCAGAGATGAGAGAAACCTTGCAGAGAGGAGGGAAGCCCTGCAGGGGGGTGAGACATCCTGCAGAGATGAGAGAAGGCTTGCAGAGAGGAGGGAAGCCCTGCAGGGGGTGAGACATCCTGCAGAGATGAGAGAAGCCTTGCAGAGAGGAGGGAAGCCCTGCAGAGAGGAGGGAAGCCCTGCATGGGGGTGAGACATCCTGCAGAGATGAGAGAAACCTTGCAGAGAGGAGGGAAGCCCTGCAGGGGGGTGAGACATCCTGCAGAGATGAGAGAAGGCTTGCAGAGAGGAAGGAAGCCCTGCAGGGGTTGAGACATCCTGCAGAGATGAGAGAAGCCTTGCAGAGAGGAGGGAAGCCCTGCAGATAGGTGAGACGTCCTGCCATGTTGAGGCACAGCCCGCATAGAGGGCAGATGCTGCGGAGAGGAGACTCATCATCCAGCCAGTAGAAACCTCGCAGAGAGGAGGGAACCATTGCAGGGGGGTGAGACATCCTGCAGAGATGAGAGAAACCCTGAATAGAGGAGGGAAAACCTTCCAGGAAGAGTGACATCCTGCAGAGAAACCTTGCAGAGAAGAGGGAAGCCCTGCAGGGGGTGAGACATCCTGCAGAGATGAGAGAAACCTTGCAGAGAGGAGGAAAGCCCTGCAGGGGGGTGAGACATCCTGCAGAGATGAGAGAAGCCTTGCAGAGAGGAGGGAAGCCCTGCAGGGGGGTGAGACATCCTGGAGAGATGAGAGAAACCTTGCAGAGAGGAGGGAAGCACTCCCAGGAAGAGTGACATCCTGCAGAGAGGAGGGAAGCCCTGCAGAGAGGAGGGAAGCCCTGCATGGGGGTGAGACATCCTGCAGAGATGAGAGAAACCTTGCAGAGAGGAGGGAAGCCCTGCAGGGGGGTGAGACATCCTGCAGAGATGAGAGAAGGCTTGCAGAGAGGAGGGAAGCCCTGCAGGGGGTGAGACATCCTGCAGAGATGAGAGAAGCCTTGCAGAGAGGAGGGAAGCCCTGCAGAGAGGAGGGAAGCCCTGCATGGGGGTGAGACATCCTGCAGAGATGAGAGAAACCTTGCAGAGAGGAGGGAAGCCCTGCAGGGGGGTGAGACATCCTGCAGAGATGAGAGAAGGCTTGCAGAGAGGAAGGAAGCCCTGCAGGGGTTGAGACATCCTGCAGAGATGAGAGAAGCCTTGCAGAGAGGAGGGAAGCCCTGCAGATAGGTGAGACGTCCTGCCATGTTGAGGCACAGCCCGCATAGAGGGCAGATGCTGCAGAGAGGGGGCTCATCATCCAGCCAGTAGAAACCTCGCAGAGAGGAGGGAACCATTGCAGGGGGGTGAGACATCCTGCAGAGATGAGAGAAACCCTGCATAGAGGAGGGAAAACCTTCCAGGAAGAGTGACATCCTGCAGAGAAACCTTGCAGAGAAGAGGGAAGCCCTGCAGGGGGGTGAGACATCCTGCAGAGATGAGAGAAACCAACCTTGCAGAGAGGAGGGAAGCCCTGCAGGGGGGTGAGACATCCTGGAGAGATGAGAGAAACCTTGCAGAGAGGAGGGAAGCCCTCCCAGGAAGAGTGACATCCTGCAGAGAGGAGGGAAGCCCTACAGAGAGGAGGGAAGCCCTGCATGGGGGTGAGACATCCTGCAGAGATGAGAGAAACCTTGCAGAGAGGAGGGAAGCCCTGCAGGGGGGTGAGACATCCTGCAGAGATGAGAGAAGGCTTGCAGAGAGGAGGGAAGCCCTGCAGGGGGGTGAGACATCCTGCAGAGATGAGAGAAGCCTTGCAGAGAGGAGGGAAGCCCTGCAGATAGGTGAGACGTCCTGCCATGTTGAGGCACAGCCCGCATAGAGGGCAGATGCTGCAGAGAGGGGGCTCATCATCCAGCCAGTAGAAACCTCGGCAGGGAGGAGACCCATTCTGCAGAGGGAAACTGACAGCGCGCCTTCCTCGTGCACATGGGATTTCTGGGCACGTCCCACTGGTTATGTCAAGAAGCAATGACCTGTGTCCTAATGAAAGCGCGCGGGTCTGATCCGAGGGAAAGGTGCGCGCGGCAGAGGCGCCAGTAATGGCATAATCCGGAGCTAAGCGAGTGTAGGCTGGGCCCCCTGCCCCCCCCCCCCCCGCCGCACCGCAGCCAGGCCTTCCGAAGGGACCAGCAATTAATTCCAGGCCTGGATGCAGAGATCCTGGCGCGCGAGCCGTCCTGTGAAGAATGCGATCATCTGGAAAGAAAATCCATTAGTGGGAGGGTTCCTCGTGCATCCAGTCGCGCCTCCATCTCCCGCCGGCTGATTACAGAGAGCCTGCCTGGCGCCGACACCTGTGATTTCCCGCCCGCACAGACTGTGAAAGTTGATTTGCTCGAACCTGGCAGATTGGTTCCGAGATTGGCTCTCTGAGATGGGCGAATATTGACTTTTCTGCAAGCGCGCCTTTGAATAATAATGATTGCGCGAGTGGCAGGCATGCAAGCACAACAACACGAGGCAGGGCAGCGCCGAGAGGCCCGAGGTCCTGGGCTGCATGCACCGGGGCCCTTATACGCCAGTATGGACCCTGCGCGTATCCCCCTGGATGTACGCGGGGTTTTCTCTACAGGAAATGGAGTGATTGCATGCACCCGGGCCCCTATCTCCCTGTATGGACCTGGGCTTTTCTCTACAGGAAATGGAACGATTGCATGCACCGGGGCCCTTATCTGCCTGCATGGACCCGGGCATTTCTCTACAGGAAATGGAGTGATTGCATGCACCCGGGCCCTTATCTACAGGATGGACCTTGCTCTTATCTGCCTGTATGGACCCAGGCATTTCTCTACAGGAAATGAAGCGATTGCATGCATCCGGGCCCTTATCTGCCTGGATGAACCCCGGCTTTTCTCTACAGGAAATGGAGCGATTGCATGCACCCGGGCCCTTATCTGCCTGGATGAACCCGGGCTTTTCTCTACAGGAAATGGAGCGATTGCATGCACCCGGGCCCTTATCTGCCTGGATGGACCCGGGCTTTTCTCTACAGGAAATGAAGCGATTGCATGCACCCGGGCCCTTATCTGCCTGGATGGACCCGGGCTTTTCTCTACAGGAAATGCAGTGATTTCATGCACCCGGGCCCTTATCTGCCTGGATGGACCCGGGCATTTCTCTACAGGAAATGAAGCGATTGCATGCACCCGGGCCCTTATCTGCCTGGATGGACCCGGGCTTTTCTCTACAGGAAATGAAGCGATTGCATGCACCCGGGCCCTTATCTGCCTGGATGGACCCAGGCATTTCTCTACAGGAAATGGAGCGATTGCATGCACCCGGGCCCTTATCTGCCTGGTTGAACCCGGGCTTTTCTCTACAGGAAATGGAGCGATTGCATGCACCCGGGCCCTTATCTGCCTGGATGAACCCGGGCTTTTCTCTACAGGAAATGGAGCGATTGCATGCACCCGGGCCCTTATCTGCCTGGATGGACCCGGGCATTTCTCTACAGGAAATGAAGCGATTGCATGCACCCGGGCCCTTATCTGCCTGGATGGACCCAGGCATTTCTCTACAGGAAATGAAGCGATTGCATGCACCCGGGCCCTTATCTGCCTGGATGAACCCAGGCTTTTCTCTACAGGAAATGGAGCGATTGCCCTTATCTGCCTGGATGGACCCGGGCATTTCTCTACAGGAAATGAAGCGATTGCATGCACCCGGGCCCTTATCTGCCTGGATCTGCCTGGATGAACCCGGGCTTTTCTCTACAGGAAATGGAGCGATTGCATGCACCCGGGCCCTTATCTGCCTGGATGGACCCAGGCATTTCTCTACAGGAAATGGAGCGATTGCATGCACCCGGGCCCTTATCTGCCTGGATGGACCAAGGCATTTCTCTACAGGAAATGGAGCGATTGCATGCACCCGGGCCCTTATCTGCCTGGATGGACCCAGGCATTTCTCTACAGGAAATGGAGCGATTGCATGCACCCGGGCCCTTATCTGCCTGGATGGACCCGGGCTTTTCTCTACAGGAAATGGAGCGATTGCATGCACCCGGGCCCTTATCTGCCTGGATGGAGCCGACTTTTCTCTACAGGAAATGCAGTGATTTCATGCACCCGGGCCCTTATCTGCCTGGATGGACCCGGGCTTTTACCTACAGGAAATGAAGCGATTGCATGCACCCGGGCCCTTATCTGCCTGGATGGACCCGGGCTTTTCTCTACAGGAAATGGAGTGATTGCATGCACCCGGGCCCTTATCTGCCTTATCTGCCTGGATGGACCCGGGCTTTTATCTACAGGAAATGAAGCGATTGCATGCACCCGGGCCCCCTTATCTGCCTGGATGGACCCGGGCTTTTATCTACAGGAAATGAAGCGATTGCATGCACCCGGGACCTTATCTGCCAGGATGGACCCGGGCTTTTCTCTACAGGAAATGGAGCGATTGCATGCACCCGGGCCCTTATCTGCCTGGTTGAACCCGGGCTTTTCTCTACAGGAAATGGAGCGATTGCATGCACCCGGGCCCTTATCTGCCTGGATGAACCCGGGCTTTTCTCTACAGGAAATGGAGCGATTGCATGCACCCGGGCCCTTATCTGCCTGGATGGACCCAGGCATTTCTCTACAGGAAATGAAGCGATTGCATGCACCCGGGCCCTTATCTGCCTGGATGGACCCAGGCATTTCTCTACAGGAAATGAAGCGATTGCATGCACCCGGGCCCTTATCTGCCTGGATGAACCCAGGCTTTTCTCTACAGGAAATGGAGCGATTGCCCTTATCTGCCTGGATGGACCCGGGCATTTCTCTACAGGAAATGAAGCGATTGCATGCACCCGGGCCCTTATCTGCCTGGATCTGCCTGGATGAACCCGGGCTTTTCTCTACAGGAAATGGAGCGATTGCATGCACCCGGGCCCTTATCTGCCTGGATGGACCCAGGCATTTCTCTACAGGAAATGGAGCGATTGCATGCACCCGGGCCCTTATCTGCCTGGATGGACCAAGGCATTTCTCTACAGGAAATGGAGCGATTGCATGCACCCGGGCCCTTATCTGCCTGGATGGACCCAGGCATTTCTCTACAGGAAATGGAGCGATTGCATGCACCCGGGCCCTTATCTGCCTGGATGGACCCGGGCTTTTCTCTACAGGAAATGGAGCGATTGCATGCACCCGGGCCCTTATCTGCCTGGATGGAGCCGACTTTTCTCTACAGGAAATGCAGTGATTTCATGCACCCGGGCCCTTATCTGCCTGGATGGACCCGGGCTTTTACCTACAGGAAATGAAGCGATTGCATGCACCCGGGCCCTTATCTGCCTGGATGGACCCGGGCTTTTCTCTACAGGAAATGGAGTGATTGCATGCACCCGGGCCCTTATCTGCCTTATCTGCCTGGATGGACCCGGGCTTTTATCTACAGGAAATGAAGCGATTGCATGCACCCGGGCCCCCTTATCTGCCTGGATGGACCCGGGCTTTTATCTACAGGAAATGAAGCGATTGCATGCACCCGGGACCTTATCTGCCAGGATGGACCCGGGCTTTTCTCTTCAGGAAATGGAGCGATTGCATGCACCCGGGCCCTTATCTGCCTGGATGGACCCGGGCTTTTCTCTACAGGAAATGGAGCGATTGCATGCACCCGGGCCCTTATCTGCCTGGATGGACCCGGGCTTTTCTCTACAGGAAATGGAGCGATTGCATGCACCCGGGCCCTTATCTGCCTGGATGAACCCGGGCTTTTCTCTACAGGAAATGGAGCGATTGCATGCACCCGGGCCCTTATCTGCCTGGATGGACCCAGGCATTTCTCTACAGGAAATGGAGCGATTGCATGCACCCGGGCCCTTATCTGCCTGGATGGACCCAGGCATTTCTCTACAGGAAATGGAGCGATTGCATGCACCCGGGCCCTTATCTGCCTGGATGGACCCAGGCATTTCTCTACAGGAAATGGAGCGATTGCATGCACCCGGGCCCTTATCTGCCTGGATGGACCCGGGCTTTTCTCTACAGGAAATGGAGCGATTGCATGCACCCGGGCCCTTATCTGCCTGGATGGACCCGGCTTTTCTCTACAGGAAATGCAGTGATTTCATGCACCCGGGCCCTTATCTGCCTGGATGGACCCGTGCTTTTACCTACAGGAAATGAAGCGATTGCATGCACCCGGGCCCTTATCTGCCTGGATGGACCCGGGCTTTTCTCTACAGGAAATGGAGTGATTGCATGCACCCGGGCCCTTATCTGCCTTATCTGCCTGGATGGACCCGGGCTTTTATCTACAGGAAATGAAGCGATTGCATGCACCCGGGCCCTTATCTGCCTGGATGGACCCGGGCTTTTCTCTACAGGAAATGAAGCGATTGCATGCACCCGGGCCCTTATCTGCCTGGATGAACCCGGGCTTTTCTCTACAGGAAATGGAGTGATTGCATGCACCCGGGCCCTTATCTGCCTGGATGGACCCAGGCATTTCTCTACAGGAAATGAAGCGATTGCATGCACCCGGGCCCTTATCTGCCTGGATGGACCCAGGCATTTCTCTACAGGAAATGAAGCGATTGCATTCACCGGGCCCTTATCTGCCTGGATGGACCCAGGCATTTCTCTACAGGAAATGAAGCGATTGCATGCACCCGGGCCCTTATCTGCCTGGATGGACCCAGGCATTTCTCTACAGGAAATGAAGCGATTGCATGCACCCGGGCCCTTATCTGCCTGGATGAACCCGGGCTTTTCTCTACAGGAAATGGAGTGATTGCATGCACCCGGGCCCTTATCTGCCTGGATGGGCCCAGGCATTTCTCTACAGGAAATGGAGTGATTTCATGCACCTGGGCCTTTATCCTCCTGGATGGACCTTGCTCTTATCTGCCTGGATGGACCCGGGCTTTTATCTACAGTAAATGAAGCGATTGCATGCACCCGGGCCCTTATCTGCCTGGATGGACCCGGGCTTTTCTCTACAGGAAATGCAGTGGTTTCATGCACCCGGGCCCTTATCTGCCTGGATGGACCCGGGCTTTTATCTACAGGAAATCAAGCGATTGCATGCACCCGGGCCCTTATCTGCCTGGATGGACCCGGGCTTTTCTCTACAGGAAATGGAGTGATTGCATGCACCCGGGCCCTTATCTGCCTGGGTGGACCCAGGCTTTTCTCTACAGGAAATGGAGTGATTGCATGCACCCGGGCCCTTATCTGCCTGGATGGACCCGGGCTTTTCTCTACAGGAAATGCAGTGATTTCATGCACCCGTGCCCTTATCTGCCTGGATGAACCTGGGCTTTTATCTACAGAAAATGAAGCGATTGCATGCATCCGGGTCCTTATCTTCCTGTATGGACCCGGGCTCTTTTCTGCAGGAAGTGGACTAACTGGATGCACCTGGACCCTTATCTTTCTGTATGGACCCTGCTCTTATCTGCTTGTATGGACCTAGGCTTTTATCTGGACCTGGGCTTTTGGCTGATTTTTGCAACCACTCCTTCACCACTGGAGTCTTCCCTTCCCCCCTGAAGCACTCCCTTGTGCACCCCCCTTCTTAAGAAACCCTCTGCCGACCCTTCCTGCCCGGCTAACTATCGTCCAATCTCCATCACTCCTTTCCTGGGCAAACTCCTGGAAAAGCTGGCCATCTCCCAGCTTAATCTTCACACTGAATCTGTTGGTTGTCTCCATGATCATCAGTCTGGCTTCATGTTAGGCAGAATCCTAAGCAGTGCCCCTAGGGGCCACTGCACAGAGTTAAGACTACAGTGGTAATACAAGTTCACCTTTGGTACAAGCCTGTACTACTATGTTAAAGTGGTAGCAGTAGCGGAGCAGCCAGGCTTATCTCAAGAGCAAATGAGCAGTAGTAGAGATTACACAAAGAACCACAATTACTGTGACTCAAGAAAACACTGACTCAAGGTTTCTGGTTAAAAAACAGAAGTACATTTATTTTTAAACCATCTGTTCACAAAACACTTCACTTCTAGTAAAATAAAACCACACTTCAAATACACTACACACAACCAATTCCCCTTGTGCAGAACAATTCAAGGTAAGTACCTTAGGATTTGACAGACCGGTGTTATGAAACAAAAGACGTTACCAGGATTACATATGCAATCACTTTTTGACAGTAATGACAGTTCGGTCTTACTAAAGATAAGCGTACACGCAGGAAGAAATGTAACTGAAGTCAAACACACTTAGCACATGAATTAACAAAAGAGAGTTGGGGATAAAAATCAGAGGCAATACTTTTTTCAAGGGAGAGAGAATCAGAGGGCACTTTCCTACAAGTGAATAAAAGTTCAATAGGCATGTGCCAGTGTCAAGTGGAACAGGGTTCCTGTTGCTGATGATCACACGGGTTACAACAGTTCACGATTCGACATTGCCAGGAGTATTTAGATATTTTCAGAAGAGGAGGCAAAAGTTATAAGAGGGAAGGAAGAAAAGGACAAGCCTTTGGTGAGGAAGAAGGGTTCACCCCAATTCCTCTAAGTCGGACACAGTACCTTATTCGTTGAAGAATGCTAGTGCCACGGCAGTCGCTCCTGGTAGTTTCCTGCAGACTCACGGCTCCTGGAGCTTCAGTCGTGGAGACAAGAAGGATGACGTCTGGAGTCATCTGCACTACCCAGGGATGAGGCCAGCAGCAGCGACTGTGAATAAAAGGTGCGCTCCTTTAAAACAGGAGAGGTTCTTCAGATGGCTATCCGGACCACTACAGCAGTGTGCAGCGATTTCGACCATGAAGAGGATCCTCTGGCTGTGGAAGATGAGCTGGTTGATCCCACCAGGCTCAAGGGAAGAAGATTCCAGACTGGATCTTCTCTTGTCGTTGAAGGGTAGATAGCTCAGGACTGCAGCAAGGCTTCACCGGGACTCGGGAGTTGCAGCAGCCGTCTTCTTCTCCGCTTCTCTTCGGTTCCTTGCAGTTCCAGTGGCGACTCTGACTTCCAGCCCAAGAGTCCTGTCTTTTATGCTAAAATCCCCCATTTACACAGCCTGGCTGTCAATCACTCAGAAGGCGGGGTTGTCCGGCCCGGACAACCATCTCAGCCAATCAATACAAAGTGCGACTTGGGTCTCCAAGGAGACCCTATGCAGGGGGTGACTACACCCCTCCCTTACATCCAGCCCACCTAGATACCCAGGCGTCAAAGGAGGGCTTCTTCGTACAAGCCTGCTAAAAGACAGTGAACAAAGAAGGCAACCCTTGTTTGCCGCGCAAAGTAAGACACAAGAAGGACTTTAACAAAAAGAAATGGCGACTAAACCCGACCGGAGCCGAAATAAAAAGTATTTGGGCAAGCGGGTTTAAGTTCGAGGCTACCACAATAGCCTGGAACAGTACCATGTTTATATAGTATAATCGCGGTAGAAAAGTTAGGTTAGATACCACAGCCACCAGCCAAGTCTAAATGTTAAAAGAGCAACACAAAGCTCAGACAAAAAGGGGTAGGAGTTAACCCTTTCCAATACTCCGGTGTATTGGGTCTGTAGTTTTAAAGTGACTATGGCCCTCATTACGACCCTTGCGGAAAGCGACTGACCGGAGCGCCACAGCGTAAATAGCGTTTCCGCCATTGTACGAAGGAGCAAAGTGCGGCCCATTCCGACCCATCGGGCACGAGCACCACGCCACGGCGGAAGTGCAAAGTCCGCGATGGCGGAAATGACCCCAAAACGGCCCACACCGCCGCCGTACGGCGCCCTAGGTGCAATACCGCCACCCCTCTTAGCGGTCACCGCAGTGTGCGCCTACCGGAAAGTACGGTGCCCGGAAATATACGGAAACGGAAGTTAAAACATGGGCCCGGAACGGGAAACATCCCGGCGTACACCTATAAAAACACTAAAACCACACAACCACTAAAATCACTACCCTGAAACACACCCCAACCCGTCAACCACCCTAGCGAAACCAAGAAAAATGGGAAAAGTAGCGAAGAAAGCGTGCGACCGCAAGCGGCAGGTCCACTTCTCCCGTGAGGAACTCACCGTGCTAACAGAGACCCTCCAGGAGAATGCTGCCGTCGTCTTCTCCACGCAAATGACCAGGACGGCACTTGCAAACAAGAAGGCCATATGGGCTCTGGTGGCACAGCGGGTAAGTGCGGTGGGGACCGCACCCCGCACCCCACAGCAATGCCGCAAGCGATGGGACGACCTGCGGATACGCGTCCGCAGCATACTCTCTGCCAACCGCAACATTGCCACAGCCACCGGGGGAGGTCCTGAATCACCCATCAAGTTGACCCCCTGGGAAGAAATCTGTGCCTCCACCATCGGAATGGAGAGCATAGAGGGAGTCGGAGGGATGGAGAAAGGAGTGCAGACATCCGAAGATTCAGGTAGGTGGGCCAGATAAAACAATGCCAAATCCACACAGTCCATCCATGTGAAGTACCATGCGTCCACATAGTGCAACAGAAACACATGTCCAGGAGAACGTCCACACACATCGGCCTGAAAGCGCACGTCAAAACCCACAATAAATACATAAATAATTAAAAACCCCTAATACACGCACTACACGTGCAGCAGGCACACCCTAACTGCAGGCTGCCAAACAACTGCACCCTCACTCCACACACAAATCAAAGCACCTCCAAGACCCCGACCCAAATCACCCTCAGGTACCACCCCAATGCATGTGATACAATGCCATTCCAATTCCCACTGACCCATCAATAACCCTCGCCCTCCTTTACTCCACCACAGGGTCCGATCCAAACGACGAGCTACAGGACACCCCTACCAGCACACCTGCAAAGAGGGCCAAGACCAACGGCCAGAGACCCTCCACCTCAGCTGCACGCATCAAGACACGGCAGCAGCACAAATCAGGTGGCAGCACAGAGGAGGGAACATCAACAGGCACCCCAGCAGCCAGCATGCCCACAACACCACCACCACAGGTCCCCCCAATGGATGCCACAGAAGGCACTGCCTCTGGTGGCAGCAGCACCATAGGTGACACCCCATTGATGGCAGCATGCTCGGACACAGAAAACGGGGATGCCGAAGTCAGATCCATCCATGACCTGTCCCAATCCCCCTGTCTGTCCCATCCCGTACAACATGAGGATACCACGCAGGGGCACCCACAAGACGACGACTGGCCATCCCCCACAAGCCCTGTGGCAAGGCAACATGAGGTCAACAGCCCCTCTGTGACACCCCCGCAAATGGCCATGGCCCAGCAGAGGCAACAGTCCCTCGACCAGTTGATCGAACAACAGCAGCAACTGGCCACACTCCTCAAGGACCATGCCGATGAATGTGGGGGCACTAAGGCAGACATCGAAACATCAACTGAGACACTTAGGGCAGAAATGGAGAGAGGTACAGAGACGCTAAGGGCACAAATTGAGAGAAGCACCGAGAGCCTGAGGGGGGAACTGCATGCGACGTCCAAAGACGTATGTGCCGAACTTGCCGCAGTGCGCCGTGTGCTCACTGAGCTCTCGCAAACCCTTAGGGACATGCATGGACGTGAGCAGGCAGACACATCATCCGTTGCAAGTTCCGTCCAGGGCAGCCCCCAACGTAGATCTGGAAGGAACCTGCGCTCCACAGGCAGGGGTGCCCCTGATACCCGCAGAGGGGGCATGCAATAGCGACAGCCCACTGACAATGAGCATCTTTGGACACTGGTGTTCGGGGGGGAGGTAGGAGGGTGGAGGGGGTGTGTTGGGCTCACTTGGGTGGCGGGTCGATAGGGTGTTCAACATGATATCACATATGCCATAAAAAGTGCACGATCAACCAATGAGAAGTGTGGACATTGATCTTTGTGTACTAGGCCATCATAGGCGTACAGTCCATATTGTGCATGTCCCAGACACACGCAGTGCCACGAGTCCCGTGTCCATGTATCAGCCACCAGGCGTGAGTGCTAGAAGCATACATCAATGAGATGCTGACGAATGTCACGGGCCTCCGGTGCCTCGCAGACTCCATGAGGTGCTGCCACATCCCCACCCTCATCATGACCATCATCAGGTGCTTGCAGTTCAGCGTCAGGGGGCATGGGCACATTTCTACGTACGCACATGTTGTGGAGCATGACACATGCCATCACCATCTTTGCAACCTTCTCATGGCGGTACAGGAGTGCACCGCCAGACCTGCTGAGGCAGCGGAAACGGGTCTTCAGTAGGCCGAATGCCTGTTCAATGACTACACGGGTACGTGAGTGGGCATGGTTGTAGTCCTCCTCATGCTGGTCCCGTGGGTTCCGGACTGGTGTGAGGAGCCATCTCTTCAGTGGATATCCAGCATCACCTGTATGTGGACGAGAAACGTATGATGTGGAATGCCATTGATACGTACGCACACCCCCCCCCCTTCCTGGCAGGTCATTGACAATTCACATACCCCACATCATCATGCATGTAATGAGACTCACCGAGTAGCCAGGATCTGTTCCCTGCGTGTCGCTCCATGTAGCGTGGTATTGTAGAGTTCCTCAAGACCATAGAATCATGGGTTGATCCAGGGAATCGGGCACAACAATGTGTAATGATCCTGTTGGAGTCACACACCATCTGTACATTCAGGGAATGAAATTGTTTTCGGTTGCGGTACTGGGCCTCCATGGCATGTGGGACGACCAATTCAACATGGGTGCAGTCGATGGCACCAATGCAACCCGGTATGCCGGCAAGTGCATGGAATCCCACTTTTGTGTTGGTTATTTCCTGCTCCGAGCGTGGTAGAGAGATGTAGTCGTCTGCGTGCTTCAGGAGGGCATCGAGCACTTGCAATAGTGTCCGTGAGAACAGTGGCTGAGAAATGCCATGCAACTGTCCGACTGTGTGCTGGTAGGTGCCTGTGGCCAGGAAGTGGAGTACAGACACCACCTTCAGTAGGGGTGGGATGGCGGTTGGGCTATCTATCATGCTGACAAGGTCAGCCTGTGTCATGTCCACAATGGCGGCTATGGTGTCCCGGTCCAGACGGTAGAGGGTGTGGATCTGCTCATCAGTGAGGTTGAACGGATGTGCTCGGAGGCGTGGAATTGCGGGCTGCCTGCGTGGTGGTAGTGGCTGTGCTGGTGGGCCTTGCTGGCCCTGCCTTAGCCTCCTCCTCCTCCTGCGTCTCCTCCGTGCGGCTGGTTGTAGTTGGTGTTCGTCTACTTCTTGGAGTCGGAGCACTTGCAGTGCTATCAGGTCCCCCAGGGCCAACATCGCGAGTCCTGCCGGTAGCATTTCGGTGTGGTTGTGGGAGGAGACTGGCTGTGCAATTTATGTGTTTTCAGGCTGTATGGCCTCCACCTGTGGTGATTGATTCCACCTGTGCAAACTGCTCTCCCCTTTGGCCGAGCACGTCCCGCGCACAACGCTGCAATTCGGGGAATTGTATCTTGCTATTGCAATCATGTATTTGTACCCGATGGCCATGTAAGATTGGTTGATATGTTCATTCTGCTGTGGTCCCATTGTTTCACATACTATCTGTGCAGTCGCGAACAGACTTGTGAGGGGTCAGTGGGACGTAGTACTCGAGTAACGGTGGGCCCTCATGCATCACTGTACCGAGTTGCAACGACGGGCGGGGCGTCCCATTCGTGGGTGAAGGCAGTTGCCATTTTCACACACAGCCGCACTCGATGGAATAATTAGTGATTTCAAACGGCCACAGATGCCTTTTCGACGTGATGTTGCAAATGAGGAATTCGAAGGGCGGCGCTTTCGGTTTCCAGCTAGCGGCGAGGAGATGCCCACAGGTCTGACTGCAAATGTAACGTTCTATTGTTCTATGTCCTTGAGACAGGGCCCATGGCGAGGGAGCAATGATTGATATGAATAGTTTGGGATGCGCAATAGCTACGTGGGCGATGAGGCCGTCCGTTCCCAAATACATGTTACTTCACAACACTGGAATTACGGGCTGGGGCACTGTGGATTTAGCAGGCTGCATAACGCACAGACTCAATGGATGTTTCTAATGTTATGTGAGTAATTATTCAGGCATTTTGATCCCGGGATGAGGGAATGATGGATGGATGCATGGGCAGGTGATTTGATACAGAGTTTGCCATGTACAGGGCTTCTTGGGATCTATCCGCCTCCCCTACGCTATGTGATGCAGGGCTGCCATAGTGGGACCATCGTCCATCTGGCCTTGTTGAGCCCTCCCTGTCTCGAGGCGCCCTCAGACACTCGTTTGTGATGGTGTTTGCACCTCGATATAGATGGTTATGAGTCGCAAGTGGTTTTGGGGTGGTGATGTTCCTTTGGAGTGGGCTAGCATGCATATGGCTGTGGATTTCGTGTGATCATTGAAGTGAGTTGTTGGTATGTAGTTCTGATGGCCATTCTGTTCTTTTTCTTTTCTTTTGGTTGACAGGTATCTCCTCCCCTTTTGCCACTGCCATCTGTATGCCACTCCTGCAGATGGAATTTACTCCCGACACCTGCTGCTTCGTGTTAATCAGTGGAGCAGCATTACGATCTTATGGGACGATCGCCAATGGGCCACATGCCCTTACGCAGTACTGGTGGCTCGGAGCAACATTTCGGCCTTTCAGCTGGACTAGTGCCTCCCCATTGGGACGGCCCTGCGGTTCTGTGCGCTTCCATGTTGCCTTTTCGTACGTGAATGTGGCTCTGTGTACCATGGGGGAACAGGGCGACACACAGGTAGTGGCTGGTCATTTCTTGCGGAAGCAGCCCACAATGGTGATTTGTGTTTTGGAGTTCATGGCCTGATGGCTGTATGGGCTTGGTGATTTTGATGTGCATAAAATTTCTATTCTGATTTGGCCCGTGTAGCGTTTTTCTTTGCAAGTGATGTGGCATATGCCTATTTGGGGGGCGATGTATTGTGAGGAGATCTGCATTGGGTTCCAGCTTCGGGGTTTAGTTGCGTGGTACTGTGCTGTGCGCGTTTGCCTACGAAGCCCAGTGAGGTCAGGGATGGGGGCTGCCAATATGCCAGTTTGAATGTTGTCATGCTCAGGGGCGGGGGATTGGGTTTTGTGTAACAGATGCCGGTCAGCCAGGTGGACTGGTGGAATGATGTGGTTTTCGGAATATTGCTGGTCACAGGTGCCTGTGTTTGCGTGCGTTTCTTGGTGGGGGACTGTGGTCATGTCCATTGGGATGGCTTCTGTATTCGTGCCATCTGTGCCCTGCAGCTCCCATTGGCCCCTCTTGTGTTTCTTTTGTTCGTTGGCATGCATGGGTGACTTGTACATTTCAATGGTTGCATTGTGGCTTCATTGCACCTACGGGGAGTTGTACTTTGTGGGCAGGGAGCGGTGTACAGGCACTCAGTGGGGCCGTTTACGGTTGATTCGCGATGCCGTACTTCTCGCCATGGCGGAATGGTACATTACGCCGTGCCTGATGGCGTTAGGTACATGTCCGCTAGGGTCGGAATTGGCGTACCGTTGCACCATGGTGGTGTTTGCGGTTTGGCATGGCGCGCGCGCGTGCTTGGTGCAGTTAGCGTTGGCGTTCACTACGGTGTCGCTAATGGCTTCGTACTTTGCGGTGACGGGTCATAGTCGCACCGAGCGCTATTCGATGGCGGTATTGCATTTCCGCCATCGTTTTTCGATTTCCGCCAGGGTCGTAATGAGGGCCATATGTAAAGTTAATGGCAACTTTACATTTTTCTGGGGGACAGTAGTCAGCCCCAGAAAAATGGAGTCAGTGGGAAGTCTAAAAGACAACCCTGTGTCGCTGCATTGAAGGTGCTGTGTAACACACACACACAGTGGGGCTCATGGAGTGGTGTGCTCCAGAGCCCGAGATCACACAAACAGTAGAAATACGCATGGCAAAACACATGTAAGAGTGGGAAAAAAAGGCTCACACTCTTACCAGGTGGAAAAAAAAAGAAACCCATGAAATCCAGCAAAGCTGCTGAGGGACTCACTAGGTGAGGGAAATTAGCCATAAATGAGAATTCTCCCTAACACTTCAGAGCTGCCAGAAGCACAGAACCTGCTCTCCTAAACATCCGTGAAGACCTGCTCTTCAACCTCGATTCCAACACCCCCTGTGTCCTCATCTTATTTGATCTCTCTTCTGCCTTTGACACAGTCAACCATGCCATCCTGCTCAACCGTCTCCGTGATAACCTGGGTATCACTGATCAGGCCCTGGCTTGGCTGACCTCCGTCCTCTCCGATCGACCTTCCCAGGTCCAACTTGGGTCCTTCCTCTCCTCTATCTCTATCTCTACCTGTGGTGTCCCCAGGGGGGTCTAACCTCTCTTCCTGGCTGTGCAACCAATACTTGGCACTTCTTGCCCACCGCATCGCCGTTCTCTGCCCCAACTTTCAGTGCTATGCAGATGACACTCAACTCATTTTCAGGCTCCCTCGTGCCACCTCTTCTCCTTCTCTCATTTCTGAGCGTCTGCCCACCATCCTGGAGTGCTGTGCCGCCAAAGATCTCTGCCTTAATGCCAGTATGACTGAGATTCTCCTCATGGGCACACCTGCTCCCTCCTTTCCTGTCACTCTCTGGCCGGCCTCTCTTGGCCCTCTTCCTGCTCCCACCTGTGAGGCAAAAAACCTCAGGGTCATCTTCAACTCCACACTTTCCTTCTCTCCTCACATCTCTGACATCTCTAAGAAGTCACACTACCAGCTGCACCTCCTCAGAGGTATTCTTCCTTTCCTCTCCTTCCCCCAGAAGCTCACTGTCTACAGAGCTCTGGTTCTCTCTAGGCTGGACTACTGCAACAGCCTCTGCCTGCCTCTACTCTCTGCCCTCTGCAATTCATCCAGAACAGGACTGCGAGACTTGTCCTTGGCCTCAAGACCAGGGATTGCATCTCTCCAGGACTGAAATCTCTGCACTGGCTCCCAGTGGCGGCGAGGATTACGTTCAAAACCCTCTGCATTGTCCACAAGGCCTTCTGGGGCCTGGGACCTCAATACCTTTAACTCTCTCTTCCTAAATATCTTCCTTCTCAAGCTCTTCGTTCATCCTCCACCATCTCCCTCAGGGTTAGTCTCTTCTACAAGCAGCGAGTTGGTGGTAGATCTCTTCATTCTGCTGGGGCCTCCCTCTGGAACGGCCTCCCTGCCTCTGTGAAACTTGAGGAGAACCATCTCGTATTCCGGAAGCACCTCAAGACCCTCCTCTTTGCTTCTGCTTTCTCTCCTCCTCCCCCCTATTCCGGAAGCACCTCAAGACCCTCCTCTTTGCTTCTGCTTTCTCTCCTCCTCCCCCCTGCTGATCTCCTGGCTGAATCTGAACTTGCATTGGTTACCTGGCTACCTTCTGATCTCGGGCTCAGGTCCCCTCCTTCTCCAGCTGCACTCCTGCAGTGCCTCCCGGGCAACCCCGCACTTGGGGGCTGTTTCTGTATCCCTACACTCCCCACCAGCTCTTGACACTTGATGTCTGCACTTACCCCTGAACTTGCCACTAGCTGGCTGCACTTTTACCTACTGTTTTTATTTATTTATTTCTATTTATTTTTTACTGTTGATCCTATGTATTGCACTGCCCTCTCCACCTCCCCGCACTTTCCTTTTTCCCCCTCCCCTGCATTTGCACAATCTCAATGTCACCTGACCTAGTAACATCGTTGTCTCTGTCTTCCCTATGTTCCCCCTTCCTTGCCTCGTCACGCTTTGAAACACTTGTCTATAAGCGCGTTATGAGTGCCATATCATATCATATCATGCATGGAGCATCCTTGCGTCCATGACACCATGCATGGTGCAGCCTTGTGTCCATGACGCCATGTGTGGTGCAGCCTTGCGTCCATGATGCCATGTATGATGCAGCTTTGTGTCCATGACGCCATGCACGGAGCAGCCTTGCGTCCATGACGGCATGTATGGTGCAGGCTTGCGTCCATGACGCCATTCATGGTTCAGGCTTGCGTCCATGATGCCATGCATGGAGCAGCCTTGCATCAATGACGCCATGTACAGACCAGCCTTGGGTCCATGATGCCATGTATGGTGCAGCCTTGCTTCCATGACGCCATGTATGGTGCAGTCTTGCATCCATGACGCCATGCATGGAGCAGCCTTGCGTCCATGACGCCATGCACAGAGCAGCCTTCGGTCCATGATGCCATGTATGGTGCAGCCTTGCGTCCATGACGCCATGCATGGAGCAGCCTTGCGTCCATGACGCCATGCACGGTGCAGCCTTGCTTCCATGATGCCACATATGGTGCAACCTTGCGTCCATGATGCCATGCACGGAGCAGCCTTGGGTCCATGATGCCATGTATGGTGCAGCCTTGCATCCTTGACGCATGCATTTAGCAGCCTTGGGTCCATGATGCCATGTATGGTGCAGCCTTGCGTCCATGACGCCATGCACGGAGCAGCCTTGGGTCCATGATGCCATGTATGGTGCAGCCTTGCCTCCATGATGTCATGCACGGAGCAACTTTGTGTCCATGACGCCATGCATGGAGCAGCCGTGCGTCCATGACGCCATGCACGGAGCAGCCTTGGGTCCATGACGCCATGCATGGAGCAGCCTTGCGTCCATGACGCCATGCACGGAGCAGCCTTGGGTCCATGATGCCATGTATGGTGCAGCCTTGCTTCCATGATGCCATGTATGGTGCAGCATTGCGTCCATGATGCCATGCACGGAGCAGCCTTGGGTCCATGATGCCATGTATGGTGCAGCCTTGCGTCCATGACGCCATGCATGGAGTAACCTTGCGTCCATGACACCATGCACGGAGCAGCTTTGTGTCTATGACGCCATGCATGGAGCAGCCTTGCGTCCATGACGCCATGCACGGAGCAGCTTTGTGTCCATGATGCCATGCACGGAGCAGCCTTGGGTCCATGATGCCATGTATGGTGCAGCCTTGCGTCCATGACGCCATGCACGGAGCAGCCTTGCATCCATGACGCCATGTATGGTGCAGGCTTGCGTCCATGATGCCATGCATGGAACAGCCTTGCGCCCATGACGCCATGCATGGAACAGCCTTGCACCCATGACGCCATGCATGGAACAGCCTTGCGCACATGATGCCATGCATGGAGCAGCCTTGCATCCATGATGCCATGCATGGAACAGCCTTGCCTCCATGACGCCATGTATGGTGCAGCCTTGCTTCCATGACGCCATGTATGGTGCAGCCTTGTGTGCATGACGCCATGCATGGTGCAGCATTGCGTCCATGACGCCATGCATGGAGCAGCCTTGCGTCCATGACGCCATGCATGGAGCAGCCTTGCGTCCATGACGCCATGCACAGAGCAGCCTTGGGTCCATGATGCCATGTATGGTGCAGCCTTGCGTCCATGACGCCATGTATGGTGCAGCCTTGCTTCCATGACGCCATGTATGGTGCAGCCTTGCATCCATGACATCATGCACGGAGCAGCCTTGGGTCCATGATGCCATGTATGGTGCAGCCTTGCATCCATGACGCCATGTATGGTGCAGCCTTGCTTCCATGACGCCATGTATGGTGCAGCCTTGCGTCCATGACGCCATGCACAGAGCAGCCTTGCGTCCATGACGCCATGCACGGAGCAGCCTTGGGTCCATGATGCCATGTATGGTGCAGCCTTGCTTCCATGATGCCATGTATAGGGCAGCCTTGTGTGCATGACGCCATGCATGGTGCAGCATTGCGTCCATGACGCCATGCATGGAGCAGCCTTGTGTCCATGACGCCTTGCACGGTGCAGCCTTGCTTCCATGATGCCATGTATGGTGCAACCTTGCGTCCATGATGCCATGCACGGAGCAGCCTTGGGTCCATGATGCCATGTATGGTGCAGCCTTGTGTCCATGACGCCATGTATGGTGCAGTCTTGCTTCCATGACGCCATGTATGGTGCAGCCTTGCGTCCATGGCGCCATGCACGGAGCAACTTTGTGTCCATGACGCCATGCATGGAGCAGCCTGGCGTCCATGACGCCATGCACGGAGCAGCCTTGGGTCCATGATGCCATGTATGGTGCAGCCTTGCGTCCATGACACCATGCATGGAGTAGCCTTGCGTCCATGACACCATGCACAGAGCAGCTTTGTGTCCATGACGCCATGCATGGAGCAGCCTTGCGTCCATGACGCCATGCACGGAGCAGCTTTGTGTCCATGATGCCATGCACGGAGCAGCCTTGGGTCCATGATGCCATGTATGGTGCAGCCTTGCGTCCATGACGCCATGCACGGAGCAGCCTTGTGTGCATGACGCCATGTATGGTGCAGGCTTGCGTCCATGACGCCATGCACGGAACAGCCTTGCGCCCATGACGCCATGCATGGAACAGCCTTGCACCCATGACGCCATGCATGGAACAGCCTTGCGCCCATGACGCCATGCATGGAACAGCCTTGCGCCCATGACGCCATGCATGGAGCAGCCTTGCATCCATGACGCCATGCATGGAACAGCCTTGCACCCATGACGCCATGCATGGAGCAGCCTTGCATCCATGACGCCATGCATGGAACAGCCTTGCGCCCATGACGCCATGCATGGAACAGCCTTGCGCCCATGACGCCATGCATGGAACAGCCTTGCGCCCATGATGCCATGCATGGAGCAGCCTTGCATCCATGACGCCATGCATGGAACAGCCTTGCGCCCATGACGCCATGCATGGAGCAGCCTTGCATCCATGACGCCATGCATGGAGCAGCCTTGCATCCATGACGCCATGCATGGAACAGCCTTGCGCCCATGACGCCATGCATGGAACAGCCTTTCGCCCATGACGCCATGCATGGAGCAGCCTTGCTTTAGGAATAGTTCTTGGTTTTTCCCTATGCGAGATGCTCATGCCAAATTTAACGCACATGGTGCAGTTCATAATACTGCACTGTTGCTGCAAGATTCAGGCGACACCAAATTCACTTTGAGATTGTGCAGATCTGGTATTCTTTGTGCAGCGCTGGCACTAAACAGGCCGCTCCCCTTCATCACTGAACAGCGTCCTGCGTGCTGCTCCAACAGTTCAACAGTGATTGTTCACCAGAGCACTGTGCATTCAAAGGTAACTCAAGTGGTCCTAGAGTCGTCCGCTCTGACCTTAGGGCTGCCTTTACTCACCAAGAGGTCATGCATAACAGAAGCCAAGCACCAAGAGGCCATGCAGAACAGAAGACAAAAACCAAGAGGCCATGCAGAACAGAAGACAAGCACCAAGAGGCCATGCAGAACAGAATTCAAGCACCAAGAGCACATGAAGAACAGAAGCCAAACAGGCGATCTGCACATCACCAAGAGGCCATGCAGAAGCCAAGCAGGCGATCTGCACATCACCAAGAGGTAATGCAGAACAGAATCCAAGCACCAAGAGGCCATGCAGAACAGAAGCCAAGCAGGCGATCTGCACATCACCAAGAGGTAATGCAGAACAGAATCCAAGCACCAAGAGGCCATGCAGAACAGAAGCCAAGCAGGCGATCTGCACATCACCAAGAGGCCATGCAGAACAGAAGCCAAACAGGTGATCTGCACATCACCAAGAGGTAATGCAGAACAGAAACCAAACGGTGATCTGCACATCACCAAGAGGTCATGCAGAACAGAAGCCATGCAAGCGATCTGCACATCACCAAGAGGCCACGCAGAAGCCAAGCAGGCGATCTGCACATTACCAAGAGGTAATGCAGAACAGAAGCTAAGCACCAAGAGGCCATGAAGAAGAGAAGCCAAACAGGCGTTCTGCACATCACCAAGAGGTAATGCAGAACAGAAGCCAAGCACCAAGACGCCATGCAGAACAGAAGCCAAGCAGGTGATCTGCACATCACCAAGAGACCATGCAGAAGGCAAGCAGGCGATCTGCACATTACCAAGAGGTAATGCAGAACAGAAGCCAAGCACCAAAACGCCATGCAGAACAGAAGCCAAGCACCAAGAGGCCATGCAGAAAAGAAGCCAAGTACCAAGAGGCCATGCAGAACAGAAGCCAAGCAGGCGATTTGAACATCACCAAGAGACCATGCAGAAGCCAAGCAGGCGATCTGCACATTACCAAGAGGCCATGCAGAAGCTAAGCAGGCGACCTGCACATTACCAAGAGGTAATGCAGAACAGAAGCCAAGCACCAAGAGGCCATGAAGAACAGAAGCCAAACAGGCGATCTGAACATCACCAAGACGTAATGCAGAACAGAAGCCAAGCACCAAGACGCCATGCAGAACAGAAGCCAAGCAGGTGATCTGCACATCACCAAGAGACCATGCAGAAGGCAAGCAGGCGATCTGCACATTACCAAGAGGTAATGCAGAACAGAAGCCAAGCACCAAGACGCCATGCAGAACAGAAGCCAAGCACCAAGAGGCCATGCAGAACAGAAGCCAAGTACCAAGAGGCCATGCAGAACAGAAGCCAAGCAGGCGATTTGAACATCACCAAGAGACCATGCAGAAGCCAAGCAGGCGATCTGCACATCACCAAGAGATAATGCAGAACAGAATCCAAGCACCAAGAGGCCATGCAGAAGCCAAGCAGGCGATCTGCACATCACCAAGAGGCCATGCAGAAGCCAAGCAGGTGATCTGCACATTACCAAGAGGTAATGCAGAACAGAATCCAAGCACCAAGAGGCCATGTAGAACAGAAGCCAAGCACCAACAGGCCATGCAGAACAGAATCCAAGCACCAAGAGCCCGTGCAGAACAGAAGCCAAGCAGCCAATCTGCACATCACCAAGAGGCCATGCAGAACAGAAGCCGAGCACCAACTGGCCATGCAGAACAGAAGCCAAGCAGGCGATCTGCACATCACCAAGAGGTAATACAGAACAGAATCCAAGCACCAAGAGGCCATGCAGAACAGAAACCAAACAGGCGATCTGCACATCACCAAGAGGTAATGCAGAACAGAAGCCAAGCACCAAGAGCCCATGCAGAACAGAAGCCAAGCAGGCGATCTGCACATCACCAAGAGGCCATGCAGAAGCCAAGCAGGCGATCTGCACATCACCAAGAGGCCATGCGGAACAGAAGCCAAGCAGGCGATCTGCACATCACCAAGAGGTAATGCAGAACAGAAGCCAAGCACCAAGAGCCAATGCAGACCAGAAGCCAAGCAGGCGATCTGCACATCACCAAGAGGCCATGCAGAAGCCAAGTTGGCGATCTTCACATCACCAAGAGGCCATGCAGAACAGAAGCCAAGCACCAAGAGGCCATGCAGAACAGAAGCCAAGCAGGCGATCTGCACATCACCAAGAGGCCATGCAGAACAGAAGCCAAACAGGCGATCTGCACATCACCAAGAGGTAATGCAGAACAGAAGCCAAGCACCAAGAGCCCATGCAGAACAGAAGCCAAGCAGGCAATCTGCACATCACCAAGAGGCCATGCAGAAGCCAAGCAGGCGATCTGCACATCACCAAGAGGCCATGCAGAAAAGAAGCCAAGTACCAAGAGGCCATGAAGAACAAAAGCCAAACAGGTGATCTGCACATCACCAAGAGGTAATTTAGAACAGAAGCCAAGCACCAAGAGGCCACGAAGAACAGAAGCCAAAAAGGCGATCTGCACATCACCAAAAGGTAATGCAGAACAGAAGCCAAGCACCAAGAAGCCATGAAAAACAGAAGCCAAACAGGCGATCTGCACATCACCAAGAGGTAATGCAGAACAGAAGCCAAGCACCAGGACGCCATGCAGAACAGAAGCCAAACAGGCGATCCGCACATCACCAAGAGGTAATGCAGAACAGAAGCCAAGCACCAAGACGCCATGCAGAACAGAAGCCAAGCACCAAGAGGACATGAAGAACAGAAGCCAGACAGGCAATCTGCACCTCACCAAGAGGTAATGCAGAAAAGAAGCCAAGCACCAAGAGGCCATGAAGAACAGAAGCCAAACAGGCGATCTGCACATCACCAAGAGGTAATGCAGAACAGAAGCCAAGCACCAAGACACCATGCAGAACAGAAGCCAAGCAGGCGATCTGCACATCACCAAGAGACCATGCAGAAGCCAAGCAGGCGATCTGCACATTACCAAGAGGTAATGCAGAACAGAAGCCAAGCACCAAGACGCCATGCAGAACAGAAGCCAAGCACCAAGAGGCCATGCAGAACAGAAGCCAAGCAGGTGATCTGCACATCACTAAGAGACCATGCAGAAGCCAAGCAGGCAATCTGCACATCACCAAGAGATAATGCAGAACAGAATCCCAGCACCAAGAGGCCGTGCAGAAGCCAAGCAGGCAATCTACACATCACCAAGAAGCCATGCAAAAGCCAAGCAGGTGATCTGCACATTACCAAGAGGTAATACAGAACAGAATCCAAGCACCAAGAGGCCATGCAGAACAGAAGCCAAGCACCAACAGGCCATGCAGAACATAATCCAAGCACCAAGAGCACATGCAGAACAGAAGCCAAGCAGGCGATCTGCACATTCGCAAGAAGTAATGCAGAACAGAATCCAAGCACCAAGAGGCCATGCAGAACAGAAGCCAAGCACCAACAGGCCATGCAGAACAGAATCCAAGCACCAAGAGCACATGCAGAACAGAAGCCAAGCAGGCAATCTGCACATCACCAAGAGGCCATGCAGAACAGAAGCCAAGCACCAAGAGGCCATGCAGAACAGAAGCCAAACCGGCGATCTGCACATCACCAAGAGGTAATGCAGAACAGAAGCCAATCAGGCAATCTGCACATCACCAAGAGGCCATGCAGAAGCCAAGCAGGTGATCTGCACATCACCAAGAGGTAATGCAGAACAGAAGCCAAGCACCAAGAGGCCATGCAGAACAGAAGCCAAGAACCAACAGGCCATGCAAAACAGAAGCCAAGCACCAAGAGGCCATGCAGGACAGAAGCCAATCACCAAGAGGCCATGCAGAACAGAAGCCAAGCAGGCGATCTGCACATCACCAAGAGGCCATGCAGAACAGAAGCCAAGCACCAAGAGGCCATGCAGAACAGAAGCCAAGCAGGCGATCTGCACATCACCAAGAGGAAATACAGAACAGCATCCAAGCACCAAGAGGCCATGCAGAACAGAAGCCAAGCACCAACAGGCCATGCAGAACAGAATCCAAGCACCAAGAGCACATGCAGAACAGAAGCCAAGCAGGCAATCTGCACATCACCAAGAGGCCATGCAGAACAGAAGCCAAGCACCAAGAGGCCATGCAGAACAGAAGCCAAACCGGCGATCTGCACATCACCAAGAGGTAATGCAGAACAGAAGCCAATCAGGCAATCTGCACATCACCAAGAGGCCATGCAGAAGCCAAGCAGGTGATCTGCACATCACCAAGAGGTAATGCAGAACAGAAGCCAAGCACCAAGAGGCCATGCAGAACAGAAGCCAAGAACCAACAGGCCATGCAAAACAGAAGCCAAGCACCAAGAGGCCATGCAGGACAGAAGCCAATCACCAAGAGGCCATGCAGAACAGAAGCCAAGCAGGCGATCTGCACATCACCAAGAGGCCATGCAGAACAGAAGCCAAGCACCAAGAGGCCATGCAGAACAGAAGCCAAGCAGGCGATCTGCACATCACCAAGAGGAAATACAGAACAGCATCCAAGCACCAAGAGGCCATGCAGAACAGAAGCCAAACAGACGATCTGCACATCACCAAGAGGTAATGCAGAACAGAAGCCAAGCACCAAGAGCCCATGCAGCACAGAAGCCAAGCAGGCGATCTGCACATCACCAAGAGATAATGCAGAACAGAATTCAAGCACCAAGAGCCCATGCAGAACAGAAGCCAAGCAGGCGATCTGCACATCACCAAGAGGCCATGCAGAAGCCAAGCAGGCGATCTGCACATCACCAAGAGGTAATGCAGAACAGAAGCCAAGCACCAAGAGGCCATGCAGAACAGAAACCAAGAACCAACAGGCCATGCAAAACAAAAGCAAAGCACCAAGAGGCCATGCAGGACAGAAGCCAATCACCAAGAGGCCATGCAGAACAGAAGCCAAGCACAAAGAGGCATGCATAACAGAAGCCAAGCACGAAGAGGCCATGCAGAACAGAAGCCAAGCTGGCGATCTGCAAATCTCCAAGAGGCCATGCAGAACAGAATCCAAGTACTAAGAGGCCATGCAGAACAGAAGCCAAACAGGCGCTCTGCACATCCCCAAGAGGGAATGCAGAACAGAATCCAAGCACCAAGAGGCCATGCAGAACAGAAGCCAAGCACCAACAGGCCATGCAGAACAGAATCCAAGCACCAAGAGCACATGCAGAACAGAAGCCAAGCAGGCAATCTGCACATCACCAAGAGGCCATGCAGAACAGAAGCCAAGCACCAAGAGGCCATGCAGAACAGAAGCCAAACCGGCGATCTGCACATCATCAAGAGGTAATGCAGAAGAGAAGCCAATCAGGCAATCTGCACATCACCCAGAGGCCATGCAGAAGCCAAGCATGTGATCTGCACATCACCAAGAGGTAATGCAGAACAGAAGCCAAGCACCAAGAGGCCATGCAGAACAGAAGCCAAGAACCAACACGCCATGCAAAACAGAAGCCAAGCACCAAGAGGCCATGCAGGACAGAAGCCAATCGCCAAGAGGCCATGCAGAACAGAAGCCAAGCAGGCGATCTGCACATCACCAAGAGGCCATGCAGAACAGAAGCCAAGCACCAAGAGGCCATGCAGAACAGAAGCCAAGCAGGCGATCTGCACATCACCAAGAGGAAATACAGAACAGCATCCAAGCACCAAGAGGCCATGCAGAACAGAAGCCAAGCACCAAGAGGCCATGCAGAACAGAAGCCAAACCGGCGATCTGCACATCACCAAGAGGTAATGCAGAACAGAAGCAAATCAGGCAATCTGCACATCACCAAGAGGCCATGCAGAAGCCAAGCAGGTGATCTGCACATCACCAAGAGGTAATGCAGAACAGAAGCCAAGCACCAAGAGGCCATGCAGAACAGAAGCCAAGAACCAACAGGCCATGCAAAACAGAAGCCAAGCACCAAGAGGCCATGCAGGACAGAAGCCAATCACCAAGAGGCCATGCAGAACAGAAGCCAAGCAGGCGATCTGCACATCACCAAGAGGCCATGCAGAACAGAAGCCAAGCACCAAGAGGCCATGCAGAACAGAAGCCAAGCAGGCGATCTGCACATCACCAAGAGGAAATACAGAACAGCATCCAAGCACCAAGAGGCCATGCAGAACAGAAGCCAAACAGACGATCTGCACATCACCAAGAGGTAATGCAGAACAGAAGCCAAGCACCAAGAGCCCATGCAGCACAGAAGCCAAGCAGGCGATCTGCACATCACCAAGAGGTAATGCAGAACAGAAGCCAAGCACCAAGAGGCCATGCAGAACAGAAGCCAATCACCAAGAGGCCATGCAGAACAGAAGCCAAGCACAAAGAGGCATGCATAACAGAAGCCAAGCACGAAGAGGCCATGCAGAACAGAAGCCAAGCTGGCGATCTGCAAATCTCCAAGAGGCCATGCAGAACAGAATCCAAGCACCAAGAGGCCATGCAGAACAGAAGCCAAACAGGCGATCTGCACATCACCAAGAGGAAATGCAGAACAGAAGCCAAGCACCAAGAGCCCATGCAGCACAGAAGCCAAGCAGGCGATCTGCACATCACCAAGAGATAATGCAGAACAGAATCCAAGCACCAAGAGCCCATGCAGAACAGAAGCCAAGCAGGCGATCTGCACATCACCAAGAGGTAATGCAGAACAGAATCCAAGCACCAAGAGGCCATGAAGAACAGAAGCCAAACAGACGATCTGCACATCACCAAGAGGTAATGCATAACAGAATCCAAGCACCAAGAGGCCATGCAGAACAGAAGCCAAGCAGGCAATCTGCACATCACCAAGAGGCCATGCAGAACAGAAGCCAAGCTGGCGATCTGCACATCACCAAGAGGTAATGCAGAACAGAATCCAAGCACCAAGAGGCCATGCAGAACAGAAGCCAAGCAGGCGATCTGCACATCACTAAGAGGTAATGCAGAACAGAATCCAAGCACCAAGAGGCCATGCAGAACAGAAGCCAAGCAGGCGATCTGCACATCACCAAGAGGCCATGCAGAAGCCAAGCAGGCGATCTGCACATCACCAAGAGGTAATGCAGAACAGAAGCCAAGCACCAAGAGGCCATGCAGAACAGAAGCCCAGAACCAACAGGCCATGCAAAACAGAAGCCAAGCACCAAGAGGCCATGCAGGACAGAAGCCAAACACTAAGAGGCCATGCAGAACAGAAGCCAAGCACGAAGAGGCCATGCATAACAGAAGCCAAGCACGAAGAGGCCATGCAGAACAGAAGCCAAGCTGGCGATCTGCAAATCACCAAGAGGCCATGCAGAACAGAATCCAAGTACTAAGAGGCCATGCAGAACAGAAGCCAAACAGGCGCTCTGCACATCCCCAAGAGGTAATGCAGAACAGAATCCAAGCACCAAGAGGCCATGCAGAACAGAAGCCAAACACCAACAGGCCACGCAGAACAGGATCCAAGCACCAAGAGCACATGCAGAACAGAAGCCAAGCAGGCGATCTGCACATTACCAAGAAGTAATGCAGAACAGAATCCAAGCACCAAGAGGCCATACAGAACAGAAGCCAAGCACCAACAGGCCATGCAGAACAGAATCCAAGCACCAAGAGTATATGCAGAACAGAAGCCAAGCAGGCAATCTGCACATCACCAAGAGGCCATGCAGAACAGAAGCCAAGCACCAAGAGGCCATGCAGAACAGAAGCCAAACCGGCGATCTGCACATCACCAAGAGGTAATGCAGAACAGAAGCCAATCAGGCAATCTGCACATCACCAAGAGGCCATGCAGAAGCCAAGCAGGTGATCTGCACATCACCAAGAGGTAATGCAGAACAGAAGCCAAGCACCAAGAGGCCATGCAGAACAGAAGCCAAGAACCAACAGGCTATGCAAAACAGAAGCCAAGCACCAAGAGGCCATGCAGGACAGAAGCCAATCACCAAGAGGCCATGCAGAACAGAAGCCAAGCAGGTGATCTGCACATCACCAAGAGGAAATACAGAACAGCATCCAAGCACCAAGAGGCCATGCAGAACAGAAGCCAAACAGACGATCTGCACATCACCAAGAGGTAATGCAGAACAGAAGCCAAGCACCAAGAGCCCATGCAGCACAGAAGCCAAGCAGGCGATCTGCACATCACCAAGAGATAATGCAGAACAGAATCCAAGCACCAAGAGCCCATGCAGAACAGAAGCCAAGCAGGCGATCTGCACATCACCAAGAGGCCATGCAGAAGCCAAGCAGGCGATCTGCACATCACCAAGAGGTAATGCAGAACAGAATCCAAGCACCAAGAGGCCATGCAGAACAGAAGCCAAGCAGGCGATCTGCACATCACTAAGAGGTAATGCAGAACAGAATCCAAGCACCAAGAGGCCATGCAGAACAGAAGCCAAGCAGGCGATCTGCACATCACCAAGAGGTAATGCAGAACAGAAGCCAAGCACGAAGAGGCCATGCAGAACAGAAGCCAAGCTGGCGATCTGCAAATCACCAAGAGGCCATGCAGAACAGAATCCAAGTACTAAGAGGCCATGCAGAACAGAAGCCAAACAGGTGCTCTGCACATCCCCAAGAGGTAATGCAGAACAGAATCCAAGCACCAAGAGGCCATGCAGAACAGATCCAACCACCAATAGGTCATGCAGAACAGAATCCAAGCACCAAGTGCCGATGCTTAACAGAATCCAAGCACCAAGAGGCCATGCAGAACAGAATCCAAGCACCAAGAGGCCATGCAGAACAGAATACAAGCACCAAGAGGCCATGCAGACCAGAAGCCAAGCACCAAGAGGCCATTCAGAACAGAAGCCTAGCACAAAGAAGCCACGCAGAACAGAAGCCAAGCGCCAAGAGGTCATGCAGACCAGAAGCCAAACAGGCGATCTGCACATCACCAAGAGGTAATGCAGAACAGAATCCAAGCACCAAGAAGCCATGCAGAACAGAATCCAGGCACGAAGAGGCCACACAGAACAGAAGCCAAGCACCAAGAGGCCATGCAGAATAGAAGCCAAGCAGGCAATCTGCACATCACCAAGAGGTAATGCAGAACAGAATCCAAGCACCAAGAGGCCATGCAGAACAGAAGCCAAGCAGGCAATCTGAACATCACCAAGAGATAATGCATAACAGAATCCAAGCACCAATAGGCCATGAAGAACAGAAGCCAATCAGGCAATCTGAACATCACCTAGAGGTAATGCAGAACAGAATCCAAGCGCCAAGAGGTCATGCAGAACAGAAGCCAAGTGAGCGATCTGCACATCAACAAGAGGTAATGCAGAACACAAACCAAACGACAATCTGCACATCACCAAGAGGTCATGCAGAACAGAAGCCAAACACCAAGAGGCCATGCAGAACAGAAGCCAAGAACCAACAGGCTATGCAAAACAGAAGCCAAGCACCAAGAGGCCATGCAGGACAGAAGCCAATCACCAAGAGGCCATGCAGAACAGAAGCCAAGCAGGTGATCTGCACATCACCAAGAGGAAATACAGAACAGCATCCAAGCACCAAGAGGCCATGCAGAACAGAAGCCAAACAGACGATCTGCACATCACCAAGAGGTAATGCAGAACAGAAGCCAAGCACCAAGAGCCCATGCAGCACAGAAGCCAAGCAGGCGATCTGCACATCACCAAGAGATAATGCAGAACAGAATCCAAGCACCAAGAGCCCATGCAGAACAGAAGCCAAGCAGGCGATCTGCACATCACCAAGAGGCCATGCAGAAGCCAAGCAGGCGATCTGCACATCACCAAGAGGTAATGCAGAACAGAATCCAAGCACCAAGAGGCCATGCAGAACAGAAGCCAAGCAGGCGATCTGCACATCACTAAGAGGTAATGCAGAACAGAATCCAAGCACCAAGAGGCCATGCAGAACAGAAGCCAAGCAGGCGATCTGCACATCACCAAGAGGTAATGCAGAACAGAAGCCAAGCACCAAGAGGTCATGCAGAACAGAAGCCAAGCACGAAGAGGCATGCATAACAGAAGCCAAGCACGAAGAGGCCATGCAGAACAGAAGCCAAGCTGGCGATCTGCAAATCACCAAGAGGCCATGCAGAACAGAATCCAAGTACTAAGAGGCCATGCAGAACAGAAGCCAAACAGGTGCTCTGCACATCCCCAAGAGGTAATGCAGAACAGAATCCAAGCACCAAGAGGCCATGCAGAACAGATCCAACCACCAATAGGTCATGCAGAACAGAATCCAAGCACCAAGTGCCGATGCTTAACAGAATCCAAGCACCAAGAGGCCATGCAGAACAGAATCCAAGCACCAAGAGGCCATGCAGAACAGAATACAAGCACCAAGAGGCCATGCAGACCAGAAGCCAAGCACCAAGAGGCCATGCAGAACAGAAGCCTAGCACAAAGAAGCCACGCAGAACAGAAGCCAAGCGCCAAGAGGTCATGCAGACCAGAAGCCAAACAGGCGATCTGCACATCACCAAGAGGTAATGCAGAACAGAATCCAAGCACCAAGAAGCCATGCAGAACAGAATCCAGGCACGAAGAGGCCACACAGAACAGAAGCCAAGCACCAAGAGGCCATGCAGAATAGAAGCCAAGCAGGCAATCTGCACATCACCAAGAGGTAATGCAGAACAGAATCCAAGCACCAAGAGGCCATGCAGAACAGAAGCCAAGCAGGCAATCTGAACATCACCAAGAGATAATGCATAACAGAATCCAAGCACCAATAGGCCATGAAGAACAGAAGCCAATCAGGCAATCTGAACATCACCTAGAGGTAATGCAGAACAGAATCCAAGCGCCAAGAGGTCATGCAGAACAGAAGCCAAGTGAGCGATCTGCACATCAACAAGAGGTAATGCAGAACACAAACCAAACGACAATCTGCACATCACCAAGAGGTCATGCAGAACAGAAGCCAAACACCAAGAGGCCATGCAGAACAGAATCCAAGCACCAAGAGGCCATGGAGAAAAGAAGCCAAACGGGCGATCTGCTCATCACCAAGAGGTTATGCAGAACAGAAGCCAAACGGGCGATCTGCACATCACCAAGAGGTTATGCAGAACAGAAGCCAAGCGGGCGATCTGAACATCGCCAAGAGGCCATGCAGAACAGAAGCCAAGCACCAAAAGGCCATGCCAGAAGCCAAGCACCAGGAGGCCATGCAGAACAGAAGCCAAGCACCAAGAGGCCGTGCAGAACAGAAGCCAAGCAGCAAGAGGCCGTGCAGAACAGAAGCCAAGCACCAAGAGGCCATGAAGAACAGAAGCCAAGCAGTTGATCTGCACATCACCAAGAGGTAATGCAGACCAGAATCCAAGCACTAGGAGGCCATGCAGAACAGAATACAAGCACCAAGAGGCCAAGCAGAACAGAAGCCAAGCACCAAGAGGCCATGCAGAACAGAATGCATGCACCAAGAGGCCATGCAGAACAGAAGCCAAGCACCAAGAGGCCATGCAGAACAGAAGCCTAGCACAAAGAAACCACGCAGAACAGAAGCCAAGCGCCAAGAGGTCATGCAGACCAGAAGCCAAACAGGCGATCTGCATATCACCAAGAGGTAACGCAGAACAGAATCCAAGCACCAAGAAGCCATGCAGAACAGAATCCAGGCACCAAGAGGCCATACAGAACAGAAGCCAAGCACCAAGAGGTAATGCAGAACAGAATCCAAGCACCAAGAGGCCATGCAGAATAGAAGCCAAGTAGGCAATCTGCACATCACCAAGAGGTAATGCAGAACAGAATCCAAACACCAAGAGCCCATGCAGAACAGAAGCCAAGCAGACGATCTGCACATCACCAAGAGGTAATGCATAACAGAATCCAAGCACCAAGAGGCCATGCAGAACAGAAGCCAAGCAGGCAATCTGAACATCACCAAGAGATAATGCATAACAGAATCCAAGCACCAAGAGGCCATGCAGAACAGAAGCCAAGCAGGCAATCTGAACATCACCAAGAGGTAATGCAGAACAGAATCCAAGCGCCAAGAGGTCATGCAGAACAGAAGCCAAGTGGGCGATCTGCACATCAACAAGAGGTAATGCAGAACAGAAACCAAATGACAATCTGCACATCACCAAGAGGTCATGCAGAACACAAGCCAAACACCAAGAGGCCATGCAGAACAGAATCCAAGCACCAAGAGGCCATGCGGAAAAGAAGCCAAATGGGCGATCTGCTCATCACCAAGAGGTTATGCAGAACAGAAGCCAAATGGGCGATCTGCACATCACCAAGAGGTTATGCAGAACAGAAGCCAAGCGGGCGATCTGAACATCGCCAAGAGGCCATGCAGAACAGAAGCTAAGCACCAAAAGGCCATGCAGAACAGAAGCCAAGCACCAGGAGGCCATGCAGAACAGAAGCCAAGCACCAAGAGGCCGTGCAGAACAGAAGCCAAGCAGCAAGAGGCCGTGCAGAACAGAATCCAAGCACCAAGAGGCCATGCAGAACAGAAGCCAAGCACCACCAGGCCATGCAGAACAGAATCCAAGCACCAAGAGGCCATGCAGGACAGAAGCCAATCACCAAGATGCCATACAGAACAGAAGCCAAGCACGAAGAGGCCATGCATAAAAGAAGCCAAGCACCAAAAGGACATGCAGAACAGAAGCCAAGCACGAAGAGGCCATGCAGAACAGAAGCCAAGCTGGTGATCTGCACATCACCAAGAGGTAATGCAGAACAGAATCCAAGCACCAAGAGGCCATGCAGAACAGAAGCCAAGCACCAACAGGCCATGCAGAACAGAAGCCAAGCACCCAGAGGCCATGCAGGACAGAAGCCAATCACCAAGATGCCATACAGAACAGAAGCCAAGCACGAAGAGGCCATGCATAACAGAAGCCAAGCACCAAAAGGACATGCAGAACAGAAGCCAAGCACGAAGAGGCCATGCAGAACAGAAGCCAAGCTGGCAATCTGCACATCACCAAGATGCCATGAAGAACAGAAGCAAAGCACCAAGAAGTCATGCAGAACAGAAACCAATCACCAAGAGGTCATGCAGAACAGAAA
The DNA here is from genome assembly GCF_040938575.1 of Ambystoma mexicanum. Classification (NCBI taxonomy): domain Eukaryota; kingdom Metazoa; phylum Chordata; class Amphibia; order Caudata; family Ambystomatidae; genus Ambystoma; species Ambystoma mexicanum. Next base: position 21,033,245 of record NC_090940.1, read on the forward strand.
CCAAGCACCAAGAGCCCATGCAGAACAGAAACCAAGCACCAAGAGGTCATGCAGAACAGAAACCAAGCACCAAGAACCCATGCAGAACAGAAGCCAATCACCAAGAGGCCATGCAGAACAGAAGCCAAGCACCAGGAGGTCATGCAGAACAGAAGCCAAGCACCAAGAGGCCATGCAGAACAGAAGCCAAGCACCAGGAGGTAATGCAGAACAGAAGCCAAGCACCAAGAGTCCATGCAGAACAGAAGCCAACCACCAAGAGGCCATGCAGAACAGAAGCCAAGCACCAAGAGGCCATGCAGAACAGAAACCAAGCACCAAGAGGTCATGCAGAACAGAAACCAAGCACCAAGAGCAAATGCAGAACAGAAGCCAAGCACCAAGAAGCCATGCAGAACAGAAGCCAAGCACCAAGGGGCCATGCAGAACAGAAGCCTAGCACAATGAAGCCACGCAGAACAGAAGCCAAGCGCCAAGAGGTCATGCAGACCGGAAGCCAAACAGGCGATCTGCACATCACCAAGAGGTAATGCAGAACAGAATCCAAGCACCAAGAAGCCATGCAGAACAGAATCCAGGCACCAAGAGGCCACACAGAACAGAAGCCAAGCACCAAGAGGTAATGCAGAACTGAATCCAAGCACCAAGAGGCCATGCAGAATAGAAGCCAAGTAGGCAATCTGCACATCAGCAAGAGGTAATGCAGAACAGAATCCAAGCACCAAGAGCCCATGCAGAACAGAAGCCAAGCAGACGATCTGCACATCACCAAGAGGTAATGCATAACAGAATCCAAGCACAAAGAGGCCATGCAGAACAGAAGCCAAGCAGGCAATCTGAACATCACCAAGAGATAATGCATAACAGAATCCAAGCACCAAGAGGCCATGCAGAACAGAAGCCAAGCAGGCAATCTGAACATCACCAAGAGGTAATGCAGAACAGAATACAAGCGCCAAGAGGTCATGCAGAACAGAAGCCAAGTGGGCGATCTGCACATCAACAAGAGGTAATGCAGAACAGAAACCAAATGACAATCTGCACATCACCAAGAGGTCATGCAGAACAGAAGCCAAACACCAAGAGGCCATGCAGAACAGAATCCAAGCACCAAGAGGCCATGCGGAAAAGAAGCCAAATGGGCGATCTGCTCATCACCAAGAGGTTATGCAGAACAGAAGTCAAACGGGCGATCTGGACATCACCAAGAGGTTATGCAGAACAGAAGCAAAGCGGGCGATCTGAACATCGCCAAGAGGCCATGCAGAACAGAAGCCAAGCACCAAAAGGCCATGCAGAACAGAAGCCAAGCACCAGGAGGCCATGCAGAACAGAAGCCAAGCACCAAGAGGCCGTGCAGAACAGAAGCCAAGCACCAAGAGGCCATGAAGAACAGAAGCCAAGCAGGTGATCTGCACATCACCAAGAGGTAATGCAGAACAGAATCCAAGCACCAAGAGGCCATGCAGAACATAAGCCAAGCACCAACAGGCCATGCAGAACAGAATCCAAGCACCAAGAGGCCATGCAGGACAGAAACCAATCACCAAGATGCCATACAGAACAGAAGCCAAGCACGAAGAGGCCATGCATAAAAGAAGCCAAGCACCAAAAGGACATGCAGAACAGAAGCCAAGCACAAAGAGGCCATGCAGAACAGAAGCCAAGCTGGCGATCTGCACATCACCAAGAGGTAATGCAGAACAGAATCCAAGCACCAAGAGGCCATGCAGAACAGAAGCCAAGCACCAACAGGCCATGCAGAACAGAAGCCAAGCACCAAGAGGCCATGCAGGACAGAAGCCAATCACCAAGATGCCATACAGAACAAAAGCCAAGCACGAAGAGGCCATGCATAACAGAAGCCAAGCACCAAAAGGACATGCAGAACAGAAGCCAAGCACGAAGAGGCCATGCAGAACAGAAACCAAGCACCAAGAAGTCATGCAGAACAGAAACCAATCACCAAGAGGTCATGCAGAACAGAAACCAAGCACCAAGAGGTCATGCAGAACAGAAACCAAGCACCAAGAACCCATGCAGAACAGAAGCCAATCACCAAGAGGCCATGCAGCCAGAAACCAAGCACCTGGATGTCATGCAGAACAGAAGCCTAGCACCAAGAGGCCATGCAGAACAGAAGCCAAGCACCAGGAGGTAATGCAGAACAGAAGCCAAGCACCAAGAGTCCATGCAGAACAGAAGCCAACCACCAAGAGGCCATGCATAACAGAAGTCAAGTACCAAGAGGCCATGCAGAACAGAAACCAAGCACCAAGAGGTCATGCAGAACAGAAACCAAGCACCAAGAGCCCATGCGGAACAGAAGCCAAGCACCAAGAAGCCATGCAGAACAGAAGCCAAGCACCAGGAGGTCATGCAGAACAGAAACCAAGCGGGCAATCTGCACATCGCCAAGAGGCCATGCAGAACAGAAGCCAAGCACCAAGAGGCCATGCAGAACAGAAGCCAAGCACCAAGAGGTAATACTGAACAGAAGCTAAGTTGGCGATCTGCACATCACCAAGAGGTCATGCAGATCAGAAGCCAAACAGGCAATCTGCACATCACCAAGAGGTAATGCAGAACAGAAGCCAAGCACCAAGAGCCCATGCAGAACAGAAGCCAAGCAGGCGATCTGCAGATTACCAAGAGGCCATGCAGAAGCCAAGCAGGCGATCTGCACATCACCAAGAGGCCATGCAGAAAAGAAGCCAAGCACCAAGAGGCCATGAAGAACAAAAGCCAAACAGGCGTTCTGCACATCACCAAGATGTAATGTAGAACAGAAGCCAAGCACCAAGAAGCCATGAAGAACAGAAGCCAAACAAGCGATCTGCACATCACCAAGAGGTAATGCAGAACAGAAGCCAAGCACCAAGACGCCATGCAGAACAGAAGCCAAACAGGCGATATGCACATCACCAAGAGGTAATGCAGAACAGAAGCCAAGCACCAAGACGCCATGCAGAACAGAAGCTAAGCACCAAGAGGCCATGAAGAACAGAAGCCAAACAGGCGACATGCACATCACCAAGAGGTCATGCAGAACAGAAGCCAAGCACCAAGAGGCCATGAAGAACAGAAGCCAAACAGGCGATCTGCACCTCACCAAGAGGTAATGCAGAAAAGAAGCCAAGAACCAAGAGGCCATGAAGAACAGAAGCCAAACAGGCGATCTGCACATCACCAAGAGGTAATGCAAAACAGAAGCCAAGCACCAAGACACCATGCAGAACAGAAGCCAAGCAGGCGATCTGCACATCACCAAGAGACCATGCAGAAGCCAAGCAGGCGATCTGCACATTACCAAGGGGTACTGCAGAACAGAAGCCAAGCACCAAGACCCATGCAGAACAGAAGCCAAGCACCAAGAGGCCATGCAGAACAGAAGCCAAGCAGGTGATCTGCACATCACTAAGAGACCATGCAGAAGCCAAGCAGGCGATCTGCACATCACCAAGAGGTAATGCAGAACAGAATCCAAGCACCAAGAGGCCATGCAGAACAGAAGCCAAGCACCAACATATCATGCAAAACAGAATCCAAGCACCAAGAGCACATGCAGAACAGAAGCCAAGCAGGCGATCTGCACATTACCAAGAGGTAATGCAGAACAGAATCCAAGCACCAAGAGGCCATGCAGAACAGAAGCCAAGCACCAACAGGCCATGCAGAACAGAATCCAAGCACCAAGAGCACATGCAGAACAGAATACAAGCACTAAGAGGCCATGCAGAACAGAAGCCAAGCACCAAGAGGCCATGCAGAACAGAAGCCTAGCACAAAGAAGCCACGCAGAACAGAAGCCAAGCGCCAAGAGGTCATGCAGACCAGAAGCCAAACAGGCGATCTGCACATCACCCAGAGGTAATGCAGAACATAATCCAAGCACCAAGAAGCCATGCAGAACAGAATCCAGGCACCAAGAGACCACACAGAACAGAAGCCATGCACCAAGAGGTAATGCAGAATAGAATCCAAGCACCAAGAGGCCATGCAGAATAGAAGCCAAGTAGGCAATCTGCACATCACCAAGAGGTAATGCAGAACAGAATCCAAACACCAAGATCCCATGCAGAACAGAAGCCAAGCAGACGATCTGCACATCACCAAGAGGTAATGCATAACAGAATCCAAGCACCAGGAGGTCATGCAGAACAGAAGCCAAGCACCAAGAGGCCATGCAGAACAGAAGCCAAGCACCAGGGGGTAATGCAGAACAGAAGCCAAGCACCAAGAGTCCATGCAGAACAGAAACCAAGCACCAAGAGGTCATGCAGAACAGAAACCAAGCACCAAGAGCCCATGCGGAACAGAAGCCAAGCACCAAGAATCCATGCAGAACAGAAGCCAAGCACCAGGAGGTCATGCAGAACAGAAACCAAGCGGGCAATCTGCACATCACCAAGAGGTCATGCAGATCAGAAGCCAAACAGGCGATCTGCACATCACCAAGAGGTAATGCAGAACAGAAGCCAAGCACCAAGAGCCCATGCAGAACAGAAGCCAAGCAGGCGATCTGCACATCACCAAGAGGCCATGCAGAAGCCAAGCAGGCGATCTGCACATCACCAAGAGGCCATGTAGAAAAGAAGCCAACCACCAAGAGGCCATGAAGAACAAAAGCCAAACAGGCGTTCTGCACATCACCAAGAGGTAATGTAGAACAGAAGCCAAGCACCAAGAGGCCATGAAGAACAGAAGCCAAACAGGCGATCTGCACATCACCAAGAGGTAATGCAGAACAGAAGCCAAGCACCAAGAAGCCATGAAGAACAGAAGCCAAACAGGCGATCTGCACATCACCAAGAGGTAATCCAGAACAGAAGCCAAGCACCAAGACGCCATGCAGAACAGAAGCCAAACAGGCGATCTGCACATCACCAAGAGGCCATGCAGAACAGAAGCCAAACAGGCGATCTGCACATCACCAAGAGGTAATGCAGAACAGAAGCCAAGCACCAAGACCCCATGCAGAACAGAAGCCAAGCAGGCGATCTGCACATCACCAAGAGGCCATGCAGAAGCCAAGCAGGCGATCTGCACATCACCAAGAGGCCATGCAGAAAAGAAGCCAAGCACCAAGAGGCCATGAAGAACAAAAGCCAAACAGGCGATCTGCACATCACCAAGAGGTAATGCAGAACAGAAGCCAAGCACCAAGACGCCATGCAGAACAGAAGCCAAACAGGCGATATGCACATCACCAAGAGGTAATGCAGAACAGAAGCCAAGCACCAAGACGCCATGCAGAACAGAAGCCAAGCAAGAAGAGGCCATGAAGAACAGAAGCCAAACAGGCGATCTGCACCTCACCAAGAGGTAATGCAGAAAAGAAGCCAAGCACCAAGAGGCCATGAAGAACAGAAGCCAAACAGGCGATTTGCACATCACCAAGAGGTAATGCAAAACAGAAGCCAAGCACCAAGACACCATGCAGAACAGAATCCAAGCAGGCGATCTACACATCACCAAAAGACCATGCAGAAGCCAAGCAGGCGATCTGCACATTATCAAGAGGTAATGCAGGACAGAAGCCAAGCACCAAGACACCATGCAGAACAGAAGCCAAGCACCAAGAGGTCATGCAGAACAGAAACCAAGCACCAAGAGCCCATGCGGAACAGAAGCCAAGCACCAAGAAGCCATGCAGAACAGAAGCCAAGCACCAGGAGGTCATGCAGAACAGAAACCAAGCGGGCAATCTGCACATCACCAAGAGGTCATGCAGATCAGAAGCCAAACAGGCGATCTGCACAACACCAAGAGGTAATGCAGAACAGAAGCCAAGCACCAAGAGCCCATGCAGAACAGAAGCCAAGCAGGCGATCTGCACATCACCAAGAGGCCATGCAGAAGCCAAGCAGGCGATCTGCACATCACCAAGAGGCCATGCAGAAAAGAAGCCAACCACCAAGAGGCCATGAAGAACAAAAGCCAAACAGGCGTTCTGCACATCACCAAGAGGTAATGTAGAACAGAAGCCAAGCACCAAGAGGCCATGAAGAACAGAAGCCAAACAGGCGATCTGCACATCACCAAGAGGTAATGCAGAACAGAAGCCAAGCACCAAGAAGCCATGAAGAACAGAAGCCAAACAGGCGATCTGCACATCACCGAGAGGTAATGCAGAACAGAAGCCAAGCACCAAGACGCCATGCAGAACAGAACCCAAACAGGCGATCTGCACATCACCAAGAGGCCATGCAGAACAGAAGACAAACAGGCGATCTGCACATCACCAAGAGGTAATGCAGAACAGAAGCCAAGCACCAAGACCCCATGCAGAACAGAAGCCAAGCAGGCGATCTGCACATCACCAAGAGGCCATGCAGAAGGCAAGCAGGCGATCTGCACATCACCAAGAGGCCATGCAGAAAAGAAGCCAAGCACCAAGAGGCCATGAAGAACAAAAGCCAAACAGGCGATCTGCACATCACCAAGAGGTAATGCAGAACAGAAGCCAAGCACCAAGAAGCCATGAAGAACAGAAGCCAAACAGGCGATCTGCACATCACCAAGAGGTAATGCAGAACAGAAGCCAAGCACCAAGACGCCATGCAGAACAGAAGCCAAACAGGCGATATGCACATCACCAAGAGGTAATGCAGAACAGAAGCCAAGCACCAAGACGCCATGCAGAACAGAAGCCAAGCAACAAGAGGCCATGAAGAACAGAAGCCAAACAGGCGATCTGCACCTCACCAAGAGGTAATGCAGAAAAGAAGCCAAGCACCAAGAGGCCATGAAGAACAGAAGCCAAACAGGCGATTTGCACATCACCAAGAGGTAATGCAAAACAGAAGCCAAGCACCAAGACACCATGCAGAACAGAATCCAAGCAGGCGATCTACACATCACCAAGAGACCATGCAGAAGCCAAGCAGGCGATCTGCACATTATCAAGAGGTAATGCAGGACAGAAGCCAAGCACCAAGACACCATGCAGAACAGAAGCCAAGCACCAAGAGGCCATGCAGAACAGAAGCCAAGCAGGTGATCTGCACATCACTAAGAGACCATGCAGAAGCCAAGCAGGCGATCTGCACATCACCAAGAGATAATGCAGAACAGAATACAAGCACCAAGAGGCCATGCAGAAGCCAAGGAGGCGATCTGCACATCACCAAGAGGCCATGCAGAAGCCAAGCAGGCGATCTGCACATTACCAAGAGGTAATGCAGAACAGAATCCAAGCACCAAGAGGCCATGCAGAACAGAAGCCAAGCACCAACAGACCATGCAGAACAGAATCCAAGCACCAAGAGCACATGCAGAACAGAAGCCAAGCAGACGATCTGCACATTACCAATAGGTAATGCAGAACAGAATCCAAGCACCAAGAGCCCATGCAGAACAGAAGCCAAGCAGACGATCTGCACATCACCAAGAGGTAATGCATAACAGAATCCAAGCACCAAGAGGCCATGCAGAACAGAAGCCAAGCAGGCAATCTGAACATCACCAAGAGATAATGCATAACAGAATCCAAGCACCAAGAGGCCATGCAGAACAGAAGCCAAGCAGGCAATCTGAACATCACCAAGAGGTAATGCAGAACAGAATCCAAGCGCCAAGAGGTCATGCAGAACAGAAGCCAAGTGGACAATCTGCACATCAACAAGAGGTAATGCAGAACAGAAACCAAACACCAAGAGGCCATGCAGAATGTAATCCAAGCACCAAGAGGCCATGCAGAAAAGAGGCCAAATGGGCGATCTGCTCATCACCAATAGGTTATGCAGAACAGAAGCCAAACGGGCGATCTGCACATAGCCAAGAGGTTATGCAGAACAGAAGCCAAGCGGGCGATCTGAACATCGCCAAGAGGCCATGCAGAACAGAAGCCAAGCACCAAAAGGCCATGCAGAACAGAAGCCAAGCACCAGGAGGCCATGCAGAACAGAACCCAAGCACCAAGAGGCCGTGCAGAACAGAAGCCAAGCAGCAAGAGGCCGTGCAGAACAGAAGCCAAGCACCAAGAGGCCATGAAGAACAGAAGCCAAGCAGGTGATCTGCACATCACCAAGAGGTAATGCAGAACAGAATCCAAGCACCAAGAGGCCATGCAGAACAGACGCCAAGCACCAACAGGCCATGCAGAACAGAATCCAAGCACCAAGAGGCCATGCAGGACAGAAGCCAATCACCAAGATGCCATACAGAACTGAAGCCAAGCACCAACAGGCCATGCATAAAAGAAGCCAAGCACCAAAAGGACATGCAGAACAGAATCCAAGCACCAAGAGGCCATGCAGAACAGAAGCCAAGCACCAACAGGCCATGCAGAACAGAAGCCAAGCACCAAGAGGCCATGCAGGACAGAAGCCAATCACCAAGATGCCATACAGAACAGAAGCCAAGCACGAAGAGGCCATGCAGAACAGAAGCCAAGCTGGCAATCTGCACATCACCAAGATGCCATGAAGAACAGAAGCCAAGCACCAAGAAGTCATGCAGAACAGAAACCAAGCACCAAGAGCCCATGCAGAACAGAAACCAAGCACCATGAGGTCATGCAGAACAGAAACCAAGCACCAAGAACCCATGCAGTACAGAAGCCAATCACCAAGAGGCCATGCAGAACAGAAGCCAAGCACCAGGAGGTCATGCAGAACAGAAGCCAAGCACCAAGAGGCCATGCAGAACAGAAGCCAAGCACCAGGAGATAATGCAGAACAGAAGCCAAGCACCAAGAGTCCATGCAGAACAGAAGCCAACCACCAAGAGGCCATGCGGAACAGAAGCCAAGCACCAAGAGGCCATGCAGAACAGAAACCAAGCACCAAGAGGTCATGCAGAACAGAAACCAAGCATCAAGAGCCCATGCGGAACAGAAGCCAAGCACCAAGAAGCCATGCAGAACAGAAGCCAAGCACCAGGAGGTCATGCAGAACAGAAACCAAGCGGGCAATCTGCACATCGCCAAGAGGCCATGCAGAACAGAAGCCAAGCAGCAAGAGGCCATGCAGAACAGAAGCCAAGCACCAAGAGGTAATACTGAACAGAAGCCAAGTTTGCGATCTGCACATCACCAAGAGGTCATGCAGATCAGAAGCCAAACAGGTGATCTGCACATCACCAAGAGGTAATGCAGAACAGAAGCCAAGCACCAAGAGCCCATGCAGAACAGAAGCCAAGCAGGTGATCTGCACATCACCAAGAGGCCATGCAGAAGCCAAGCAGGCGATCTGCACATCACCAAGAGGCCACGCAGAAAAGAAGCCAAGCACCAAGAGGCCATGAAGAACAAAAGCCAAACAGGCGTTCTGCACATCACCAAAAGGTAATGTAGAACAGAAGCCAAGCACCAAGAAGCCATGAAGAACAGAAGCCAAACAGGCGATCCGCACATCACCAAGAGGTAATGCAGAACCGAAGCCAAGCACCAAGACTCCATGCAGAACAGAAGCCAAACAGGCGATATGCACATCACCAAGAGGTAATGCAGAACAGAAGCCAAGCACCAAGACGCCATGCAGAACAGAAGCCAAGCACCAAGAGGCCATGAAGAACAGAAGCCAAACAGGCGATATGCACATCACCAAGAGGTAATGCAGAACAGAAGCCAAGCACCAAGACGCCATGCAGAACAGAAGCCAAGCACCAAGAGGCCATGAAGAACAGAAGCCAAACAGGCGATCTGCACCTCACCAAGAGGTAATGCAGAAAAGAAGCCAAGCACCAAGAGGACATGAAGAACAGAAGCCAAACAGGCGATCTGCACATCACCAAGAGGTAATGCAAAACAGAAGCCAAGCACCAAGAGGCCATGCAGAACAGAAGCCAAGCAGGTGATCTGCACATCACTAAGAGACCATGCAGAAGCCAAGCAGGTGATCTGCACATCACCAAGAGATAATGCAGAACAGAATACAAGCACCAAGAGGCCATGCAGAAGCCAAGCAGGCGATCTGCACATCACCAAGAGGCCATGCAGAAGCCAAGCAGACGATCTGCACATTACCAATAGGTAATGCAGAACAGAATCCAAGCACCAAGAGCCCATGCAGAGCAGAAGCCAAGCAGACAATCTGCACATCACCAAGAGGTAATGCATAACAGAATCCAAGCACCAAGAGGCCATGCAGAACAGAAGCCAAGCAGGCAATCTGAACATCACCAAGAGATAATGCATAACAGAATCCAAGCACCAAGAGGCCATGCAGAACAGAAGCCAAGCAGGCAATCTGAACATCACCAAGAGGTAATGCAGAACAGAATCCAAGCGCCAAGAGGTCATGCAGAACAGAAGCCAAGTGGGCAATCTGCACATCAACAAGAGGTAATGCAGAACAGAAACCAAACACCAAGAGGCCATGCAGAACGTAATCCAAGCACCAAGAGGCCATGCAGAAAAGAGGCCAAATGGGCGATCTGCTCATCACCAATAGGTTATGCAGAACAGAAGCCAAACGGGCGATCTGCACATAGCCAAGAGGTTATGCAGAACAGAAGCCAAGCGGGCGATCTGAACATCGCCAAGAGGCCATGCAGAACAGAAGCCAAGCACCAAAAGGCCATGCAGAACAGAAGCCAAGCACCAGGAGGCCATGCAGAACAGAACCCAAGCACCAAGAGGCCGTGCAGAACAGAAGCCAAGCAGCAAGAGGCCGTGCAGAACAGAAGCCAAGCACCAAGAGGCCATGAAGAACAGAAGCCAAGCAGGTGATCTGCACATCACCAAGAGGTAATGCAGAACAGAATCCAAGCACCAAGAGGCCATGCAGAATAGACGCCAAGCACCAACAGGCCATGCAGAACAGAATCCAAGCACCAAGAGGCCATGCAGGACAGAAGCCAATCACCAAGATGCCATACAGAACAGAAGCCAAGCACCAACAGGCCATGCATAAAAGAAGCCAAGCACCAAAAGGACATGCAGAACAGAATCCAAGCACCAAGAGGCCATGCAGAACAGAAGCCAAGCACCAACAGGCCATGCAGAACAGAAGCCAAGCACCAAGAGGCCATGCAGGACAGAAGCCAATCACCAAGATGCCATACAGAACAGAAGCCAAGCACGAAGAGGCCATGCAGAACAGAAGCCAAGCTGGCAATCTGCACATCACCAAGATGCCATGAAGAACAGAAGCCAAGCACCAAGAAGTCATGCAGAACAGAAACCAAGCACCAAGAGCCCATGCAGAACAGAAACCAAGCACCAAGAGGTCATGCAGAACAGAAACCAAGCACCAAGAACCCATGCAGTACAGAAGCCAATCACCAAGAGGCCATGCAGAACAGAAGCCAAGCACCAGGAGGTCATGCAGAACAGAAGCCAAGCACCAAGAGGCCATGCAGAACAGAAGCCAAGCACCAGGAGATAATGCAGAACAGAAGCCAAGCACCAAGAGTCCATGCAGAACAGAAGCCAACCACCAAGAGGCCATGCAGAACAGAAGCCAAGCACCAAGAGGCCATGCAGAACAGAAACCAAGCACCAAGAGGTCATGCAGAACAGAAACCAAGCATCAAGAGCCCATGCGGAACAGAAGCCAAGCACCAAGAAGCCATGCAGAACAGAAGCCAAGCACCAGGAGGTCATGCAGAACAGAAACCAAGCGGGCAATCTGCACATCGCCAAGAGGCCATGCAGAACAGAAGCCAAGCAGCAAGAGGCCATGCAGAACAGAAGCCAAGCACCAAGAGGTAATACTGAACAGAAGCCAAGTTGGCGATCTGCACATCACCAAGAGGTCATGCAGATCAGAAGCCAAACAGGTGATCTGCACATCACCAAGAGGTAATGCAGAACAGAAGCCAAGCACCAAGAGCCCATGCAGAACAGAAGCCAAGCAGGTGATCTGCACATCACCAAGAGGCCATGCAGAAGCCAAGCAGGCGATCTGCACATCACCAAGAGGCCACGCAGAAAAGAAGCCAAGCACCAAGAGGCCATGAAGAACAAAAGCCAAACAGGCGTTCTGCACATCACCAAAAGGTAATGTAGAACAGAAGCCAAGCACCAAGAAGCCATGAAGAACAGAAGCCAAACAGGCCATCCGCACATCGCCAAGAGGTAATGCAGAACCGAAGCCAAGCACCAAGACTCCATGCAGAACAGAAGCCAAACAGGCGATATGCACATCACCAAGAGGTAATGCAGAACAGAAGCCAAGCACCAAGACGCCATGCAGAACAGAAGCCAAGCACCAAGAGGCCATGAAGAACAGAAGCCAAACAGGCGATCTGCACCTCACCAAGACGTAATGCAGAAAAGAAGCCAAGCACCAAGAGGACATGAAGAACAGAAGCCAAACAGGCGATCTGCACATCACCAAGAGGTAATGCAAAACAGAAGCCAAGCACCAAGACACCATGCAAAACAGAAGCCAAGCAGGCGATCTGCACATCTCCAAGAGACCATGCAGAAGCCAAGCAGGCGATCTGCACATTACCAAGAGGTAATGCAGAACAGAAGCCAAGCACCAAGATGCCATGCAGAACAGAAGCCAAGCACCAAGAGGCCATGCAGAACAGAAGCCAAGCAGGTGATCTGCACATCACTAAGAGACCATGCAGAAGCCAAGCAGGTGATCTGCACATCACCAAGAGATAATGCAGAACAGAATACAAGCACCAAGAGGCCATGCAGAAGCCAAGCAGGCGATCTGCACATCACCAAGAGGCCATGCAGAAGCCAAGCAGGCGATCTGCACATTACCAAGAGGTAATGCAGAACAGAATCCAAGCACCAAGAGGCCATGCAGAACATTAGCCAAGCACCAACAGACCATGCAGAACAGAATCCAAGCACCAAGAGCACATGCAGAACAGAAGCCAAGCAGGCGATCTGCACATTACCAAGAGGTAATGCAGAACAGAATCCAAGCACCAAGAGGCCATGCAGAACAGAAACCAAGGACCAACAGGCCATGCAGAACAGAATCCAAGCACCAAGAGCACATACAGAACAGAATACAAGCACTAAGAGGCCATGCAGAACAGAAGCCAAGCACCAAGAGGCCATGCAGAACAGAAGCCTAGCACAACGAAGCCACGCAGAACAGAAGCCAAGCGCCAAGAGTTCATGCAGACCAGAAGCCAAACAGGCGATCTGCACATCACCCAGAGGTAATGCAGAACAGAATCCAAGCACCAAGAAGCCATGCAGAACAGAATCCTGGCACCAAGAGGCCACACAGAACAGAAGCCAAGCACCAAGAGGTAATGCAGAACAGAATCCAAGCACCAAGAGGCCATGTACAAGAGAAGCCAAGTAGGCATTCTGCACATCACCAAGAGGTAATGCAGAACAGAATCCAAGCACCAAGAGTCCATGCAGAACAGAAGCCAAGCAGACGATCTGCACATCACCAAGAGGTAATGCATAACAGAATCCAAGCACCAGGAGGTCATGCAGAACAGAAGCCAAGCACCAAGAGGCCATGCAGAACAGAAGCCAAGCACCAGGAGGTAATGCAGAACAGAAGCCAAGCACCAAGAGTCCATGCAGAACAGAAACCAAGCACCAAGAGGTCATGCAGAACAGAAACCAAGCACCAAGAGCCCATGCGGAACAGAAGCCAAGCACCAAGAAGCCATGCAGAACAGAAGCCAAGCACCAGGAGGTCATGCAGAACAGAAACCAAGCGGGCAATCTGCAGATCGCCAAGAGGCCATGCAGAACAGAAGCCAAGCACCAAGAGGCCATGCAGAACAGAAGCCAAGCACCAAGAGGTACTACTGAACAGAAGCCATGTTGGCGATCTGCACATCACCAAGAGGTCATGCAGATCAGAAGCCAAACAGGCGATCTGCACATCACCAAGAGGTAATGCAGAACAGAAGCCAAGCACCAAGAGCCCATGCAGAACGGAAGCCAAGCAGGCGATCTGCACATCACCAAGAGGCCATGCAGAAGCCAAGCAGGCGATCTGCACATCACCAAGAGGCCATGCAGAAAAGAAGCCAAGCACCAAGAGGCCATGAAGAACAAAAGCCAAACAGGCGTTCTGCACATCACCAAGAGGTAATGTAGAACAGAAGCCAAGCACCAAGAGGCCATGAAGAACAGAAGCCAAACAGGCGATCTGCACATCACCAAGAGGTAATGCAGAACAGAAGCCAAGCACCAAGACGCCATGCAGAACAGAAGCCAAGCACCAAGAGGTCATGAAGAACAGAAGCCAAACAGGCGATATGCACATCACCAAGAGGTAATGCAGAACAGAAGCCAAGCACCAAGACGCCATGCAGAACAGAAGCCAAGCACCAAGAGGCCATGAAGAACAGAAGCCAAACAGGAGACCTGCACCTCACCAAGAGGTAATGCAGAAAAGAAGGCAAGCACCAAGAGGCCATGAAGAACAGAAGCCAAACAGGCGATCTGCACATCACCAAGAGGTAATGCAAAACAGAAGCCAAGCACCAAGACACCATGCAGAACAGAAGCCAAGCAGGCGATCTGCACATCACCAAGAGGCCATGCAGAAGCCAAGCAGGCGATCTGCACATTACCAAGAGGTAATGCAGAACAGAAGCCAAGCACCAAGACGCCATGCAGAACATAAGCCAAGCACCAAGAGGCCATGCAGAACAGAAGCCAAGCAGGTGATCTGCACATCACTAAGAGACCATGCAGAAGCCAAGCAGGTGATCTGCACATCACCAAGAGATAATGCAGAACAGAATACAAGCACCAAGAGACAATGCAGAAGCCAAGCAGGCGATCTGCACATCACCAAGAGGCCATGCAGAAGCCAAGCAGGCGATCTGCACATTACCAAGAGGTAATGCAGAACAGAATCCAAGCACCAAGAGGCCATGCAGAACAGAAGCCAAGCACCAACAGACCATGCAGAACAGAATCCAAGCACCAAGAGCACATGCAGAACAGAAGCCAAGCAGGCGATCTGCACATTACCAAGAGGTAATGCAGAACAGAATCCAATCACCAAGAGGCCATGCAGAACAGAAGCCAAGCACCAACAGGCCATGCAGAACAGAATCCAAGCACCAAGAGCACATGCAGAACAGAATACAAGCACTAAGAGGCCATGCAGAACAGAAGCCAAGCACCAAGAGGCCATGCAGAACAGAAGCCTAGCAAAAAGAAGCCACGCAGAACAGAAGCCAAGCGCCAAGAGGTCATGCAGACCAGAAGCCAAACAGGCGATCTGCACATCACCCAGAGGTAATGCAGAACAGAATCCAAGCACCAAGAAGCCATGCAGAACAGAATCCAGGCACCAAGAGGCCACACAGAACAGAAGCTAAGCACCAAGAGGTAATGCAGAACAGAATCCAAGCACCAAGAGGCCATGCAGAATAGAAGCCAAGTAGGAAATCTGCACATCACGAAGAGGTAATGCAGAACAGAATCCAAGCACCAAGAGCCCATGCAGAACAGAAGCCAAGCAGACGATCTGCACATCACCAAGAGTTAATGCATAACAGAATCCAAGCACCAGGAGGTCATGCAGAAAAGAAGCCAAGCACCAAGAGGCCATGCAGAACAGAAGCCAAGCACCAGGAGGTAATGCAGAACAGAAGCCAAGCACCAAGAGTCCATGCAGAACAGAAACCAAGCACCAAGAGGTCATGCAGAACAGAAACCAAGCGGGCAATCTGCACATCGCCAAGAGGCCATGCAGAACAGAAGCCAAGCACCAAGAGGCCATGCAGAACAGAAGCCAAGCACCAGGAGGTCATGCAGAACAGAAACCAAGCGGGCAATCTGTACATCGCCAAGAGGCCATGCAGAACAGAAGCCAAGCACCAAGAGGCCATGCAGAACAGAAGCCAAGCACCAAGAGGTAATACTGAACAGAAGCCGAGTTGGCGATCTGCACATCACCAAGAGGTCATGCAGATCAGAGGCCAAACAGGCGATCTGCACATCACCAAGAGGTAATGCAGAACAGAAGCCAAGCACCAAGAGCCCATGCAGAACGGAAGCCAAGCAGGTGATCTGCACATCACCAAGAGGCCATGCAGAAGCCAAGCAGGCGATCTGCACATCACCAAGAGGCCATGCAGAAAAGAAGCCAAGCACCAAGAGGCCATGAAGAACAAAAGCCAAACAGGCGTTCTGCACATCACCAAGAGGTAATGTAGAACAGAAGCCAAGCACCAAGAGGCCATGAAGAACAGAAGCCAAACAGGCAATCTGCACACCACCAAGAGGTAATGCAGAACAGAAGCCAAGCACCAAGAAGCTATGAAGAACAGAAGCCAAACAGGCGATCTGCACATCACCAAGAGGTAATGCAGAACAGAAGCCAAGCACCAAGACGCCATGCAGAACAGAAGCCAAACAGGCGATCTGCACATCACCAAGAGGCCATGCAGAACAGAAGCCAAACAGGCGATCTGCACATCACCAAGAGGTAATGCAGAACAGAAGCCAAGCACCAAGATCCCATGCAGAACAGAAGCCAAGCAGGTGATCTGCACATCACCAAGAGGCCATGCAGAAGCCAAGCAGGCGATCTGCACATCACCAAGAGGCCATGCAGAAAAGAAGGCAAGCACCAAGAGGCCATGAAGAACAAAAGCCAAACAGGCGATCTGCACATCACCAAGAGGTAATGCAGAACAGAAGCCAAGCACCAAGAAGCCATGAAGAACAGAAGCCAAACAGGCGATCTGCACATCACCAAGAGGTAATGCAGAACAGAAGCCAAGCACCAAGACGCCATGCAGAACAGAAGCCAAACAGGCGATATGCACATCTCCAAGAGGTAATTCAGAACAGAAGCCAAGCACCAAGACGCCATGCAGAACAGAAGCCAAGCACCAAGAGGCCATGAAGAACAGAAGCCAAACAGGCGATCTGCACCTCACCAAGAGGTAATGCAGAAAAGAAGCCAAGCACCAAGAGGCCATGAAGAACAGAAGCCAAACAGGCGATCTGCACATCACCAAGAGGTAATGCAAAACAGAAGCCAAGCACCAAGACACCATGCAGAACAGAAGCCAAGCAGGCGATCTGCACATCTCCAAGAGACCATGCAGAAGCCAAGCAGGCGATCTGCACATTACCAAGAGGTAATGCAGAAGAGAAGCCAAGCACCAAGAGGCCATGCATAACAGAAGCCAAGCAGGTGATCTGCAAATCACTAAGAGGCCATGCAGAAGCCAAGCAGGCGATCTGCACATCACCAAGAGGCCATGCAGAAGCCAAGCAGGCAATCTGCACATTACCAAGAGGTAATGCAGAACAGAATCCAAGCACCAAGAGGCCATGCAGAACAGAAGCCAAGCACCAACAGACCATGCAGAACAGAATCCAAGCACCAAGAGTACATGCAGAACAGAAGCCAAGCAGACGATCTGCACATTACCAAGAGGTAATGCAGAACAGAATCCAAGAACCAAGAGGCGATGCAGAACTGAAGCCAAGCACCAACAGGCCATGCAGAACAGAATACAAGCGCTAGGAGGCCATGCAGAACAGAAGCCAAGCACCAAGAGGCCATGCAGAACAGAAGCCTTGCACAAAGAAGCCACGCAGAACAGAAGCCAAGCGCCAAGAGGTCATGCAGACCAGAAGCCAAACAGGCGAACTGCACATCACCAAGAGGTAATGCAGAACAGAATCCAAGCACCAAGAAGCCATGCAGAACAGAATCCAGGCACCAAGAGGCCACACAGAACAGAAGGCAAGCACCAAGAGGTAATGAGGAACAGAATCCAAGCACCAAGAGGCCATGCAGAATAGAAGCCAAGTAGGCAATCTGCTCATCACCAAGAGGTAATGCAGAACAGAATCCAAGCACCAAGAGCCCATGTAGAACAAAAGCCAAGCAGACGATCTGCACATCACCAAGAGGTAATGCATAACAGAATCCAAGCACCAAGAGGCCATGCAGAACAGAAGCCAAGCAGGCAATCTGAATATCACCAAGAGATAATGCATAACAGAATCCAAGCACCAAGAGGCCATGCAGAACAGAAGCCAAGCAGGCAATCTGAACATCACCAAGAGGAAATGCAGAACAGAATCCAAGCGCCAAGAGGTCATGCAGGACAGAAGCTAACTGGGTGATCTGCACATCAACAAGAGGTAATGCAGAACAGAAACCAAACGACAATCTGCACATCACCAAGAGGTCATGCAGAACAGAAGCCAAACACCAAGAGGCCATGCAGAACAGAATCCAAGCACCAAGAGGCCATGCAGAAAAGAAGCCAAACGGGCGATCTGAACATCGCCAAGAGGCCATGCAGAACAGAAGCCAAGCACCAAAAGGCCATGCAGAACAGAAGCCAAGCACCAGGAGGCCATGCAGAACAGAAGCCAAGCAGTAAGAGGCCGTGCAGAACAGAAGCCAAGCAGCAAGAGGCCGTGCAGAACAGAAGCCAAGCACAAAGAAGCTACGCAGAACAGAAGCCAAGCGCCAAGAGGTCATGCAGACCAGA
Source organism: Ambystoma mexicanum (assembly GCF_040938575.1). Classification (NCBI taxonomy): domain Eukaryota; kingdom Metazoa; phylum Chordata; class Amphibia; order Caudata; family Ambystomatidae; genus Ambystoma; species Ambystoma mexicanum. The sequence continues at coordinate 21,051,617 of NC_090940.1, forward strand.
AGCCAAACAGGCGATCTGCACATCACCCAGAGGTAATGCAGAAAAGAATCCAAGCACAAAGAAGCCATGCAGAACAGAATCCAGGCACCAAGAGGCCACACAGAACAGAAGCTAAGCACCAAGAGGTAATGCAGAACAGAATCCAAGCACCAAGAGGCCATGCAGAATAGAAGCCAAGTAGGAAATCTGCACATCACGAAGAGGTAATGCAGAACAGAATCCAAGCACCAAGAGCCCATGCAGAACAGAAGCCAAGCAGACGATCTGCACATCACCAAGAGTTAATGCATAACAGAATCCAAGCACCAGGAGATCATGCAGAACAGAAGCCAAGCACCAAGAGGCCATGCAGAACAGAAGCCAAGCACCAGGAGGTAATGCAGAACAGAAGCCAAGCACCAAGAGTCCATGCAGAACAGAAACCAAGCACCAAGAGGTCATGCAGAACAGAAACCAAGCGGGCAATCTGCACATCGCCAAGAGGCCATGCAGAACAGAAGCCAAGCACCAAGAGGTCATGCAGAACAGAAGCCAAGCACCAGGAGGTCATGCAGAACAGAAACCAAGCAGGCAATCTGCACATCGCCAAGAGGCCATGCAGAACAGAAGCCAAGCACCAAGAGTCCATGCAGAACAGAAGCCAAGCACCAAGAGGTAATACTGAACAGAAGCCGAGTTGGCGATCTGCACATCACCAAGAGGTCATGCAGATCAGAAGCCAAACAGGCGATCTGCACATCACCAAGAGGTAATGCAGAACAGAATACAAGCACCAAGAGACAATGCAGAAGCCAAGCAGGCGATCTGCACATCACCAAGAGGCCATGCAGAAGCCAAGCAGGCGATCTGCACATTACCAAGAGGTAATGCAGAACAGAATCCAAGCACCAAGAGGCCATGCAGAACAGAAGCCAAGCACCAACAGACCATGCAGAACAGAATCCAAGCACCAAGAGCACATGCAGAACAGAAGCCAAGCAGGCGATCTGCACATTACCAAGAGGTAATGCAGAACAGAATCCAAGCACCAAGAGGCCATGCAGAACAGAAGCCAAGCACCAACAGGCCATGCAGAACAGAATCCAAGCACCAAGAGCACATGCAGAACAGAATACAAGCACTAAGAGGCCATGCAGAACAGAAGCCAAGCACCAAGAGGCCATGCAGAACAGAAGCCTAGCACAAAGAAGCCACGCAGAACAGAAGCCAAGCGCCAAGAGGTCATGCAGACCAGAAGCCAAACAGGCGATCTGCACATCACCCAGAGGTAATGCAGAACAGAATCCAAGCACCAAGAAGCCATGCAGAACAGAATCCAGGCACCAAGAGGCCACACAGAACAGAAGCTAAGCACCAAGAGGTAATGCAGAACAGAATCCAAGCACCAAGAGGCCATGCAGAATAGAAGCCAAGTAGGAAATCTGCACATCACGAAGAGGTAATGCAGAACAGAATCCAAGCACCAAGAGCCCATGCAGAACAGAAGCCAAGCAGACAATCTGCACATCACCAAGAGTTAATGCATAACAGAATCCAAGCACCAGGAGGTCATGCAGAACAGAAGCCAAGCACCAAGAGGCCATGCAGAACAGAAGCCAAGCACCAGGAGGTAATGCAGAACAGAAGCCAAGCACCAAGAGTCCATGCAGAACAGAAACCAAGCACCAAGAGGTCATGCAGAACAGAAACCAAGCGGGCAATCTGCACATCGCCAAGAGGCCATGCAGAACAGAAGCCAAGCACCAAGAGGCCATGCAGAACAGAAGCCAAGCACCAGGAGGTCATGCAGAACAGAAACCAAGCGGGCAATCTGCACATCGCCAAGAGGCCATGCAGAACAGAAGCCAAGCACCAAGAGGCCATGCAGAACAGAAGCCAAGCACCAAGAGGTAATACTGAACAGAAGCCGAGTTGGCGATCTGCACATCACCAAGAGGTCATGCAGATCAGAAGCCAAACAGGCGATCTGCACATCACCAAGAGGTAATGCAGAACAGAAGCCAAGCACCAAGAGCCCATGCAGAAAGGAAGCCAAGCAGGTGATCTGCACATCACCAAGAGGCCATGCAGAAGCCAAGCAGGCGATCTGCACATCACCAAGAGGCCATGCAGAAAAGAAGCCAAGCACCAAGAGGCCATGAAGAACAAAAGCCAAACAGGCGTTCTGCACATCACCAAGAGGTAATGTAGAACAGAAGCCAAGCACCAAGAGGCCATGAAGAACAGAAGCCAAACAGGCGATCTGCACATCACCAAGAGGTAATGCAGAACAGAAGCCAAGCACCAAGAAGCTATGAAGAACAGAAGCCAAACAGGCGATCTGCACATCACCAAGAGGTAATGCAGAACAGAAGCCAAGCACCATGACGCCATGCAGAACAGAAGCCAAACAGGCGATCTGCACATCACCAAGAGGCCATGCAGAACAGAAGCCAAACAGGCGATCTGCACATCACCAAGAGGTAATGCAGAACAGAAGCCAAGCACCAAGACCCCATGCAGAACAGAAGCCAAGCAGGTGATCTGCACATCACCAAGAGGCCATGCAGAAGCCAAGCAGGCGATCTGCACATCACCAAGAGGCCATGCAGAAAAGAAGGCAAGCACCAAGAGGCCATGAAGAACAAAAGCCAAACAGGCGATCTGCACATCACCAAGAGGTAATGCAGAACAGAAGCCAAGCACCAAGAAGCCATGAAGAACAGAAGCCAAACAGGCGATCTGCACATCACCAAGAGGTAATGCAGAACAGAAGCCAAGCACCAAGACGCCATGCAGAACAGAAGCCAAACAGGCGATATGCACATCTCCAAGAGGTAATTCAGAACAGAAGCCAAGCACCAAGACGCCATGCAGAACAGAAGCCAAGCACCAAGAGGCCATGAAGAACAGAAGCCAAACAGGCGATCTGCACCTCACCAAGAGGTAATGCAGAAAAGAAGCCAAGCACCAAGAGGCCATGAAGAACAGAAGCCAAACAGGCGATCTGCACATCACCAAGAGGTAATGCAAAACAGAAGCCAAGCACCAAGACACCATGCAGAACAGAAGCCAAGCAGGCGATCTGCACATCTCCAAGAGACCATGCAGAAGCCAAGCAGGCGATCTGCACATTACCAAGAGGTAATGCAGAAGAGAAGCCAAGCACCAAGAGGCCATGCATAACAGAAGCCAAGCAGGTGATCTGCAAATCACTAAGAGGCCATGCAGAAGCCAAGCAGGCGATCTGCACATCACCAAGAGGCCATGCAGAAGCCAAGCAGGCAATCTGCACATTACCAAGAGGTAATGCAGAACAGAATCCAAGCACCAAGAGGCCATGCAGAACAGAAGCCAAGCACCAACAGACCATGCAGAACAGAATCCAAGCACCAAGAGGCCATGCAGAACAGAAGCCAAGCACCAGGAGGTAATGCAGAACAGAAGCCAAGCACCAAGAGTCCATGCAGAACAGAAACCAAGCACCAAGAGGTCATGCAGAACAGAAACCAAGCGGGCAATCTGCACATCGCCAAGAGGCCATGCAGAACAGAAGCCAAGCACCAAGAGGCCATGCAGAACAGAAGCCAAGCACCAGGAGGTCATGCAGAACAGAAACCAAGCGGGCAATCTGCACATCGCCAAGAGGCCATGCAGAACAGAAGCCAAGCACCAAGAGGCCATGCAGAACAGAAGCCAAGCACCAAGAGGTAATACTGAACAGAAGCCGAGTTGGCGATCTGCACATCACCAAGAGGTCATGCAGATCAGAAGCCAAACAGGCGATCTGCACATCACCAAGAGGTAATGCAGAACAGAAGCCAAGCACCAAGAGCCCATGCAGAACGGAAGCCAAGCAGGTGATCTGCACATCACCAAGAGGCCATGCAGAAGCCAAGCAGGCGATCTGCACATCACCAAGAGGCCATGCAGAAAAGAAGCCAAGCACCAAGAGGCCATGAAGAACAAAAGCCAAACAGGCGTTCTGCACATCACCAAGAGGTAATGTAGAACAGAAGCCAAGCACCAAGAGGCCATGAAGAACAGAAGCCAAACAGGCGATCTGCACATCACCAAGAGGTAATGCAGAACAGAAGCCAAGCACCAAGAAGCTATGAAGAACAGAAGCCAAACAGGCGATCTGCACATCACCAAGAGGTAATGCAGAACAGAAGCCAAGCACCAAGACGCCATGCAGAACAGAAGCCAAACAGGCGATCTGCACATCACCAAGAGGCCATGCAGAACAGAAGCCAAACAGGCGATCTGCACATCACCAAGAGGTAATGCAGAACAGAAGCCAAGCACCAAGACCCCATGCAGAACAGAAGCCAAGCAGGTGATCTGCACATCACCAAGAGGCCATGCAGAAGCCAAGCAGGCGATCTGCACATCACCAAGAGGCCATGCAGAAAAGAAGGCAAGCACCAAGAGGCCATGAAGAACAAAAGCCAAACAGGCGATCTGCACATCACCAAGAGGTAATGCAGAACAGAAGCCAAGCACCAAGAAGCCATGAAGAACAGAAGCCAAACAGGCGATCTGCACATCACCAAGAGGTAATGCAGAACAGAAGCCAAGCACCAAGACGCCATGCAGAACAGAAGCCAAACAGGCGATATGCACATCTCCAAGAGGTAATTCAGAACAGAAGCCAAGCACCAAGACGCCATGCAGAACAGAAGCCAAGCACCAAGAGGCCATGAAGAACAGAAGCCAAACAGGCGATCTGCACCTCACCAAGAGGTAATGCAGAAAAGAAGCCAAGCACCAAGAGGCCATGAAGAACAGAAGCCAAACAGGCGATCTGCACATCACCAAGAGGTAATGCAAAACAGAAGCCAAGCACCAAGACACCATGCAGAACAGAAGCCAAGCAGGCGATCTGCACATCTCCAAGAGACCATGCAGAAGCCAAGCAGGCGATCTGCACATTACCAAGAGGTAATGCAGAAGAGAAGCCAAGCACCAAGAGGCCATGCATAACAGAAGCCAAGCAGGTGATCTGCAAATCACTAAGAGGCCATGCAGAAGCCAAGCAGGCGATCTGCACATCACCAAGAGGCCATGCAGAAGCCAAGCAGGCAATCTGCACATTACCAAGAGGTAATGCAGAACAGAATCCAAGCACCAAGAGGCCATGCAGAACAGAAGCCAAGCACCAACAGACCATGCAGAACAGAATCCAAGCACCAAGAGTACATGCAGAACAGAAGCCAAGCAGACGATCTGCACATTACCAAGAGGTAATGCAGAACAGAATCCAAGAACCAAGAGGCGATGCAGAACTGAAGCCAAGCACCAACAGGCCATGCAGAACAGAATACAAGCACTAGGAGGCCATGCAGAACAGAAGCCAAGCACCAAGAGGCCATGCAGAACAGAAGCCTTGCACAAAGAAGCCACGCAGAACAGAAGCCAAGCGCCAAGAGGTCATGCAGACCAGAAGCCAAACAGGCGAACTGCACATCACCAAGAGGTAATGCAGAACAGAATCCAAGCACCAAGAAGCCATGCAGAACAGAATCCAGGCACCAAGAGGCCACACAGAACAGAAGGCAAGCACCAAGAGGTAATGAGGAACATAATCCAAGCACCAAGAGGCCATGCAGAATAGAAGCCAAGTAGGCAATCTGCTCATCACCAAGAGGTAATGCAGAACAGAATCCAAGCACCAAGAGCCCATGTAGAACAAAAGCCAAGCAGACGATCTGCACATCACCAAGAGGTAATGCATAACAGAATCCAAGCACCAAGAGGCCATGCAGAACAGAAGCCAAGCAGGCAATCTGAATATCACCAAGAGATAATGCATAACAGAATCCAAGCACCAAGAGGCCATGCAGAACAGAAGCCAAGCAGGCAATCTGAACATCACCAAGAGGAAATGCAGAACAGAATCCAAGCGCCAAGAGGTCATGCAGGACAGAAGCTAACTGGGTGATCTGCACATCAACAAGAGGTAATGCAGAACAGAAACCAAACGACAATCTGCACATCACCAAGAGGTCATGCAGAACAGAAGCCAAACACCAAGAGGCCATGCAGAACAGAATCCAAGCACCAAGAGGCCATGCAGAAAAGAAGCCAAACGGGCGATCTGAACATCGCCAAGAGGCCATGCAGAACAGAAGCCAAGCACCAAAAGGCCATGCAGAACAGAAGCCAAGCACCAGGAGGCCATGCAGAACAGAAGCCAAGCAGCAAGAGGCCGTGCAGAACAGAAGCCAAGCAGCAAGAGGCCGTGCAGAACAGAAGCCAAGCACAAAGAAGCTACGCAGAACAGAAGCCAAGCGCCAAGAGGTCATGCAGACCAGAAGCCAAACAGGCGATCTGCACATCACCCAGAGGTAATGCAGAAAAGAATCCAAGCACAAAGAAGCCATGCAGAACAGAATCCAGGCACCAAGAGGCCACACAGAACAGAAGCTAAGCACCAAGAGGTAATGCAGAACAGAATCCAAGCACCAAGAGGCCATGCAGAATAGAAGCCAAGTAGGAAATCTGCACATCACGAAGAGGTAATGCAGAACAGAATCCAAGCACCAAGAGCCCATGCAGAACAGAAGCCAAGCAGACGATCTGCACATCACCAAGAGTTAATGCATAACAGAATCCAAGCACCAGGAGATCATGCAGAACAGAAGCCAAGCACCAAGAGGCCATGCAGAACAGAAGCCAAGCACCAGGAGGTAATGCAGAACAGAAGCCAAGCACCAAGAGTCCATGCAGAACAGAAACCAAGCACCAAGAGGTCATGCAGAACAGAAACCAAGCGGGCAATCTGCACATCGCCAAGAGGCCATGCAGAACAGAAGCCAAGCACCAAGAGGTCATGCAGAACAGAAGCCAAGCACCAGGAGGTCATGCAGAACAGAAACCAAGCAGGCAATCTGCACATCGCCAAGAGGCCATGCAGAACAGAAGCCAAGCACCAAGAGTCCATGCAGAACAGAAGCCAAGCACCAAGAGGTAATACTGAACAGAAGCCGAGTTGGCGATCTGCACATCACCAAGAGGTCATGCAGATCAGAAGCCAAACAGGCGATCTGCACATCACCAAGAGGTAATGCAGAACAGAAGCCAAGCACCAAGAGCCCATGCAGAACGGAAGCCAAGCAGGTGATCTGCACATCACCAAGAGGCCATGCAGAAGCCAAGCAGGCAATCTGCACATCACCAAGAGGCCATGCAGAAAAGAAGCCAAGCACCAAGAGGCCATGAAGAACAAAAGCCAAACAGGCGTTCTGCACATCACCAATAGGTAATGCAGAACAGAAGCCAAGCACCAAGAGGCCATGAAGAACAGAAGCCAAACAGGCGATCTGCACATCACCAAGAGGTAATGCAGAACAGAAGCCAAGCACCAAGAAGCTATGAAGAACAGAAGCCAAACAGGCGATCTGCACATCACCAAGAGGTAATGCAGAACAGAAGCCAAGCACCAAGACGCCATGCAGAACAGAAGCCAAACAGGCGATCTGCACATCACCAAGAGGCCATGCAGAACAGAAGCCAAACAGGCGATCTGCACATCACCAAGAGGTAATGCAGAACAGAAGCCAAGCACCAAGACCCCATGCAGAACAGAAGCCAAGCAGGTGATCTGCACATCACCAAGAGGCCATGCAGAAGCCAAGCAGGCGATCTGCACATCACCAAGAGGCCATGCAGAAAAGAAGGCAAGCACCAAGAGGCCATGAAGAACAAAAGCCAAACAGGCGATCTGCACATCACCAAGAGGTAATGCAGAACAGAAGCCAAGCACCAAGAAGCCATGAAGAACAGAAGCCAAACAGGCGATCTGCACATCACCAAGAGGTAATGCAGAACAGAAGCCAAGCACCAAGACGCCATGCAGAACAGAAGCCAAACAGGCGATATGCACATCTCCAAGAGGTAATTCAGAACAGAAGCCAAGCACCAAGACGCCATGCAGAACAGAAGCCAAGCACCAAGAGGCCATGAAGAACAGAAGCCAAACAGGCGATCTGCACCTCACCAAGAGGTAATGCAGAAAAGAAGCCAAGCACCAAGAGGCCATGAAGAACAGAAGCCAAACAGGCGATCTGCACATCACCAAGAGGTAATGCAAAACAGAAGCCAAGCACCAAGACACCATGCAGAACAGAAGCCAAGCAGGCGATCTGCACATCACCAAGAGACCATGCAGAAGCCAAGCAGGCGATCTGCACATTACCAAGAGGTAATGCAGAACAGAAGCCAAACACCAAGACACCATGCAGAACAGAAGCCAAGCACCAAGAGGCCATGCATAACAGAAGCCAAGCAGGTGATCTGCAAATCACTAAGAGGCCATGCAGAAGCCAAGCAGGCGATCTGCACATCACCAAGAGGCCATGCAGAAGCCAAGCAGGCAATCTGCACATTACCAAGAGGTAATGCAGAACAGAATCCAAGCACCAAGAGGCCATGCAGAACAGAAGCCAAGCACCAACAGACCATGCAGAACAGAATCCAAGCACCAAGAGTACATGCAGAACAGAAGCCAAGCAGACGATCTGCACATTACCAAGAGATAATGCAGAACAGAATCCAAGAACCAAGAGGCGATGCAGAACTGAAGCCAAGCACCAACAGGCCATGCAGAACAGAATACAAGCACTAAGAGGCCATGCAGAACAGAAGCCAAGCACCAAGATGCCATGCAGAACAGAAGCCTTGCACAAAGAAGCCACGCAGAACAGAAGCCAAGCGCCAAGAGGTCATGCAGACCAGAAGCCAAACAGGCGAACTGCACATCACCAAGAGGTAATGCAGAACAGAATCCAAGCACCAAGAAGCCATGCAGAACAGAATCCAGGCACCAAGAGGCCACACAGAACAGAAGGCAAGCACCAAGAGGTAATGAGGAACAGAATCCAAGCACCAAGAGGCCATGCAGAATAGAAGCCAAGTAGGCAATCTGCTCATCACCAAGAGGTAATGCAGAACAGAATCCAAGCACCAAGAGCCCATGTAGAACAGAAGCCAAGCAGACGATCTGCACATCACCAAGAGGTAATGCATAACAGAATCCAAGCACCAAGAGGCCATGCAGAACAGAAGCCAAGCAGGCAATCTGAATATCACCAAGAGATAATGCATAACAGAATCCAAGCACCAAGAGGCCATGCAGAACAGAAGCCAAGCACCAAGAGGCCATGAAGAACAGAAGCCAAACAGGCGATCTGCACCTCACCAAGAGGTAATGCAGAAAAGAAGCCAAGCACCAAGAGGCCATGAAGAACAGAAGCCAAACAGGCGATCTGCACATCACCAAGAGGTAATGCAAAACAGAAGCCAAGCACCAAGACACCATGCAGAACAGAAGCCAAGCAGGCGATCTGCACATCACCAAGAGACCATGCAGAAGCCAAGCAGGCGATCTGCACATTACCAAGAGGTAATGCAGAACAGAAGCCAATCACCAAGACACCATGCAGAACAGAAGCCAAGCACCAAGAGGCCATGCATAACAGAAGCCAAGCAGGTGATCTGCAAATCACTAAGAGGCCATGCAGAAGCCAAGCAGGCGATCTGCACATCACCAAGAGGCCATGCAGAAGCCAAGCAGGCAATCTGCACATTACCAAGAGGTAATGCAGAACAGAATCCAAGCACCAAGAGGCCATGCAGAACAGAAGCCAAGCACCAACAGACCATGCAGAACAGAATCCAAGCACCAAGAGTACATGCAGAACAGAAGCCAAGCAGACGATCTGCACATTACCAAGAGATAATGCAGAACAGAATCCAAGAACCAAGAGGCGATGCAGAACTGAAGCCAAGCACCAACAGGCCATGCAGAACAGAATACAAGCACTAAGAGGCCATGCAGAACAGAAGCCAAGCACCAAGATGCCATGCAGAACAGAAGCCTTGCACAAAGAAGCCACGCAGAACAGAAGCCAAGCGCCAAGAGGTCATGCAGACCAGAAGCCAAACAGGCGAACTGCACATCACCAAGAGGTAATGCAGAACAGAATCCAAGCACCAAGAAGCCATGCAGAACAGAATCCAGGCACCAAGAGGCCACACAGAACAGAAGGCAAGCACCAAGAGGTAATGAGGAACAGAATCCAAGCACCAAGAGGCCATGCAGAATAGAAGCCAAGTAGGCAATCTGCTCATCACCAAGAGGTAATGCAGAACAGAATCCAAGCACCAAGAGCCCATGTAGAACAGAAGCCAAGCAGACGATCTGCACATCACCAAGAGGTAATGCATAACAGAATCCAAGCACCAAGAGGCCATGCAGAACAGAAGCCAAGCAGGCAATCTGAATATCACCAAGAGATAATGCATAACAGAATCCAAGCACCAAGAGGCCATGCAGAACAGAAGCCAAGCAGGCAATCTGAACATCACCAAGAGGAAATGCAGAACAGAATCCAAGTGCCAAGAGGTCATGCAGGACAGAAGCTAACTGGGTGATCTGCACATCAACAAGAGGTAATGCAGAACAGAAACCAAACGACAATCTGCACATCACCAAGAGGTCATGCAGAACAGAAGCCAAACACCAAGAGGCCATGCAGAACAGAATCCAAGCACCAAGAGGCCATGCAGAAAAGAAGCCAAATGGGCGATCTGAACATCGCCAAGAGGCCATGCAGAACAGAAGCCAAGCACCAAAAGGCCATGCAGAACAGAAGCCAAGCACCAGGAGGCCATGCAGAACAGAAGCCAAGCAGCAAGAGGCCGTGCAGAACAGAAGCCAAGCAGCAAGAGGCCGTGCAGAACAGAAGCCAAGCACCAAGAGGCCATGAAGAACAGAAGCCAAGCAGGTGATCTGCACATCACCAAGAGGTAATGCAGAACAGAATCCAAGCACCAAAAGGCCATGCAGAACAGAAGCCAAGCACCAACAGGCCATGCAGAACAGAATCCAAGCACCAAGAGGCCATGCAGGACAGAAGCCAATCACCAAGATGCCATAGAGAACAGAAGCCAAGCACAAAAAGGCCATGCATAAAAGAAGCCAAGCACGAAGAGGCCATGCAGAACAGAAGCCAAGCTGGCGATCTGCACATCACTAAGAGGTAATGCAGAACAGAATCCAAGCACCAAGAGGCCATGCAGAACAGAAGCCAAGCACCAACAGGCCATGCAGAACAGAAGCCAAGCACCAAGAGGCCATGCAGGACAGAAGCCAATCACCAAGATGCCACACAGAACAGAAGCCAAGCAGGAAGAGGCCATGCATAACAGAAGCCAAGCACCAAAAGGACATGCAGAACAGAAGCCAAGAACGAAGAGGCCATGCAGAACAGAAGCCAAGCTGGCGATCTGCACATCACCAAGATGCCATGAAGAAAAGAAGCCAAGCACCAAGAAGTCATGCAGAACAGAAACCAATTACCAAGAGGTCATGCAGAACACAAACCAAGCACCAAGAGCCCATGCAGAACAGAAACCAAGCACCAAGAGGTCATACAGAACAGAAAACAAGCACCAAGAACCCATGCAGAACAGAAGCCAAGCACCAAGAGGCCATGCAGAACAGAAGCCAAGCACCAGGAGGTTATGCAGAACAGAAGCCAAGCACCAAGAGGCCATGCAGAACAGAAGCCAAGCACCAAGAGGTCATGCAGAACAGAAACCAGGCACCAAGAGCCCATGCGGAACAGAAGCCAAGCACCAAGAGGCCATGCAGAACAGAAGCCAAGCACCAGGAGGTCATGCAGAACAGAAACCAAGCGGGCAATCTGCACATCGCCAAGAGGCCATGCAGAACAGAAGCCAAGCACCAAGAGGCCATGCAGAACAGAAGCCAAGCACCAAGAGGTAATACTGAACAGAAGCCAAGTTAGCGATCTGCACATCACCAAGAGGTCATGCAGAACAGAAGCCAAACAGGCGATCTGCACATCACCAAGAGGTAATGCAGAACAGAAGCCAAGCACCAAGAGCCCATGCAGAACAGAAGCCAAGCAAGCGATCTACACATCACCAAGAGGCCATGCAGAAGCCAAGCAGGCGATCTGCACATCACCAAGGGGCCATGCAGAAAAGAAGCCAAGCACCAAGAGGCCATGAAGAAAAAAAGCCAAACAGGCGATCTGCACATCACCAAGAGGTAATGTAGAACAGAAGCCAAGCACCAAGAGGCCATGAAGAACAGAGGCCAAACAGGCGATCTGCCCATCACCAAGAGGTAATGCAGAACAGAAGCCAAGCACCAAGAAGCCATGAAGAACAGAAGCCAAACGAGCGATCTGCACATCACCAAGAGGTAATGCAGAACAGAAGCCAAGCACCAAGATGCCATGCAGAACAGAAGCCAAACAGACGATCTGCACATCACCAAGAGGCCATGCAGAACAGAATCCAAGCACCAAGAGGCCATGCAGGACAGAAGGCAATCACCAAGATGCCATACAGAACAGAAGCCAAGCACCAACAGGACATGCATAAAAGAAGCCAAGCACCAAAAGGACATGCAGAACAGAAGCCAAGCACGAAGAGGCCATGCAGAACAGAAGCCAAGCTGGCGATCTGCACATCACCAAGAGGTAATGCAGAACAGAATCCAAGCACCAAGAGGCCATGCAGAACAGAAGCCAAGCACCAACAGACCATGCAGAACAGAAGCCAAGCACCAAGAGGCCATGCAGGACAGAAGCCAATCACCAAGATGCCATACAGAACAGAAGCCAAGCACGAAGAGGCCATGCATAACAGAAGCCAAGCACGAAGAGGCCATGCAGAACAGAAGCCAAGCTGGCAATCTGCACATCACCAAGATGCCATGAAGAACAGAAGCCAAGCACCAAGAAGTCATGCAGAACAGAAACCAATCACCAAGAGGTCATGCAGAACAGAAACCAAGCACCAAGAGCCCATGCAGAACAGAAACCAAGCACCAAGAGGTCATGCAGAACAGAAACCAAGCACCAAGAACCCATGCAGAACAGAAGCCAATCACCAAGAGGCCATGCAGAACAGAAGCCAAGCACCAGGAGGTCATGCAGAACAGAAGCCAAGCACCAAGAGGCCATGCAGAACAGAAGCCAAGCACCAGGAGATAATGCAGAACAGAAGCCAAGCACCAAGAGTCCATGCAGAACAGAAGCCAACCACCAAGTGGCCATGCAGAACAGAAGCCAAGCACCAAGAGGCCATGCAGAACAGAAACCAAGCACCAAGAGGTCAAGCAGAACAGAAACCAAGCATCAAGAGCCCATGCGGAACAGAAGCCAAGCACCAAGAAGCCATGCAGAACAGAAGCCAAGCACCAGGAGGTCATGCAGAACAGAAACCAAGCGGGCAATCTGCACATCGCCAAGAGGCCATGCAGAACAGAAGCCAAGCACCAAGAGGCCATGCAGAACAGAAGCCAAGCACCAAGAGGTAATACTGAACAGAAGCCAAGTTGGCGATCTGCACATCACCAAGAGGTCATGCAGATCAGAAGCCAAACAGGCGATCTGCACATCACCAAGAGGTAATGCAGAACAGAAGCCAAGCACCAAGAGCCCATGCAGAACAGAAGCCAAGCAGGCGATCTGCACATCACCAAGAGGCCATGCAGAAGCCAAGCAGGCGATCTGCACATCACCAAGAGGCCACGCAGAAAAGAAGCCAAGCACCAAGAGGCCATGAAGAACAAAAGCCAAACAGGCGTTCTGCACATCACCAAGAGGTAATGTAGAACAGAAGCCAAGCACCAAGAGGCCATGAAGAACAGAGGCCAAACAGGCGATCTGCCCATCACCAAGAGGTAATGCAGAACAGAAGCCAAGCACCAAGAAGCCATGAAGAACAGAAGCCAAACGAGCGATCTGCACATCACCAAGAGGTAATGCAGAACAGAAGCCAAGCACCAAGACGCCATGCAGAACAGAAGCCAAACAGACGATCTGCACATCACCAAGAGGCCATGCAGAACAGAATCCAAGCACCAAGAGGCCATGCAGGACAGAAGCCAATCACCAAGATGCCATACACAACAGAAGCCAAGCACCAACAGGCCATGCATAAAAGAAGCCAAGCACCAAAAGGACATGCAGAACAGAAGCCAAGCACGAAGAGGCCATGCAGAACAGAAGCCAAGCTGGCGATCTGCACATCACCAAGAGGTAATGCAGAACAGAATCCAAGCACCAAGAGGCCATGCAGAACAGAAGCCAAGCACCAACAGACCATGCAGAACAGAAGCCAAGCACCAAGAGGCCATGCAGGACAGAAGCCAATCACCAAGATGCCATACAGAACAGAAGCCAAGCACGAAGAGGCCATGCATAACAGAAGCCAAGCACCAAAAGGACATGCAGAACAGAAGCCAAGCACGAAGAGGCCATGCAGAACAGAAGCCAAGCTGGCAATCTGCACATCACCAAGATGCCATGAAGAACAGAAGCCAAGCACCAAGAAGTCATGCAGAACAGAAACCAATCACCAAGAGGTCATGCAGAACAGAAACCAAGCACCAAGAGCCCATGCAGAACAGAAACCAAGCACCAAGAGGTCATGCAGAACAGAAACCAAGCACCAAGAACCCATGCAGAACAGAAGCCAATCACCAAGAGGCCATGCAGAACAGAAGCCAAGCACCAGAAGGTCATGCAGAACAGAAGCCAAGCACCAAGAGGCCATGCAGAACAGAAGCCAAGCACCATGAGATAATGCAGAACAGAAGCCAAGCACCAAGAGTCCATGCAGAACAGAAGCCAACCACCAAGACGCCATGCAGAACAGAAGCCAAGCACCAAGAGGCCATGCAGAACAGAAACCAAGCACCAAGAGGTCATGCAGAACAGAAACCAAGCATCAAGAGCCCATGCGGAACAGAAGCCAAGCACCAAGAAGCCATGCAGAACAGAAGCCAAGCACCAGGATGTCATGCAGAACAGAAAACAAGCGGGCAATCTGCACATCGCCAAGAGGCCATGCAGAACAGAAGCCAAGCACCAAGAGGCCATGCAGAACAGAAGCCAAGTTGGCGATCTGCACATCACCAAGAGGTCATGCAGATCAGAAGCCAAACAGGCGATCTGCACATCACCAAGAGGTAATGCAGAACAGAAGCCAAGCTCCAAGAGCCCATGCGGAACAGAAGCCAAGCAGGCGATCTGCACATCACCAAGAGGCCACGCAGAAAAGAAGCCAAGCACCAAGGGGCCATGAAGAACAAAAGCCAAACAGGCGTTCTGCACATCACCAAGAGGTAATGTAGAACAGAAGCCAAGCACCAAGAAGCCATGAAGAACAGAAGCCAAACAGGCGATCTGCACATCACCAAGAGGTAATGCAGAACAGAAGCCAAGCACCAAGACTCCATGCAGAACAGAAGCCAAACAGGCGATATGCACATCACCAAGAGGTAATGCAGAACAGAAGCCAAGCACCAAGACGCCATGCAGAACAGAAGCCAAGCACCAAGAGGCCATGAAGAACAGAAGCCAAACAGGCGATATGCACATCACCAAGAGGTAATGCAGAACAGAAGCCAAGCACCAAGACGCCATGCAAAACAGAAGCCAAGCACCAAGAGGCCATGAAGAACAGAAGCCAAACAGGCGATCTGCACCTCACCAAGAGGTAATGCAGAAAAGAAGCCAAGCACCAAGAGGCCATGAAGAACAGAAGCCAAACAGGCGATCTGCACATCACTAAGAGGTAATGCAAAACAGAAACCAAGCAACAAGACACCATGCAGAACAGAAGCCAAGCAGGCGATCTGCACATCTCCAAGAGACCATGCAGAAGCCAAGCAGGCGAGCTGCACATTACCAAGAGGTAATGCAGAACAGAAGCCAAGCACCAAGACGCCATGCAGAACAGAAGCCAAGCACCAAGAGGCCATGCAGAACAGAAGCCAAGCAGGTGATCTGCACATCACTAAGAGACCATGCAGAAGCCAAGCAGGTGATCTGCACATCACCAAGAGATAATGCAGAACAGAATACAAACACCAAGACGCCATGCAGAAGCCAAGCAGGCAATCTGCACATCACCAAGAGGCCATGCAGAAGCCAAGCAGGCGATCTGCACATTACCAAGAGGTAATGCAGAACAGAAGCCAACCACCAAGAGGCCATGCAGAACAGAAGCCAAGCACCAAGAGGCCATGCAGAACAGAAACCAAGCACCAAGAGGTCATGCAGAACAGAAACCAAGCATCAAGAGCCCATGCGGAACAGAAGCCAAGCACCAAGAAGCCATGCAGAACAGAAGCCAAGTACCAGGAGGTCATGCAGAAGAGAAACCAAGCGGGCAATCTGCACATCGCCAAGAGGCCATGCAGAACAGAAGCCAAGCACCAAGAGGCCATGCAGAACAGAAGCCAAGCACCAAGAGGTAATACTGAACAGAAGCCAAGTTGGCGATCTGCACATCACCAAGAGGTCATGCAGATCAGAAGCCAAACAGGCGATCTGCACATCACCAAGAGGTAATGCAGAACAGAAGCCAAGCACCAAGAGCCCATGCAGAACAGAAGCCAAGCAGGCGATCTGCACATCACCAAGAGGCCATGCAGAAGCCAAGCAGGTGATCTGCACATCACCAAGAGGCCACGCAGAAAAGAAGCCAAGCACCAAGAGGCCATGAAGAACAAAAGCCAAACAGGCGTTCTGCACATCACCAAGAGGTAATGTAGAACAGAAGCCAAGCACCAAGAAGCCATGAAGAACAGAAGCCAAACAGGCGATCTGCACATCACCAAGAGGTAATGCAGAACAGAAGCCAAGCACCAAGACTCCATGCAGAACAGAAGCCAAACAGGCGATATGCACATCACCAAGAGGTAATGCAGAACAGAAGCCAAGCACCAAGACGCCATGCAGAACAGAAGCCAAGCACCAAGAGGCCATGAAGAACAGAAGCCAAACAGGCGATATGCACATCACCAAGAGGTAATGCAGAACAGAAGCCAAGCACCAAGACGCCATGCAGAACAGAAGCCAAGCACCAAGAGGCCATGAAGAACAGAAGCCAAACAGGCGATCTGCACCTCACCAAGAGGTAATGCAGAAAAGAAGCCAAGCACCAAGAGGCCATGAAGAACAGAAGCCAAACAGGCGATCTGCACATCACTAAGAGGTAATGCAAAACAGAAGCCAAGCACCAAGACACCATGCAGAACAGAAGCCAAGCAGGCGATCTGCACATCTCCAAGAGACCATGCAGAAGCCAAGCAGGCGATCTGCACATTACCAAGAGGTAATGCAGAACAGAAGCCAAGCACCAAGACGCCATGCAGAACAGAAGCCAAGCACCAAGAGGCCATGCAGAACAGAAGCCAAGCAGGTGATCTGCACATCACTAAAAGACCATGCAGAAGCCAAGCAGGGGATCTGCACATCACCAAGAGATAATGCAGAACAGAATACAAACACCAAGAGGCCATGCAGAAGCCAAGCAGGCGATCTGCACATCACCAAGAGGCCATGCAGAAGCCAAGCAGGCGATCTGCACATTACCAAGAGGTAATGCAGAACAGAATCCAAGCACCAAGAGGCCATGCAGAACAGAAGCCAAGCACCAACAGACCATGCAGAACAGAATCCAAGCACCAAGAGCACATGCAGAACAGAAGCCAAGCAGGCGATCTGCACATTACCAAGAGGTAATGCAGAACAGAATCCAAGCACCAAGAGGCCATGCAGAACAGAAACCAAGCACCAACAGGCCATGCAGAACAGAATCCAAGCACCAAGAGCACATGCAGAACAGAATACAAGCACTAAGAGGCCATGCAGAACAGAAGCCAAGCACCAAGAGGCCATGCAGAACAGAAGCCTAGCACAAAGAAGCCACGCAGAACAGAAGCCAAGCGCCAAGAGGTCATGCAGACCAGAAGCCAAACAGGGGATCTGCACATCACCCAGAGGTAATGCAGAACAGAATCCAAGCACCAAGAAGCCATGCAGAACAGAATCCAGGCACCAAGAGGCCACACAGAACAGAAGCCAAGCACCAAGAGGTAATGCAGAACAGAATCCAAGCACCAAGAGGCCATGTACAATAGAAGCCAAGTAGGCAATCTGCACATCACCAAGAGGTAATGCAGAACAGAATCCAAGCACCAAGAGCCCATGCAGAACAGAAGCCAAGCAGACGATCTG
This sequence comes from Ambystoma mexicanum, assembly GCF_040938575.1. Taxonomy (NCBI): domain Eukaryota; kingdom Metazoa; phylum Chordata; class Amphibia; order Caudata; family Ambystomatidae; genus Ambystoma; species Ambystoma mexicanum. The sequence continues at coordinate 21,069,670 of NC_090940.1, forward strand.
CACATCACCAAGAGGTAATGCATAACAGAATCCAAGCACCAGGAGGTCATGCAGAACAGAAGCCAAGCACCAAGAGGCCATGCAGAACAGAAGCCAAGCACCAGGAGGTAATTCAGAACAGAGGCCAAGCACCAAGAGTCCATGCAGTACAGAAACCAAGCACCAAGAGGTCATGCAGAACAGAAACCAAGCACCAAGAGCCCATGCGGAACAGAAGCCAAGCACCAAGAAGCCATGCAGAACAGAAGCCAAGCACCAGGAGGTCATGCAGAACAGAAAGCAAGCGGGCAATCTGCACATCGCCAAGAGGCCATGCAGAACAGAAGCCAAGCACCAAGAGGCCATGCAGAACAGAAGCCAAGCACCAAGAGGTAATACTGAACAGAAGCCAAGTTGGCGATCTGCACATCACCAAGAGGTCATGCAGATCAGTAGCCAAACAGGCGATCTGCACACCACCAAGAGGTAATGCAGAACAGAAGCCAAGCACCAAGAGCCCATGCAGAACGGAAGCCAAGCAGGTGATCTGCACATCACCAAGAGGCCATGCAGAAGCCAAGCAGGCGATCTGCACATCACCAAGAGGCCATGCAGAAAAGAAGCCAAGCACCAAGAGGCCATGAAGAACAAAAGCCAAACAGGCGTTCTGCACATCACCAAGAGGTAATGTAGAACAGAAGCCAAGCACCAAGAGGCCATGAAGAACAGAAGCCAAACAGGCGATCTGCACATCACCAAGAGGTAATGCAGAACAGAAGCCAAGCACCTAGACGCCATGCAGAACAGAAGCCAAGCACCAAGAGGCCATGAAGAACAGAAGCCAAACAGGCGATATGCACATCACCAAGAGGTAATGCAGAACAGAAGTCAAGCACCAAGACGCCATGCAGAACAGAAGCCAAGCACCAAGAGGCCATGAAGAACAGAAGCCAAACAGGCGACCTGCACCTCACCAAGAGGTAATGCAGAAAAGAAGGCAAGCACCAAGAGGCCATGAAGTACAGAAGCCAAACAGGCGATCTGCACATCACCAAGAGGTAATGCAAAACAGAAGCCAAGCACCAAGACACCATGCAGAACGGAAGCCAAGCAGGCGATCTGCACATTACCAAGAGGTAATGCAGAACAGAAGCCAAGCACCAAGACGCCATGCAGAACATAAGCCAAGCACCAAGAGGCCATGCAGAACAGAAGCCAAGCAGGTGATCTGCACATCACTAAGAGACCATGCAGAAGCCAAGCAGGTGATCTGCACATCACCAAGAGATAATGCAGAACAGAATACAAGCACCAAGAGACCATGCAGAAGCCAAGCAGGCGATCTGCACATCACCAAGAGGCCATGCAGAAGCCAAGCAGGCGATCTGCACATTACCAAGAGGTAATGCAGAACAGAATCCAAGCACCAAGAGGCCATGCAGAACAGAAGCCAAGCACCAACAGACCATGCAGAACAGAATCCAAGCACCAAGAGCACATGCAGAACAGAAGCCAAGCAGGCGATCTGCACATTACCAAGAGGTAATGCAGAACAGAATCCAAGCACCAAGAGGCCATGCAGAACAGAAGCCAAGCACCAACAGGCCATGCAGAACAGAATCCAAGCACCAAGAGCACATGCAGAACAGAATACAAGCACTAAGAGGCCATGCAGAACAGAAGCCAAGCACCAAGAGGCCATGCAGAACAGAAGCCTAGCACAAAGAAGCCACGCAGAACAGAAGCCAACCGCCAAGAGGTCATGCAGACCAGAAGCCAAGCACCAGGAGGTAATGCAGAACAGAAGCCAATCACCAAGAGTCCATGCAGACCAGAAGCCAAGCACCAGGAGGTAATGCAGAACAGAAGCCAATCACCAAGAGTCCATGCAGAACAGAAACCAAGCACCAAGAGGTCATGCAGAACAGAAACCAAGCGGGCAATCTGCACATCGCCAAGAGGCCATGCAGAACAGAAGCCAAGCACCAAAAGGCCATGCAGAACAGAAGCCAAGCACCAAGAGGTAATACTGAACAGAAGCCAAGTTGGCGATCTGCACATCACCAAGAGGTCATGCAGATCAGAAGCCAAACAGGCGATCTGCACATCACCAAGAGGTAATGCAGAACAGAAGCCAAGCACCAAGAGCCCATGCAGAACGGAAGCCAAGCAGGCGATCTGCACATCAGCAAGAGGCCATGCAGAAGCCAAGCAGGCGATCTGCACATCACCAAGAGGCCATGCAGAAAAGAAGCCAAGCACCAGGAGGTAATGCAGAACAGAAGCCAATCACCAAGAGTCCATGCAGAACAGAAACCAAGCACCAAGAGGTCATGCAGAACAGAAACCAAGCGGGCAATCTGCACATCGCCAAGAGGCCATGCAGAACAGAAGCCAAGCACCAAGAGGCCATGCAGAACAGAAGCCAAGCACCAGGAGGTCATGCAGAACAGAAACCAAGCGGGCAATCTGCACATCGCCAAGAGGCCATGCAGAACAGAAGCCAAGCACCAAAAGGCCATGCAGAACAGAAGCCAAGCACCAAGAGGTAATACTGAACAGAAGCCAAGTTGGCGATCTGCACATCACCAAGAGGTCATGCAGATCAGAAGCCAAACAGGCGATCTGCACATCACCAAGAGGTAATGCAGAACAGAAGCCAAGCACCAAGAGCCCATGCAGAACGGAAGCCAAGCAGGCGATCTGCACATCAGCAAGAGGCCATGCAGAAGCCAAGCAGGCGATCTGCACATCACCAAGAGGCCATGCAGAAAAGAAGCCAAGCACCAAGAGGCCATGCAGAACAGAAGCCAAGCACCAAGAGGCCATGCAGAACAGAAGCCAAGGAGGTGATCTGCACATCACTAAGAGACCATGCAGAAGCCAAGCAGGCGATCTACACATCACCAAGAGATAATGCAAAACAGAATCCAAGCACCAAGAGGCCATGCAGAACAGAATCCAAGCACCAAGAGCACATGCAGAACAGAAGCCAACCAGGCGATCTGCACATTACCAAGAGGTAATGCAGAACAGAATCCAAGCACCAAGAGGCCATGCAGAACAGAAGCCAAGCACCAACAGGCCATGCAGAACAGAATCCAAGCACCAAGAGCACATGCAGAACAGAGACCAAGCAGGCAATCTGCACATCACCAAGAGGCCATGCAGAACAGAAGCCAAGCACCAAGAGGCCGTGCAGTACAGAAGCCAAACCGGCGATCTGCACATCACCAAGAGGTAATTCAGAACAGAAGCCAAGCACCAAGAGCCCATGCAGATTAGAAGCCAATCAGGCGATCTGCACATCACCAAGAGGCCATGCAGAAGCCAAGCAGGTGATCTGCACATCACCAAGAGGTAATGCAGAACAGAAGCCAAGCACCAAGAGGCCATGCAGAACAGAAGCCAAGAACCAACAGGCCATGCAAATGGCACCCAATGACCACGATACCCTTGTCTAAAATGATTCTGCTCTCACACCTTTACCTGTACACTTCCTCAAAACTGTAATATGTTAGGTTTTTTTTCGTCCACACGGCGTGTAATGACATGGGCCCTCATTACGACCCTGGCGGAATCCGGAAAACGATGGCGGAAATGCAATACCGCCATCGAATAGCGCTCGGTGCGACTATGACCCGTCACCGCAAAGTACGATGCCATTAGCGACACCGTAGTGAACGCCAACGCCAACTGCACCAAGCACGCGCGCGCGCACCATGCCAAACCGTAAACACCACCATGGCGCAAGGGTACGCCAATTCCGACCCTAGCGGACATGTACCTAACGCCATCAAGCATGGCGGAATGCACCATTCCGCCATGGTGAGAAGTACGGCATCGCGAATCAACCGTAAACGGCCCCACTGAGTGCCTGTACACCGCTCCCTGCCCACAAAGTACAACTCCCCGTAGGTGCAATGAAGTCACAATGCAACCATTGAAATGTACAAGTCACCCATGCATGCCAACGAACAAAAGAAACACAACAGGGGCCAATGGGAGCTGCAGGGCACAGATGGCACGAATACAGAAGCCATCCCAATGGACATGACCACAGTCCCCCACCAAGAAACGCACGCAAACACAGGCACCTGTGACCAGCAATATTCCGAAAATCACATCATTCCACCAGTCCACCTGGCTGACCGGCATCTGGCACACAAAACCCAATCCCCCGCCCCTGAGCATGACAACATTGGGCAGCCCCCATCCCTGACCTCACGGGCTTCGTAGGCAAACGCGCCCAGTACAGTACCACGCAACTAAACTCCGAAGCTGGAACCCAGTGCAGATCTCCTCACAATACATCGCCCCCCAAATAGGCATATGCCACATCACTTGCAAAGAAGAACGCTACACGGGCCAAATCAGAATAGAAATTTAATGCACATCAAAATCACCAAGCCCATACAGCCATCAGGCCATGAACTCCAAAACACATTTCACCATTGTGGGCTGCATCCGCAAGAAATGACCAGCCACTACTCGTGTGACGCCCTGTTCCCTCATGGTACACAGAGCCACATTCACGTACGAAAAGGCAACATGGAAGCGCACAGAACCGCAGGGCCGTCCCAATGGGGAGGCACTAGTCCAGCTGAAAGGCCGAAATGTTGCTCCGAGCCACCAGTACTGCGTAAGGGCATGTGGCCCATTGGCGATCGTCCCATAAGATCGTAATGCTGCTCCACTGATTAACACGAAGCAGCAGGTGTCGGGAGTAAAACCCATCTGCAGGAGTGGCATACAGATGGCAGTGGCAAAAGGGGAGGAGATACCTGTCAACCAAAAGAAAAGAAAAAGAACAGAATGGCCATCAGTACTACATTCCAACAACTCACTGCAATGATCACACTAAATCCACAGCCATATGCATGCTAGCCCACTCCAAAGGATCATCACCACCCCAAAACCACTTGCGACTCATAACTATCTATATCGAGGTGTAAACACCATCACAAACGAGTGTACCTGTGCATGCGTCTGTGAAAACAGAATCCATCTGATGGGATTGTTAACGTGCATGGACACAAGTGTCTGAAGGCGCGTCGAGACAGGGAGGGCTCAACAAGGCCAGATAGACGATGGTCCCACTATGGCAGCCCTGCATCACATAGCGCAGGGGAGGCGGACAGATTCCAAGAAGCCCTGTACATGGCAAACTCTGTATCAAATCATCTGCCCATGCATCCATTCATCATTCCCTCATCCCGGTATAAAAACGCCTGAATATTTACTCACATAACATTAGAAATATCCATTGAGTCTGTGCGTTATGCAGCCTGCAAAATCCACAGTGCCCCAGCCCGTAATTCCAGTGTAGTGAAGTAACATGTATTTGGGAACGTCCGGCCTCATCGCCCATGTCGCTATTGCGCATCCCAAACCATTCATATCAATCATTACATTCTCGCCATGGCCCCTGTCTCAAGGACATTGTACAATAGTACGTTATATTTGCAGTCAGACCTGTGGGCATTTCCTCGCCGCTAGCTGAAAACCGAAAGCGCCGCCCTCCGAATTCCTCATTTGCAACATCACGTCGAAAAGGCATCAGTGGCCGCTTGAAATCACAAACTAATCCATCTAGTGCGGCTGTGTGTGAAAATGGCAACTGCCTTCACTCACAAATGGCACGCCCCGCCCGTCGGTGAACCTCGGTACAGTGATGCATGAGGGTCCACCGTTACTCGAGTACTACGTTCCACTGACCCTTCACAACTCTGTTCGCGACTGCACAGATAGTATGTGAAACAATGGGACCACAGCAGAATGAACATATCAACCAATGTTACACGGCCATCGGGTACAAATACATGATTGCAATAGCAAGATGCCATTCCACGAATTGCAGCGTTGTGCGCGGGACGTGCTCGGCCAAAGGGGAGAGCAGTTTGCACAGGTGGAATGAATCACCACAGGTGGAGGCCATTCAGCCTGAAAACACATAAATTGCACAGCCAGTCTCCTCCCACAACCACACCGAAATGCTACCGGCAGGACTCGCGATGTTGGCCCTGGGGGACCTGATAGCACTGCAAGTACTCCAACTCCAAGAAGAAGACGAACACCAACTACAACCGGCCGCATGGAGGAGACGCAGGAGGAGGAGGAGGCCAAGGCAGGGCCAGCAAGGGCCGCCAGCACAGCCACTACCACCACGCAGGCAGCCCGCAATCCCACGCCTCCGAGCACATCCGTTCAACCTCACTGATGAGCAGATCCACACCCTCTACCGTCTGGACCGGGACACCATAGCCGCCATTGTGGACATGACACAGGCTGACCTTGTCAGCATGATAGACAGCCCAACCGCCATCCCACCCCTACTGAAGGTGGTGTCTGTACTCCACTTCCTGGCCACAGGCACCTACCAGCACACAGTCGGACAGTTGCATGGCATTTCTCAGCCACTGTTCTCACGGACACTATTGCAAGTGCTCGATGCCCTCCTGCAGCACGCAGACGACTACATCTCCCTACCACGCTCGGAGCAGGAAATTACCAACACAAAAGTGGGATTCCATGCACTTGCCGGCATACCTGGTTGCATTGGTGCCATCGACTGCACCCATGTGGAATTGGTCGTCCCACATGCCATGGAGGCCCAGTACCGCAACCGAAAACAATTTCATTCTCTGAATGTACAAATGGTGTGTGACTCCAACAGGATCATTACACATTGTTGTGCCCGATTCCCTGGATCAACCCATGATTCAATGGTCTTGAGGAACTCTACAATACCACGCTACATGGAGCGACACGCAGGGAACAGATCCTGGCTACTCGGTGAGTCTCATTACATGCATGATAATGTGGGGTATGTGATTCGGCAATGACCTGGCAGGAAGGGGGGGGGTGTGCGTACGTAGCAATGGCATTCCACATCATACGTTTCTCGTCCACATACAGGTGATGCTGGATATCCACTGAAGAGATGGCTCCTCACACCAGTCCGGAACCCACGGGACCAGCATGAGGAGGACTACAACCATGCCCACTCACGTACCCGTGTAGTCATTGAACAGGCATTCGGCCTACTGAAGAGTCGTTTCCGCTGCCTCAGCAGGTCTGGCGGGGCACTCCTGTACCGCCATGAGAAGGTTGCAAAGATGGTGATGGCATGTGTCATGCTCCACAACATGTGCGTACGTAGAAATGTGCCCATGCCCCCTGACGCAGAACTGCAAGCACCTGATGATGGTCATGATGAGGGTGGGGATGTGGCAGCACCTCCAGGAGTCCGCGAGGCACAGGAGGGCCGTGACATTCGTCAGCATCTCATTGATGCATGCTTCTAGCACTCACGCCTGGTGGCTGATACATGGACACGGGACTCTTGTGTGTCTGGGACATGCACAATATGGACTGTACGCCTATGATGGCCTAGTACACAAAGATCAATGTCCACACATCTCATTGGTTGATCGTGCACTTTTTATGGCATATGTGATATCATGTGGAACACCCTATCGACCCGCCACCCAAGTGAGCCCAACACACCCCCTCCACCCTCCTACCTCCCCCCCGAACACCAGTGTCCAAAGATGCTCATTGTCAGTGGGCAGTCGCTATTGCAAGCCCCCTCTGCGGGTATCAGGGGCACCCCTGCCTGTGGAGCGCAGGTTCCTCCCAGATCTACGTTGGGGGCTGCCCTGGACGGAACTTGCAACGGATCATGTCTCTGCCTGCTCACGTCCATGCATGTCCCTAAGGGTTTGCGAGAGCTCAGTGAGCACACGGCGCACTGCGGCAAGTTCGGCACATACGTCCTTGGACGTCGCATGCAGTTCCCCCCTCAGGCTCTCGGTGCTTCTCTCCATTTGGACTCTCAAGCTCTCGGTGCTACTCTCCATTTGTGTCCTTAGTGTCTCTGTACTCCTCTCCATTTCTGCCCTAAGTGTCTCAGTTGATGTTTCTATGTCTGCCTTAGTGCCCCCACATTCATCGGCATGGTCCTTGAGGAGCGTGGCCAGTTGCTGCTGTTGCACGATTAACTGGTCGAGGGACTGTTGCCTCTGCTGGGCCATGGCCATTTGCGGGGGTGTCACAGAGGGGCTGTTGTCCTCATGTTGCCCTGCCACAGGGCTTGTGGGGGATGGCCAGTCGTCGTCTTGTGGGTGCCCCTGCGTGGTATCCTCATGTTGTACGGGATGGGACAGACAGGGGGATTGGGACAGGTCATGGATGGATCTGACTTCGACATCCCCGTCTTCTGTGTCGGAGCATGCTGCCATCAATGGGGTGTCACCTATGGTGCTGCTGCCACCGGAGGCAGTGCCTTCTGTGGCATCCGTTGGGGGGACCTGTGGTGGTGGTGTTGTGGGCATGCTGGCTGCTGGGGTGCCTGTTGATGTTCCCTCCTCTGTGCTGCCACCTGATTTGTGCTGCTGCTGTGTCTTGATGCGTGCAGCTGAGGTGGAGGGTCTTTGGCCGTTGGTCTTGGCCCTCTTTGCAGATGTGCTGGTAGGGGTGTCCTGAAGCTCGTCGGACCCTGTGGTGGAGTAAAGGAGGGCGAGGGTTATTGATGGGTCTGTGGGAATTGGAATGGCATTGTATCACATGCATTGGGGTGGTACCTGAGGGTGATTTGGGTCGGGGCCTTGGAGGTGCTTTCATTTGTGTGTGGAGTGAGGGTGCAGTTGTTTGGCAGCCTGCAGTTAGGGTGTGCCTGCTGCACGTGTAGTGCGTGTTTTAGGGGTTTTTAATTATTTATGTATTTATTGTGGGTTTTAACGTGCGCTATCAGGCCGATGTGTGTGGCCGTTCTCCTGGACATGTGTTTCTGTTGCACTATGTGGACGCATGGTACTTCACATGGATGGACTTTGTGGATTTGGCATTGTTTTATTTGGGCCACCTACCTGAATCTTCGGATGTCTGCACTCCTTTCTCCATCCCTCCGACTCCCTCTATGCTCTCCATTCCGATGGTGGAGGCACAGATTTCTTCCCAGGGGGTCAACTTGATGGGTGATTCAGGACCTCCCCCGGTGGCTGTGGCAATGTTGCGGTTGGCAGAGAGTATGCTGCGGACGCGTATCCGCAGGTCGTCCCATCGCTTACGGCATTGCTGTGGGGTGCGGGGTGCGGTCCCCACCGCACTTACCCGCTGTGCCACCAGAGCCCATATGGCCTTCTTGTTTGCAAGTGCCGTCCTGGTCATTTGCGTGCAGAAGACGACGGCAGCATTCTCCTGGAGGGTCTCTGTTAGCACGGTGAGTTCCTCACGGGAGAAGTGGACCTGCCGCTTGCGGTCGCACGCTTTCTTCGCTACTTTTCCCATTTTTCTTGGTTTCGCTAGGGTGGATGACGGGTTGGGGTGTGTCTCAGGGTAGTGATTTTAGTGGTTGTGTGGTTTTAGTGGTTTTATAGGTGTACGGCGGGATGTTTCCCGTTCCGGGCCCATGTTTTAACTTCCGTTTCCGTATATTTCCGGTCACCGTACTTTCCGGTAGGCGCACACTGCGGTGTCCGCTGTGATGGGTGGCGGTATTGCACCTAGGGCGCCCTACGGCGGCGGTGTGGGCCGTTTTGGGGTCATTTCCACCATCGCGGACTTTGCACTTCCGCCATGCCGTGGTGCTCGTGCCCGATGGGTCGGAATGGGCCGCACTTTGCTCCTTCGTGCAATGGCGGAAACGCTATTTACGCTGTGGCGGTCCGGTCAGTCACTTTCCGCCAGGGTCGTAATGAGGGCCATATACTTACCGCATTGTTATGTTTTTTTTTTTATACTCTGTATGTAACCTAAGCTTAAGTAACCTTGTACCTGCTGCGCCCGGCTACCCTTGGGTTTTGTGCGCATTATCAAATAAATAAACATAAACATAAACAAACATAAAACAGAAGCCAAGCACCAAGAGGCCATGCAGGACAGAAGCCAAGCAGGCGATCTGCACATCACCAAGAGGCCATGCAGACCAGAAGCCAAGCACCAAGAGGCCATGCAGGACAGAAGCCAAGCAGGCGATCTGCACATCACCAAGAGGCCATGCAGACCAGAAGCCAAGCACCAAGAGGCCATGCAGAACAGATGCCAAGCAGGCGATCTGCACATCACCAAGAGGAAATACAGAACAGAATCCAAGCACCAAGAGGCCATGCAGAACAGAAGCCAAACAGGCGATCTGCACATCACCAAGAGGAAATGCAGAACAGAAGCCAAGCACCAAGAGCCCATGCAGCACAGAAGCCAAGCAGGCGATCTGCACATCACCAAGAGATAATGCAGAACAGAATCCAAGCACCAAGAGCCCATGCAGAACAGAAGCCAAGCAGGCGATCTGCACATCACCAAGAGGCCATGCAGAAGCCAAGCAGACGATCTGCACATCACCAAGAGGTAATGCAGAACAGAATCCAAGCACCAAGAGGCCATGCAGAACAGAAGCCAAGCTGGCGATCTGCACATCACCAAGAGGTAATGCAGAACAGAATCCAAGCACCAAGAGGCCATGCAGAACAGAAGACAAGCAGGCGATCTGCACATCACCAAGAGGCCATGCAGAAGCCAAGCAGGTGATCTGCACATCACCAAGAGGTAATGCAGAACAGAAGCCAAGCACCAAGAGGCCATGCAGAACAGAAGCCCAGAACCAACAGGCCATGCAAAACAGAAGCCAAGCACCAAGAGGCCATGCAGGTCAGAAGCCAAACACTAAGAGGCCATGCAGAACAGAAGCCAAGCACGAAGAGGCCATGCATAACAGAAGACAAGCACGAAGAGGCCATGCAGAACAGAAGCCAAGCTGGCGATCGGCAAATCACCAAGAGGCCATGCAGAACAGAATCCAAGTACTAAGAGGCCATGCAGAACAGAAGCCAAACAGGCGATCTGCACATCCCCAAGAGGTAATGCAGAACAGAATCCAAGCATCAAGAGGCCATGCAGAACAGATCCAACCACCAATAGGCCATGCAGAACAGAATCCAAGCACCAAGAGTCGATGCTTAACAGAATCCAAGCACCAAGAGGCCATGCAGAACAGAAGCCAAGCACCAAGCGGTCATGCAGACCAGAAGCCAAACAGGTGATCTGCACATCACCAAGAGGTAATGCAGAACAGAATCCAAGCACCAAGAAGCCATGCAGAACAGAATCCAGGCACCAAGAGGCCACACAGAACAGAAGCCAAGCACCAAGAGGTAATGCAGAACAGAATCCAAGCACCAAGAGGCCATGCAGAATAGAAGCCAAGTAGGCAATCTGCACATCACCAAGAGGTAATGCAGAACAGAATCCAAGCACCAAGAGCCCATGCAGAACAGAAGCCAAGCAGACGATCTGCACATCACCAAGAGGTAATGCATAACAGAATCCAAGCACCAAGAGGCCATGCAGAACAGAAGCCAAGCAGGCAATCTGAACATCACCAAGAGATAATGCATAACAGAATCCAAGCACCAAGAGGCCATGCAGAACAGAAGCCAAGCAGGCAATCTGAACATCACCAAGAGGTAATGCAGAACAGAATCCAAGCGCCAAGAGGTCAAGCAGAACAGAAGCCAAGTGGGCGATCTGCACATCAACAAGAGGTAATGCAGAACAGAAGCCAAACAGGCGATCTGCACATCCCCAAGAGGTAATGCAGAACAGAATCCAAGCATCAAGAGGCCATGCAGAACAGATCCAACCACCAATAGGCCATGCAGAACAGAATCCAAGCACCAAGAGCCGATGCTTAACAGAATCCAAGCACCAAGAGGCCATGCAGAACAGAATCCAAGCACTAAGAGGCCATGCAGAACAGAAGCCAAACAGGCGATCTGCACATCACCAAGAGGTAATGCGGAACAGAATCCAAGCACCAAGAGGCCATGCAGAACAGAAGCCAAGCACCAAGAGGCCATACAGAACAGAAGCCTAGCACAAAGAAGCCACGCAGAACAGAAGCCAAGCGCCAAGAGGTCATGCAGACCAGAAGCCAAACAGGCGATCTGCACATCACCAAGAGGTAATGCAGAACAGAATCCAAGCACCAAGAAGCCATGCAAAACAGAATCCAGGCACCAAGAGGCCACACAGAACAGAAGCCAAGCACCAAGAGGTAATGCAGAACAGAATCCAAGCACCAAGAGGCCATGTAGGTCAGAAGCCAAGCACCAACAGACCATGCAGAACAGAATCCAAGCACCAAGAGCACATGCAGAACAGAAGCCAAGCAGACGATCTGCACATTACCAAGAGGTAATGCAGAACAGAATCCAAGCACCAAGAGGCCATGCAGAACAGAAGCCAAGCACCAACAGGCCATGCAGAACAGAATCCAAGCACCAAGAGCACATGCAGAACAGAATACAAGCACTAAGAGGCCATGCAGAACAGAAGCCAAGCACTAAGAGGCCATGCAGAACAGAAGCCTAGCACAAAGAAGCCACGCAGAACAGAAGCCAAGCGCCAAGAGGTCATGCAGACCAGAAGCCAAGCACCAAGAGGTAATGCAGAACAGAATCCATGCACCAAGAAGCCATGCAGAACAGAATCCAGGCACCAAGAGGCCACACAGAACAGAAGCCAAGCACCAAGAGGTAATGCAGAACAGAATCCAAGCACCAAGAGGCCATGCAGAATAGAAGCCAAGTAGGCAATCTGCACATCACCAAGAGGTAATGCAGAACAGAATCCAAGCACCAAGAGCCCATGCAGAACAGAAGCCAAGCAGACGATCTGCACATCACCAAGAGGTAATGCATAACAGAATCCAAGCACCAAGAGGCCATGCAGAACAGAATCCAAGCACCAAGAGCACATGCAGAACAGAAGCCAACCAGGCGATCTGCACATTACCAAGAGGTAATGCAGAACAGAATCCAAGCACCAAGAGGCCATGCAGAACAGAAGCCAAGCACCAACAGGCCATGCAGAACAGAATCCAAGCACCAAGAGCACATGCAGAACAGAGGCCAAGCAGGCAATCTGCACATCACCAAGAGGCCATGCAGAACAGAAGCCAAGCACCAAGAGGCCGGGCAGTACAGAAGCCAAACCGGCGATCTGCACATCACCAAGAGGTAATTCAGAAAAGAAGCCAAGCACCAAGAGCCCATGCAGATTAGAAGCCAATCAGGCGATCTGCACATCACCAAGAAGCCATGCAGAAGCCAAGCAGGTGATCTGCACATCACCAAGAGGTAATGCAGAACAGAAGCCAAGAACCAACAGGCCATGCAAATGGCACCCAATGACCACGATACCCTTGTCTAAAATGATTCTGCTCTCACACCTTTACCTATACACTTCCTCAAAACTGTAATATGTTAGTTTTTTTTTCGTCCACACGGCGTGTAATGACATGTACTTACCGCATTGTTATGTTTTTTTTTTTTTATATACTCTGTATGTAACCTAAGCTTAAGTAACCTTGTACCTGCTGCGCCCGGCTACCCTTGGGTTTTGTGCGCATTATCAAATAAATAAACATAAACATAAACAAACATAAAACAGAAGCCAAGCACCAAGAGGCCATGCAGGACAGAAGCCAAGCAGGCGATCTGCACATCACCAAGAGGCCATGCAGACCAGAAGCCAAGCACCAAGAGGCCATGCAGAACAGATGCCAAGCAGGCGATCTGCACATCACCAAGAGGAAATACAGAACAGAATCCAAGCACCAAGAGGCCATGCAGAACAGAAGCCAAACAGGCGATCTGCACATCACCAAGAGGAAATGCAGAACAGAAGCCAAGCACCAAGAGCCCATGCAGCACAGAAGCCAAGCAGGCGATCTGCACATCACCAAGAGATAATGCAGAACAGAATCCAAGCACCAAGAGCCCATGCAGAACAGAAGCCAAGCAGGCGATCTGCACATCACCAAGAGGCCATGCAGAAGCCAAGCAGGCGATCTGCACATCACCAAGAGGTAATGCAGAACAGAATCCAAGCACCAAGAGGCCATGCAGAACAGAAGCCAAGCAGGCGATCTGCACATCACCAAGAGGTAATGCAGAACAGAATCCAAGCACTAAGAGGCCATGCAGAACAGAAGACAAGCAGGCGATCTGCACATCACCAAGAGGCCATGCAGAAGCCAAGCAGGCGATCTGCACATCACCGAGAGGTAATGCAGAACAGAAGCCAAGCACCAAGAGGCCATGCAGAACAGAAGCCCAGAACCAACAGGCCATGCAAAACAGAAGCCAAGCACCAAGAGGCCATGCAGGACAGAAGCCAAACACTAAGAGGCCATGCAGAACAGAAGCCAAGCACGAAGAGGCCATGCAGAACAGAATCCAAGTACTAAGAGGCCATGCAGAACAGAAGCCAAACAGGCGATCTGCACATCCCCAAGAGGTAATGCAGAACAGAATCCAAGCATCAAGAGGCCATGCAGAAGAGATCCAACCACCAATAGGCCATGCAGAACAGAATCCAAGCACCAAGAGTCGATGCTTAACAGAATCCAAGCACCAAGAGGCCATGCAGAACAGAATCCAAGCACTAAGAGGCCATGCAGAACAGAAGCCAAACAGGCGATCTGCGCATCACCAAGAGGTAATGCAGAACAGAATCCAAGCACCAAGAGGCCATGCAGAACAGAAGCCAAGCACCAAGAGGCCATGCAGAACAGAAGCCTAGCACAAAGAAGCCACGCAGAACAGAAGCCAAGCGCCAAGAGGTCATGCAGACCAGAAGCCAAACAGGTGATCTGCACATCACCAAGAGGTAATGCAGAACAGAATCCAAGCACCAAGAAGCCATGCAGAACAGAATCCAGGCACCAAGAGGCCACACAGAACAGAAGCCAAGCACCAAGAGGTAATGCAGAACAGAATCCAAGCACCAAGAGGCCATGCAGAATAGAGCCAAGTAGGCAATCTGCACATCACCAAGAGGTAATGCAGAACAGAATCCAAGCACCAAGAGCCCATGCAGAACAGAAGCCAAGCAGACGATCTGCACATCACCAATAGGTAATGCATAACAGAATCCAAGCACCAAGAGGCCATGCAGAACAGAAGCCAAGCAGGCAATCTGAACATCACCAAGAGATAATGCATAACAGAATCCAAGCACCAAGAGGCCATGCAGAACAGAAGCCAAGCAGGCAATCTGAACATCACCAAGAGGTAATGCAGAACAGAATCCAAGCGCCAAGAGGTCAAGCAGAACAGAAGCCAAGTGGGCGATCTGCACATCAACAAGAGGTAATGCAGAACAGAAGCCAAACAGGCGATCTGCACATCCCCAAGAGGTAATGCAGAACAAAATCCAAGCATCAAGAGGCCATGCAGAACAGATCCAACCACCAATAGGCCATGCAGAACAGAATCCAAGCACCAAGAGCCGATGCTTAACAGAATCCAAGCACCAAGAGGCCATGCAGAACACAATCCAAGCACTAAGAGGCCATGCAGAACAGAAGCCAAACAGGAGGTAATGCAGAACAGAATCCAAGCACCAAGAGGCCATGCAGAACAGAAGCCAAGCACCAAGAGGCCATGCAGAACAGAAGCCTAGCACAAAGAAGCCACGCAGAACAGAAACCAAGCGCCAAGAGGTCATGCAGACCAGAAGCCAAACAGGCGATCTGCACATTACCAAGAGGTAATGCAGAACAGAATCCAAGCACCAAGAAGCCATGCAAAGCAGAATCCAGGCACCAAGAGGCCACACAGAACAGAAGCCAAGCACCAAGAGGTAATGCAGAACAGAATCCAAGCACCAAGAGGCCATGTAGGTCAGAAGCCAAGCACCAACAGACCATGCAGAACAGAATCCAAGCACCAAGAGCACATGCAGAACAGAAGCCAAGCAGACGATCTGCACATTACCAAGAGGTAATGCAGAACAGAATCCAAGCACCAAGAGGCCATGCAGAACAGAAGCCAAGCACCAACAGGCCATGCAGAACAGAATCCAAGCACCAAGAGCACATGCAGAACAGAATACAAGCACTAAGAGGCCATGCAGAACAGAAGCCAAGCACCAAGAGGCCATGCAGAACAGAAGCCTAGCACAAAGAAGCCACGCAGAACAGAAGCCAAGCGCCAAGAGGTCATGCAGACCAGAAGCCAAACAGGCGAACTGCACATCACCAAGAGGTAATGGAGAACAGAATCCAAGCACCAAGAGGCCATGCAGAATAGAAGCCAAGTAGGCAATCTGCACATCACCAAGAGGTAATGCAGAACAGAATCCAAGCACCAAGGGCCCATGCAGAACAGAAGCCAAGCAGACGATCTGCACATCACCAAGAGGTAATGCATAACAGAATCCAAGCACCAAGAGGCCATGCAGAACAGAAGCCAAGCAGGCAATCTGAACATCACCAAGAGATAATGCATAACAGAATCCAAGCACCAAGAGGCCATGCAGAACAGAAGCCAAGCAGGCAATCTGAACATCACCAAGAGGTAATGCAGAACAGAATCCAAGCGCCAAGAGGTCAAGCAGAACAGAAGCCAAGTGGGCGATCTGAACATCAACAAGAGGTAATGCAAAACAGAAGCCAAACAGGCGATCTGCACATCCCCAAGAGGTAATGCAGAACAGAATACAAGCATCAAGAAGCCATGCAGAACAGATCCAACCACCAATAGGCCATGCAGGACAGAATCCAAGCACCAAGAGCCGATGCTTAACAGAATCCAAGCACCAAGAGGCCATGCAGAACAGAATCCAAGCACTAAGCGTCCATGCAGAACAGAAGCCAAACAGGCGATCTGCACATCACCAAGAGGTAATGCAGAACAGAATCCAAGCACCAAGAGGCCATGCAGAACAGAAGCCAAGCACCAAGAGGCCATGCAGAACAGAAGCCTAGCACAAAGAAGCCACACAGAACAGAAGCCAAGCGCCAAGAGGTCATGCAGACCAGAAGCCAAACAGGCGATCTGCACATCACCAAGAGGTAATGCAGAACAGAATCCAAGCACCAAGAAGCCATGCAGAACAGAATCCAGGCACCAGGAGGCCACACAGAACAGAAGCCAATCACCAAGATGTAATGCAGAACAGAATCCAAGCACCAAGAGGCCATGCAGAATAGAAGCCAAGTAGGCAATCTGCACATCACCAAGAGGTAATGCAGAACAGAATCCAAGCATCAAGAGCCCATGCAGAACAGAAGCCAAACAGACGATCTGCACATCACCAAGAGGTAATGCATAACAGAATCCAAGCACCAAGAGGCCATGCAGAACAGAAGCCAAGCAGGCAATCTGAACATCACCAAGAGATAATGCATAACAGAATCCAAGCACCAAGAGGCCATGCAGAACAGAAGCCAAGCAGGCAATCTGAACATCACCAAGAGGTAATGCAGAACAGAATCCAAGCGCCAAGAGGTCAAGCAGAACAGAAGCCAAGTGGGTGATCTGCACATCAACAAGAGGTAATGCAGAACAGAAGCCAAACAGGCGATCTGCACATCCCCAAGAGGTAATGCAGAACAGAATCCAAGCATCAAGAGGCCATGCAGAACAGATCCAACCACCAATAGGCCATGCAGAACAGAATCCAAGCACCAAGAGCCGATGCTTAACAGAATCCAAGCACCAAGAGGTAATGCAGAACAGAAGCCAAACAGGCGATCTGCACATCCCCAAGAGGTAATGCAGAACAGAATCCAAGCATCAAGAGGCCATGCAGAACAGATCCAACCACCAATAGGCCATGCAGAACAGAATCCAAGCACCAAGAGCCGATGCTTAACAGAATCCAAGCACCAAGAGGCCATGCAGAACAGAATCCAAGCACTAAGAGGCCATGCAGAACAGAAGCCAAACAGGCGATCTGCACATCACCAAGAGGTAATGCAGAACAGAATCCAAGCACCAAGAGGCCATGCAGAACAGAAGCCAAGCACCAAGAGGCCATACAGAACAGAAGCCTAGCACAAAGAAGCCACGCAGAACAGAAGCCAAGCGCCAAGAGGTCATGCAGACCAGAAGCCAAACAGGCGATCTGCACATCACCAAGAGGTAATGCAGAACAGAATCCAAGCACCAAGAAGCCATGCAAAACAGAATCCAGGCACCAAGAGGCCACACAGAACAGAAGCCAAGCACCAAGAGGTAAAGCAGAACAGAATCCAAGCACCAAGAGGCCATGTAGGTCAGAAGCCAAGCACCAATAGACCATGCAGAACAGAATCCAAGCACCAAGAGCACATGCAGAACAGAAGCCAAGCAGACGATCTGCACATTACCAAGAGGTAATGCAGAACAGAATCCAAGCACCAAGAGGCCATGCAGAACAGAAGCCAAGCACCAACAGGCCATGCAGAACAGAATCCAAGCACCAAGAGCACATGCAGAACAGAATACAAGCACTAAGAGGCCATGCAGAACAGAAGCCAAGCACTAAGAGGCCATGCAGAACAGAAGCCTAGCACAAAGAAGCCACGCAGAACAGAAGCCAAGCGCCAAGAGGTCATGCAGACCAGAAGCCAAGCACCAAGAGGTAATGCAGAACAGAATCCATGCACCAAGAAGCCATGCAGAACAGAATCCAGGCATCAAGAGGCCACACAGAACAGAAGCCAAGCACCAAGAGGTAATGCAGAACAGAATCCAAGCACCAAGAGGCCATGCAGAATAGAAGCCAAGTAGGCAATCTGCACATCACCAAGAGGTAATGCAGAACAGAATCCAAGCACCAAGAGCCCATGCAGAACAGAAGCCAAGCAGATGATCTGCACATCACCAAGAGGTAATGCATAACAGAATCCAAGCACCAAGAGGCCATGCAGAACAGAATCCAAGCACCAAGAGCACATGCAGAACAGAAGCCAACCAGGCGATCTGCACATTACCAA
Organism: Ambystoma mexicanum; assembly: GCF_040938575.1. NCBI lineage: Eukaryota > Metazoa > Chordata > Amphibia > Caudata > Ambystomatidae > Ambystoma > Ambystoma mexicanum. The sequence continues at coordinate 21,088,418 of NC_090940.1, forward strand.
GAGGTAATGCAGAACAGAATCCAAGCACCAAGAGGCCATGCAGAACAGAAGCCAAGCACCAACAGGCCATGCAGAACAGAATCCAAGCACCAAGAGCACATGCAGAACAGAGGCCAAGCAGGCAATCTGCACATCACCAAGAGGCCATGCAGAACAGAAGCCAAGCACCAAGAGGCCGGGCAGTACAGAAGCCAAACCGGCGATCTGCACATCACCAAGAGGTAATTCAGAAAAGAAGCCAAGCACCAAGAGCCCATGCAGATTAGAAGCCAATCAGGCGATCTGCACATCACCAAGAAGCCATGCAGAAGCCAAGCAGGTGATCTGCACATCACCAAGAGGTAATGCAGAACAGAAGCCAAGAACCAACAGGCCATGCAAATGGCACCCAATGACCACGATACCCTTGTCTAAAATGATTCTGCTCTCACACCTTTACCTGTACACTTCCTCAAAACTGTAATATGTTCGTTTTTTTTTCGTCCACACGGCGTGTAATGACATGTACTTACCGCATTGTTATGTTTTTTTTATTTTTTATACTCTGTATGTAACCTAAGCTTAAGTAACCTTGTACCTGCTGCGCCCGGCTACCCTTGGGTTTTGTGCGCATTATCAAATAAATAAACATAAACATAAACAAACATAAAACAGAAGCCAAGCACCAAGAGGCCATGCAGGACAGAAGCCAAGCAGGCGATCTGCACATCACCAAGAGGCCATGCAGACCAGAAGCCAAGCACCAAGAGGCCATGCAGAACAGATGCCAAGCAGACGATCTGCACATCACCAAGAGGAAATACAGAACAGAATCCAAGCACCAAGAGGCCATGCAGAACAGAAGCCAAACAGGCGATCTGCACATCACCAAGAGGAAATGCAGAACAGAAGCCAAGCACCAAGAGCCCATGCAGAACAGAAGCCAAGCAGGCGATCTGCACATCACCAAGAGGCCATGCAGAAGCCAAGCAGGCGATCTGCACATCACCAAGAGGTAATGCAGAACAGAATCCAAGCACCAAGAGGCCATGCAGAACAGAAGCCAAGCAGGCGATCTGCACATCACCAAGAGGTAATGCAGAACAGAATCCAAGCACTAAGAGGCCATGCAGAACAGAAGACAAGCAGGCGATCTGCACATCACCAAGAGGCCATGCAGAAGCCAAGCAGGCGATCTGCACATCACCAAGAGGTAATGCAGAACAGAAGCCAAGCACCAAGAGGCCATGCAGAACAGAAGCCCAGAACCAACAGGCCATGCAAAACAGAAGCCCAGCACCAAGAGGCCATGCAGGACAGAAGCCAAACACTAAGAGGCCATGCAGAACAGAAGCCAAGCACGAAGAGGCCATGCAGAACAGAATCCAAGTACTAAGAGGCCATGCAGAACAGAAGCCAAACAGGCGATCTGCACATCCCCAAGAGATAATGCAGAACAGAATCCAAGCATCAAGAGGCCATGCAGAAGAGATCCAACCACCAATAGGCCATGCAGAACAGAATCCAAGCACCAAGAGTCGATGCTTAACAGAATCCAAGCACCAAGAGGCCATGCAGAACAGAATCCAAGCACTAAGAGGCCATGCAGAACAGAAGCCAAACAGGCGATCTGCGCATCACCAAGAGGTAATGCAGAACAGAATCCAAGCACCAAGAGGCCATGCAGAACAGAAGCCAAGCACCAAGAGGCCATGCAGAACAGAAGCCTAGCCCAAAGAAGCCACGCAGAACAGAAGCCAAGCGCCAAGAGGTCATGCAGACCAGAAGCCAAACAGGTGATCTGCACATCACCAAGAGGTAATGCAGAACAGAATCCAAGCACCAAGAAGCCATGCAGAACAGAATCCAGGCACCAAGAGGCCACACAGAACAGAAGCCAAGCACCAAGAGGTAATGCAGAACAGAATCCAAGCACCAAGAGGCCATGCAGAATAGAGCCAAGTAGGCAATCTGCACATCACCAAGAGGTAATGCAGAACAGAATCCAAGCACCAAGAGCCCATGCAGAACAGAAGCCAAGCAGACGATCTGCACATCACCAAGAGGTAATGCATAACAGAATCCAAGCACCAAGAGGCCATGCAGAACAGAAGCCAAGCAGGCAATCTGAACATCACCAAGAGATAATGCATAACAGAATCCAAGCACCAAGAGGCCATGCAGAACAGAAGCCAAGCAGGCAATCTGAACATCACCAAGAGGTAATGCAGAACAGAATCCAAGCGCCAAGAGGTCAACCAGAACAGAAGCCAAGTGGGCGATCTGCACATCAACAAGAGGTAATGCAGAACAGAAGCCAAACAGGCGATCTGCACATCCCCAAGAGGTAATGCAGAACAGAATCCAAGCCTCAACAGGCCATGCAGAACAGATCCAACCACCAATAGGCCATGCAGAACAGAATCCAAGCACCAAGAGCCGATGCTTAACAGAATCCAAGCACCAAGAGGCCATGCAGAACAGAATCCAAGCACTAAGAGGCCATGCAGAACAGAAGCCAAACAGGCGATCTGCACATCACCAAGAGGTAATGCAGAACAGAATCCAAGCACCAAGAGGCCATGCAGAACAGAAGCCAAGCACCAAGAGGCCATGCAGAACAGAAGCCTAGCACAAAGAAGCCACGCAGAACAGAAGCCAAGCGCCAAGAGGTCATGCAGACCAGAAGCCAAACAGGCGATCTGCACATTACCAAGAGGTAATGCAGAACAGAATCCAAGCACCAAGAAGCCATGCAAAGCAGAATCCAGGCACCAAGAGGCCACACAGAACAGAAGCCAAGCACCAAGAGGTAATGCAGAACAGAATCCAAGCACCAAGAGGCCATGTAGGTCAGAAGCCAAGCACCAACAGACCATGCAGAACAGAATCCAAGCACCAAGAGCACATGCAGAACAGAAGCCAAGCAGACGATCTGCACATTACCAAGAGGTAATGCAGAACAGAATCCAAGCACCAAGAGGCCATGCAGAACAGAAGCCAAGCACCAACAGGCCATGCAGAACAGAATCCAAGCACCAAGAGCACATGCAGAACAGAATACAAGCACTAAGAGGCCATGCAGAACAGAAGCCAAGCACCAAGAGGCCATGCAGAACAGAAGCCTAGCACAAAGAAGCCACGCAGAACAGAAGCCAAGCGCCAAGAGGTCATGCAGACCAGAAGCCAAACAGGCGAACTGCACATCACCAAGAGGTAATGCAGAACAGAATCCAAGCACCAAGAAGCCATGCAGAACAGAATCCAGGCACCAAGAGGCCACACAGAACAGAAGCCAAGCACCAAGAGGTAATGCAGAACAGAATCCAAGCACCAAGAGGCCATGCAGAATAGAAGCCAAGTAGGCAATCTGCACATCACCAAGAGGTAATGCAGAACAGAATCCAAGCACCAAGGGCCCATGCAGAACAGAAGCCAAGCAGACGATCTGCACATCACCAAGAGGTAATGCATAACAGAATCCAAGCACCAAGAGGCCATGCAGAACAGAAGCCAAGCAGGCAATCTGAACATCACCAAGAGATAATGCATAACAGAATCCAAGCACCAAGAGGCCATGCAGAACAGAAGCCAAGCAGGCAATCTGAACATCACCAAGAGGTAATGCAGAACAGAATCCAAGCGCCAAGAGGTCAAGCAGAACAGAAGCCAAGTGGGCGATCTGAACATCAACAAGAGGTAATGCAAAACAGAAGCCAAACAGGCGATCTGCACATCCCCAAGAGGTAATGCAGAACAGAATACAAGCATCAAGAGGCCATGCAGAACAGATCCAACCACCAATAGGCCATGCAGGACAGAATCCAAGCACCAAGAGCCGATGCTTAACAGAATCCAAGCACCAAGAGGCCATGCAGAACAGAAGCCAAACAGGCGATCTGCACATCACCAAGAGGTAATGCAGAACAGAATCCAAGCACCAAGAGGCCATGCAGAACAGAAGCCAAGCACCAAGAGGCCATGCAGAACAGAAGCCTAGCACAAAGAAGCCACACAGAACAGAAGCCAAGCGCCAAGAGGTCATGCAGACCAGAAGCCAAACAGGCGATCTGCACATCACCAAGAGGTAATGCAGAACAGAATCCAAGCACCAAGAAGCCATGCAGAACAGAATCCAGGCACCAGGAGGCCACACAGAACAGAAGCCAATCACCAAGATGTAATGCAGAACAGAATCCAAGCACCAAGAGGCCATGCAGAATAGAAGCCAAGTAGGCAATCTGCACATCACCAAGAGGTAATGCAGAACAGAATCCAAGCACCAAGAGCCCATGCAGAACAGAAGCCAAACAGACGATCTGCACATCACCAAGAGGTAATGCATAACAGAATCCAAGCACCAAGAGGCCATGCAGAACAGAAGCCAAGCAGGCAATCTGAACATCACCAAGAGATAATGCATACCAGAATCCAAGCACCAAGAGGCCATGCAGAACAGAAGCCAAGCAGGCAATCTGAACATCACCAAGAGGTAATGCAGAACAGAATCCAAGCGCCAAGAGGTCAAGCAGAACAGAAGCCAAGTGGGTGATCTGCACATCAACAAGAGGTAATGCAGAACAGAAGCCAAACAGGCGATCTGCACATCCCCAAGAGGTAATGCAGAACAGAATCCAAGCATCAAGAGGCCATGCAGAACAGATCCAACCACCAATAGGCCATGCAGAACAGAATCCAAGCACCAAGAGCCGATGCTTAACAGAATCCAAGCACCAAGAGGCCATGCAGAACAGAATCCAAGCACTAAGAGGCCATGCAGAACAGAAGCCAAACAGGCGATCTGCACATCACCAAGAGGTAATGCAGAACAGAATCCAAGCACCAAGAGGCCATGCAGAACAGAAGCCAAGCACCAAGAGGCCATGCAGAACAGAAGCCTAGCACAAAGAAGCCACACAGAACAGAAGCCAAGCGCCAAGAGGTCATGCAGACCAGAAGCCAAACAGGCGATCTGCACATCACCAAGAGGTAATGCAGAACAGAATCCAAGCACCAAGAAGCCATGCAAAACAGAATCCAGGCACCAAGAGGCCACACAGAACAGAAGCCAAGCACCAAGAGGTAATGCAGAACAGAATCCAAGCACCAAGAGCCCATGCAGAACAGAAGCCAAGCAGACGATCTGCACATCACCAAGAGGTAATGCAGAACAGAATCCAAGCACCAAGAGGCCATGCAGAACAGAAGCCAAGCACCAAGAGGCCATGCAGAACAGAAGCCTAGCACAAAGAAGCCACACAGAACAGAAGCCAAGCGCCAAGAGGTCATGCAGACCAGAAGCCAAACAGGCGATCTGCACATCACCAAGAGGTAATGCAGAACAGAATCCAAGCACCAAGAAGCCATGCAGAACAGAATCCAGGCACCAGGAGGCCACACAGAACAGAAGCCAATCACCAAGATGTAACGCAGAACAGAATCCAAGCACCAAGAGGCCATGCAGAATAGAAGCCAAGTAGGCAATCTGCACATCACCAAGAGGTAATGCAGAACAGAATCCAAGCACCAAGAGCCCATGCAGAACAGAAGCCAAACAGACGATCTGCACATCACCAAGAGGTAATGCATAACAGAATCCAAGCACCAAGAGGCCATGCAGAACAGAAGCCAAGCAGGCAATCTGAACATCACCAAGAGATAATGCATAACAGAATCCAAGCACCAAGAGGCCATGCAGAACAGAAGCCAAGCAGGCAATCTGAACATCACCAAGAGGTAATGCAGAACAGAATCCAAGCGCCAAGAGGTCAAGCAGAACAGAAGCCAAGTGGGTGATCTGCACATCAACAAGAGGTAATGCAGAACAGAAGCCAAACAGGCGATCTGCACATCCCCAAGAGGTAATGCAGAACAGAATCCAAGCATCAAGAGGCCATGCAGAACAGATCCAACCACCAATAGGCCATGCAGAACAGAATCCAAGCACCAAGAGCCGATGCTTAACAGAATCCAAGCACCAAGAGGCCATGCAGAACAGAATCCAAGCACTAAGAGGCCATGCAGAACAGAAGCCAAACAGGCGATCTGCACATCACCAAGAGGTAATGCAGAACAGAATCCAAGCACCAAGAGGCCATGCAGAACAGAAGCCAAGCACCAAGAGGCCATGCAGAACAGAAGCCTAGCACAAAGAAGCCACACAGAACAGAAGCCAAGCGCCAAGAGGTCATGCAGACCAGTAGCCAAACAGGCGATCTGCACATCACCAAGAGGTAATGCAGAACAGAATCCAAGCACCAAGAAGCCATGCAAAACAGAATCCAGGCACCAAGAGGCCACACAGAACAGAAGCCAAGCACCAAGAGGTAATGCAGAACAGAATCCAAGCACCAAGAGGCCATGCAGAATAGAAGCCAAGTAGGCAATCTGCACATCACCAAGAGGTAATCCAGAACAGAATCCAAGCACCAAGAGCCCATGCAGAACAGAAGCCAATCAGACGATCTGCACATCACCAAGAGGTAATGCATAACAGAATCCAAGCACAAAGAGGCCATGCAGAACAGAAGCCAAGCAGGCAATCTGAACATCACCAAGAGATAATGCATAACAGAATCCAAGCACCAAGAGGCCATGCAGAACAGAAGCCAAGCAGGCAATCTGAACATCACCAAGAGGTAATGCAGAACAGAATCTCCAAGCGCCAAGAGGTCAAGCAGAACAGAAGCCAAGTGTGAGATCTGCACATCAACAAGAGATAATGCAGAACAGAAACCAAACGACAATCTGCATTTCACCAAGAGGTCATGCAGAACAGAAGCCAAACACCAAGACGCCATGCAGAACAGAATCCAAGCACCAAGAGGCCAGGCAGAAAAGAAGCCAAACGGGCGATCTGCTCATCACCAAGAGGTTATGCAGAACAGAAGCCAAACGGGCGATCTGCACATCACCAAGAGGTTATGCAGAACAGAAGCCAAGCGGGCGATCTAAACATCGCCAAGAGGCCATGCAGAACAGAAGCCAAGCACTAAAAGGCCATGCAGAACAGAAGCCAAGCACCAGGAGGCCATGCGGAACAGAAGCCAAGCACCAAGAGGCCATGCAGAACAGAAGCCAAGCAGCAAGAGGCTGTGCAGAACAGAAGCCAAGCACCAAGAGGCCATGAAGAACAGAAGCCAAGCAGGTGATCTGCACATCACCAAGAGGTAATGCAGAACAGAATCCAAGCACCAAGAGGCCATGCAGAACAGACGCCAAGCACCAACAGCCCATGCAGAACAGAATCCAAGCACCAAGAGGCCATGCAGGACAGAAGCCAATCACCAAGATGCCATACAGAACAGAAGCCAAGCACGAAGAGGCCATGCATAACAGAAGCCAAGCACCAAAAGGACATGCAGAACAGAAGCCAAGCACGAAGAGGCCATGCAGAACAGAAGCCAAGTTGGCGATCTGCACATCACCAAGAGGTAATGCAGAACAGAATCCAAGCACCAAGACGCCATGCAGAACAGAAGCCAAGCACCAACAGGCCATGCAGAAAAGAAGCCAAGCACCAAGAGGCCATGCAGGACAGAAGCCAATCACCAAGATGCCATACAGAACAGAAGCCAAGCACGAAGAGGCCATGCATAACAGAAGCCAAGCACCAAAAGGACATTCAGAACAGAAGCCAAGCACGAAGAGGCCATGCAGAACAGAAGCCAAGCTAGCGATCTGCACATCACCAAGATGCCATGAAGAACAGAAGCCAAGCACCAAGAAGTCATGCAGAAGAGAAACCAATCACCAAGAGGTCATGCAGAACAGGAACCAAGCACCAAGAGCCCATGCAGAACAGAAACCAAGCACCAAGAGGTCATGCAGAACAGAAACCAAGCACCAAGAGCCCATGCAGAACAGAAGCCAAGCACCAAGAGGCCATGCAGAACAGAAGCCAAGCACCAGGAGGTCATGCAGAACAGAAGCCAAGCACCAAGAGGCCATGCAGAACAGAAGCCAAGAACCAAGAGGCCATGCAGAACAGAAACCAAGCACCAAGAGGTCATGCGGAACAGAAGCCAAGCACCAAGAGGCCATGCAGAACAGAAGCCAAGCACCAGGAGGTCATGCAGAACAGAAGCCAGGCACCAAGAGGTCATGCAGAACAGAAACCAAGCACCAAGAGCCCATGCAGAACAGAAGCCAATCACCAAGAGTGATGCAGAACAGAATCCAAGCACCAAGAGCCCATGCAGAACAGAAACCAAGCACCAAGAGGCCATGCAGAACAGAAGCCAAGCACCAAGAGGCCATGCAGAACAGAAGCCAAGAACCAAGAGGCCATGCAGAACAGAAACCAAGCACCAACAGGTCATGCAGAACAGAAACCAAGCACCAAGAGCCCATGCGGAACATAAGCCAAGCACCAAGAGGCCATGCAGAACAGAAGCCAAGCACCAGGAGGTCATGCAGAACAGAAACCAAGCGGGCAATCTGCACATCACCAAGAGGCCATGCAGAACAGAAGCCAAGCACCAAGAGGCCATGCAGAACAGAAGCCAAGCACCAAGAGGTAATACTGAACAGAAGCCAGGTTGGCGATCTGCACATCACCAAGAGGTCATGCAGAACAGTAACCAAACAGGCGATCTGCCCATTGCCAAGAGGCCATGCAGAACAGAAGCGAAGCACCAAGAGGTCATGCAGAACAGAAACTAAGCACCAAGAGGTCATGCAGAACAGAAGGTAAGCACCAAGAGCCCATGCAGAACAGAAGCTAAGTTGGTGATCTGCACATCACCAAGAGGTCATGCAGAACAGAAACCAAACAAACGATCTGCACATCGCCAAGAGGCCATGCAGAACAGAAGCCAAGCACCAAAAGGTCATGCAGAACAGAAGCTAAGCACCAAGAGCCCATGCAGAACAGGAGCAAACTGGGTGATCTGCACATCACCAAGAGGTCATGCAGAACAGAAACCAAACAGGTGATCTGCACATCGCCAAGAGGCCATGCAGAACAGAAGCCAAGCACCAAGAGGCCATGCAGAACAGAATACAAGCACCAAGAGACCATGCAGAAGAGAAGCCAAGTACCAGGAGGCCATGCAGAATAGAATCCAAGCACCAAGAGACCATGCAGTACAGAAGCCAAGTGGGTGATCTGCATATCACCAAGAGGCCATGCAGAACAGAAGCCACACACCAAGAGGTCATGCAGAACAGAAGCCAAGCACCAGGAAGTCATGCAGAACAGAAGACAAACACCAAGTGGTCATGCAGAATAGAAGCCAAGCACCAAGAGACCATGCAGAACATATGTCAAGCACCAAGAGGTCATGCAGAACAGAAGCCAAGCTGGCGATCTGCACATCACCAAGAGGTAATGCAGAACAGAATCCAAGCACCAAGAGGACATGCAGAACAGAAGCCAAGCACCAACAGGCCATGCAGAACAGAAGCCAAGCACCAAGAGGCCATGCAGGACAGAAGCCAATCACCAAGATGCCATACAGAACAGAAGCCAAACACGAAGAGGCCATGCAGAACAGAAGCCAAGCTAGCGATCTGCACATCACCAAGATGCCATGAAGAACAGAAGCCAAGCACCAAGAAGTCATGCAGAACAGAAACCAATCACCAAGAGGTCATGCAGAACAGGAACCAAGCACCAAGAGCCCATGCAGAACAGAAACCAAGCACCAAGAGGTCATGCAGAACAGAAACCAAGCACCAAGAGCCCATGCAAAACAGAAGCCAAGCACCAAGAGGCCATGCAGAACAGAAGCCAAGCACCAGGAGGTCATGCAGAACAGAAGCCAAGCACCAAGAGGCCATGCAGAACAGAAGCCAAGAACCAAGAGGCCATGCAGAACAGAAACCAAGCACCAAGCGGTCATGCGGAACAGAAGCCAAGCACCAAGAGGCCATGCAGAACAGAAGCCAAGCACCAGGAGGTCATGCAGAACAGAAGCCAAGCACCAAGAGGTCATGCAGAACAGAAAACAATCACCAAGAGGTCATGCAGAGAACAGAATCCAAGCACCAAGAGCCCATGCAGAACAGAAACCAAGCACCAAGAGGCCATGCAGAACAGAAGCCAAGCACCAAGAGGCCATGCAGAACAGAAGCCAAGAACCAAGAGGCCATGCAGAACAGAAACCAAGCACCAACAGGTCATGCAGAACAGAAACCAAGCACCAAGAGCCCATGCGGAACAGAAGCCAAGCACCAAGAGGCCATGCAGAACAGAAGCCAAGCACCAGGAGGTCATGCAGAACAGAAACCAAGCGGGCAATCTGCACATCACCAAGAGGCCATGCAGAACAGAAGCCAAGCACCAAGAGGCCATGCAGAACAGAAGCCAAGCACCAAGAGGTAATACTGAACAGAAGCCAGGTTGGCGATCTGCACATCACCAAGAGGTCATGCAGAACAGTAACCAAACAGGCGATCTGCGCATTGCCAAGAGGCCATGCAGAACAGAAGCGAAGCACCAAGAGGCCATGCAGAACAGAAGCCAAGGAGGCGATCTGCACATCACCAAGAGGTCATGCAGAACAGAAACTAAGCACCAAGAGGTCATGCAGAACAGAAGGTAAGCACCAAGAGCCCATGCAGAACAGAAGCTAAGTGGGTGATCTGCACATCACCAAGAGGTCATGCAGAACAGAAACCAAACAAACGATCTGCACATCGCCAAGAGGCCATGCAGAACAGAGGCCAAGCACCGAGAGGTCATGCAGAACAGAAGCTAAGCACCAAGAGCCCATGCAGAACAGGAGCAAACTGGGTGATCTGCACATCACCAAGAGGTCATGCAGAACAGAAACCAAACAGGTGATCTGCACATCGCCAAGAGGCCATGCAGAACAGAAGCCAAGCACCAAGAGGCCATGCAGAACAGAATACAAGCACCAAGAGACCATGCAGAACAGAAGCCAAGTACCAGGAGGCCATGCAGAATAGAATCCAAGCACCAAGAGGCCATGCAGTACAGAAGCCAAGTGAGCGATCTGCATATCACCAAGAGGCCATGCAGAACAGAAGCCACACACCAAGAGGTCATGCAGAACAGAAGCCAAGCACCAGGAAGTCATGCAGAACAGAAGACAAACACCAAGTGGTCATGCAGAATAGAAGCCAAGCACCAAGAGACCATGCAGAACATAAATCAAGCACCAAGAGGTCATGCAGAACAGAAACCAAGCACCAAGAGGTCATGCAGAACGGAAGCCAAGCACCAAGAGGCCATGCAGAACAGAAGCCAAGCAGGGGGCTTAGGAAGCTTTGGGCTGGGTGTCTGACAGGTAGTGTGTAACCCAGTAACGTACAAACAGTGATGCTATAGTACCTTAAGGACTATGACAAGGCTGTGGTGCCTTAACAAATTCAGCGAGGCCATGGTTCCTTTAGAACTACTGCAAGCCCATGGTTCCTTAAGAAATATCAAACTGCCATGTTCCTTAAGAGCTACCGCAAGGCCATGGATTCTTAACAACTACCGCAAGGCCATAGTGCCTTAAGAACTACCAAACCGTCATGGTACCTTCAGAGCTACCGCAATGCCATGGTTCCTTAGGAACTACCGCAAGGCCACAGTTTCTTAAGAAATACCAAACGGCCATGGTTCATTAAAAGCTGCTGCAAGGCCATGGTTCCTTAAGAACTACTGCAAGGCCATGTTTCCTTAAGAAATACCAAAAGGCCATGGTACCTTAAGAGCTACCGCAATGCCATGGTTCCTTAGGAACTACCACGAGGCCACGGTTTCTTAAGAAATATCAAACGGCCATGGTTCCTTAAGAGCTACTGCAAAGCCACGGTTCCTTAAGAGCTACCGCAAGATCATGGTTCTATAAGAACTTCGGAAATGCCATGGTTCCTTACGAGCTACCACAAGACTATGGTTCCATAAGAACTTCTACAAGGCCATGATTCCTTAAGAGCTACCGCAATGCCATGGTTCCTTAGGAACTACCACGAGGCCACGGTTTCTTAAGAAATACCAAACGGCCATAGTTCCGTAAGAACTTCTGCAAGGCCATGGTTCCTTAAGAGCTACCGCAAGACCATGGTTCTATAAGAACTTCGTAAAGGCCATGGTTCCTTACGAGCTACCACAAGACTATGGTTCCATAAGAACTTCTACAAGGCCATGATTCCTTAAGAGCTACCGCAAGTCCATGGTTCTTTAACAAATACCAAACGGCATTGGTTTGTTAGGAGCTACCGCAAGACCATGGTTTCTTAACAAATACCAAATGGCCATGGTTCCTTAAGAGCTACCGCAAGACCGTGCTTCTGTATGAACTTCTGCAAGGCCATGGTTCCTTAAGGGCTATTGCAAGGCCATGGTTCCTTAAGAACTACTGCAAGACCATGGTTCCTTAACAAATACCTAACGGCCATGGTTCCTTAAGGGCTAGCGCAAGACAACGGTCCTGTAAGAACTTCTGCAAGGCCATGGTTCCTTAAGAGCTGCTGCAAGACAATGGTTCTGTAAGAACTTCTGCTAGGCCATGGTTCCTAAAGAGCTACCGCAAGGCCATGGTTCCGTAAGAACTTCTGCAAGTGCATGGTTGCTTGATGGCTACTGCAAGACAATGGTTCCATAAGAATTTCTGCAAGTGCATGGTTCCTTAAGAGCTACCAAGACCATGGTTCCGTAAGAACTTCTGCAAGGGCATGGTTCCTTAAGGGCTATGTCACGACTCGCTCCCTTCGCTCCCGTTCCCACCACTTGGGGGCATGATTTGGGGTTTATTCCCTACTGGAGTTTTCCTCCGAACCTTATGCTACAGTGCTGTGATGAATTGGAAGCGCTAAAACCTTATTTTCCAAGTTACTTCCCTTTCGGCTCCATTCCAGGTTTTTGGCAGCCAGCATGCTACTTTAATCAAATGTCTATGCTTCCCAGAATGCCTGGCTCACTGCTTCACCTCCTCCCTTGCAGGACAAGGTTGGGTGGAGGATAGGCAACACCTGTGGCTGCAGGTGCAGCAGGCGGCACACCTGATGGGTGTGCTCGTTAAGCAGCTTTAAAAGCCTCAGTTTACTTCAGTCCAGCGCTGGTCATCGTTGCAGTGTTCCTGTTGTGACTAGTCCCTTGTTCCTTGTTCCTAGCTTTTCTGCCTAGTTCCTAGTTCCTGTTTCTTGTTCCTCCGCCCTGGATTTCGGATTCATGTGCTAAATTGAATTCTGCTCCCTAGATTCCCTTTCTGTCTTCCTCTGTTTGCAGGCAGCATTTCTCAGTGCTTTCCCCTTTTAGAAGCAGCCCAGTTTGTCTGTGTTCTATATTTCTTTGACTTTGTCCTTTGCTGCTGTAAACCTTTATGCCTTAGCCTTCCTCTTAGATTAGCTTTCTGTCTTTTACTTGGAGGAGTGGAGGAAGTTTGCCTTGGTAATTTCGTTTTTCCCTGCTCCTGATCCTTACTTTCTATTGGGATCCATTCCATGTTTTCCATTGCACCTCTGCATTTATTTCCCATTTGATTATTAGGTGTGGTGTGCTGTTGTAGCTAGCTCCTGTGTCAATGCCTATGTGTTCCTCACTATTCTGTAATCACTATTCCAACTTAGGTATTTAGTTATCCTCCCATTACTGTTATAGCCTATCTGGGTCCCAGTTTGATCAACAGGTTTCGTGGGCTTGCTGACATTCAAGAGGGTTTTCTCGTCCTCGTGAGTACTGTTTTTTAGTTTCCTTATTTAATACCATCAAGAGTGTTAGTTCACAGATCCTGTCATTGCTTGCCCTCTACGTGGGTTTAGCGCTGTCAGTACCTGTAACAGCAATTGGGGGTAAGGCACTTGCCGACTTTCCTCGCTGTCAGGTGCTTACCCCACATCCCTTTTCATATATTGGTTTTGTTGTCACACTCTATTTGCACTCCTGGGTTTTAGCATACATGAGTCTTGGTTCCTGTGTGCACGTAGTTTAATTCAAGGCTAATCACTGTGTGATTTAGTGCACATTTCCCTTGCCATATTCACTGCCTTTGTACTCGCCTGACTAATCCTGATAGAATGACCAGCCCAAAATTCCCATTGAATATGGCAAGTTTAAGAAAGAAAGGCAGCAAGGCCTCTAACAAGCTTGTACAGAAAGCTTCCCCTACATTTACCTGTGACAATCAAATCACTAGTCCTGACTTAAATGAACTCCTTGTCACGAATGGGCATTTACGTGCAAAGTATTTTTCCCACAGGATGGCACATCCTACATTGCCTTATCCTAGTTCTGTCTTTTATTTTGATCCAGATTCTATGTCAGCGCAAGCCTTAGCCGCAGAAAACAACACACTGTTAGACTTATTATACAAGAGTACCTCTGTTGTTGAACCCCATGATTCCAGTTGTGCTTCACCTCAGATTGAACAGTTTCATGGTACAAACATAAAGAATGGAGGGGTTCCTTGCATAACTTCTGTTTTCTATCCTCAGTCTAAAGCATACTCCTTTGCACAAGTACATACTGTAGTCCCTAATGCCAAGAGGTCTAATGTCAATAGTTTGCTTAAGGGAAACACAGACCAAGTTGGTGAGAGAAAGTATAAATCACAGAACCTGCAAGCAGTAGAGGACAATGTACAATCAGTGAACATCCAGATTGCTAGTGCAGGATCCAGCCCCGATGCCACCATGCCTCCCCCTGTGCCTACTGATAGTGATGTACAGTTAATGCAGGGCATGCTAAGAGCTAAGCTTGAGGAGTTAAGACAAGAATTCATTTCTTTACAAGAGGAGAATAAAACCTTGCACTCTTTACTGAACACACCTCAGACTTTATCCGTTGATGTTGATGAAGTGAACACTGTTCAGCCCCTGAGTGCAGGGACTTTGGTAAACCCTGATATTTGTCAATATGTTAGATCTATTGGGAGTGAAAGTCTTTCTTCTAGCACAGCGCTTAATCTGGGCACAGTTTCTGACAATTGTTCTGCTGTTTGTCAGGGATTGCAGTTAGCTGAAGATTTACAAGCCACTCCTTTACCTAAAATTTCCTGTGTAGCAGTTTGTCATAATTCTGAGCTAGCACACATACAAGCTTCTGATTTCCAAACACAATCCACAATGGTGGCCTACACAGATTCCGTCACTACAGTAGGCTTAGGCCCTGCTCTTGATACAGCTGCTGAGACTGAAGTAGATGTTAAAGCTGATGTGGAAAACGATGTTACCTCTGGGTTCACTCTTCCTTCTGCCAATTCTGATCAATACGAACAGTCAGAGACAGTACAGATTTCATGTTCTGATGGACTCATTCCACAGTATACAGAACCAAAAAACCGTCAGGCGGTTCCTGAACTGTTGATTGTTAATCTGCCTCTTTCAGAAGCTAAGACAGAGGAATGGACAATTGACAAAATCCTGATTAACAGAGACTTTACTATGGTGATTCCACTGGCTGATTTTGACTTCTACAAAGAAAGAGACTCTGTGTCACCCACTAAAGAAAGGGACTGCAAGGGTACAGCTCAGTCTTTGGTTACTGGTGCCAAGGAGTCTACTGCCCTAAAGGTGCCCTCCATTCCTGAGCCACCAATGTGTCTGTCAACTTCTGAGACTTCTGTCTGTCCTCCTACAACCATTGACTCTTCTATGATCCAATCCACAGCCCTGCAGTCATCTTTGGCACACGTGTCTTCAATCAATGAACCGCTGCCATGTCTGCCATTTACTCAAGAGCCAGTCCCAAAAACCCGGACATGTTTGTATTCAGCAACCGAGATTGCTCCAGCTTGCATGCCTTCAGCCTCAAGGTTTCCTCTGGCCTGCCAGTCTTCAGCTACAATGACTCATCCAGCAGATCATCCTTCAGCTATAGAGCCTCCGGTAGTCCATTGTCATGATCTCTGCTTCCAAGGGATCAGGACTTGCCCGACTCCCTTGGAAGCAGACCCATAACCCCGGTTCTGAGTGCCAGCCAGTCCCAATTGGGACCTTTTGGACCCTGTCCTGGCGCCAGTGGCACCAGGCTCATAAAGATGCCCAGTCCCAGCGCTGGAAGCGCCGGGCTCATAATGCTTGGGTGGACTTACCTGCAGCAGACCATGCTGCTTACTTACCTGCCAGTTGAACCCCTGATCCTCTTCTGTTTGGGACTACTTTTCCTGTTGGGTGGGGCAGGAGCCACTCCCTAGGTTCAGAACACTGGAACTCTTCTGGAAAGCAGGAACTCTTTTCTTAGGCGTGGCTGTGGAAGGAGACACCTAAGCACTACAGGAGGCTATTTAAACCACACCCGATGGATGAATCTTGCTTTGCGTTATTCTGCATTCTCTGCAGCAGAACGCTCATCGTGTCTTCTGCTTCTGATCCTGGGCCTAAGGGAACAAAGGCTTACCATCCTGGAATCCAGTCTTCAGCAGCACCTGGAAAGACAAAGAAAGAACAGGTTAGCACTACGGTCTTCAGTGGCAGCGCATCTCTTACCTGGTCCATCGGCTGTCACCAACGCCTCGCGCTGCATTCCGGCATCTGAAAGACAAAGGCTTACCTACCCTTCGCATGCTCCGGAGGTCTTCGCACTGCATTCCGGCATCTGAAAGACAAAAGCTTACCAGCTCTTTGCACGCTCCGGAGGCCTTCGGCGCTGCATCCCGCATCTGAAAGACAAAAGAAGGTGCGTTTAAAGACATTGGGCAAGTTTATTACTCACGTGCCATTACTCCTTCCCACGCCGAATCCAGTGGGTATTCCAGCACCCTTCAGCTTCTCTAAAGCTCCGAACTTGTACCTGCAAGATAAAAGGGACAGTTAGTGCGCATCATGAAGCAGGCTACAAGCGCTTACTTACGTGCTTCCAGGCGCTTCTATTCCTCACGCGGGTTCGATCCTCAACTCTCATCAGCCCGCCATCCGCCATCGCCGGAACCCTGCAAAACAAGAGATATCATTACAAAAGACTTTTAAGACATTTGAAGTGCCCAGAACTTACCGTTCGTGCAGTTAACGACGGACAGCAGTCCTCTGAGGTCAAGAGGCCTGCACCCTTATCCAGTGAAGAAACTGGTTACGGCACCCTGCCCCGAGGCAGATGGAGAGCTCGGCGTTCACTTACCTAAGGTGAGGATGTTAACCTTTGGGGTTCTACAGGAGAAGAGAAAGGGAAGAGGAGAGAGGCACCCAATAACCCCAGTTCATTAATCCCAGATTTTCTATCTGCAGACCTCTTACTCTTCGAGTCAGACATACAGTGCAAAGAGGTCCAGCCCAAAGAGCCAACCGTGTGTTACACATCACCTTTGAAGATACGGCATTCACCCAGTCAAGACCGGTGCCTCTGCGGGAATCAGGTGAGCGTTACAGAACGCAAAGCCTATCGCAAAACTCCCACCCAGGCGCTATGGAAACCTCGGATACCGACCAGCTAGCCCAGTTACTTGGGGAACTAAGAGCAGAAGTGCATGCAGCCCGTCAGGAAACGAATGCTCTAAGAAGGGAACTGATTATTTCCAAGGAGCGAACAGACGATCTCGCTAGACAATTGCTACAGTCACAAGCTGGACAAACTCCGTTACCCGCATCAGGGGCAAATATTCTTTCAACATCCTCTACGAACCCAGTGCAGATCAACCTACCTGGGAATGTACCTCTGGCTCCGCCCGAACGATTTTCTGGTGACCCAAAGAGGTTTGCAGTATTTATTAATCAGTGCTGGTTGCACTTCTTATGCCGGCCAGCAGCCTTTCCAACTGATCAAGCTAAGGTAGCTTTTGTGCTTTCGTACCTTAGTGGCAATGTGGAAGACTGGTCGATCCCTCTAGTTAATCAAGATGATCCGGTTCTCCATGATTTTCGAGCTTTTCAGCTCAGTATGGAAAAACTGTTTGCAAGACATTCACAGGGGCAGGCCTTGGACAATGAGCTCCTTTCATTGCGACAGGGTAATCAAGACCTTTTGGCTTATATTGCGTCTTTCAACAGACTGATAGTGGAAACTCGATGGCCTGAGGACAAAAGGATTACGCTGTTTTATAGAGGTCTACGTGGAGAGCTCAAAGATGTGTTAGCCCAAGTAGTGAATCCCCCGCAAGACTGTTCGGACTATATTGACTTAGTCGTTCAAATTGACCACAGACTGCAGAACAGGAAGGCCGATCGTTCCAAGTTTGATGCTCGAGAATTTTCCAAACCACCAACTCCTACCAAAGGAGTAGACTCCGGGTAACCCATGCAAATAGGGGGCCTGAAAGGACCACTAACACAAAAGGAGCGGGAAAGGAGAAAACAGCTGCAATTATGCCTCTATTGCGGAAACTCGGGGCACTTTCTTTGAGACTGTCCGGTGAAACCAGCCAAGAAGGCAGTAGGAGCGGCAGTTACCAGGGTCACAAACTCTGAGCAGGGAAACGACCTCGCCCAACAAGAATAGAGGTCCTCTTGCCGAGCGTTAAAACCAGTTCTGTGACCTCGCATTTCGTGATACCTATGGTCCTCATTAGCCCTGAACATCCGGATCGATTACATGCGATTGAAGCTTACGTCGACAGCGGTGTCATCGGCAATTATGTGGATCATGAAATGGTTTTGAGGATGAATCTGACTCTTTGTCCAAAGGCTGTAAAGGACGTCATTACTACGGTGGATGGTACGGAGATAGCCTCCGGACCAGTAACGCATACCACCCAAGAAGTGACGCTAGTAAGTCAAGATGGACACCATGAGAAGATCGTGTTCGATGTGATCAAGGCCCCCCAGTTCCAGATTATTCTAGGAATTCCTTGGTTAGAGAAGCACAATCCTCAGATCGATTGGCGAGCAAGAACGGTTCAGTTTCCAGAATGTGTCTCCACTTGTCACCCTCGACCTGGTGTTGCACTGGCAGCAATTTCCTCGGAGGCTCCTCAGTTACCTCCTGAATACCTAGAATTCCAAGATGTTTTCCGGAAGGATCAGGCTAACTCTCTACCTCCTCATAGGTCTTATGACTGCCAGATAGACCTGATACCTGGATCTACTCCTCCTTGTAGTAGAATTTATGCCCTCACCGAGCCTGAGAATCTTCACCTCCGACAATACCTGGATCAATACCTAGCGAATGGGTTTATTCGTCCTTCCAAGTCCCCTGCTTCCTCAGCTTTGTTCTTCGTTCCAAAAAAAGAAGGGGACCTTAGAACTTGTATAGATTATCGCGCCCTGAACCAGATCACCGTTAAGAATAGATATCCGTTACCTTTGATCCCTGAACTCCTGGACCAAGTCAGAAAAGCATGCATATATACAAAGCTGGATCTTAGAGGAGCCTACCACTTGGTACGAGTAAAAGAGGGCGATGAATGGAAGACGGCCTTCCGCACCAAGTATGGGCTATTTGAATATCAGGTCATGCCCTTCGGACTTTGCAATGCCCCGGCCGCCTTTCAATATTTTATGAACGATGTCCTCAGAGAGCTCATAGATGTGTGTGTTGTTGTTTACATTGACGACATCCTTGTTTATTCTTCATCGGAAACTGAACATCGGAAACACGTGAAAATGGTCCTCGAGAGATTGCGTCAACACAAACTTTTCGCTAAGTTGGAAAAATGTGTTTTCAACGTGACTGAAGTTGAATTCTTGGGATTCATATTATCACCTAGCGGAGTGCGTATGGATTCGAAGAAGGTCGATGCAATTCTCAAATGACCATCGCCATCCTCCGTAAAAGGTGTTCAAAGCATGTTAGGCTTCGCTAACTTTTACCGCAGGTTTATCCCCGAATTCTCTCGAATAGTCCAGCCCATCACCGCCTTGTTAAAGAAAAACAAACGTTTTGAATGGTCTACCGAGGCGGAACAAGCTTTCCAGAATTTGAAGACTAGATTTATCTCTGCACCGATCTTAAAACATCCTCGCCCAGAACTCCCCTACATCGTTGAAACTGATGCTTCGAGCCTTGCCATGGGGGCAGTTCTATCACAAAAGGACCCATTAACCAATCAGTTGCATCCCATGGCATTTTGGTCCCGCAAATTCTCGCCTCCTGAAATCAATTACACTATTACTGATAAGGAACTTCTAGCTATCAAGTCCTCCTTTAAGGCTTGGCGGCATTATCTTCTGGGGGCCCGACACACCGTTACTGTGATTACAGATCACCGAAACCTGCAATATTTGAAAACTGCAAAAGCTCAATCCTCTAGGCAACTCCGTTGGGCACTATTCTTTGCCGAGTTTGACTTCATAATTACCTATCGACCTGGTACAAAAAACGGGAAAGCTGATGCCCTTTCTCGGATGGGAGTGGAAGAACATTTGATCAATCCTAAACCTGTACCTATCATTCCCGAACAAAGAATTCTAGGTGTAATCGCCACACAATCCATAGAGGAAGTTAAGGATAAAGCCAGGCTACTGGTAACTCCAGCAGACATACAGAATTGGCATCTGCAGGGAAAGGACTTTACGGTGAAGGACAACCTATTATATTTCCAAGAACGGTTATACCTGCCCAGCACAGATTTACAGAAAAAGGTAATCTCTTGTTATCACGATTCTTTAATGGAAGGACATCCCGGTATGACCAAGACCTCGGAAAAGATCAAGCGCTACTTCTGGTGGCCGTCTTGGAAAAAAGATATCAGAGACTTTATAATGTCCTGTGGAGTATGCGCCCAAAACAAGAGTCAAAAGGAAAAACCAGCCGGCCTCTTACGCCCTATTGACATCCCGCCTCGCCCTTGGCATACGCTTTCTATGGACTTCATCACCGATCTACCTCCATGCTCCGGATACAATACGATCCTAGTAATCGTGGACCTATTCTCCAAGATGGCGCATTTCATTCCACTCAAAGGCTTACCAACAGCAGCAACTCTGGCACGAGAATTTCTCAAAAACATCGTCCGACTGCACGGTTTTCCTTCAGTTCTAATTTCGGATCGAGGTAGTCAATTTATTTCTCATTTTTGGCGAAGTTGCTGTCGGTCGGCTCAAATTGATGTGAGACTTTCGACCAGCCACCACCCTCAAACCGACGGACAAACCGAGAGGACCAATCAAACTCTGGAACAGTATTTGCGCTGCATGCTACAACAAACTGAAAAAACTTGGAAAGATATCCTTTGGATAGCCGAATATGCCTACAATAACTCTGTCCACTCGGGAACTGGGAAGACCCCGTTTTTTCTTTTATACGGTAGTCACCCTCGAACCTCGGAGTTGGATCCACTCCAAGATCTTGGAACACCAGCAGTAGACCACCTGCATTCTACAATCACCCAAGCCTTTAAGGAAGCCGTTTCTCACCTTCAAAGGGCTAAAGAACAATACAAGAAAGGAGCAGACCAACATCGGAAGGAAGCCCCCCAATATCAAGTAGGAGATCAAGTCTGGTTATCCACCAAATATCTACCTCTAAAAGGACCACGCACATTCAACCCAAGATACCTTGGTCCCTATTCCATCACTACCATAGTAAATCCAGTAGCGGTCAAGTTGGACTTGCCCCCTCACATGAAGATACATCCGGTCTTCCACGTCTCTCTATTAAAACCTGTGCAACCTCAAACCCGACTAACTACATCTCCAAAACCTATTCTAGTTGATGGAGAACTCGAGTTTGAAGTCAAAGCATCCTGGATTCCAAGATCTCCAAATCTAAACTATTTTACCTGATTGACTGGAAAGGCTACGGTCCCCAAGAAAGATCCTGGGAACCTGCAGAATATGTCCACGTGCCTCGTCTAATCAAAAGATTTCATCGAACATTTCCTAACAAGCCCAAACCCCCAGAGAAGCCCGGTTTGGGAGGGGCCTTGAGGGGGGGTGCTGTCATGATCTCTGCTTCCAAGGGATCAGGACTTGCCCGACTCCCTTGGAAGCAGACCCATAACCCCGGTTCTGAGTGCCAGCCAGTCCCAATTGGGTCCTTTTGGACCCTGTCCTGGCGCCAGTGGCACCAGGCTCATAAAGATGCCCAGTCCCAGCGCTGGAAGCGCCGGGCTCATAATGCTTGGGTGGACTTACCTGCAGCAGACCATGCTGCTTACTTACCTGCCAGTTGAACCCCTGATCCTCTTCTGTTTGGGACTACTTTTCCTGTTGGGTTGGGCAGGAGCCACTCCCTAGGTTCAGAACACTGGAACTCTTCTGGAAAGCAGGAACTCTTTTCTTAGGCGTGGCTGTGGAAGGAGACATCTAAGCACTACAGGAGGCTATTTAAACCACACCCGATGGATGAATCTTGCTTTGCGTTATTCTGCATTCTCTGCAGCAGAACGCTCATCGTGTCTTCTGCTTCTGATCCTGGGCCTAAGGGAACAAAGGCTTACCATCCTGGAATCCAGTCTTCAGCAGCACCTGTAAAGACAAAGAAAGAACAGGTTAGCACTACGGTCTTCAGTGGCAGCGCATCTCTTACCTGGTCCATCGGCTGTCACCAACGCCTCGCGCTGCATTCCGGCATCTGAAAGACAAAGGCTTACCTACCCTTCGCATGCTCCGGAGGTCTTTGCACTGCATTCCGGCATCTGAAAGACAAAAGCTTACCAGCTCTTCGCACGCTCCGGAGGCCTTCGGCGCTGCATCCCGCATCTGAAAGACAAAAGAAGGTGCGCTTAAAGACATTGGGCAACTTTATTACTCACGTGCCATTACTCCTTCCCACGCCGAATCCAGTGGGTATTCCAGCACCCTTCAGCTTCTCTAAAGCTCCGAACTTGTACCTGCAAGATAAAAGGGACAGTTAGTGCGCATCGTGAAGCAGGCTACAAGCGCTTACTTACGTGCTTCCAGGCGCTTCTATTCCTCACGTGGGTTCGATCCTCAACTCTCATCAGCCCGCCATCCGCCATCGCCGGAACCCTGCAAAACAAGAGATATCATTACAAAAGACTTTTAAGACATTTGAAGTGCCCAGAACTTACCGTTCGTGCAGTTAACGACAGACAGCAGTCCTCTGAGGTCAAGAGGCCTGCACCCTTATCCAGTGAAGAAACTGGTTACGGCACCCTGCCCCGAGGCAGATGGAGAGCTCGGCGTTCACTTACCTAAGGTGAGGATGTTAACCTTTGGGGTTCTACAGGAGAAGAGAAAGGGAAGAGGAGAGAGGCACCCAATAACCCCAGTTCATTAATCCCAGATTTTCTATCTGCAGACATCTTACTCTTCGAGTCAGACATACAGTGCACAGAGGTCCAGCCCAAAGAGCCAACCATGTGTTACACATCACCTTTGAAGATACGGCATTCACCCAGTCAAGACCGGCGCCTCTGCGGGAATCAGGTGAGCGTTACATCCATCATAAGTGCATGTCTTCAGTCCCGGAGTATACTGATTATTTGCCTTCAGTTCATGAGACGCCTGTATCCTGCTTAGCCTCGCTGCCAATATCAGAGGTATACCTGTCTACACCATCAGATCCTGCTGTATTTTCTTCTGCTCCAGCGATTCCTCCTGAATCCCAACCATTTACTGCTGATGAACGTCTAGCCTGCCCTTCTTATGCTTCAGGGGGATCATCAGAATGCCTGCCTTTTACACAAGACGATTCTCCCAACTGCTTCACTTTAGCATCAGAGCCTCCTAAATATGCAGCATCAGAGTTTGAGACTTTTGCCAGCTCCCGCTTCAGAGTCATCAAGCTGGACCAAGTGATGGGTCAGAACCACTCACCTGGGTGTGTACAGGGGGTGGTGCAGACCGGCGTATTACCTACAGGACTTGTGCAACAGAATTCCGCCCAGAAGCACCAGTTGGGTGCTAGTAGCCAAAGGAAGGGAATGACTGCTGCAGTTCAAAATGTGTCTGTTATTGCTCCTTCTGCGAGTGTGCCTGAAGTACCAAGTACTGCGTCATTCACTCCTATCAGTATGCCAAACGTCCCTGCTGTTGTATCCAACGTGCAACAAAGTGGCTACACGACTGTCACCAGGAGTACCTGCCTCGTACAACCCATTGGACTTCCAGGCCTCCAAGGCGTAGAACATGTGCAGTCAAACCTTAGTCATTTTCAACCACAAGCCTTTTCCCAGATGGATGACAGAAGAAAATCTGAACCTCTACCTCAGCCGCCACCTTCTCTAATGGCTGAACATAAACATTTTCTGAAGCCAGCAATTTCCTCACCTCCCGCATGTCCGCTCTCGGCAGAAAGGCTAACAGAACTTCTACCATTGTCCAATGCATGTTGCACTAGCCTGCCTCCCTCCTCAAAGACGTATAAGTGTCCACTCCCAGTGACTGAGTTTCCTGGGCCTTCCAACTCAGCTTCAGATCCTGCAAGTCCTTCATGCCTTTCTTCGACCCATGAGTATCTTCCTCACCAGACACCTGCCTATGACTCTTCTAGACTGCAACCTGATTCTATGCATTCCAGTCCATCTGCCTTTGCCCACAGGCCACCATTTCCATCAGTGCCACCTCCAAAGAAAAAGCACTCCCATCATGGAAAGAAGATGTCTCGTGCGGGTGGCGGGCACCAGAAGACGGCCGTGGGAGGGGGTATACTGTCACGACTCGCTCCCTTCGCTCCCGTTCCCACCACTTGGGGGCATGATTTGGGGTTTATTCCCTACTGGATTTTTCCTCCGAACCTTATGCTACAGTTCTGTGATGAATTGGGAGCGCTAAAACCTTATTTTCCAAGTTACTTCCCTTCCGGATCCATTCCAGGTTTTTGGCAGCCAGCATGCTGCTTTGATCAAATGACTATGCTTCCCAGAATGCCTGGCTCACTGCTTCACCTCCTCCCTTGCAGGACAAGGTTGGGTGGAGGATAGGCAACACCTGTGGCTGCAGGTGCAGCATGCGGCACACCTGATGGGTGTGCTCGTTAAGCAGCTTTAAAAGCCTCAGTTTACTTCAGTCCAGCGCTGGTCATCGTTGCAGTGTTCCTGTTGTGACTAGTCCCTTGTTCCTGTTTCTTGTTCCTCCGCCCTGGATTTCGGATTCATGTGCTAAATTGAATTCTGCTCCCTAGATTCCCTTTCTGTCTTCCTCTGTTTGCAGGCAACATTTCTCAGTGCTTTCCCCTTTTAGAAGCAGCCCAGTTTGTCTGTGTTCTATATTTCTTTGACTTTGTCCTTTGCTGCTGTAAACCTTTATGCCTTAGCCTTCCTCTTAGATTAGCTTTCTGTCTTTTACTTGGAGGAGTGGGGGAAGTTTGCCTTGGTAATTTCGTTTTTCCCTGCTCCTGATCCTTACTTTCTATTGGGATCCATTCCATGTTTTCCATTGCACCTCTGCATTTATTTCCCATTTGATTATTAGGTGTGGTGTGCTGTTGTAGCTAGCTCCTGTGTGAATGCCTATGTTTTCCTCACTATTCTGTAATCACTATTCCAACTTAGGTATTTAGTTATCCTCCCATTGCTGTTATAGCCTATCTGGGTCCTAGTTTGATCAACAGGTTTCGTGGGCTTGCTGACATTCAAGAGGGTTTTCTCGTCCTCGTGAGTACTGTTTTTTAGTTTCCTTATTTAATACCATCAAGAGTGTTAGTTCACAGATCCTGTCATTGCTTGCCCTCTATGTGGGTTTAGCGCTGTCAGTATCTGTAACAGCAATTGGGGGTAAGGCGCTTGCCGACTTTCCTCGCGGTCAGGTGCTTACCCCACATCCCTTTTCATATATTGGTTTTGTTGTCACACTCTATTTGCACTCCTGGGTTTTAGCATACACGAGTCTTGGTTCCTGTGTGCACGTAGTTTAATTCAAGGCTATTCACTGTGTGATTTAGTGCACATTTCCCTTGCCATATTCGCTGCCTTTGTACTCGCCTGACTAATCCTGATAGGCTACTGCAAGGGCTACTGCAAGACAATGGTTCCATAAGAACTTCTGCAAGGCCATGGTTCCTTAAGAGCTACCAAGATCATGGTTCCGTAAGAACTTCTGCAAGTGCATGGGTTCCTTAGGGGCTACTGCAAGACAATGGTTCCGTAAGAACTTCTGCAAGGTCATGGTTCCTTAAGAGCTACCAAGACCATAGTTCCGTAAGAACTTCTGCAAGTGCATGGTTCCTTAAGGGCTACTGCAAGACAATGGTTCTGTGAGAACTTCTGCAGGGCATGGTTCCTTAAGGGCTACTGCAAGACAATATTCTGTAAGAACATCTGCAAGGCCAAGGTTCCTTAAAAGCTACTGCAAGACCATGGTTCCGTAAGAACTTCTGCAAGTGCATGGTTCCTTAAGGGCTACTGCAAGACAATGTTCCATAAGAACTTCTGCAAGTGCATGGTTCCTTAAGAGCTACCAAGACCATGGTTCCGTAAGAACTTCTGCAAGTGCATGGTTCCTTAAGGGCTACTGCAAGACAATGGTTCCCTAAAAACTTCTGCAAGGCCATGGTTCCTTAAGAACTACCACAAGGCCATGGTTCCTTACGAACTACTGCAAGGACATTGGTTCCTTAAGGACAACCGCAAGGCCATGGTTCCTTAAGAACTACTGCAAGGACATTGGTTCCTTAAGAGCTACCACAAGACCATGGTTCCGTAAGAACTTCTGCAAGTGCATGGTTCCTTAATGTGGAAATCAATATAATATTGTGACCCCAATCGCATTGTTTAAATGTATGTTGGCCTACGCCAAGCTGTCTAAAGAACACTATGTACATAGGTTCTGCGGCAAGGTCTTGACCTTAATGTATTGTGTAAGCCGCCATCTTGGATCTAGCCGCCATTTTAGGTATTCTTGCAGTGTGGAAGTCACCCCGAAACACAAAATGGAGGCCGAACGACATTGCGAGTAAGACTTCGGCCATGGTGACCTCCGCACACGTGAATGAATAATATGTCCGCAGGCTACTTGTTAGGGTCATGAACTAAGACCCTGTCCTCTGTTTAACCTAGGTGTAAATATGTAACTGTATCAGCGGAATCGATCTAATATATGGAGATTGCATGTTCGACCTGGCTACGAACCCTAGCCATGGTTCCAGAAATGGTTAACTTATAAGAGGGCTGGCCAATGCAGTACTAAATGTATAAAAACCCAAGCATCCCGATGATCGGTCTCTCCCACTTTCAGTGCGAACCTAACGTTGAAGGTTCGTGTGTTAGTCAGAGGGCCGAATAGCTATTCGCATGTCAATTGACTTTGATAACTTGGTAACTTTGTAACTTTGAAATAAAGCGCTTTATATGGTCCTTTGTAACCTGTGTTGGTGTGTTTCCATTTGGGCTTCCCGGCCTCATGTCAATTTCTCTGTTTCCACAGTTGGCGCCCGAATAGGGACCCTCAAGATTGATGCCGGATCATTGAAGGTTGACGCAGACTATCGAATCGGGATCGGACGGTGTGATTCTGCGGGCCCGACCGATCGAGACGCGATACCTCGCAGCGCTGCACGATCCGATCCTTGGGCGATAGTCGTGCGGTCTGACACGGCATCTTGACGAGGGTCCAAATCCGAGGCGGGCAGATTTGCCGAAACCACTGAACGCAGGTAAAATTTGTTAGTTGAAGTCCTTTGAAAACCGTACGGTCCTCCTTAGGTTTGGTCAGGTGTAGTCGTGACCCGGCTCTTAATTTAACCCTGACAATTTGAATTTGGCGTATTGTATCTGCAGACACAATTATTGGACCAGGTAACACCAATTCTTTGAGAAATGCCTGGGAAATTGTCTAGCTGTTTTAGGGCTCTATTCCGCAGCGATCGACAATCTTTGGAATTTAGCCGTCCGGCACCACAGGAGGGGTCGCCGGCGTGTACTATGTACTGTAAGTATGGCATTGGTAGTATTGTATTTAATGATATTTGGCACAGACAGACCAGAAATGCCTCCGAATTTCAGTGGCCAATCAATGGTAGTTTTGAGATCCCCCGTATTGAATACTTAGAGTCGATTTTGCTTAAGAAGAAGGCTAGGCCAGCAGCCTTTGATGTGTTACAAAATTGGAAAAAGGAAGCATTACAGCAGCTTAAAAGTAGGGATAAACATGCACGACGTCATAAAACGAATGCCGAAAAGGCATTGTTATATGACAAGGAAAAACGATTAGATGAAACCCAGAAGATGGACAGAGTTTTTTCGCTCGGAGTCCAGAAAATTTACCCTTCTAAAGATTTCCATGTTTCCGAGGAGTTTATTGAGAAAATATTAAACGAACGGAGGCCTGATTCTTCAGCGCCACCTCCGTATGCTCCTGTTGTGGGCGCTCTTCTCATTCCTGCTATTACTCCTATCGTTATTCCTACTCCTCTTACACAGCCTACTACCCCTAGTTCCTCAGTTGTCGCTCCTCCGTCTATTTCGTCTGTTACTTTACCTCTTTCCCCTGCACCCATGTTAGGTTCACCTACACTTTCGATTTCGGGGAGTCCTGTGTTTATTAAATCAGATCCTGGTGCAGGGTCGAGGATAGTGACTCGTAGTACTGTTCCTGCGGGCAGGAAACAGGAACTATTTGCTTGGGCTAAACATTGCATGGAAAAAGGTGATCAAACTGAGGTATTTTCAACATTATCTAATTTGCACGATTTTCCCGAGAAAAACGTTTTTATTGAAGGACTGGGGATTCATTTAGGTGTAATGTGGGGTAGATTGCAGACTTCGGATCTCCCACAAGGGGTGAGAGATCTGAACGCTTTGGCACTCTCAAGGGATACCGAACAGAAAGTATATGGACATGTTGATAGATTGTTTGAGTTTAGACAGGATTTTGAAAGATTACAAAATAAGGATGATGAGGACGATAGGATATATATGCAGAAACGGTTCCTTTCGTGCCGAAGATCAGCACCCGAGGAAGTACGGATCTGTACTAGAGATGCGGTTCGATGGATCTCGGATCCATCAATACCGCCGGATGAGGTATACGATACATATAGTCAATATACGGTAGAAATGCAAAGGAAGGTAATTCAAGTGATGGTACAGCACTTGCAGGAAGAATGTATAAGAAAGAAGGTTGGTTGCCCCACAGAGTTATTAGGTATTTGTAAAAGAGCTTTTTCGCCTGACACTTCCACAGCTGCTTTAGCGTTTGATTTAGCCTTATTACTCAGTAAGCGGTCGGAGGTCCCTATATCTCAGTTGCCTATGAGAGAGGTCCCTCCGACCCTTGTCCCAAAAGTAGAAATCCCCGCCAACGCGGCGACTGGTGCTCCCGCGTTGGATATCCCAGCACACTACGTATCACAGTTTGTTCACGTCCCGTTCTCTCGACAGGAAGTGAACACGATCAGACAATCAGTCCCTGATATTAGGAAGAACCCGACAGGGTTTTATAAAGAATAGAATCCGTTTTGCAGTCTTCCGTGTTCACCTTAAGTGACATGGATTTATTGTTCCCAGTGCTTTTACCTGTTGATGTATGGAAGCAGGTGCGGACAGTAGATGATGTGCCGGGGTTAGGGGATACATGGGTAAATCTAACTAGAATAGATGGGGAACGACCAGCTGGTGAGAAACCACCACAGGTAATACTCACTTTACCTGATAGAATAGTTGCCAAATTGAAAACTATAATTCCAGAAAAAAGGATTATTTGGGACAAGCTTACGGCCTGTGTCCAAGGAAAAACTGAAGGTACCACTGAATTCTTTAATAGGTTTGAACAGGTGTTCTCCGACTTCAGTGGACAGGATTTGGGTACAGAGCCGGGGAAGAGGTTGTTTGTGGACAAATTTGTGCGTGGATTGTTGCCCGACATCCAGTCACAAATTATGTCCTCAGAGAGCGCTTGGCAGGCAAAATCTCAGTCAGAGGTTTTGCATATGGCTCAGTATTATGAGAATAGGGTTAATAACGAAAAAGAGAAAATAGAAAAAAGAAGGGGTGACCTAAAGACTAAGGTATTGTTGCAGCAAATTGTCAGGCACCCCAGAGGAGGTACGACACAAACTAGAGGTCAGTACATTCCAAGAGGAAATACTCCTCTAAATTCTATAAATATTAATCAGTGTGCTTATTGCCGCCAGGAAGGTCACTGGCGAGCACAGTGCCCTGCCCTCCGTCAGAGGTCAGGAGGCACATTCGGAGGTATGGGTAGGCGACCACGGGGCCGCCCTGGAGCAGGGGGTCCTGATAGGGGTCAGCTTCTACGAGATCCCCAGCAACCTTTTTCACAGGAAAATCAGACTCCGAGTATGGACTCGAGAAATATATTTGATCACCCTTCCGCCGTCTATCTTTCTGAGGAACTTCCTTTTGATGAAGTTCTGCCTTACTAGGATTGCCCGGAGCAGCGTTTGGAACCTTTACCTATTCCCGTTATTCAGAAGGGCCCCTATGTTGAATTATTGGTGGGGAATAGGAAACATCAGTTCTTGATCGACACTGGAGCGCAGAAGTGCTCCATTGACCATTCTCGGGTTCCAAACATTCCCCTGTCAGGGCAAACAAACGTTTCTATAGGGTTCTCTGGTATACCAACTGTTTGTCCGGTCTCTGCACCGGTACCCATTTCTTTGGGCCCTTTTACAGACCAGTGCCCTTTTCTTCTTACTTCAAACTGCGGAGAAAATTTGCTGGGGTTAAATTTGTTGAAGAAATTGAACGCAGTGATTCATTGTTCCCCTGACGGAATAAGATTTACAGTTTCACCACAGCAACCTTTTAACTCCCAATACTTGACCCGACCTCTACCTCCCGAATTTGGCATTGTCCCAGAATATTTGTGGGCAATAGACGACAATGATGTCGGGATATTGCACATTGACCCTGTTAAGATAGTATTGAAACATGGGGTTAAACTGCCGCGCATTCCGCAATATAAAATTTCAGTTGAGGGCGAGCGCGCTTTGAAATGCATTGTCTCCGATTTTGTACATCGTGGAGTGATCGAAGAAATTACAGGTAGCTTATGTAATAGTCCGATCTTACCGGTATATAAGAAAGGCGACAATGCAATTCCGTACCGGTTTATAATAGATCTTCGTGCTATTAACCGGGTAGTGGCCCCACAATTTCCAATCGTGCCGGATGTAACTACAATCTTAACAATGATCCCTGCTACGGCTACGCACTTCAGTGTCGTAGATTTGAAAAACGCCTTCTTTAGTATTCCGATACACAAGGAGAGCAGGTATTTGTTTGCGTTCACCTTGGGGGGACGCTCATTTACATTCACAAGGGCACCTCAAGGGTATACTGAAAGTCCTAGTATCTATAGTAGAGCCTTAAAAGAGCAGCTCGACACCCTTGAATTGCCAACTACTTGCACGCTGCTTCAATATGTAGACGATTTGCTCTTAGCTGCAGACTCTGAGAAAGCTTGTAAAGAAAGCACTATATTGTTGCTTGTTCATTTAGCTGAACATGGACACAAAGCTTCACTTAAGAAATTTCAATATTGTTGCCAGGAGGTTGCCTATTTAGGCTACCTCCTGTCAAAGGAGGGGAGAAGATTGACACCTGAACGAATAAAACACATTTCTGGCATGTCTGTCCCAAAAACACAGAAGGAAGTCAGAGCCCTGATAGGGATGGCGTCCTACTGTAGACTGTGGATCCCGAACTTTGCCCTAGTGGTAAAACCGATGTTGGCTTTGACGAGGAAGGGCATTTCTTTGCCACTGCCATGGGAATCGGAACATCAACGATCATTTGAGCTTCTCAAAGCCGCGCTGTGTTCAGCACCGGTTCTGGGTACACCAAATTACGATAAGGCCTTTGTGTTGTTTGTGCATGAATGTAATGGATGTGCTTTGTCTGTGTTAACGCAGGAACATGGAGGGAAGAATAGGCCGTGCGGCTATTATTCCTCCGCCCTCGATCCTGTCGCATGCGCTTTGCCGCGATGTCTGCGCGCTGTTGCTGCTGCTGCTGCGTCTGTAAAACAGAGTGAGGGGATGGTCCTAGGCCACGATTTGATTTTGATGGTACCTCACTCTGTTGATATTCTATTGAATAAAACTCAAACACAACACCTTACGTCTGCCCGGTTGACCAGGTATGAATTAGTTCTATTTGCTCCTCATATCCAAATTAAAAGGTGTTGTGTTCTCAATCCGGCTGAACTTTTGCCTCTCCCGCAAACTTCTGCTTGCGGCGATGATGGATCACATGACTGCCTGTACGCCACCGAACAAGAAACAAAGGGCAGAATAGACCTCTCAGATACTCCTTTGGAGAATGCGGAAGGGGAGCTGTTTTGTGATGGCTCCTGCTTTAAACTTCCGAATGGCACATCTACAGCTGCTTATGCAGTTACTACTTTGAACAAGATCGTAGAAACTAAAAGGATTCCGCATAACTCTGCGCAGGCCGCAGAGATTATAGCGTTGACTCGTGCTTGTGAGCTCTCCCAAGGGCATAGAGTTAATATTTATACGGATAGTCAGTACGCCTTTGGGGTGGCTCACAACTTCGGAAAATTGTGGTCGGAAAGAGGGTTTCTGACCTCACATGGGACCAAGATTCAGCATGGTCCCTTAATAGTACAGTTACTTTCAGCACTCTCACTCCCTAAACAACTAGCGATTATGAAATGTGCAGCTCATCGCAAGGTCATAGATGATGTGGGCAAAGGAAATGCTTTTGCAGACTCGATAGCTAGACAAATAGCTACAGACCTTAGCACAGACATGTATACCTCAAGGGAAGTGACAGATGGTTGTATAATAGATGAAGGCATCGGGTCTGTGCGAGATATTCAGACTGATGCCTCTGTTGAAGAATCTAGGAAATGGGCTGAAGGCATGGGGAAATTGGATGACGAAGGGTGTTGGGTGGACGCATCTGACGGGAAATGGTTGCTTCCTGATTCTTATGTATTAGCAATGGTCACAATGGCACACGGTCCAACACATGTGTGTGCCCAGCAAATTGCGAAGATATTACAGCAGGTTTGGGTGAATGATAGGATTTTGGAAACTGCAAAAAGACATGTTAGTAGTTGTATGATTTGCCTGCAACACAATGTGGGTAAAGGGACAGTGACTCCAAGGGGAAGTTTCGGGCCCCCCTCTGTCCCCTTTGAAACCATTCACCTTGATTTCATTGAAATGGAACGTTGTAATAACTTGAAATATGTTCTTGTTATCATTTGTGCTTTTAGCAAGTGGGTCGAGGCTTTCCCTGCCAAAGATGCTACCGCCATGACCACCGCAAAGATCTTGGTGAAAGAATATTTTCCTCGATTTGGGCTCCCGAGGATAATCTGGTCGGATAACGGCCCACATTTCATCGCAGCTGTAATATTGCAAATATGTGTTGCCTTAGGGATTGAGAAACGTTTTCATTCAGCTAGGCACCCTCAAAGTGCGGGGTTGGTAGAAAGACACAACGGTATTTTGAAAAACAAACTTGCAAAAACATGTGCTGAGACTAAATTGAAATGGCCAGATGCTTTACCTATTGTATTGTTAGCTATGCGCACCACACCCCAGACTAGAACTGGGCTTTCTCCATTTGAGGTAGTGATGGGAAGGCCTGCTAATATTTGGGGCCTCCCTAAACCTAAAGCCCTGAGGGATGTGGAGAATGTATTGCTTGTAGATTATTGTAATCAATTGACTAAAAACCTGTATTTCATCTACCACCAGGTGAATGCCGCCTTACCTGTACGGTTTACGGGCCCAGGACACGATATATTGCCCGGCAGCTGGATCCTGGTAAAGGCCTACGAAAGGTCTTCCTGTCTCGCGCCTCGCTGGCGGGGACCCTACCAGGTTTTATTGGTCACCAGGACGGCAGTGCGGGTGGCAGGAAAGAAGAACTGGATACATGCAACTCACATCAAGAAGATCCCTCACCCGACGCCACACGTTACAGAAGAAACAGAACCCCTCGCTGGTGCTACACTCTCTGATCTCGGAGTAGCAGGCAGCGTTGTGAGTGCGTCGGAGAAGTTCTCTGAGCCTGAGGAGCTCGGGGAGCCGTTCATTTTGTCTCCGCACTCCCTTGATCAATCACTTCCGGAAACTCTTGTCTCAAGTTCTGCGACTTCCGTCGCCACCGACGTGACGCTCCCCTCAGGGAGCGACGATACTTTGCTTTTGGATTCGGAAAACTTGGGTACCATCAGGTACAACCTTCGACCACGAAAATAAAATCGCTGCACGAGTATCGTGCATCTGGAAGAAAAAAAGGAGTGATTGGAATACTATTGTCTTTCCCTTCTTTTGGAACACAGAAAAGGAGGGTTCTGTTGGCTAGGGTTGGGAAGGACTAAGAAGTCGCGCGGCCGAAGTGCCGCCAGCAACGAACATTGGGGCCGTCGATCGGGATAGCCATGATGCCTGCCGCCTTCACCGCTGCTCCTCGTATTGAACTATTAGATAAGGAGGTGACCAGTTCGAACAATGGACAATGTGCCTGGGCCCTGAAAACGTACTGTTGTGTTCTTGTTTTGATTACTGTTAGTTTTGCAACTGCTGCCGTGGGACTTTGGTACTTTGAAGAGATTTATCCTTTGAAGCCTCTGTTACCGACCGAAATTGTACCAACTGTTTTGACTCCCTCTGTACATCTTCATACTCTGTCCCCTAGGGACTCTCGGCATAGACAGAAATATCATAATAACACTTTGATGATAGTGATGAATGCTACGCATGCTATTTTTAATAAGAGTAATTGTTGGATTTGCACGCATTTGCCACAACATGGGAACAAGGGACTGGGATGGTATATACATCCCTTACCTCTAACAACTTCCTGCTATGCCTCTCTTAGAGCACTCTTCTTTGGCCGATGGAATGATAGCATCTCAGGGAACTTCGATGGCACTAATTTGAATGAATTTGAGAGACGTGAATTGACTCCCCTGGGATGCTCGCTTTTCGCAAATAGGAGTAGACCTAATATCGCTTCTATTAGGCCGTCTGATAAACTTTCCTTTCCTTTCCAAAATCTAGTTTCTTTCAAGATGGCTCCGATAGGCAATAAGGATGCCATGCCTCCTTCTTATTCTGTAAATCACAATCCTGATTCTGTCCCTTTCTGTGTACAAAGAAATGGCACTAGGCCAATGGGAGATTTTGAGCCTTGTATACATATTGTAAATTTGACTGGGGAAAATAGGCCTTTGTATGTAGGGGGACCCGTTTATTTTGTTTGTGGTAGTTTAGCTTTTCCCTGGTTGCCCAAGGATTGGCAGGGGACTTGTTATTTAGGGATATTGTTACCAGGTGTATTTATAGCCAGTACCTTAGAGGTATCCAAGGCTCGCCCACGACGAGATAGTGATGGAGATACCCCCGGACAAGTGTTCGGGGATATAGCCAAATCAGTAGTCCCCTTTTGGGGACAAATAGCAAATTCAGAAAACATTAGGGGATTAGCGAGGGTATTGGAGAAAACGATCAACCGGACCACGACATACTTTACAATATGACCTTAGAGCAAAAGGCGATAAGATTGGTAGCACTGCAAAATCGAATGGCATTAGATGTCATTTTAGCCGAACGAGGTGGAGTATGTAAATTAGTGGGGTCCGCTTGTTGCGTTTTCGTACCAGATTCTTCACCAACAATATTTAAAGCAATTCAGAATTTACACACTCTTAGTTCTGAAGTCCATATCCCTGTAGGAGACTGGAGCCTTAGTACTTGGTTTTGGGATTCTCTGCGATCTTGGGGGTGGAAGGTGCTTTCTGTCATTTTAGGTATTTTAGGGACTCTGTTATTTCTTTGCTGTTGTTTTCAATGCCTCCCAAGTATATGCGGAATGATGGGGGGATGTTGTGCCCAGGTAATGAGCGCAATAGGGCGAAAGATATACACTCCGAAGACAGCATCTAAAGAGTTCATGTTGCAAGAAGTTCTTACGAACGACCTTATGGCTATTGATATTTCAGACAATGATGCGGAACCTATGGATGATAATGCCTTCAGGTATTTTCAAGAGTATTAGAAAACTATGTTTTAGCACTTGGCATAGGCCAAAAGGAGGGTCTGTGGAAATCAATATAATATTGTGACCCCAATCGCATTGTTTAAATGTATGTTGGCCTACGCCAAGCTGTCTAAAGAACACTATGTACATAGGTTCTGCGGCAAGGTCTTGACCTTAATGTATTGTGTAAGCCGCCATCTTGGATCTAGCCGCCATTTTAGGTATTCTTGCAGTGTGGAAGTCACCCCGAAACACAAAATGGAGGCCGAACGACATTGCGAGTAAGACTTCGGCCATGGTGACCTCCGCACACGTGAATGAATAATATGTCCGCAGGCTACTTGTTAGGGTCATGAACTAAGACCCTGTCCTCTGTTTAACCTAGGTGTAAATATGTAACTGTATCAGCGGAATCAATCTAATATATGGAGATTGCATGTTCGACCTGGCTACGAACCCTAGCCATGGTTCCAGAAATGGTTAACTTATAAGAGGGCTGGCCAATGCAGTACTAAATGTATAAAAACCCAAGCATCCCGATGATCGGTCTCTCCCACTTTCAGTGCGAACCTAACGTTGAAGGTTCGTGTGTAAGTCAGAGGGCCGAATAGCTATTCGCATGTCAATTGACTTTGATAACTTGGTAACTTTGTAACTTTGAAATAAAGCGCTTTATATGGTCCTTTGTAACCTGTGTTGGTGTGTTTCCATTTGGGCTTCCCGGCCTCATGTCAATTTCTCTGTTTCCACAGTTGGCGCCCGAATAGGGACCCTCAAGATTGATGCCGGATCATTGAAGGTTGACGCAGACTATCGAATCGGGATCGGACGGTGTGATTCTGCGGGCCCGACCGATCGAGACGCGATACCTCGCAGCGCTGCACGATCCGATCCTTGGGCGATAGTCGTGCGGTCTGACACGGCATCTTGACGAGGGTCCAAATCCGAGGCGGGCAGATTTGCCGAAACCACTGAACGCAGGTAAAATTTGTTAGTTGAAGTCCTTTGAAAACCGTACGGTCCTCCTTAGGTTTGGTCAGGTGTAGTCGTGACCCGGCTCTTAATTTAACCCTGACAATTTGAATTTGGCGTATTGTATCTGCAGACACAATTATTGGACCAGGTAACACCAATTCTTTGAGAAATGCCTGGGAAATTGTCTAGCTGTTTTAGGGCTCTATTCCGCAGCGATCGACAATCTTTGGAATTTAGCCATCCGGCACCACAGGAGGGGTCGCCGGCGTGTACTATGTACTGTAAGTATGGCATTGGTAGTATTGTATTTAATGATATTTGGCACAGACAGACCAGAAATGCCTCCGAATTTCAGTGGCCAATCAATGGTAGTTTTGAGATCCCCCGTATTGAATACTTAGAGTCGATTTTGCTTAAGAAGAAGGCTAGGCCAGCAGCCTTTGATGTGTTACAAAATTGGAAAAAGGAAGCATTACAGCAGCTTAAAAGTAGGGATAAACATGCACGACGTCATAAAACGAATGCCGAAAAGGCATTGTTATATGACAAGGAAAAACGATTAGATGAAACCCAGAAGATGGACAGAGTTTTTTCGCTCGGAGTCCAGAAAATTTACCCTTCTAAAGATTTCCATGTTTCCGAGGAGTTTATTGAGAAAATATTAAACGAACGGAGGCCTGATTCTTCAGCGCCACCTCCGTATGCTCCTGTTGTGGGCGCTCTTCTCATTCCTGCTATTACTCCTATCGTTATTCCTACTCCTCTTACACAGCCTACTACCCCTAGTTCCTCAGTTGTCGCTCCTCCGTCTATTTCGTCTGTTACTTTACCTCTTTCCCCTGCACCCATGTTAGGTTCACCTACACTTTCGATTTCGGGGAGTCCTGTGTTTATTAAATCAGATCCTGGTGCAGGGTCGAGGATAGTGACTCGTAGTACTGTTCCTGCGGGCAGGAAACAGGAACTATTTGCTTGGGCTAAACATTGCATGGAAAAAGGTGATCAAACTGAGGTATTTTCAACATTATCTAATTTGCACGATTTTCCCGAGAAAAACGTTTTTATTGAAGGACTGGGGATTCATTTAGGTGTAATGTGGGGTAGATTGCAGACTTCGGATCTCCCACAAGGGGTGAGAGATCTGAACGCTTTGGCACTCTCAAGGGATACCGAACAGAAAGTATATGGACATGTTGATAGATTGTTTGAGTTTAGACAGGATTTTGAAAGATTACAAAATAAGGATGATGAGGACGATAGGATATATATGCAGAAACGGTTCCTTTCGTGCCGAAGATCAGCACCCGAGGAAGTACGGATCTGTACTAGAGATGCGGTTCGATGGATCTCGGATCCATCAATACCGCCGGATGAGGTATACGATACATATAGTCAATATACGGTAGAAATGCAAAGGAAGGTAATTCAAGTGATGGTACAGCACTTGCAGGAAGAATGTATAAGAAAGAAGGTTGGTTGCCCCACAGAGTTATTAGGTATTTGTAAAAGAGCTTTTTCGCCTGACACTTCCACAGCTGCTTTAGCGTTTGATTTAGCCTTATTACTCAGTAAGCGGTCGGAGGTCCCTATATCTCAGTTGCCTATGAGAGAGGTCCCTCCGACCCTTGTCCCAAAAGTAGAAATCCCCGCCAACGCGGCGACTGGTGCTCCCGCGTTGGATATCCCAGCACACTACGTATCACAGTTTGTTCACGTCCCGTTCTCTCGACAGGAAGTGAACACGATCAGACAATCAGTCCCTGATATTAGGAAGAACCCGACAGGGTTTTATAAAGAATAGAATCCGTTTTGCAGTCTTCCGTGTTCACCTTAAGTGACATGGATTTATTGTTCCCAGTGCTTTTACCTGTTGATGTATGGAAGCAGGTGCGGACAGTAGATGATGTGCCGGGGTTAGGGGATACATGGGTAAATCTAACTAGAATAGATGGGGAACGACCAGCTGGTGAGAAACCACCACAGGTAATACTCACTTTACCTGATAGAATAGTTGCCAAATTGAAAACTATAATTCCAGAAAAAAGGATTATTTGGGACAAGCTTACGGCCTGTGTCCAAGGAAAAACTGAAGGTACCACTGAATTCTTTAATAGGTTTGAACAGGTGTTCTCCGACTTCAGTGGACAGGATTTGGGTACAGAGCCGGGGAAGAGGTTGTTTGTGGACAAATTTGTGCGTGGATTGTTGCCCGACATCCAGTCACAAATTATGTCCTCAGAGAGCGCTTGGCAGGCAAAATCTCAGTCAGAGGTTTTGCATATGGCTCAGTATTATGAGAATAGGGTTAATAACGAAAAAGAGAAAATAGAAAAAAGAAGGGGTGACCTAAAGACTAAGGTATTGTTGCAGCAAATTGTCAGGCACCCCAGAGGAGGTACGACACAAACTAGAGGTCAGTACATTCCAAGAGGAAATACTCCTCTAAATTCTATAAATATTAATCAGTGTGCTTATTGCCGCCAGGAAGGTCACTGGCGAGCACAGTGCCCTGCCCTCCGTCAGAGGTCAGGAGGCACATTCGGAGGTATGGGTAGGCGACCACGGGGCCGCCCTGGAGCAGGGGGTCCTGATAGGGGTCAGCTTCTACGAGATCCCCAGCAACCTTTTTCACAGGAAAATCAGACTCCGAGTATGGACTCGAGAAATATATTTGATCACCCTTCCGCCGTCTATCTTTCTGAGGAACTTCCTTTTGATGAAGTTCTGCCTTACTAGGATTGCCCGGAGCAGCGTTTGGAACCTTTACCTATTCCCGTTATTCAGAAGGGCCCCTATGTTGAATTATTGGTGGGGAATAGGAAACATCAGTTCTTGATCGACACTGGAGCGCAGAAGTGCTCCATTGACCATTCTCGGGTTCCAAACATTCCCCTGTCAGGGCAAACAAACGTTTCTATAGGGTTCTCTGGTATACCAACTGTTTGTCCGGTCTCTGCACCGGTACCCATTTCTTTGGGCCCTTTTACAGACCAGTGCCCTTTTCTTCTTACTTCAAACTGCGGAGAAAATTTGCTGGGGTTAAATTTGTTGAAGAAATTGAACGCAGTGATTCATTGTTCCCCTGACGGAATAAGATTTACAGTTTCACCACAGCAACCTTTTAACTCCCAATACTTGACCCGACCTCTACCTCCCGAATTTGGCATTGTCCCAGAATATTTGTGGGCAATAGACGACAATGATGTCGGGATATTGCACATTGACCCTGTTAAGATAGTATTGAAACATGGGGTTAAACTGCCGCGCATTCCGCAATATAAAATTTCAGTTGAGGGCGAGCGCGCTTTGAAATGCATTGTCTCCGATTTTGTACATCGTGGAGTGATCGAAGAAATTACAGGTAGCTTATGTAATAGTCCGATCTTACCGGTATATAAGAAAGGCGACAATGCAATTCCGTACCGGTTTATAATAGATCTTCATGCTATTAACCGGGTAGTGGCCCCACAATTTCCAATCGTGCCGGATGTAACTACAATCTTAACAATGATCCCTGCTACGGCTACGCACTTCAGTGTCGTAGATTTGAAAAACGCCTTCTTTAGTATTCCGATACACAAGGAGAGCAGGTATTTGTTTGCGTTCACCTTGGGGGGACGCTCATTTACATTCACAAGGGCACCTCAAGGGTATACTGAAAGTCCTAGTATCTATAGTAGAGCCTTAAAAGAGCAGCTCGACACCCTTGAATTGCCAACTACTTGCACGCTGCTTCAATATGTAGACGATTTGCTCTTAGCTGCAGACTCTGAGAAAGCTTGTAAAGAAAGCACTATATTGTTGCTTGTTCATTTAGCTGAACATGGACACAAAGCTTCACTTAAGAAATTTCAATATTGTTGCCAGGAGGTTGCCTATTTAGGCTACCTCCTGTCAAAGGAGGGGAGAAGATTGACACCTGAACGAATAAAACACATTTCTGGCATGTCTGTCCCAAAAACACAGAAGGAAGTCAGAGCCCTGATAGGGATGGCGTCCTACTGTAGACTGTGGATCCCGAACTTTGCCCTAGTGGTAAAACCGATGTTGGCTTTGACGAGGAAGGGCATTTCTTTGCCACTGCCATGGGAATCGGAACATCAACGATCATTTGAGCTTCTCAAAGCCGCGCTGTGTTCAGCACCGGTTCTGGGTACACCAAATTACGATAAGGCCTTTGTGTTGTTTGTGCATGAATGTAATGGATGTGCTTTGTCTGTGTTAACGCAGGAACATGGAGGGAAGAATAGGCCGTGCGGCTATTATTCCTCCGCCCTCGATCCTGTCGCATGCGCTTTGCCGCGATGTCTGCGCGCTGTTGCTGCTGCTGCTGCGTCTGTAAAACAGAGTGAGGGGATGGTCCTAGGCCACGATTTGATTTTGATGGTACCTCACTCTGTTGATATTCTATTGAATAAAACTCAAACACAACACCTTACGTCTGCCCGGTTGACCAGGTATGAATTAGTTCTATTTGCTCCTCATATCCAAATTAAAAGGTGTTGTGTTCTCAATCCGGCTGAACTTTTGCCTCTCCCGCAAACTTCTGCTTGCGGCGATGATGGATCACATGACTGCCTGTACGCCACCGAACAAGAAACAAAGGGCAGAATAGACCTCTCAGATACTCCTTTGGAGAATGCGGAAGGGGAGCTGTTTTGTGATGGCTCCTGCTTTAAACTTCCGAATGGCACATCTACAGCTGCTTATGCAGTTACTACTTTGAACAAGATCGTAGAAACTAAAAGGATTCCGCATAACTCTGCGCAGGCCGCAGAGATTATAGCGTTGACTCGTGCTTGTGAGCTCTCCCAAGGGCATAGAGTTAATATTTATACGGATAGTCAGTACGCCTTTGGGGTGGCTCACAACTTCGGAAAATTGTGGTCGGAAAGAGGGTTTCTGACCTCACATGGGACCAAGATTCAGCATGGTCCCTTAATAGTACAGTTACTTTCAGCACTCTCACTCCCTAAACAACTAGCGATTATGAAATGTGCAGCTCATCGCAAGGTCATAGATGATGTGGGCAAAGGAAATGCTTTTGCAGACTCGATAGCTAGACAAATAGCTACAGACCTTAGCACAGACATGTATACCTCAAGGGAAGTGACAGATGGTTGTATAATAGATGAAGGCATCGGGTCTGTGCGAGATATTCAGACTGATGCCTCTGTTGAAGAATCTAGGAAATGGGCTGAAGGCATGGGGAAATTGGATGACGAAGGGTGTTGGGTGGACGCATCTGACGGGAAATGGTTGCTTCCTGATTCTTATGTATTAGCAATGGTCACAATGGCACACGGTCCAACACATGTGTGTGCCCAGCAAATTGCGAAGATATTACAGCAGGTTTGGGTGAATGATAGGATTTTGGAAACTGCAAAAAGACATGTTAGTAGTTGTATGATTTGCCTGCAACACAATGTGGGTAAAGGGACAGTGACTCCAAGGGGAAGTTTCGGGCCCCCCTCTGTCCCCTTTGAAACCATTCACCTTGATTTCATTGAAATGGAACGTTGTAATAACTTGAAATATGTTCTTGTTATCATTTGTGCTTTTAGCAAGTGGGTCGAGGCTTTCCCTGCCAAAGATGCTACCGCCATGACCACCGCAAAGATCTTGGTGAAAGAATATTTTCCTCGATTTGGGCTCCCGAGGATAATCTGGTCGGATAACGGCCCACATTTCATCGCAGCTGTAATATTGCAAATATGTGTTGCCTTAGGGATTGAGAAACGTTTTCATTCAGCTAGGCACCCTCAAAGTGCGGGGTTGGTAGAAAGACACAACGGTATTTTGAAAAACAAACTTGCAAAAACATGTGCTGAGACTAAATTGAAATGGCCAGATGCTTTACCTATTGTATTGTTAGCTATGCGCACCACACCCCAGACTAGAACTGGGCTTTCTCCATTTGAGGTAGTGATGGGAAGGCCTGCTAATATTTGGGGCCTCCCTAAACCTAAAGCCCTGAGGGATGTGGAGAATGTATTGCTTGTAGATTATTGTAATCAATTGACTAAAAACCTGTATTTCATCTACCACCAGGTGAATGCCGCCTTACCTGTACGGTTTACGGGCCCAGGACACGATATATTGCCCGGCAGCTGGATCCTGGTAAAGGCCTACGAAAGGTCTTCCTGTCTCGCGCCTCGCTGGCGGGGACCCTACCAGGTTTTATTGGTCACCAGGACGGCAGTGCGGGTGGCAGGAAAGAAGAACTGGATACATGCAACTCACATCAAGAAGATCCCTCACCCGACGCCACACGTTACAGAAGAAACAGAACCCCTCGCTGGTGCTACACTCTCTGATCTCGGAGTAGCAGGCAGCGTTGTGAGTGCGTCGGAGAAGTTCTCTGAGCCTGAGGAGCTCGGGGAGCCGTTCATTTTGTCTCCGCACTCCCTTGATCAATCACTTCCGGAAACTCTTGTCTCAAGTTCTGCGACTTCCGTCGCCACCGACGTGACGCTCCCCTCAGGGAGCGACGATACTTTGCTTTTGGATTCGGAAAACTTGGGTACCATCAGGTACAACCTTCGACCACGAAAATAAAATCGCTGCACGAGTATCGTGCATCTGGAAGAAAAAAAGGAGTGATTGGAATACTATTGTCTTTCCCTTCTTTTGGAACACAGAAAAGGAGGGTTCTGTTGGCTAGGGTTGGGAAGGACTAAGAAGTCGCGCGGCCGAAGTGCCGCCAGCAACGAACATTGGGGCCGTCGATCGGGATAGCCATGATGCCTGCCGCCTTCACCGCTGCTCCTCGTATTGAACTATTAGATAAGGAGGTGACCAGTTCGAACAATGGACAATGTGCCTGGGCCCTGAAAACGTACTGTTGTGTTCTTGTTTTGATTACTGTTAGTTTTGCAACTGCTGCCGTGGGACTTTGGTACTTTGAAGAGATTTATCCTTTGAAGCCTCTGTTACCGACCGAAATTGTACCAACTGTTTTGACTCCCTCTGTACATCTTCATACTCTGTCCCCTAGGGACTCTCGGCATAGACAGAAATATCATAATAACACTTTGATGATAGTGATGAATGCTACGCATGCTATTTTTAATAAGAGTAATTGTTGGATTTGCACGCATTTGCCACAACATGGGAACAAGGGACTGGGATGGTATATACATCCCTTACCTCTAACAACTTCCTGCTATGCCTCTCTTAGAGCACTCTTCTTTGGCCGATGGAATGATAGCATCTCAGGGAACTTCGATGGCACTAATTTGAATGAATTTGAGAGACGTGAATTGACTCCCCTGGGATGCTCGCTTTTCGCAAATAGGAGTAGACCTAATATCGCTTCTATTAGGCCGTCTGATAAACTTTCCTTTCCTTTCCAAAATCTAGTTTCTTTCAAGATGGCTCCGATAGGCAATAAGGATGCCATGCCTCCTTCTTATTCTGTAAATCACAATCCTGATTCTGTCCCTTTCTGTGTACAAAGAAATGGCACTAGGCCAATGGGAGATTTTGAGCCTTGTATACATATTGTAAATTTGACTGGGGAAAATAGGCCTTTGTATGTAGGGGGACCCGTTTATTTTGTTTGTGGTAGTTTAGCTTTTCCCTGGTTGCCCAAGGATTGGCAGGGGACTTGTTATTTAGGGATATTGTTACCAGGTGTATTTATAGCCAGTACCTTAGAGGTATCCAAGGCTCGCCCACGACGAGATAGTGATGGAGATACCCCCGGACAAGTGTTCGGGGATATAGCCAAATCAGTAGTCCCCTTTTGGGGACAAATAGCAAATTCAGAAAACATTAGGGGATTAGCGAGGGTATTGGAGAAAACGATCAACCGGACCACGACATACTTTACAATATGACCTTAGAGCAAAAGGCGATAAGATTGGTAGCACTGCAAAATCGAATGGCATTAGATGTCATTTTAGCCGAACGAGGTGGAGTATGTAAATTAGTGGGGTCCGCTTGTTGCGTTTTCGTACCAGATTCTTCACCAACAATATTTAAAGCAATTCAGAATTTACACACTCTTAGTTCTGAAGTCCATATCCCTGTAGGAGACTGGAGCCTTAGTACTTGGTTTTGGGATTCTCTGCGATCTTGGGGGTGGAAGGTGCTTTCTGTCATTTTAGGTATTTTAGGGACTCTGTTATTTCTTTGCTGTTGTTTTCAATGCCTCCCAAGTATATGCGGAATGATGGGGGGATGTTGTGCCCAGGTAATGAGCGCAATAGGGCGAAAGATATACACTCCGAAGACAGCATCTAAAGAGTTCATGTTGCAAGAAGTTCTTACGAACGACCTTATGGCTATTGATATTTCAGACAATGATGCGGAACCTATGGATGATAATGCCTTCAGGTATTTTCAAGAGTATTAGAAAACTATGTTTTAGC
Organism: Ambystoma mexicanum; assembly: GCF_040938575.1. Lineage (NCBI taxonomy): Eukaryota > Metazoa > Chordata > Amphibia > Caudata > Ambystomatidae > Ambystoma > Ambystoma mexicanum. The sequence continues at coordinate 21,133,404 of NC_090940.1, forward strand.
ACTTGGCATAGGCCAAAAGGAGGGTCTGTGGAAATCAATATAATATTGTGACCCCAATCGCATTGTTTAAATGTATGTTGGCCTACGCCAAGCTGTCTAAAGAACACTATGTACATAGGTTCTGCGGCAAGGTCTTGACCTTAATGTATTGTGTAAGCCGCCATCTTGGATCTAGCCGCCATTTTAGGTATTCTTGCAGTGTGGAAGTCACCCCGAAACACAAAATGGAGGCCGAACGACATTGCGAGTAAGACTTCGGCCATGGTGACCTCCGCACACGTGAATGAATAATATGTCCGCAGGCTACTTGTTAGGGTCATGAACTAAGACCCTGTCCTCTGTTTAACCTAGGTGTAAATATGTAACTGTATCAGCGGAATCAATCTAATATATGGAGATTGCATGTTCGACCTGGCTACGAACCCTAGCCATGGTTCCAGAAATGGTTAACTTATAAGAGGGCTGGCCAATGCAGTACTAAATGTATAAAAACCCAAGCATCCCGATGATCGGTCTCTCCCACTTTCAGTGCGAACCTAACGTTGAAGGTTCGTGTGTAAGTCAGAGGGCCGAATAGCTATTCGCATGTCAATTGACTTTGATAACTTGGTAACTTTGTAACTTTGAAATAAAGCGCTTTATATGGTCCTTTGTAACCTGTGTTGGTGTGTTTCCATTTGGGCTTCCCGGCCTCATGTCAATTTCTCTGTTTCCACATTAAGGGCTACTGCAAGACAGTGGTTCCGTAAAAACGTCTGCAAGGCCATGATTCCTTAAAAACTTCTTCAAGTGCATGGTTCCTTAAGGGCTACTGCAAGACAATGGTTCTGTGAGAAGTTCTGCAGGGTATGGTTCCTTAGGGGCTACTGCAAGACAATGGTTCTGTAAGAACTTCTGCAAGGCCATGCTTCCTTAAGAGCTACCAAGAGCATGGTTCCGTAAGAACTTCTGCAAGGGCATGGTTCATTAAGGGCTACTGCAAGACAACCGTTCCGTAAGAACTTCTGCAAGGCCATGGTTCCTTATGAGCTACCACAAGACCATAGTTCCGTGAGCACTTCTGCAAGCGGATGGTTCCTTAAGGGCTACTGCAAGACAATGGTTCCGTAAAAACTTCTGCAAGGCCATGGTTCCGTAAGAACTTCTGCAAGTGCATGGTTCCTTAAGGGCTACTGCAAGACAATGGTTCTATAAGAACTTCTGCAGGGCATGATTCCTTAATGGCTACTGCAAGACAATGGTTCTGTGAGAAACTCTGCAAGTGCATGGTTCCTTAAGAGCCACCCAGACCAAGGTTCCGTAAGAACTTCTACAAGGGCACGGTTCCTTAAGGGCTACTGCAAGACAATGGTTCTACTACCAGTATGATCAACATCATAAGCCTCGTCCCAACAACACCAGATGATGTGTTAGTCACTCTTTATGTAGTTGCTTTGTATACAAGCATACCATAACAATATTGCCTAACAGTGATGGCTAAATATCTAGACTCACGCACCACCACCTTACTAAAAGTACCAACAACATTCATTTTGGAGTGTATACGCCGGGCATTGAGAGAAAACGTTTTTTCTATATGGTACCACTTTTTTCAATCAATTACAAGGAACAAGCATGGGTGCGACTTTCGCCCCTGATCTGCCGAATCTCTATATGGATAATTTTGAGGTAAATACCATCTATCATCTTACTAACCCATTCAGCCAAAATATTCAAACATGGCTTAGATATATCCATGACGTATGTATGGTCTGGAGAGGTTCCATAACCCAATTTATGGAGTTTCATACATGGTTGAACATCCAGAATCCATGTATACAATTTACAATTGAATACAATATGCAAAGAGTTTCCTTTCTTGATCTAGAAATAGTGAAAACGAATCATGGCACATTAGAAACAGTGCTTTACAAAAAGCCTACAGATAAAAACATGTTGTTAGACTATGCCAGCTTCCACCCGAAGAACTTGAAGGAAGGTCTCCCTTTTGGTCAGTTCCTGCGAATTCGCAGAAACTGCTCACAGCTAGCCGACTATAAATCCCATGGTTCGGCGTTAAAAACAAGATTGAGAGATAGGGGATACCCGAAATCAACATTACATCGGGCTTACAAACGTGCCCAACATATGAATAAGGACACATGTTCACATACTGTGCCAAAAACTGCCCTGGATAAGATGACGTGTGTTAGTACCTTCAGCCCCATCAGCAGTTCCTTACGGAAAACCATTCTCAGCCATTGGGATATGATTACAACTGAAGACTTCCGCCCTCCCAAACCCTGTTTTGCTGTTAAACGACAAAGGCACTTAAAAGACAGCCTGGTACACACATACCCTGTACAACAAACACCCATGCAAACTCAAAGCACATTATGGGGTCTCCCTCCAGTCACTGACCACCGTAGGTGTGGCAAATGTTCGGTTTGTCCACAAACTAGGGACATGAAGAGCATTATTCTAGGCACACGTGTGGTTCAACTCACCGAGTTTACAAACTGTCTAACAACTTGGGTAGTGTATGTCATAATATGCCCTTGTAATTTCATTTACATTGGAAAAACCAAACGACAAGTGAGGCAGCGTATATGTGAGCACAAATCGTGCATAAGAAATAAAATGGAGAATAAACCTTTGGTAGCACATTATATGAAAAAACAGCACAAACCCACTGAAATGCTCTGGTGTGTGTTGCAAGTGGTAAAACAGGCCCCAAGGGGTGGTAACCGAGATCTCACTTTGACACGCAGTGAACAGAGATGGATTTACGACACAAACTCAGTGAAACAGGGCCTCAACGTGGCCATAGAATGGAATTTATTCTTGTAAATCATTGTATCATCTGTCTCCCATATGTCGAGCTTTGATTGGGAGCTCGGAATTGATTAATACTCCATCCAGTTGGGCTCAGTTTAAACACCTTTTCAATGGGTAAATCTGACTAATTTCTCTGTCATTGACAGTATGCGCTTATGCACAAATAAGAACAAAGTCTGACTTATCATGTATTACATATGTGTGTGTTATAGTGTTATATAATCCCATTTAACGAGGGTGCAAACACAAGGATAATCACATCAGTGGTAGCCCCTGTGGTTAATGTTTAAACATGAGTATTTCTTCTGGTTTTCAATAGTAAGTGCCTGGACATCAATGAGAAAAAAGTTTGATCTATCTTGCCAAGTGTATTTATTTAAACATATGCATGGTACAGTGACACAATCCTCCAAATGAGGGCGCAAATACAAGTATGAGTACATCAGTGCTGGTATCTGCATGAATGCAATGCGAAGATTCAATTCGTATTTCCGACATTACACTAAATGTATTTAGACATGAGATTTGATTTGATATATGCTCTGATTCGATGCTATGTAGGAGAAAGTACATCTTCCATAATCCCTAGGTAGCACATGACGTGGTGAGCAATGGGTTAGCGTTCCAATAATTGAGGCCTACGTGTTTTTTTTACCTTTTTTTGACTTTTTTTTACCTTTTTTTACCTATGAGAATTTGGTTTCTGCCATTTAGTTGTCTTTGTCACAGCTGTTTTTCACTTAGCTAAACATTCAACGTGTATGTCTTTACACCCAGGCACGCTGTTTAATACGCAAAATGACGCACTCCGGCCTGACAAGGTCACGTGACTTTTCACGTGACCACGTGACCGTACACTAAGCATACTTAATTATCCTGCGGTGTTCGGAACGGTTGTTCCCGCTGCAACTACGGGCACACGATAGGACCTTTGAAAACTATCCGGAGGTAAGTGGCTCAGAGTATCTGTTTATAAATCATTCCTCTCTCAGCGATACTCTAGTTTGGACTAAGTTTGCTGCGAGGAATATATTTAAACACCTATTTGGGTCCCTACTGACTACCCGTAATATGAACTAGCATTTTTTTATGTTTGGCTTGGTGACACTTGACCATTACTTGGGCGGGCCACAAACAAATAAAAGTTTCTGAAAGTAAAGTGGGTCTCTGGTAAGACTCAGGTAGAATGCCCCCTTTTGGCACTTGGAAGAGGCACTAAACATGTAGAGAACCCAATGGGCAATGAAAATAAGAATATCCGGTCCTTTCTACAAAGCTTTGGGCACACAAATATTTTGATAATTTCTCACCTCATGTAGACTGGATAAACACTAACTCCCAGTTGGTCACTCTCTTTAATTTGTAGATGGTGGGTGCCACGGTGAGTTATTGTGAACAATCAGACAGAAAATAATCACAGCTGTCAACACTGAGGGTGGTACGAAAACATAACCTCAACAATAATTGTTCCGGTATGCCAATCCAAGGTACAACCTCCTTGCTGGTCAGAATGACAGCCTTTGTCTCGCATTAAAGTAAATGAATGCTATGTAACGAACATTATTCGGGTATACATTGACCCACAGGTACGATGAATGACTATTTCAGTTCAAATAAGCACCTAGAGAGCAGCCAGACGGCGCCCTGTTTTTCTAAATGTCCCGAAGAAATTCAAGTACAATACAGGTCAGTCAATAGATGGGTGCAGTATAATACAAATGCCTTTCTTTATAGAAACCACCCATGAACATTTTCAAAGTATCTTTTTGAACTTTTTTTAGAGTTTCTTGTAACCAACTGTGAATTTGGGAAGTATACACTACACACAAAATGATTCCTCTGTCCTGAAGACGGCCTTAGTCAACCAGACCAACAGCACTGTGAGGGTGAACTGTAGGAGTATTGTTGGCCGAAACATATGTCGACTAGATCTGTGGAAACTCTTACCAGCTTGTGTTTCCTTGCTCTTTGAACCTACTTTAAACATCATAAGGGTGTCCCTGTTTCTAATTGGTAACATCAGGTACACATTGAAAGAATATGGTACAATGACATAGAGAGGCTGGATTAAAATTTCAAAGAAGAAACAGCTGTCTCTATAGATAAAAACGGTTGATTTTAGTTGCAAAGGTGTAATCTTCGCTTTGGAGGCGAACCTTACCCTGAACTAGGGTATTAACATCACAGATGAACAGTATTTGAGACTGTATTCCCTTTTTCTGATAATCCTTTTATAACTGCAGTTGGATTTTTTCTTTTTTCTTCCTGTGGCACTTTTTGCCAATACTATGGTGCACTGACACCACTTAGAGTGTAAGTGCTTGTGCACAGGTTTAGCAATATGTGTTATTAGGTGTATATGTATAGATTGTTTTTAAGGTCTTTTAATGGTGCATAAGATGTATTAAAATAAATGAAGATGTTAGTTCTCAACAATAGAGTGGTGGTCTAAACAATTTGTGAATTATTCAGATTGTGGTTGATCTGATCTGTTGCAATTTAGGTACTATAAGAAGGGGTAGTTGACTTATCTCTCTTTTTCTTTTAGAACTTCTGCAAGGCCATGGTTCCTTAAGACCTACCACAAGACCATGGTTCCATAAGAACTTCTGCAAGTGCATGGTTCCTTAAAGGCTACTGCAAGACAATGGTCCGTAAAAACTTCTGCAAGGCCAGAACAGAACAACTGGCTCCCTATAAAAGACAGAATTCTCTTAAAAACAGCTTCACTCACCCACAGGGCCCTGAACAACGCTGCTCCCATTTACCTGACTAACCAATTTCATAGACAGACCTCCCTGAGACTTACAAGAACAGCATATAGAGGCTGCCTCTACGTCCCCAACTACAAACGCTACACTATAGGGGGCAACAGCTTCCCAGTGAAAGCAGCCAAACTGTGGAACTCCCTACCACCAACTCTCAGAATGGACTTACCTTACCAAAACTGCCGATCCAAGATTATCTCATGGTTGAAGACGTAAGCCCTCCAACATACTGAGTCCCCAAGTCCTGCATACTCCTGCCTTTTGCAAATACTGTACTCACCTGTGCCAACTTGTATATATGTATTTAATCCTGCTTTATAACTTTGATGTTGTGTATGTATATTTGGTATTGATGTAACAAAGCTTCGCAAATTCTTGTAACTGCTGCGCCCTGTTACCTTAGGGGATGCTGGTGCATTACAAATAATAAACAAACAAACAAACAAACATGGTTCCTTAAGAGCTACCGCGAAACCATGGTTCCGAAAGAACTTCTGCAAGTGGATGGTTCCTTAATGGCTACTGCAAGACAATGGTTCCGTAAGAACTTCTGCAGGTGCATGGTTCCTTAAGAGCTACCGCGAGACCATGGTTCCGTAAGAATTTCTGCAAGTGGATGGTTCTATAATGGCTACTGCAAGACAATGGTTCTGTAAGAACTTCTGCAAGTGCATGGTTCCTTAAGAGCTACCAAGACCATGGTTCCGTAAGACCTTCGGCAAGTGCATGGTTCCCTAAGGGCTACTGCAAGACAATGGTTCTGTAAGAACTTCTGCAAGGCCATGGTTCCTTAAGAGCTACCAACACCAGGGTTCCGTTAGAACTTCTGCAAGTGCATGGTTCCTTAAGGGCTACTGCAAGACAATGGTGTCGTAAGAACTTGTGCAAGGCCATAGTTCCTTAAGAGCTACCACAAGACCACGGTTCCGTAAGAACTTCTGCAAGTGCATAGTTCCTTAAGGGTTACGGCAAGACAATGGTTCCATAAGAACTTCTGCAAGGCCATGGTTCCTTATGAGCTACCACAAGACCATAGTTCCGTAAGAACTTCTGCAAGTGTATGGCTCCTTAAGGACTACTGCAAGACAATGGTTCCGTAAAAACTTCTGCAAGGCCATGGCTCCTTAAGAGCTACTGCAAGACCAAGGTTCCGTAAGAACTTCTGAAAAGGCATGGTTCCTTAAGAGCTACCACAAGACCATGGTTACATAAGAACTTCTCCAAGTGCATGGTTCCTTAAGGGCTACTCCAAGACAATGGTTCTGTAAGAACTTCTGCAAGGCCATGGTTCCTTAAGAGCTACTGCAAGACCAAGGTTCCGTAAGAACTTCTGCAAAGGTATGGTTCCTTAAGGGCTACTGCAAGACAATGGTTCCGTAAGAACTTCTGCAAGGCCATGGTTCCTTAGGAGCTACCAAGACCATGGTTCCGTTAGAACTTCTGCAAGTGCATTGTTCCTTAAGGGCTACTGCAAGACAATGGTTTCGTAAGAACTTGTGCAAGGCCATAGTTCCTTAAGAGCTACCACAAGACCATGGTTCCGTAAGAACTTCTGCAAGTACATAGTTCCTTAAGGGTTACTGCAAGACAATGGTTCCGTAAGAACTTCTGCAAAGCCATGGTTCCTTATGAGCTACCACAAGACCATAGTTCCGTAAGAACTTCTGCAAGTGGATGGTTCCTTAAGGACTACTGCAAGACAATGGTTCCGTAAAAACTTCTGCAAGGCCATGGTTCCTTTAGAGCTACCAGGACCATGGTTCTGTAAGAACGTCTGCAAGTGCATGGTTCCTTAAGGGCTACTGCAAGACAATGGTTCAGTAAGAACTTGTATAAGGCCATACTTCCTTGAAAGCTACCACAAGACCATGGTTCCGTAAGAACTTCTTCAAGGCCATGGTTCCTTAAGAGCTACCAAGACCATGGTTCCGTAAGAACTTCTGCAAGGGCATGGTTCCTTAAGAACTACCAAGACCATGGTTCCTTAAGAACTTCTGCAAGGCTATAGTTCCTTAAGAGCTACCAAGACCATGTTTCCGTAAAAACTTCTGCAAGGCCATGGTTCCTTAAGAGCTACCAAGACAATGTCTCCGTAAAAACTTCTGCAAGGCCATGGTTCCTTAAGAGCTACTGTAAGACCATGGTTCCGTAAGAACTTCTGCAAGGCCATGGTTCCTTAAGACCTACCAAGGCCATGGTTCCGTTAGAACTTCTGCAAGTGCATGGTTCCTTAAGGGCTACTGCAAGACAATGGTTCGGTAAGAACTTGTACAAGGACATAGTTCCTTAAAAGCTACCACAAAACCATGGTTCCGTAAGAACTTCTGCAAGGCCATACTTCCTTAAGAGCTACCAAGACCATGGTTCCGTAAAAACATCTGCAAGGCCATAGTTCCTTAAGAGCTACCACAAGACCATGGTTCCGTAAGAACTTCTGTAAGTGCATAGTTCCTTAAGGGCTACTGCAAGACAATGCCTCCATAAGAACTTCTGCAGGGCATGGTTCCTTAAGGGCTACTGCAAGGCAATGGTTCCGTAAGAACTTCTGCAAGGGCATGGTTCCTTAAGAACTACCAAGACCATGGTTCCTTAAGAACTTCTGCAAGGCTATAGTTCCTTAAGAGCTACCAAGACCATGTGTCCGTAAGAACTTCTGCAAGGCCATGGTTCCTTAAGAGCTACCAAGACAATGGCTCCGTAAAAACTTCTACAAGGCCATGGTTCCTTAAGAGCTACTGTAAGACCATGGTTCCGTAAGAACTTCTGCAAGGCCATGGTTCCTTAAGACCTACCAAGGCCATGGTTCCGTTAGAACTTCTGCAAGTGCATGGTTCCTTAAGGGCTACTGCAAGACAATGGTTCGGTAAGAACTTGTACAAGGACATAGTTCCTTAAAAGCTACCACAAGACCATGGTTCCGTAAGAACTTCTGCAAGGCCATACTTCCTTAAGAGCTACCAAGACCATGGTTCCGTAAAAACGTCTGCAAGGCCATAGTTCCTTAAGAGCTAGCACAAGACCATGGTTCCGTAAGAACTTCTGTAAGTGCATAGTTCCTTAAGGGCTACAGCAAGACAATGCCTCCATAAGAACTTCTGCAGGGCATGGTTCCTTAAGGGCTACTGCAAGACAATGGTTCCGTAAAAACTTCTGCAAGGCCATGGTTCCTTAAGAGCTACTGCAAGACCATGGTTCCGTAAGAACTTCTGAAAAGGCATGGTTCCTTAAGTGCTACCACAAGACCATGGTTACATAAGAACTTCTGCAAGTGCATGGTTCCTTAAGGGCTACTCCAGGACAATTGTTCTGTAAGAACTTCTGCAAGGCCATGGTTCCTTAAGAGCTACCAAGACCATGGTTCCGTAAGAATTTCTTCAAGTGCATGGCTCCTTAAGGGCTACTGCAAGACAGTGGTTCCGTAAAAACTTCTGCAACGCCATGGTTCCTTAGGATCTACTGCAAGACCATGGTTCCGTAAGAACTTCTGCAAGTGCATGGTTCCTTAATGGCTACTGCAAGACAATGGTTCCGTAAAACTTCTGCAAGGCCATGTTTCCTTTAGAGCTACCAAGACCATGGTTCTGTAAGAACGTCTGCAAGTGCATGGTTCCTTAAGGGCTACTGCAAGACAATGGTTCTGTAAAAACATCTGCAAGGACATGGTTCCTTAAGAGCTACCGCAAGACCATGGTTCCGTAAGAACTTCTGCAAGTGCATGGTTCCTTAATGGCTACTGCAAGACAATGGTTCAGTAAAAACTTCTGCAAGGCCATTTTTCCTTAAGAGCTACCACAAGGCCATGGTTCCGTAAGAACTTCTGTAAGTGCATGGTTCCTTAAGGGCTACTGCAAGACAATGGTTCCATAAGAACTTCTGCAAGGCCATGGTTCCTTAATAGCTACCACAAGACCATGGTTCCATAAGAACTCCTGCAAGTGCATGGTTCCTTAAGGGCTACTGCAACACAATGGTTCCATAAGAACTTCTGCAAGGCCATGGTTCCTTAAGAGCTACCAAGACAATGGCTCCGTAAAAACTTCTGCAAGGCCATGGTTCCTTAAGAGCTACTGTAAGACCATGGTTCCGTAAGATCTTCTGCAAGGCCATGGTTCCTTAAGACCTACCCATGCCATGGTTCCGTTAGAACTTCTGCAAGTGCATGGTTCCTTAAGGGTTACTGCAAGACAATGGTTCGGTAAGAACTTGTACAAGGACATAGTTCATTAAAAGCTACCACAAGACCATGGTTCCATAAGAACTTCTGCAAGGCCATAGTTCCTTAAGAGCTACCAAGACCATGGTTCCGTAAAACCTTCTGCAAGGCCATAGTTCCTTAAGAGCTACCACAAGACCATGGTTCCGTAAGAACTTCTGTAAGTGCATAGTTCCTTAAGGGCTACTGCAAGACAATGCCTCCATAAGAACTTCTGCAGGGCATGGTTCCTTAAGGGCTACTGCAAGGCAATGGGATTCGTAAGAACTTCTGCAAGGCCACGGTTCCTTATGAGCTACCACAAAACCATAGTTCCGTAAGAACTTCTGCATGTGGATGGTTCCTTAAGGGCTACTGCAAGACAATGGTTCCGTAAAAACTTCTGCAAGGCCATGGTTCCTTAAGAGCTACCGCAAGACCATGGTTCCGTAAGCACTTCTGCAAGTGCATAGTTCCTTAATGGCTACTGCAAGACAATGGTTCCGTAAGAAATTCTGCAAGTGCATGGTTCCTTAAGAGCTACCAAGACCAAGGTTCCGTAAGAACTTCTGCAAGGGCATGGTTCCTTAAGAGCCACTGCAAGACAATGGTTCAGTAAAAACTTCTGCAAGGCCATGGTTCCTTAAGAGCTACCACAAGACCATGGTTCCGTAAGAAGTTCTGTAAGTGCATGGTTCCTTAAGGGCTACTGCAAGACAATGGTTCCATAAGAACTTCTGCAAGGCCATGGTTCCTTAATCGCTACCACAAGACCATGGTTCCATAAGAACTCCTGCAAGTGCAGGGTTCTTAAGGGCTACTGCAACACAATGGTTCCATAAGAACTTCTGCAAGGCCATGGTTCCTTAAGAGCTACCAAGACAATGGCTCCGTAAAAACTTCTGCAAAGTCCATGGTTCCTTAAGAGCTACTGCAAGACCATGGTTCTGTAAGAACTTCTGCAAGGCCATGGTTCCATAAGAGCTACCAAGGCCATGGTTCCATTAGAACTTCTGCAAGTGCATGGTTCCTTAAGGGCTACTGCAAGACAATGGTTCGTTAAGAACTTGTACAAGGCCATAGTTCCTTAAAAGCTACCACAAGACCATGGTTCCGTAAGGACTTCTTCAAGGCCATGGTTCCTTAAGAGCTACCAAGACCATGGTTCCGTAAGAACTTCTGCAAGGCCATACTTCCTTAAGAGCTACCAAGACCATGGTTCTGTAAGAACTTCTGCAAGGCCATAGTTCCTTAAGAGCTACCAAGACCATGGTTCAGCTAGAACTTCTGCAAGGCTATAGTTCCTTAAGGGCTACTGCAAGGCAATGGTTCCGTAAGAACTTCTGCAAGGCCACGGTTCATTATGAGCTACCACAAGACCATAGTTCCGTAAGAACTTCTGCATGTGGATGGTTCCTTAAGGGCTACTGCAAGACAATGGTTCCGTAAAAACTTCTGCAAGGCCATGGTTCCTTAAGAGCTACCGCAAGACCATGGTTCCGTAAGAACTTCTGCAAGTGCATAGTTCCTTAATGGCTACTGCAAGACAATGGTTCCCTAAGAAATTCTGCAAGTGCATGGTTCCTAAAGAGCTACCAAGACCAAGGTTCCGTAAGAACTTCTGCAAGGGCATGGTTCCTTAAGAGCCACTGCAAGACAATGGTTCAGTAAAAACTTCTGCAAGGCCATGGTTCCTTAAGAGCTACCACAAGACCATGGTTCCATAAGAACTTCTGTAAGTGCATGGTTCCTTAAGGGCTACTGCAAGACAATGGTTCCATAAGAACTTCTGCAAGGCCATGGTTCCTTAATAGCTACCACAAGACCATGGTTCCATAAGAACTCCTGCAAGTGCATGGTTCCTTAAGGGCTACTGCAACACAATGGTTCCATAAGAACTTCTGCAATGCCATGGTTCCTTAAGAGCTACCAAGACAATGGCTCCGTAAAAACTTCTGCAAGGCCATGGTTCCTTAAGAGCTACTGTAAGACCATGGTTCCGTAAGAACTTCTGCAAGGCCATGGTTCCTTAAGACCTACCAAGGCCATGGTTCCGTTAGAACTTCTGCAAGTGCATGGTTCCTTAAGGGCTACTGCAAGACAATGGTTCGGTAAGAACTTGTACAAGGACATAGTTCCTTAAAAGCTACCACAAGACCATGGTTCCGTAAGAACTTCTGCAAGGCCATAGTTCCTTAAGAGCTACCAAGACCATGGTTCCGTAAAAACTTCTGCAAGGCCATAGTTCCTTAAGAGCTACCACAAGACCATGGTTCCGTAAGAACTTCTGTAAGTGCATAGTTCCTTAAGGGCTACTGCAGGACAATGCCTCCATAAGAACTTCTGCAGGGCATGGTTCCTTAAGGGCTACTGCAAGGCAATGGTTCCGTAAGAACTTCTGCAAGGCCACGGTTCCTTATGAGCTACCACAAGACCATAGTTCCGTAAGAACTTCTGCATGTGGATGGTTCCTTAAGGGCTACTGCAAGACAATGGTTCCGTAAAAACTTCTGCAAGGCCATGGTTCCTTAAGAGCTACCGCAAGACCATGGTTCCGTAAGAACTTCTGCAAGTGCATAGTTCCTTAATGGCTACTGCAAGACAATCGTTCCGTAAGAAATTCTGCAAGTGCATGGTTCCTTAAGAGCTACCAAGACCAAGGTTCCGTTAGAACTTCTGCAAGGGCATGGTTCCTTAAGAGCCACTGCAAGACAATGGTTCAGTAAAAACTTCTGCAAGGCCATGGTTCCTTAAGAGCTACCACAAGACCATGGTTCCGTAAGAACTTCTGTAAGTGTATGGTTCCTTAAGGGCTACTGCAAGACAATGGTTCCATAAGAACTTCTGCAAGGCCATGGTTCCTTAATCGCTACCACAAGACCATGGTTCCATAAGAACTCCTGCAAGTGCAGGGTTCCTTAAGGGCTACTGCAACAAAATGGTTCCATAAGAACTTCTGCAAGGCCATGGTTCCTTAAGAGCTACCAAGACAATGGCTCCGTAAAACCTTCTGCAAAGGCCATGGTTCCTTAAGAGCTACTGCAAGACCATGGTTCTGTAAGAACTTCTTCAAGGCCATGGTTTCTTAAGAGCTACCAAGGCCATGGTTCCATTAGAACTTCTGCAAGTGCATGGTTCCTTAAGGGCTACTGCAAGACAACGGTTCGGTAAGAACTTGTACAAGGCCATAGTTCCTTAAAAGCTACCACAAGACCATGGTTCCGTAAGGACTTCTTCAAGGCCATGGTTCCTTAAGAGCTACCAATACCATGGTTCCGTAAGAACTTCTGCAAGGGCATGGTTCCTTAAGAGCTACCAAGACCATGGTTCTGTTAGAACTTCTGCAAGGCCATAGTTCCTTAAGAGCTACCACAAGACCATGGTTCCGTAAGAACTTCTGTAAGTGTATGGTTCCTTAAGGGCTACTGCAAGGCAATGGTTCCGTAAGAACTTCTGCAAGGCCACGGTTCCTTATGAGCTACCACAAGACCATAGTTCCGTAAGAACTTCTGCATGTGGATGGTTCCTTAAGGGCTACTGCAAGACAATGGTTCCGTACGAAATTCTGCAAGTGCATGGTTCCTTAAGAGCTACCAAGACCAAGGTTCCGTTAGAAATTCTGCAAGGGCATGGTTCCTTAAGAGCCACTGCAAGACAATGGTTCAGTAAAAACTTCTGCAAGGCCATGGTTCCTTAAGAGCTACCACAAGACCATGGTTCCGTAAGAACTTCTGTAAGTGCATGGTTCCTTAAGGGCTACTGCAAGACAATGGTTCCATAAGAACTTCTGCAAGGCCATGGTTCCTTAATCGCTACCACAAGACCATGGTTCCATAAGAACTCCTGCAAGCGCAGGGTTCCTTAAGGGCTACTGCAACAAAATGGTTCCATAAGAACTTCTCCAAGGCCATGGTTCCTTAAGAGCTACCAAGACAATGGCTCCGTAAAACCTTCTGCAAAGGCCATGGTTCCTTAAGAGCTACTGCAAGACCATGGTTCTGTAAGAACTTCTTCAAGGCCATGGTTCCTTAAGAGCTACCAAGGCCATGGTTCCATTAGAACTTCTGCAAGTGCATGGTTCCTTAAGGGCTACTGCAAGACAATGGTTCGGTAAGAACTTGTACAAGGCCATAGTTCCTTAAAAGCTACCACAAGACCATGGTTCTGTAAGGACTTCTTCAAGGCCATGGTTCCTTAAGAGCTACCAAGACCATGGTTCCGTAAGAACTTCTGCAAGGCCATAGTTCCTTAAGAGCTACCAAGACTATGGTTACGCTAGAACTTTTGCAAGGCTATAGTTCCTTAAGGGCTACTGCAAGACAATGCCTCCATAAGAACTTCTGCAGGGCATGGTTCCTTAAGGGCTACTGCAAGGCAATGGTTCCGTAAGAACTTCTGCAAGGCCACGGTTCCTTATGAGCTACCACAAGACCATAGTTCCGTAAGAACTTCTGCAAGTGCATAGTTCCTTAATGGCTACTGCAAGACAATGGTTCCGTAAGAAATTCTGCAAGTGCATGGTTCCTTAAGAGCTACCAAGACCAAGGTTCCGTAAGAACTTCTGCAAGGGCATGGTTCCTTAAGAGCCACTGCAAGACAATGGTTCAGTAAAAACTTCTGCAAGGCCATGGTTCCTTAAGAGCTATCACAAGACCATGGTTCCGTAAGAACTTCTGTAAGTGCATGGTTCCTTAAGGGCTACTGCAAGAAAATGGTTCCATAAGAACTTCTGCAAGTGCATGGTTCCTTAAGAGCTACCAAGACCAAGGTTCTGTAAGAACTTCTGCAAGGGCATGGTTCCTTAAGGGCTACTGCAACACAATGGTTCCATAAGAACTTCTGCAAGGCCATGGTTCCTTAAGAGCTACCAAGACAATGGCTCCGTAAAAACTTCTGCAAAGGCCATGGTTCCTTAAGAGCTACTGCAAGACCATGGTTCTGTAAGAACTTCTTCAAGGCCATGGTTCCTTAAGAGCTACCAAGGCCATGGTTCCATTAGAACTTCTGCAAGTGCATGGTTCCTTAAGGGCTACTGCAAGACAATGGTTCGGTAAGAACTTGTGCAAGGCCATAGTTCCTTAAAAGCTACCACAAGACCATGGTTCCGTAAGGACTTCTTTAAGGCCATGGTTCCTTAAGAGCTACCAAGACCATGGTTCCGTAAGAACTTCTGCAAGGGCATGGTTCCTTAAGAGCTACCAAGACCATGGTTCTGTAAGAACTTCTGCAAGGCCATAGTTCCTTAAGAGCTACCAAGACCATGGTTCCGCTAGAACTTCTGCAAGGCTATAGTTCCTTAAGAGCTACCAAGACCATGGTTCCGTAAGAACTTCTGCAAGGCCATAGTTCCTTAAGAACTTCCGAAAATCCATGGTAACGAAAGAACTTCCGCAAGGCTGTGGTTCCTTAAGAAATACCGAACAACCATGGTTCCTTATGAACTACTACAAGACCATGGTTCCTTAACAACTACTGCAAGGCCAGCCATGGTTTCTTAACAACTACCGCAAGGCCATGGTTCCTTAAGAAATACCGAAAGGGCATGGGACCTTAAGAAATACCAAAAGGCCATGGGACCTTAAGAACTTCTGCAAGGACATTGGTTCTTTAACAATTACCATGAGGCCCTAGTCCCTTAAAGACGTCAGCTGGCTGTGGTATCTTAAGCATTACCTCGAAGGCGCTTTTACATTAATGACTTCAGCGCGGCCATGGTTCCTTAAGCACTACTGTGAGGCCATGGTACCTTAATGACTACACTGAATCCGTGGGGCCTTAATAACTACCGCAAGGCCATGGTTCCTTAATAACTACTGCGAGGACATTGGTTCCTTAAGAACTACCACAAGGCGTTGGTTCCTTAAGAACTACTGCGAGGACATTTGTTCCTTAAGAACTGCGGCAAGGCCATGGTTCCGTAAGAACTTCTGCAAGGGCATGGTTCCTTAAGGGCTACTGCAAGACAATGGTTCTGTAAGAACTTCTGCAAGGCCATGGTTCCTTTAGAGCTACCAAGACCATGGTTCCCTAAGGATGTCTGCAAGTGCATGGTTCCTTAAGGGCTACTGCAAGACAATGGTTCTGTAAAAACTTCTGCAAGGACATGGTTCCTTAAGAGCTACTGCAAGACCATGGTTCCGTAAGAACTTCTGCAAGTGCATGGTTCCTTAATGGCTACTGCAATACAATGGTTCCGTAAGAAATTCTGCAAGTGCATGGTTCCTTAAGAGCTACCAATGTTCCGTAAGAACTTCTGCAAGGGCAGGGTTCCTTAAGGGCCACTGCAAGACAATGGTTCAGTAAAAACTTCTGCAAGGCCATGGTTCCTTAAGAGCTACCACAAGACCATGGTTCCGTAAGAACTTCTGTAAGTGCATGGTTCCTTAAGGGCTACTGCAAGACAATGGTTCCATAAGAACTTCTGCAAGGCCATGGTTCCTTAATAGCTACCACAAGACCATGGTTCCATAAGAACTCCTGCAAGTGCATGGTTCCTTAAGGGCTACTGCAACACAATGGTTGCAAAAGAAATTCTGCAAGGCCATGGTTCCTTAAGAGCTACCAAGACAATGGCTCCGTAAAAACTTCTGCAAGGCCATGGTTCCTTAAGAGCTACTGCAAGACCATGGTCCTGTAAGAATTTCTGCAAGGCCATGGTTCCTTATGACCTACCAAGGCCATGGTTCTGTTAGAACTTCTGCAAGTGCTTGTTTCCTTAAGAGCTATTGCAAGACAATGGTTCGGAAAGAACTTGTACAAGGACATAGTTCCTTAAAAGCTACCACAAGACCATGGTTCCGTAAGAACTTCTGCAAAGCCATAGTTCCTTAACAGCTACCAAGACCATGGTTCTGTAAGAACTTCTGCAAGGCCATAGTTCCTTAAGAGCTTCCAAGACAATGGTTCCGTAAGAACTTCAGCAAGGGCATGGTTCCTTAAGAGCTACCAAGACCATGGTTCCGTAAGAACTTCTGCAAGGCCATAGTTATTTAAGAGCTACCAAGATGATGGTTCCGTAAGAACTTCTGCAAGGCCATAGTTGCTTAAGAGCTACCAAGACCATGGTTCCGTAAAAACTTCTGCAAGACCATAGTTCCTTAAGAGCTACCACAAGACCCTGGTTCCGTAAGAAATTCTGTAAGTGCATAGTTTCTTAAGGGCTACTACAAGACAATGGTTCCATAAGAACTTCTGCAAGTGGATGGTTCCTTAAGGGCTACTGCAAGACAATGGTTCCATAAAAACTTCTGCAATGCCATGGTTCCTTTAGAGCTACCAAGACCATGGTTCCGTAAGAACATCTGCAAGTGCATGGTTCCTTAAGGGCTACTGCAAGACAATGCTTCCGTAAAAACTTCTGCAAGGCCATGATTCTTTAAGAGCTACCACAAGACCATGGTTCCGTAAGAACTTCTGTAAGTGCATAGTTCCTTAAGGGCTACTGCAAGACAATGGTTCCATAAGAACTTCTGCAAGGCCATGATTCCTTAATAGCTACCACAAGACCATGGTTCCATAAGAACTCCTGCAAGTGCATGGTTCCTTAAGGGCTACTGCAACACAATGGTTCCATAAGAACTTCTGCAAGGCCATGGTTCCTTAAGAGCTACCAAGACAATGGCTCCGTAAAAACCTCTGCAAGGCCATGGTTTTTTAAGTACTACTGCAAGACCATGGTTCCGTAATAACTTCTGCAAGGCCATGGTTCCTTAAGAGCTACGAAGGCCATGGTTCCGTTAGAACTTCTGCAAGTGCATGGTTCCTTAAGGGCTACTGCAAGACAATGGTTCCGTAAAAACCTCTGCAAAGCCCTGATTCTTTAAGAGCTACCACAAGACCATGGTTCCGTAAGAACTTCTGTAAGTGCATAGTTCCTTAAGGGCTACTGCAAGACAATGGTTCCATAAGAACTTCTGCAAGGCCATGGTTCCTTAATAGCTACCACAAGACCATGGTTCCATAAGAACTCCTGCAAGTGCATGGTTCCTTAAGGGCTACTGCAACACAATGGTTCCATAAGAACTCCTGCAAGTGCATGGTTCCTTAAGGGCTACTGCACCACAATGGTTCCATAAGAACTTCTGCAAGGCCATGGTTTTTTAAGTACTACTGCAAGACCATGGTTCCGTAATAACTTCTGCAAGGCCATGGTTCCTTAAGAGCTACGAAGGCCATGGTTCTGTTAGAACTTCTACATGTGCATGGTTCCTTAAGGGCTACTGCAAGACAATGGTTCGGTAAGAACTTGTACAAGGCCATAGTTCCTTAAAAGCTACCACACGACCATGGTTCCATAAGAACTTCTTCAAGGCCATAGTTCCTTAAGAACTTCTGCAAGGGCATGGTTCCTTAAGAGCTACCAAGACCATGGTTCCGTAAGAACTACTGAAAGGCCATGGTTCCTTAAAACCTACCAAGGCCATGGTTCTGTTAGAACTTCTGCAAGTGCTTGTTTCCTTAAGAGCTATTGCAAGACAATGGTTCGGAAAGAACTTGTACAAGGACATAGTTCCTTAAAAGCTACCACAAGACCATGGTTCCGTAAGAACTTCTGCAAAGCCATAGTTCCTTAACAGCTACCAAGACCATGGTTCTGTAAGAACTCCTCCAAGGCCATAGTTCCTTAAGAGCTTCCAAGACCATGGTTCCGTAAGAACTTCTGCAAGGCCATAGTTCCTTAAGAGCTACCAAGACCATGGTTCCGTAAGAACTTCAGCAAGGGCATGGTTCCTTAAGAGCTACCAAGACCATGGTTCCGTAAGAACTTCTGCAAGGCCATAGTTATTTAAGAGCTACCAAGACCATGGTTCCGTAAGAACTTCTGCAAGGCCATAGTTCCTTAAGAGCTACCAAGACCATGGTTCCGTAAAAACTTCTGCCAGACCATAGTTCCTTAAGAGCTACCACAAGACCATGGTTCCGTAAGAAATTCTGTAAGTGCATAGTTTCTTAAGGGCTACTACAAGACAATGGTTCCATAAGAACTTCTGCAGGGCATGGTTCCTTAAGGGCTACTGCAAGACAATGGTTCCGTAAGAGCTTCTGCAAGGCCATGGTTCCTTATGAGCTACCACAAGACCATAGTTCCATAAGAACTTCTGCAAGTGGATGGTTCCTTAAGGGCTACTTCAAGACAATGGTTCCGTAAAAACTTCTGCAATGCCATGGTTCCTTTAGAGCTACCAAGACCATGGTTCCGTAAGAACGTCTGCAAGTGCATGGTTCCTTAAGGGCTACTGCAAGACAATGGTTCCGTAAAAACTTCTGCAAGGCCATGATTCTTTAAGAGCTACCACAAGACGATGGTTCCGTAAGAACTTCTGTAAGTGCATAGTTCCTTAAGGGCTACTGCAAGACAATGGTTCCATAAGAACTTCTGCAAGGCCATGGTTCCTTAATAGCTACCACAAGACCATGGTTCCATAAGAACTCCTGCAAGGCCATGGTTCCTTAAGAGCTACCAAGACAATGGCTCCGTAAAAACTTCTGCAAGGCCATGGTATTTTAAGTACTACTGCAAGACCATGGTTCCGTAATAACTTCAGCAAGGCCATGGCTCCTTAAGATCTACAAAGGCCATGGTTCCGTTAGAACTTCTGCAAGTGCATGGTTCCTTAAGGGCTACTGCAAGACAATGGTTCCGTAAAAACCTCTGCAAGGCCCTGATTCTTTAAGAGCTACCACAAGACCATGGTTCCGTAAGAACTTCGGTAAGTGCATAGTTCCTTAAGGGCTACTGCAAGACAATGGTTCCATAAGAACTTCTGCAAGGCCATGGTTCCTTAATAGCTACCACAAGACCATGGTTCCATAAGAACTCCTGCAAGTGCATGGTTCCTTAAGGGCTACTGCAAGACAATGGTTCCATAAGAACTTCTGCAAGGCCATGGTTCCTTAAGAGCTACCAGGACAATGGCTCCCTAACAACTTCTGCAAGGCCATGGTTTTTTAAGTAATACTGCAAGACCATGGTTCCTTAATAACTTCTGCAAGGCCATGCTTCCTTAAGAGCTACGAAGGCCATGGTTCCGTTAGAACTTCTGCAAGTGCATGTCATGATGCCTACCTCCAAGGAGCCAGGTCCGACCCAGCAACCCCAGAGGCAGGCATCATTCCCCCCAGGGAAGTGCCAGCGGGCCCAAGCTGGGGCCCTTTGGACACAGTCCTGGCGCCTTAGGCGCCAGGCTCATGTTGGACCCCTGTCCTGGCGCCTTAGGCGCCAGGCTCATAAAGCTAGACATGTGTTCAAGTGTTTTAATGTGCACTTACCTGATGCAGAACATGCTGCCACATCCAGGCCCTCTTGAGGCCTGAATGGAACTACTTTACCTGTGGGACTACTTTCCACCTGGGTGTGGTCAGGGAAGGATACATAGCTGATCGTTGGAAGGATACATATCTGGAACTTCTTCCAAAGCTATTTAAACCACGCCCGATCAGCAACTCACGCTTCGCGTTGTTCTGCTCCTCGCAGCTGGACGCTCACCGTGTCAGCTCCTGCATCTGGACTTCAGCCACGCCTGTCAGCATCCTGGGTCGCCTGCAAGGGGAAATAAGAGAGAATTGGGGAGAAAGAAGACCTTACCTGCTAAAGCTGCATCACGGAGACATCACACCGACGGTCCTGAAAGGCAAGACATCATTTTAAAAGCATTTCGCTTCGATCGCTGCAGCGCTGCATTTCACTCACCTTTCCTGGGCGCCTCCATCTTCAGCAGCGATCATCCGGATACACAGCCACTTCCCAGAGCCTAGAGAGAAAAAGACATGAAAACAAGGTGAGAGAAGGAAGGGAATAGGAAAGGCTCAGTTTCCTTCTAAGACTTACTTGTTGGGTCATTCCCATTTCATTTCGGGTCCTGCCGCTTCCTGGCATTCCGGACCCCGGCCCCTATGGGTAAAAAAGACAAAGACATTGAATGAGCGAATGCAAAGACATTACCCGAACGCTCATCCAGAACTTACCTGTCATTTACTGGAACTGCACGTTTCACTTCGGGTCGGCGCCATATCTCCGGCATTCCGAACCCCGGCCCCAAAGGGGAAAAAGACATAAGCATTAGCGCTTGCTGCAAAAAGACAATTAACATTATTATTAAGCTTGAACTTTTGAACTTGCAACAGAACTCTTACAACGCCTCACCTGAATAGTCAAGCTTATTTTGAACTCCCATCAAACCTCAATCCAGTGAAGTAACTGGGTTTCAACGCGCCCCTGCATCAGAAGCAGGATGGAGAACTCATCCTTCCAGACCCTAAGGTGAGACTTCACGGGGAATCGTGGAAGGGTATCGTGGAGGGTTGGAAGGGAGTGGGGGGCTTGAGCATTATTTCGTCAGTAGGTAATACTCCCTTTTCACGCACAGGGGAATATTCCTGCGAGCCAGGAAAGCCAGAGTAGAGGGGCCCTTCCTGTCCATCTTCAGAGTCCTGCGCTTCACCATTGAAGAAGCATCAGCACTCGAAGCCAGACCTGCGCCTCTGTGGGAATCAGGTGAGCGTAACAGAACGCGAAGCCTACCCACAATTTCCCACCCGGGCGCTATGGAGACTTCCGAGACAGATCAGCTGGCCCAGCTTTTGGGGGAATTACGGGCAGAAGTGCACTCAGCCCGCCAGGAGACTAACGCTCTCAAAAGAGAACTGATCCTATCAAAGGAAAGAACAGATGACCTGGCCAAAAGGTTATTGCAGGCCCAGGCAGGGCACACTCCTTTATCCAATTCCGGTGGTACTTCCACATCAATGGGTTTGAATAACCCGGTACAAATCAATCTACCTGGACACATGCCTTCGGCCCCGCCTGAACGTTTTGCGGGGGATCCCAAGAAATATGCCGTCTTTATGAACCAATGTCGTTTACACTTTCTATGCAGACCCGGGGCCTTCCCTAACGACCAGACCAAGGTAGCCTTTATACTATCTTACCTCAGTGGCAGTGCTGCCGATTGGTCTATTCCATTGGTAAATCAGGATGATCCCATTCTCCAGAATTTTCAGGGTTTCCAGGCCAGCATGGAAAGATTGTTTGCTCGACACTCTCAAGGACAGGCCCTTGATAACGAACTGCTATCCTTACGACAAGGTAATCAGGATCTCCTGTCCTACGTTGCCACCTTTAATAGACTGGTTGTGGAAACTGGATGGCCAGAAAACAAAAGGATCACATTGTTTCATCGAGGCCTGCGCGGAGAGCTTAAGGATGTTCTAGTTCAGATAGTAGATCCACCCCAGGTCTGCGCAGACTACATAGACTTGGTGGTTCAACTTGATCACAGACTTCAAAATAGAAAAGCAGATCGGTTCAAGTACGAAACCCGAGTACTGATCAAAACCCACACTAACTCCAAGAGTACCGACGTATCCGAACCTATGCAAATCGGCGGTGTTAAAGGACCATTAACGCAGAAGGAACGAGAGAGAAGGCGGCAAATGCAACTTTGTCTGTATTGCGGGACTTCCGGTCACTTTCTTCGAAATTGTCCGGTTAAACCACTCAAGAAGGTGGTTGGAGCCACTGATAACGATTTATTGACACCTGATTTGGGAAAAGACCTAGCCCGACAAGCGTAGGGGTCCGCTTGCCGAGCTTGAAAACAAACTCTTTGACCTCGCATTTTGTCATGCCAATGGTGCTAGTGGACCCAAAACAGCCTCAGCAGTTGCATGCTATAAAAGCATACATCGACAGTGGAGCTATTGGAAATTACATAGACCGTGAATTGGCTTCCAGGATTAAGCTCCCTCTCCGCCCGAAAGTAACCCAAGATGTCATTACTACAGTAGATGGAACCGAAATAGCCTCAGGGCCTGTAACGCATTCCACTGTTGAAATGACACTGGTGGGTCAGGATGGACATCGGGAAGCAATCGTGTTTGATGTGATCAAGGCCCCACAATTTCAAGTAATTCTTTGAATTCCTTGGTTAGAAACACATAATCCCAGAATTGACTGGCGAGCAAAGAAGATAAGTTTTCCTGATTGTGAACCAACTTGTTATCCAAGAAATCCAGTTATGGGTCTAGCCTCAGCAACTTCCACCCCTGTACAGCTACCGTCAGAATACCAAGAATTCCAAGACGTTTTTCAGAAGGAACAGGCTAACACGTTACCTCCCCATCGGTCTTATGATTGCCAAATCGATCTGGTACCCAATGCTCAACTACCTTGTAGTAGGATTTATGCTCTTACGAACCTGAGAACCTGCATTTGCGTCAGTATTTAGATCAGTACCTAGCCAATGGTTTTATTCGCCCGTCCAAGTCTCCAGTCTCCTCAGCTCTGTTTTTCGTGCCGAAAAAAGAGGGCGACCTTAGAACATGTATAGACTATCGCGCCCTAAATCAAATAACAATTAAGAATCGTCATCCTCTGCCCCTGATCCCTGAGCTTATCGACCAGGTGAAAGACGCTTGTGTGTACACCAAGTTAGATCTCCGAGGAGCTTATCATCTGGTGCGTATAAAAGAAGGCGACGAATGGAAGACTGCATTCCGCACCAAATTTGGGCTCATCGAATATCAGGTGATGCCCTTCGGTTTGTGCAATGCACCTGCCGCCTTTCAGTACTTTATGAATGATGTTCTTCGGGAACTTATCGATGTCTGTGTCATTGTTTATATTGACGACATCCTGGTGTACTCTTCTTCAGAATCCGATCGCAGAAAACATGTTAGGGCAGTTCTTGAGAAATTGCGCCAGCACAGACTATTTCCAAAGCTCGAAAAATGCGTTTTTCATACCACAGAAGTTGAGTTTCTCGGATTCATCCTGACACCTCAAGGAGTCCGAATGGACTCGCGAAAGGTGGACGCCATCCTCAAATGGCCATCTCCTAGCTCGGTGAAGGGAGTTCAGAGCATGCTCGGCTTCGCCAATTTCTATCGAAGATTCATCCCGGAATTTTCCCGAACAGTCCAACCCATCACAGCTCTCCTAAAGAAAAACAAACGCTTTGAATGGACTCTTGAGGCCGAACAAGCCTTTCAGGACCTGAAAACCAAATTCACCTCTGCACCTGTATTGAAGCACCCGCACCCAGATCTCCCTTACATTGTGGAAACCGACGCATCCAGTTCAGCCATGGGAGCTGTCCTGTCGCAAAGAGACCCAGAAACTAACCAACTACACCCTGTGGCCTTTTGGTCCAGGAAATGTTCTCCTCCTGAAATCAACTACGCAATTACCGACAAAGAGTTACTGGCTATTAAATCTGCTTTCAAGGCTTGGCGTCACTACCTTCTCGGGGCAAGACACACCATCACCGTAATTACGGACCACAGAAATTTACAGTATTTAAAGACGGCCAAAGCTCAATCTTCACGACAACTCCGATGGGCTCTATTCTTTGCGGAATTTGATTTTGTAATTACCTATCGCCCTGGCTGCAAGAATGGTAAAGCGGACGCCTTATCCCGGATTGGCATGGAAGAACCCAATTCGCGTTTAGAACCTGTGCCAATCATACCTGAACAAAGAATCTTAGGCCTAACTTCATTGCAAACTATTGAGGACATCCAAACGCAAGTAAAACAACTTCTAGACTCTTCAGCCTTACTGGAATGGAGTCAAAAGGGTCCTCATTACACCGTTAAGGATGATTTACCCTACTTCCAGGAGCGGTTGTTTCTGCCAAGTAAAGAATTGCAAGAACTTGTGATTGCCGATCATCATGAATCATTAATGGAAGGACACCCTGGTATCGCTAAAACGGAGGAAAAAATCAAACGCCACTTCTGGTGGCCTTCTTGGAGAAAAGACATAAAGTCTTTTGTATTGTCTTGCGGAATTTGCGCCCAAAACAAGGGTCAAAAGAAAAGGCCAGCCGGCCTACTTCAACCCTTGGATATTCCACCGGCACCTTGGCACACCTTGTCAATGGACTTTATAACTGACCTGCCTCCTTGTGCTGGTTACAACACTGTCCTTGTAATTGTGGATCTATTCTCCAAAATGGCCCACTTTATCCCTTTAAAAGGCTTGCCTTCAGCTTCCACCTTGGCCAAGGAATTTCTGGAGAATATAGTTCGCATACATGGTTTCCCTTCCATATTAGTCTCGGATCGTGGAAGTCAATTTATCTCCCATTTTTGGAAGAAGTGTAGCCAACTAGCACAAATAGATGTGCGGTTATCCACCAGCCACCACCCCCAGACCGACGGACAAACCAAGAGAACCAATCAGACTCTCGAGCAATATCTTCGGTGCATGTTACACCAATCCGAGTTAAATTGGAAAGACATCCTTTGGATCGCAGAATATGCATACAACAATTCAGTGCATTCTGGAACCGGACAAACTCCTTTTTATACTTTGTATGGTCACCACCCTCGGACCTCTGACCTAGATCCACCTCTGACCCTGGAAATGCCCGCAGTAAATCATCTGCATTCCACAATAACCCGAGCTTTCAAAGAAGCTGCAACTCATTTACAGCAAGCCAAGAAAAAGTATAAAGAAAACGCTGATTTGCACCGAAGTAAAACTCCTCCTTATCAAGTAGGAGACCAGGTATGGCTAGCAACGAAACATTTACCCCTCAAGGGCCCGCAAACCTTCAATCCCAGATTCATAGGACCCTATCCCATCAAGGCTATCATCAATCCTGTGGCCTTTAAACTGGATTTACCGTCTAACATGCGTATTCATCCAGTTTTTCATGCATCACTTTTGAAGCCAGTTCAACCAGGGACTCGACTGTCCAAGCCTCCAGACCCAGTTCAAATTGAAGGGGAATTAGAATTCGAAGTTAAAGACATTTTAGACTCCAAGGTGTTAAAGTCAAAACTCTTCTATCTTGTTGACTGGAAGGGATATGGACCTCAGGAGAGATCGTGGGAGCCTAGTAACCATGTTCACGCACCTCGATTAATACAAAGGTTCCACCGGAGATTTCCGAACAAGCCAAAACCCCCGGAGGGAACAACCTTGGGAGGGCCCTTGAGGGGGGGTACTGTCATGATGCCTACCTCCAAGGAGCCAGGTCCGACCCAGCAACCCCAGAGGCAGGCATCATTCCCCCTTGGGAAGTGCCAGCGGGCCCAAGCTGGGGCCCTTTGGACACAGTCCTGGCGCCTTAGGCGCCAGGCTCATGTTAGACCCCTGTCCTGGCGCCTTAGGCGCCAGGCTCATAAAGCTAGACATGTGTTCAAGTGCTTTAATGTGCACTTACCTGATGCAGACCATGCTGCCACATCCAGGCCCTCTTGAGGCCTGAATGGAACTACTTTACCTGTGGGACTACTTTCCACCTGGGTGTGGTCAGGGAAGGATACATACCTGATCGGTGGAAGGATACATATCTGGAACTTCTTCCAAAGCTATTTAAACCACACCCGATCAGCAACTCACGCTTCGCGTTGTTCTGCTCCTCGCAGCTGGACGCTCACCGTGTCAGCTCCTGCATCTGGACTTCAGCCACGCCTGTCAGCATCCTGGGTCGCCTGCAAGGGGAAATAAGAGAGAATTGGCGAGAAAGAAGACCTTACCTGCTAAAGCTGCATCACGGGGACATCACACCGACGATCCTGAAAGGGAAGACATCATTTTAAAAGCATTTCGTTTCGATCGCTGCAGCGCTGCATTTCACTCACCTTTCCTGGGCGCCTCCATCTTCAGCAGCGATCATCCGGATCCGCAGCCACTTCCCTGAGCCTAGAGAGAAAAAGACAAGAAAACAAGGTGAGAGAAGGAAGGGAATAGGAAAAGCTCAGTTTCCTTCTAAGACTTACCAGTTGGGTCATTCCCATTTCATTTCGGGTCCTGCCGCTTCCTGGCATTCCGGACCCCGGCCCCTATGGGGAAAAAAGGCAAAGACATTGAATGAGCGAATGCAAAGACATTACCTGAACGCTCATCCAGAACTTACCTGTCATTTACTGGAACTGCACGTTTCACTTCGGGTCGGCGCCATGTCTCCGGCATTCCGAACCCCGGCCCCAAAAGGGAAAAAGACATAAGCATTAGCGCTTGCTGCAAAAAGACAATGAACATTATTATTAAGCTTGAACTTTTGAACTTGCTACAGAACTCTTACAGCGCCTTACCTGAATAGTCAAGCTTATTTTGAACTCCCATCAAACCTCAATCCAGTGAAGTAACTGGGTTTCAACGCGCCCCTGCATCAGAAGCAGGATGGAGAACTCATCCTTCCAGACCCTAAGGTGAGACTTCACGGGGAATCGTGGAAGGGTATCGTGGAGGGTTGGAAGGGAGTGGGGGGCTTGAGCATTATTTCGTCAGTAGGTAATACTCCCTTTTCACGCACAGGGGAATATTCCTGCGAGCCAGGAAAGCCAGAGTAGAGGGGCCCTTCCTGTCCATCTTCAGAGTCCTGCGCTTCACCATTGAAGAAGCATCAGCACTCGAAGCCAGACCTGCGCCTCCGTGGGAATCAGGTGAGCGTGACAGTGCATGGTTCCTTAAGGGCTACTGCAAGACAATGGTTCGGTAAGAACTTGTACAAGGCCATAGTTCCTTAAAAGCTACCACACAACCATGGTTCCATAAGAACTTCTTCAAGGCCAAAGTTCCTTAAGAACTTCTGCAAGGGCATTGTTCCTTAAGAGCTACCAAGACCATGCTTCTGTAAGAACTTCTGCAAGGCCATAGTTCCTTAAGAGCTACCAAGACCATGGTTCCGTAAGAACTTCTGCAAGGCCATAGTTCCTTAAGAACTTCCGAAAATCCAGGGCAACGAAAGAACTTCCACAAGGATGTGGTTCCTTAAGAAATACAGAACAACCAGGGTTCCTTATGAACTACTGCGAGCCCATGGTTCCTTAACAACTACCGCAAGGCCAGCCATGGTTTCTTAACAACTACCGCAAGGCCATGGTTCCTTAAGAAATACCAAAAGGGCATGCGACCATAAGAAATACCAAAAGGCCATGGAACCTTGAGAACTTCTGCAAGGACATTGGTTCTTTAACAATTACCATGAGGCCCTAGTCCCTTAAAGACGTCAACTGGCTGTGGTAGCTTAAGCATTACCTCGAAGGCGCTTTTACATTTATGACTTCAGCGCGGCCATGGTTCCTTAAGCACTACTGTGAGGCCATGGTGCCTTAATGACTACATTGAATCTGTGGGGCCTTAATAACTACCGCAAGGCCATGGTTCCTTAAGAACTACTGCGAGGACATTGGTTCCTTAAGAATTTCCACAAGGCCATGGTTCCTTAAGAACTACTGCGAGGACATTGGTTCCTTAAGAACTTCTGCAAGGGCATGGTTCATTAAGGGCTACTGCAAGACAATGGTTCTGTAAGAACTTCTGCAAGGCCATGGTTCCTCAAGGGCTACTGCAAGACAATGGTTCCGTAAAAACTTCTGCAAGGCCATGGTTCCTTAAGAGCTACCGCAAGACCATGGTTCCGTAAGAACTTCTGCAAAGGCATGGTTCCTTAAGGGCTACTGCAAGACAATGGTTCCGTAAAACCTTCTGCCAGGCCATGGTTCATTAAGAGCTACCAAGACAATGGTTCCATAAAAACTTCTGCAAGGCCATGGTTCCTTAAGAGCTACCGCAAGACCATGGTTCCTTAAAAACTTCTGCAAGTGCATGGTTCCTTAATGGCTACTGTAAGACAATGGTTCCATAAGAAATTCTGCAAGTGCATGGTTCCTTAAGATCTCCCAAGACCAAGGTTCTGTAAGAACTTCTGCAAGTGCATGGTTCCTTAAGGGCTACTGCAAGACAATGGCTCAGTAAAAACTTCTGCAAGGCCTTGGTTCCGTAAGAGCTACCGCAAGACCATGGTTCCGTAAGAACTTCTGCAAAGGCATCGTTCCTTAAGGGCTACTGCAAGACAATGGTTCCGTTAGAACTTCTGCAAGGCCATGGTTCCTTAAGAGCTACCAAGACCATGGTTCCGTTAGAACTTCTGCAAGTGCATGGTTCCTTAAGGGCTACTGCAAGACAATGGTTCCGTAAGAAATTGTGCAAGGCCATGGTTCCTTAAGTGCTACCAAGTCCATGGTTCCGTAAGAACTTCTGCAAGTGCATGGTTCCTTAGGTGCTACGGCAAGACATTTGGCTCCGTAAAGACTTCTGCAAGGCCATGGTTCCTTAAGAGCTACCGCAAGACCATGGTTCCGTAAGAACTTCTGCAAAAGCAAGCTTCCTTAAGGGCTACTGGAAGACAATGATTCCGTAAGAACTTCTGCAAGGCAATGGTTCCTTAAGAGCTACCAAGACCATGGTTCCGTTAAAACTTCTGCAAGTGCATGGTTCGTTAAGAGCTACTGCAAGACAATGGTCCCGTAAGAACTTGTGCAAGACCATGGTTCCTTAAGAGCTACCAAGACCATGGTTCCATAAGAACTTCTGAAAGTGCATGGTTCCTTAAGGGCTACTGCAAGACAATGGTTCCGTAAGAACTTGTGCAAGGCCATAGTTCCTTAAAAGCTACCACAAGACCATGGGTCAGTAAGAACTTCTGCAAGACCATACTTCCTTAAGGGCTACTGCAAGACAATGGTTCCGTAAGAGCTACCACAAGACCATGGTTCCATAAGAACTTCTGCAAGTGCATAGTTCCTTAAGGGCTACTGCAAGACAATGGTTCCGTAAGGACTTCTGCAAGGCCATCATTCCTTAAGAGCTACCACAAGACCATGGTTCCGTAAGAACTTCTGCCAGGGAATGGTTCCTTAAGGATTACTGCAAGACAAAGGTTCTGTAAGAACTTTTGCAAGGCAATGGTTCCTTATGAGCTACCGCAAGACCATAGTTCCGTAAGAACTTCTGCAAGTGGATGGTTCCTTAAGGGCTACTGCAAGGCAATGGTTCCATAAAAATCTCTGCAAGGCCATGGTTCATTAATAGCTACCAAGACAGTGGTTCCATAAAAACTTCTGCAAGGCCATGGTTCCTTAAGAGCTACCGCAAGACCATGGTTCCGTAAGAACTTCTGCAAGTGCATGGTTCCTTAATGGATACTGCAAGACAATGGTTCCGTAAGAAATTCTGCAAGTGCATGGTTCCTTAAGATCTCCCAAGACCAAGGTTCTGTAAGAACGTCTGCAAGTGCATGGTTCCTTAAGGGCTACTGCAAGACAATGGCTCAGTAAAAACTTCTGCAAGGCCATGGTTCTGTAAGAGCTACCGCAAGACCATGGTTCCGTAAGAACTTCTGCAAAGGCATGGTTCCTTAAGGGCTACTGCAAGACAATGGTTCCGTTAGAACTTCAACTTCTGCAAGGCCATGGTTCCTTAAGAGCTACCAAGACCATGGTTCCACTAGAACTTCTGCAAGTGCATGGTTCCTTACGGGCTACTGCAAGACAATGGTACCGTAAGAACTTGTGCAAGGCCATAGCTCCTTAAACGCTACCACAAGACCATGGTTCCGTAAGAACTTCCGCAAGTGCATAGTTCCTTAAGGGCTTCTGCAAGACAATGGTTCCGTAAGAACTTCTGCAAGTGCATGGTTCCTTAAGGGCTACTGCAAGACAATGTTTCCATAAGAACTTCTGCAAGGCCATGGTTCCTTAAGAGCTACCAGGTCCATGGTTCCGTAAGAACTTCTGCAAGTGCATGGTTCCTTAGGAGCTACGGCAAGACAATGGCTCCGTAAAGACTTCTGCAAGGCCATGGTTCCTTAAGAGCTACCGCAAGACCATGGTTCCATAAGAACTTCTGCAAAGGCAAGGTTCCTTAAGGTCTACTGCAAGACAATGATTCCGTAAGAACTTCTGCAGGGCAATGGTTCCTTAAGAGCTACCAAGACCATGGTTCTGTTAAAACTTCTGCAAGTGCATGGTTCGTTAAGGGATAAAGCAAGACAATGGTCCCGTAAGAACTTGTGCAAGGCCATGGTTCATTAAGAGCTACCAAGACCATGGTTCCGTAAGAACTTCTGCAAGGGCATGGTTCCTTAAGGTCTACTGCAAGACAATGGTTCCGTAAGAACTCGTGCAAGGCCATAGTTCCTTAAAAGCTACCACAAGACCATGGTTCCGTAAGAACTTCTGCAAGGCCATAGTTCCTTAAGGGCTACTGGAAGACAATGGTTCCGTAAGAACTTCTGCAAGGCCTTGGTTCCTTAAGAGCTACCAAGACCATGGTTCTGTAAGAACTTCTGCAAGGGCATGGTTCCTTAAGGGCTACTGCAAGACAATGGTTCCGTAAGAACTTCTGCAAGCCCATGGTTCCGTAAGAACTTCTTCAAGTCCAGGGTTCCTTAAGGGCTACTGCAAGACAATGGTTCCGTAAGAACTTCTGCAAGGCCATGGTTCCTTAAGAGCTACCAAGACCATGGTTCCGTAAGAACTTCTGCAAGGGCATGGTTCCTTAAGGGCTACTGCAAGACAATGGTTCCGTAAGAACTTCTGCAAGACCATGGTCCCTTAAGAGCTACCAAGACCATGGTTCCGTAAGAACTTCTTCAAGTCCAGGGTTCCTTAAGGGCTACTGCAAGACAATGGTTCCGTAAGAACTTCTGCAAGGCCATGGTTCCTTAAGAGCTACCAAGTCCATGGTTCCGTAAGAACTTCTGCAAGTGCATGGTTCCTTAGGAGCTACGGCAAGACAATGGCTCCGTAAAGACTTCTGCAAGGCCATGGTTCCTTAAGAGCTACCGCAAGACAATGATTCCGTAAGAACTTCTGCAGGGCAATGGTTCCTTAAGAGCTACCAAGACCATGGTTCTGTTAAAACTTCTGCAAGTGCATGGTTCGTTAAGGGCTACTGCAAGACAATGGTCCTGTAAGAACTTGTGCAAGGCCATGGTTCCTTAAGAGCTACCAAGACCATGGTTCCGTAAGAACTTCTGCAAGTGCATGGTTCCTTAAGGTCTACTGCAAGACAATGGTTCCGTAAGAACTCGTGCAAGGCCATAGTTCCTTAAAAGCTACCACAAGACCATGGTTCCGTAAGAAGTTCTGCAAGGCCATAGTTCCTTAAGGGCTACTGCAAGACAATGGTTCCGTAAGAACTTCTGCAAGGCCATGGTTCCTTAAGAGCTACCAAGACCATGGTTCCGTAAGAACTTCTGCAAGGGCATGGTTCCTTAAGGGCTACTGCAAGACAATGGTTCCGTAAGAACTTCTGCAAGACCATGGTTCCTTAAGGGCTACTGCAAGACCATGGTTCCGTAAGAACTTCTTCAAGTCCAGGGTTCCTTGAGGGCTACTGCAAGACAATGGTTCCGTAAGAACTTCTGCAAGGCCATGGTTCCTTAAGAGCTACCAAGACCATGGTTCCGTAAGAACTTCTGCAAGGGCATGGTTCCTTAAGGGCTACTGCAAGACAATGGTTCCGTAAGAACTTCTGCAAGGCCATAGTTCCATAAGAACTTCCGAAAAGCCATGGTAACTAAAGAACTTCTGCAAGGCTGTGGTTCCTTAAGAAATACCTAACAACCATGGTTCCTTAACAACTACCGCAAGGCCAGCCATGGTTCCTTAACAACTACCGCAAGGCCATGGTTCCTTAAGAAATACCAAAAGGGCAAGGGACCTTAAGAAATACCAAAAGGCCATGGGACCTTAAGAACTTCTGCAATGACATTGGTTCTTTAACAATTACCATAAGGCCCTAGTCCCTTAAAGACGTCAGCTGGATGTGGTATCTTAAGCATTACCTCGAAGGCGCTTTTACATTAATGAGTTCAGCGAGGCATGGTTCCTTAAGCACTACTGTGAGGCCATGGTGCCTTAACGTCTACACTGAATCCGTGGGATCTTAATAACTACCTCAAGGCCATTGTTCCTTAAGAACTACTGCAAGGACATTGGTTCCTTAAGAACTACCGCAAGGCCATGGTTCCTTAAGAACTACTGTGAGGACATTGGTTCCTTAACAACTACCGCAAGGCCATGGTTCTGTAAAAACTTCTGCAAGGCCATGGTTCCTTAAGGGCTACTGCAAGACAATGGTCCTGTAACAACTTCTGCAAAGGCCATGGTTCCTTAAGAGCTACCAAGACCATGGTTCCGTAAGAACTTCTGCAAGGCCATAGTTCCTTAAGAGCTACTGCAATACAATGGTTCCGTAAGAACTTCTGCAAGGACATGGTTCCTTAAGAGCTACCAAGACCATGGTTCCGTAAGAACTTCTGCAAGGCCATAGTTCCTTAAGAGCTGCCAAGATCATGGTTCCGTAAAAACTTCTGCAAGGCCATAGTTCCTTAAGAGCTGCCAAGATCATGGTTCCGTAAAAACTTCTGCAAGGCCATAGTTCCTTAAGAACTTCCGAAAAGCCATGGTAACGAAAGAACTTCTGCAAGGCTGTGGTTCCTTAAGAACTACTGTGAGACCATAGTTCCTTAACAACTACCGCAAGGCCAGCCATGGTTCCTTAACAACTACGACAAGGCCATGGTTCCTTAAGAAATACCAAAAGGCCATGGGACCTTAAGAAATACCAAAAGGCTATGGGACCTTAAGAACTTCTGCAAGGACATTGGTTCTTTAACAATTACCATGAGGCCCTAGTCCCTTAAAGACGTCAGCTGGCCGTGGTATCTTAAGCATTACCTCGAAGGCGCGTTTACATTAATGACTTCAGTGAGGCCATGGTTCCTTAAGAAATACTGTGAGGACATTGGTTCCTTAAGAACTACCGCAAGGCCATGGTTCCTTAAGAAATACTGAGAGGGCATTGGTTCTTTAAGAACTACCGCAAGGCCACGGTTCCTTAAGAAATACTGCAAGGACATTGGTTCCTTAAAAGCTATCACAAGGCCATGGTTCCTTAAGAACTACTGCGAGGACATTGGTTCCTTAAGAACTACCGCAAGGCCATGGTTCCTTAAGAACTACCGCAAGGCCATGGTTCCTTCAGAACTTTTTCGAGGCTTAAGAACCACTCACAAACTATATTCTAGCATCTGGAAAAACACACAGGAACAGTCAGCAGCCAGTTTAAGCTTCCCCCCCCTGTGTGGCCTCTTGACTGGTTCCTCCCTTTTAGAGGATTCGTGTAAGCCGTCCTGGCTTTCTCACTGCATATGATAGGACTGGTTGCTATGGTAATGTGCTTAAGGAACTCTTCATTTTCTAGCATGATTCTCTGACTGGGCCTGTTGGTCATTGCAATACTGCCTCGCACGCCTCCTCCTAAACTGCCCATCCAGAGCCTGGCATTGCGTTCGTCCACTGCTACCAAGAAGTGAGCTCAGCACCATGCCATTGGTCTAGATGGCTAGCTAGCTCTGCCTGATCATTACTGACCCTTGAACTCCGGGCCCGAGCAGAGCTATATGAAGGTCCTCTTAAGCCCTCCACCCAGATAGCGGGCTCCCATGCAGAGCCCTAATGTATGGGACCAGAAATGGGTGCTGAGGCCTACCATGCCCAGTGCTCGGAGCGTGTATTCTTTGGCGAGTGCTGGTGCTATGTGTACCTTGGGGGGCCCTCCTCTTCTGTCCTCTTTCTCTCCACCTCATGGCTGGCCTAATTAATGCAAGTGTGCCTTCTGCTGACCCACCCCATCATTTCCCTGCGACCCCCAGTGGACTGACCAGCGGCCTGCCTGCTTGCCTCTCCCCAGGGGCCCCCCTCTCTTCCGCTATCACCCCCACCCCCAACCCCTCTCCTGCTGTCTGATGGTAGTATTCATGCTGGGAATGGGAAACATCCTTTGAGAGGCGGGGCTGTGAGAAGGAGGGGCGGGGTGTCTCTTCACATAACCCAATCCTGGCGATTTGCATAAAAGCAGAGAGCATTATGGGAACATTTTAAATGTGAAAGAGTAAGAAAGTTGGGCTCTGCAGCTTGAATTGCGCACACTACTCACCCTAAGAAAACACACTCTTTACATTGCAGGACATACATGTCACTTTGGAGGGCTGCAACAGGTATGTGAGGCTTTGGCTGTTTATGTATTCATTTGCCCATGCCACGTCTACTGAACGCGTCTGTTGAAATGTGGATTGCTCGTGCACGTGATAACTCGGCTTCAGGACCGCTCTCGCTAGGCTAAGCGAGGTTGGCTGAGCAGAGCGCTCTCAGAAGACTGGCAGTGCCGCAGCGTCTTCTGAAAACCGCCTGCTCGTTGGAGCGCGGGTGCGAGTGTCGTGGACAAGCCCCTGGGTCTGGGGACAGGGCAGCTATACATGTTTTGCCGGAGCTCCGCTCCGCCGTGTTCTGGCCCCTTCCCTGCTCTGGTGGCGTTTCTAATGGAGGGCTGAGGTTGGGGGGGCTTGTTGCCACCTTGGCCCTGGACTGCTTGATCTTGCTATAGACCTCTTTCTGTATTGTGCCAAGTCATTATTAGGTACTGTCTCCACGTAGCCAAGAGGAGGCCTAGGGGCGAAGCTGTGCTCTCAGAATAATAAATGAAATGTGGCGTGCACAGTTCCCCCAGGCCAGGGCAGCCACGAACCCCCGCCCTCACCCGTAATCACCCGGTACAAAGATTCTGAATAACTGGGCCCAACTGACGGGGCTGGATAGCCACTGGCACCCCCCCCCCCACCCCCACCCACCGCACGGCTCCCTGAACCGGCCCTCACTCAGTGCTAGTTGCTATAGCGCCTTCAAGCACCTCTCCGCTCGACTCTTAAATTACCTCTAAGTGATCTGGGAGTGGGGGGAGTGGGGGATCAGACTCCAAAGAGGAGGTCTGGAGTGAGGCGCACAAAAAAGCAAACCGGAGCGGGCAATCAAAGCCCTTCTCGTCAATAGAGGAGCACATCAGGGCTGATTGCAGCGCGATCGCTTTGCCCGACTCGGGGCCAAGCACTGGGGCACGGGAGCACAGC
Source organism: Ambystoma mexicanum (assembly GCF_040938575.1). Lineage (NCBI taxonomy): Eukaryota > Metazoa > Chordata > Amphibia > Caudata > Ambystomatidae > Ambystoma > Ambystoma mexicanum. Next base: position 21,168,890 of record NC_090940.1, read on the forward strand.
AGCACTTGGTGGGAGACGTGGTGGGAGAAGCTGTCAGCAAGTGCAGCCACTCAAAGGCAGGACCACCAACAATGCGCCCAACTGCCCCAAATCAAACGGCCACCCTTCTTTTGCCCCGGCTCAATCCTGGGAAATCTGCCACAACCCCAGAGGAAGTCATCCACAACCCACAGGACATCAGTCATTGCCCAAAGGAAATCAGCCTCTGGCTCTGCCCCCAGGAAATCCGCCACAACCCAGCAGATGTCAGACAAAACCCAGAGGTGGCCAGCCACACCCACAGAAAATCAGCCACTATCCAAAGGTCAGCCACAACACCCAGGAAATCAGCGTCTAGCTCCAGGAACTCAGTCACAACCTCCAGGAAATCAACCCGCTGGAAATAACCCACAACCCCTTAACGTCAGCCTCAATCCATAGGACGTCATCCACAGCCCCCAGGAAATCAGCCACAACCTAGGGGATGTCAGCCACCACCCCGAGAAATTATCCACAACCCCAGGAAGTCAGCCACAATCCCTGAGGAAGTCATCCACAACCCACAGGACATCAGTCATTGCCCAAAGGAAATCAGCCTCTGGCTCTGCCCACAGGAAATCAGCCACAACCCAGGGGACATCATTCACAACCCCCAGAAAATAGGACGTCATCCACAGCCCCCACGAAATCAGCCACAACCCACAGTATGTCAGCCAAAACCCAGAGGTAGCCAGCCACAACCACAGAATATCAGCCACTATCCACAGGACGTCAGCCACAACACCCAGGAAATCAGCGTCTAGCTCCAGGAACTCAGTCACAACCTCCAGGAAATCAGCCACAACCTAGGGGAAATCATTCACAACCACCAGGAAATAAACCACAACCCACAACTCAGAGGTAGCCAGCCACAACCCCAGAATATCAGCCACAACCCCCAGGAAATCAGCATCTAGCTCCAGGAAATCAGTCACAACCTGTAAAGGACCGGAGGGGGAGTCTGTACTTCTGCTCTCTATTTCGTAGAGGAGAGGCACAGAGGACCCCTGCCAAGATTCTCAATAAGGTAGCAATGGACGAGCAATCAAGGCCTAGCTTCTCAGGAGGTGATGCAGGCTGGTTCTTAAGTACAGTGTAGTCCCCAAGCACCCACAAAGGAATGTCCGCACACTGTGTCGATTAAAACAGTCTTCATATAATTAATATTCAAGGTTATGAACAATATCACGATAACTCACTTTGTACCCGGTTATCTATAATGGCAAATATACAGTTCTACGTGGTACCATAATTGCTATTAGATCTCTTTAAAGGGCATCAACGTTACAGTTAAATGGCACACAAATCAGTTTGTAAAGGCAACCAACAATAGAGGTAAGAGGAAAGCCGTTGGTGGGAACAATTGGCAGAAATTCTGTGTGGAGATCACCCCACCTGGGCAACCTGTAGAATAAAGATATATTACAATCCCAGTCCATATATCGTTCACAAGCGACTTCCCAATAGTTCTGCAACCCCAAAGTACCTGGCGTTGTAGCGTTCCTCGTTGGGGAATCGACAGCCCCTCTTGTGTGCCCTCCATTTAAGGCAGGATTCACGGGTCATAGAACGTCCGACGGAGAACAGGGTGAGCTACGACGGTGAAGTGGCAGCTTTGTTCCTAGCAGTGCTCTATGATGGGGAATCGTAAAAGTCCTGCAAGGAAGATGCGTGCGGGGCACCTCGGTGTCGATAGTTCTGGACCGCAAAGAGTTTGAAGAACTGTGGCCCAGCAAGGGTGGCGAGTCGTCGGCGTCTCTGTGGTCTTTGGGTGGCAGGAAACCCACCGGCGGATGCTCCTCGGCGCATCAACGGTCAGGCCTTCTCCAGCGTGATATGACAGCGGCGATGCGGACGAGACCGTCCTTGGATTTGAAAATTCTTCGGCAAACAGGAGCATGGCGGCTCCGGTCGACGACGGCGGTCGGCGACAGTGGCGGACAGGGGTCAAGTCCTAAACATTAAAGTGGGGGGACTCATCAACAAATGCAATGGGATGTGACATCACCAGAAATTAGCATATCAAAGTGAAATATGCACATTTCATTAAATTGTCTTTGAATAACCACCCAAATTGCACATTTGCCTTTCATAAAAACAACATACACACAAAACAAGAGAGGATATTTTGTTCTAATAGTGTTTTTGAAAACGTTAAAAGGTGTGCATGTTTTAAACTCCAAGAACCAATACAAATGTTTTCTCTGGGACTTGCCGTACCGAAATGGGACATTTTACCTTTAGTTGTTTGTTATTTTTCATCAGGTTATATAGTGCAGTGGTGAAGTGTCCAGCCTACAAACCTGACGACTGTAGTGTGATCCCTATGGTCGGTTTTAATGCATACATTCAAAGAGGACATTCAATGTTTCTCATTTTAGCTGGGGGGGACTGAGTCCACCCTCTGAAAAAAGTAGGTGGACTCCATCCCCCCGCATGGACCCTCGACTTGAGCCCTGGTGGCGGACAACATTCCAGGTGCTTTTCCTTGGGATTCCGTGGCATTCCCCGTCTCGGGTCGGCAGCCTGTCGAAGGTCTGTCTACCAGGGAGCTTAGGCAAAGATCAGCTGTGCACGATGGTCCCTGGTAGCTCGGGAAGAGGGTGCCTTACCAGGTTCTCTCTGGGTCAGTTCTTGAAGCACAGCAGCTTTCAGATTGTGAAGGAGAGCAACAGCAATTCTTCTCTTCCATCAGGGCTTCAAGGTTAAGCTTCCGGTTTACTCGAGTTACTCGTCGTAGTGGACTTCAGCTTCTGAACACGATTCCTAGCAGTGAGAAGTCCCCAGATATACTATAGATCTCCCATTCATTCCGCTGGGTCATACTTAAGCATCCAATCACGGTGAAGGGCATTGATGCGGCAGGCAGCCAATCAGGCACACGGCGCATTCAGGCCATTCACTTCTCTCCAGACACAACAAGTTATGTGTATTGGGACAAGTACCCAGCAATTCAACACTCCACACTGCATTCATACCAGTTTCGGGCAGGGCTGTCTCAGTCATTGTGTCAAACACCAGATACTAGACACCCACAACACAGAATGCATATTCGTCACACACTCCATTCACCCAGGTCCCACCCATAGGCGTACCCACAACATACGGTCATTGGGAAGGCTCCAGCCAGTCTGGTCAGCACTTCCCCACACTACCATATATGGAACTTCTACCCAACAGCCAGTCAGGGGGAAGGGACAGAGTCAGGGCTTCCCTGGACTTCGGGAAGATCAAGGTAACAGGCGATGGAAGGCAAGAGGCCACGGGGGCCATCTTGTCTCCATCAGGAATCTACCGATTACAATGACAGGGCCCGGACATCCCAAAATGGAGGATGCTCAGGGCACCAGTCAGTTCAGCACGGAGCTGCCACCAGCCCGTACCCTGCTCTGTGGGACACACACAAGTGCCCAAAAACATACATTAGGGCCACAGGGTTTCACTCTTACCCATGGGTGCCGTAAGGGTATCCCATGGATCCTTTCACCAAAACCAAAGGAGAGAACTGCACCGCCAGGAGTCCCACCTGAACTCCTGAGTGGAAAACACGACAGAACACACGATAAAAAGGCAGTAAAGGACAAGGATACGGAGGCCCTGTCCCTCCGATGCATTTCCAGCATCAGAGTCAAGGTAGGGCCTAAAACGCCTAAGGCTCCAAACTAAACTGAAACATTCCTTTTCAACAGCAGCCCATCTAAGTTCTCTACCCTTGAGTTGTCTACTGATGAATATGATCAGATGTTCCCTCCCTTTGTCATCTAACTGGGACAAGACAGCTCCAATTCCGGTGTTGCAGGCGTCAGTTTGAACGATAAAGGGCTTTCTATAATCAGGCGCACACAACACAGGTGCCCTACACAGACTTTTTTTCAATCCATTAAAGGCCCTCTGGCAGTCTTCAGTCCAATTAACCTTCCTAGGCTGTTTGGGAGAAGTCAGAGCTGTCAGGGGTGCAGCTATGGTTCCATAGTCTGCCATGAAATAGCGATAATACCCAGTGAGACCCAAAAAGGCTCTCAACTGGGTTTGAGTAGTGGGAGTCTCCCAGTCATGTATATCCTGTACTTTACTGGGGAGAGGTTGGATTTGACCCCCTCCTACCTCATGACTAAGATATGTGACTTTCCCCTGAGCTATCTGGCATTTGGTGGCCTTGATAATGAGGTTAGCCCTTTTCAAGGCCTGCAACACCTAATCCAGATGTGTCAAATGCTCCTCCCAGGTGGAACTGTAGATGACAATGCCGTCTAAGTAAGCCACACAAAAGGCTTCCAGCCCACTGAGCGCATTATTGACCAATTTCTGGAAGGTGGCAGGGGCATTCTTCAACCCAAAAGGCATGACCCTAAACTCATAGAGTCCCTCAGGTGTTGAGAACGCCGTCTTTCCTTGGCATGGTCCGTCAGAGCTATTTGCCAATAGCCTGAAGTAAGGTCAAAGGTGCTCACAAATTTGGCAGCACCTGTGGTGTCCACGAGCTCATCAGCCCGGGGCAATGGGTGCGCGTCAGTTTTGGTGACGGTTTGACTCCTCGGTAGTCCACACAGAACCTCCAATCCTTGGTACCTGCCTGGGAACTTGCCTTGGGGACAAGGACCACGGGACTGGACCAGAGACTGGTTGAGGATTCAATAACACCCAGATCCAACATCCTGGCGACCTCAGCCTGGATGTGGTTCTTAACTGTATCTGACATACGGTAGCACCTGCTTTTGACAGGCACACTGTCACCAGTGTCAATCTCGTGCCTACACCACGGTGTAAGGCCTGGTGTCATTGAAAACAGAGAGGCATACTGCCGGAGCAAAGCCCTGCAGGCCTTCTGCTGCTCTGTCGTCAGATCGAGAGAGAGATGTACTCCCTCCACTGAGCCATCCTGAGGGTTGCTATGCAGCAAGTCAGGAAGGGGCTCACTCTCATCCTCTTCTTGCGCTGAAGCTAGCAAGAGACATGAGACTTCTGCTCGCCTGTGGAAAGGCTTGAGCCTGTTAACATGGAATACCTGAGGGGCTACCCCAGGGGCTCCCATGTCAACCAGATAATTGAGTTCGCCCATCTTGGAGATAATCCTGAAGGGTCCAGTCCACTTATCGGCCAAAGCTGGAGGCTTGGTAGGCTCCATCACAAGGATTTCCTGTCCGTTAGTCCAATCCACTTGCAAGGCTTTTAGGTCATGCCAGTACTTATTCAGTTCCTGGCTGGACTTGAGCTTTGCTGTTGCCTGACCCATCATCTGTGTCATCCTCCGTCTGAGGCCTAACACATAGTCCCCCACTTGCTTGGCGGGACCTGGAGGGGTGGCCTCCAAACCTTCTCTGATTAAGGCAAGGGGCCCCCTCACAGGATGTCCAAAGAGTAACTCAAAGGGGCTGAAACCAACACCCACTAGAGGTACCTCTCTGTAAGCAAACAGCGGGCATGGCAGGAGGAGATCCCATTTCCTCCTTAGGGGCTCTTCCAAAGCGCCTATCATGCCCTTGAGAGTTTTATTAAATCTCTCAACCAGACCATTGGTCTGGGGATGGTCAGAGGTGGAGAACTTATAGGTTACCCCACACTCTTTCCACATGGTTTTCATGTAACTAGACATGAAGTTGGATCCTCTATCAGAGACAACCTCCTTAGGGAATCCAACATGGGTAAAAATGCCCAGGAGAGCCCAGGCAACCACCTTGGCAGTAATAGTCCGAAGAGGTATAGCCTCAGGGTACCTGGTGGCATGATCGACCAAGACCAGGATGAACCGATGTCCACCTGAAGTGGGAGGGTCAAGGGGACCGACAATGTCGATGCCTACCCTCTCAAACGGTGTGCCAACCACTGGCAATGGCTGCAGTGTGGCAATGACACTGCCTCCCGTCTTGCCAGACAACTGACAAGTTGGGCAGGTCCTGCAGTGGGACTCCACTTCTACTCCTATCCGAGGCCAGTAGAAATGGGCAGAGAGCCTCTGCTTAGTCTTCTTGGTCCCAAGATGACCAGCTAAGGGCACCGCATGCACCAACTGCAGCAGGAAGGGCCTGTAAACCTGGGGTACCACCAACTTCTTGAGGGCACCAGGTTCAGGCTTAGTGGGCTCACTAACAAGGAGCTCACCCTCCCAATAAATCCGGAATGTCCTAGGCACTTCTCCTTGTACCTGGGACAGGTCCTGTTTCCTCAGACCCTCGAGAGAGTGGCACTCTCCCTGTCCCTTACAGAAGTCCGCCCGGGAGGGTCCCCATTTAGCTAACAAGCATTAAAGGCCGGGATGATCCTCCGGGTTGAGAGCCTCTCCCACAGGTAAGTCTTCTGGCTCTTCTCCCACAGGAGTTGAGACGGGATTCACCACTGGACCCAGCCTGTCCGGAGCCTGGATCCCAATGTGTGCTGTCGGAACAGCAGGAAGAGCAGGGGCTCCCTCCACAGAGGTGGCCTTCCATCTCTTCCGTTTCCTTTGTGCCTTGGATTTCCCCGTCGGCAAGGGTACCGGGCTCGCAGCCGGACCCTGTGTGACCTGCGATCGGGTGACTGCCACAGCAGCTATGGGTAGACCATCTGTGATCATCCCCAACTCGACCAACTTGTTTCCCAACAAAATGTTCGCAGGCACGTTGTCCTGAACCAGGACAGGAAGCTTTGCTGTCTTGTCTCCAATTGTAATGTTAACTAAGGCCACAGGCGATAATTTGGGAGGCCCACCAGCTAACCTGGTGGTTCTCAGAGGAGCACCTACATAGTCCTCTGGCTTGAGCAGGGTCCTGTCCACCACTGTCATGCTTGCCCCAGTGTCTCTCAAACCAGTAGAAAGCTGGCCATTCAAGAGGACGCTTCTCAAAAACCTACGAGTGTTCTGTGGGATAGTCGCCAGTACTTCCGCCTACTGGTCCCAGGCCCCAGGGGACACTAAGGAAATCTCTACAGGAGCACCAAATGTGATCCCTGTAGAGGAGGGGAGGACAGTGGCCTCCACCTCAGACAGGGGCTAAGGGTAGGTCAGGCTGACAGCCTGTACTCCAAGTGCCTTACCTTTACACTTGGAGTCACCCCTCTTGTGATCCAGAGCCCCACAATCCCAACAAGTGCCGGGAGTGCGGGGTACGGTACTGGAACCACTGCAACCCTGCTTTTCAGAAGGCAGACAACTACTCTTACTCCCACCCACAATAGACTTATCCCCACTAGGTTTTTGGGTCTTCGGAGAGGAAGGTTTTGGTTTACCTGACTGTGACTGCTTTTGGGACTCCTCAGCTTTCTGAGAGGCCCCCTTTTCTTTGTCCTTGTCCTTCCTACTGGAGTCCTTAGGGGACACCCGGTGAGAGACCCACTTGTCAGCCAACCTAGCCAGCTTAAAGGGGTCCAAAATGTTCTGGTCAGCCACATACTGACGCAGCTCTGGTGAACAGGCTTCCGAAAAATGCTCAAAAAACAAAAGGTGGGACAATTCAACAAACGTTTTCACTTTGTAACCGTCAATCCACCCCATCATGTTCATGTGCGCAGACACCTTTCTGTGCCAACCGCGGTAAATGCTTCTCCTGAAAAAATTCTTTGAGGGAGTCTAGGGCCTTTGGAAACGAAAGTAAGACACCAGCGCACTGTACTGTGAGGTACATTGTGTAGAGCGCGGATCCTGGCGTCCACAGGCAATCGAACCAAGAAAGAATAAAAAGATTTAAAGACAACAAGAATTTGAAAATTATCTCCATGAAAATAAGAAAAATTAGAGATATAAAAACGGCATAAAACTTATAAACCTTATAAAAATTCAGAGAGACTATCTTCTATAATAATATAAAAAGAATCCAAATTTAGTATCTCTCCTGAAGAACCACGGGCATATACCGTGGGGAAACACGTGTTGAGAGGAAGAAAATGTGTACACGTGAATATATGAAAATCACATTTGCATGAAAACTAATGCAGAACACAAAGAAAAATAAATGTGAACATGTGAATATATGAAAATTAAAGTTGCATGAAAATAAATGCAAAGAATAAACATAATACATGGAACAATCAACATTGTTTGATCTAAATTGCTGATTCCAGAAGCGCAACCCACAAACGTGTTTTTCAAAAGCAAAATGTTTAAGATATTGCTGCAGTCACAATATAAACACTTAGGGTGCAGATTCTAGACAAACCTACAAGTTAATTTTTACACAAAAATATATCCCGAAAGAGGAAAACAAGACCGACAAGGACTGCAATCTGATAATCAAAGTGTACTTGTAACATGTTGCAGAAAAGTTGAACCATTGTGAAGGACTAAGGGGAACAAAGTCTCCCAGTACCGACTGTCTTTAAGGGCATGTCGGTTTCCCCATAACAAAGTGAGCAAAAAGCCCAGGGGAGTGCAGCTGAAGGCTGTGCTCCACTGGCAAAGTCAGACTATGTTGTTTAAAGAGCAGCAAAAGGTTGGGGAGTACATAACTGGAGGGAAAATGTACTCATAAATGGAAATCTTTCCTAACACTGGTGTCATGTCTGAAGGAAGGTAAGGACTCTGACTCGGCATCTGTGCGCAGTCATGCCTCTGCCAGGGGTAGCAGACTCAAGGATCCTACTCTCTCTGGCAACGGGTTGAGATCCTTTAAGAACAGTTTAAAGGGGACAGTACCTAAAAAGGTGAAGTCATTGCCCGCGCTCCGACTTCCTCTTCGACGAGCACTGCAGCATCTCAGTCATCCAAATCGGTGATGGGCACAATAGGAACTCTGTCTTCGGAATGCCAGAGATTGTCCACTTTCACCATCAACCCGTTGATGAAGCAGCGTTCATCGTCGTCGGCAGCGTCATCATCGACGACCCTGAAGACGTCCTCATCGATGACCCCAATGCCGTTGTCTAAAGCATCGTCATACTCAATGAAGACTCGGCCGACGACACCATCCGCCAGGCCGGCAGTACCGGTTTTTATCACGTCTACAGGTTCGTCGACGACAGCAGGCACCATCTCTATGGTCACTACAGCTATCTCAAGGGTAGCATTGCCTCCAAGGCTGCTGTCAGTCCCAGCTGGGTCTGTTTCTCCTGGTGCACCTTGCCAAGAGGTTCAAGCAGAGAGATGGCGGTACCACCAGATCTCTCTGTTCTGCCAAAGCCCACAAGGGCCACTCAGCTGCCTGTCACATCCCCTTTGAGGCCTCCCAGGGTCATGTCTCCAGCCCCGTCTCCGCTCCTTCCATCCTGTCGGAGGAAGAGGAGGAAGAAGTCGTTGAAAATGTCAACCCACACCCTATAGAGTGTGGTGTTGGCCTGCTCCCAGAGTCGGCTCCGCAGCCTGCGCAACCACTTCAGCCTGCTCGCTCTAGGAGCCCCTGGCCTCATGCACCAATCTTGACGCCTCAAGCTCTGAGGCATCTATTGCCAAGAGATGTTTCTTTGGGTATTTTGTCAACTCTCCATACTCTGGTCTCAGAGATTCAGCAGTGATTACTGCCTGTGGATCTTGTTCCTCCTGTGGTTCCTGGTCGAACTCCAACTACTGTTGCCAATCCACCAGGCCCATCTCAAGTTGGCCCTGACAGGATCGGACACTAACACAGACACCAACCCAAATACAATTGATACCCAGGGTACGGATGAGTTTGAGGACTGCATCCCTGCAGATGGTGAGCCACCAGATGTAAACCTACCCTCTAGGGACTCTCCCCCAGATGAAGTGGGATCTTTCCAGGTAATGATCTCCCGGGCAGCCAAGCTTTTCAACCTGCTTCTGGAGAAAAAGAAGAAGGAGGGATTCCTTTTCCAGTGCTGTGAATACTCCTGAAAGACTTTGGTCTCAGTCCCCCTTCTGGATGACGTCTAGGAGGATGGGCTGGTGGTGATGAAGAAACCCTTTTCTGCGCCTACTAAAACGGAGAGGCTGGATAAGAAATATAGGGTCGTAGAGATGACTCTGAAATGCCTCAGAGGCCATCCGATGCAGCACTCAGTAATCTCAGCTACTGGGAGGAAGAGGTTGTCTAATCCATCATCCTCTTGTTCAGTTCCTCCTGACCTTGAGGGAGGCAAGGAATCTTTATGTGGCTGGAAAGCACTTAATCACGACTGCAGCTTCTACAGTCAAGGCCGCCAACACTCTAGCCATCCTTGCACACTATGACAAGTACAACGGTACAAGTTGGGACCCATCCTCGATTTCCTGCCAGCCGACAAGAAAGCAGAGGCCAAGGCCATCTTTCAGGAGGGGGAAGTGGCATCTGACCATCCAATCAGAGTTACCCTTGACGCCGTCAAGGTTGGCTCAAGGACACAAACTTTGGGCAGGACGTCCAAGCTAAGGTGGTCGACATGCCTTTCAACAGGGATAATCTTTTCGTCAAGGCAGTGGATGAGTACCTTCTCACCATCAAAACAGACACAGAGATGGCATGCTTTAACAAAGGAGTCAGAACCTTTGCTCCCAGAATGGGAGGGTTTCTCAAACTTCCAGGGTGCTCAGTCCTTCCCACCGCCAGCCCTCTCACTCCACTACCCTCAAGACATATAAAGGTGGTTTTTAGGACTTTAGGGGGTGCACCCAGCATCACCCACAAGTCACCAGTATGCAGACGTCAAAGGAAGCCTGACCAGGCCCAGCCCCCGAGCCTCCACTTCAGCACCCCGATGGGAGACCAGCTATCTCAGTTTGTCAACATGTGGTGCAAAACAGCACAGAGCCCAACTCGTCAAGGAAGTTCAGGCCATGCTACGGAAAGGGGCAATAGAACCGGTCACTCTGCACCTCTGGGCTTCCAGAATATACTCCAGATTCTTTCTGGTTCGCAAGAAGTCAGACCGGTGGAGGCCCATCCTGTACTTGCGTCATCTCAACAAATTCCTAACGTCCCAGAAATTCAGGATGGTCACATGATAGCACGTGCTCAGCTAGCTGGAAGAGGGAGATTTCCTGGCAACGCTGGATCTGGAGGAAGCATATTTCCACATCCCCATTCACCCAAAACATCGGAAGCTCCTAAGGTTTGTCATCCAAGGAAGACATTACCAATTCAAGGCATTACCCTTCAGCCTCAAATCGGCCCCAGGGTGTTCACCAAATGCCTAGCCCTAGTGGCAGCATTCCTTCTGGGACGGGAGTGCATGTCTACCCCTACCTAGATGATTGGCTGGTTTGGCCTCGTTCTCAAGCCCAGGCGGCGCAACATACAGCGGAGATGGTCCAAACTCTAACCTCTCTGGGGTTCTCCATAAACTATCCCAAATCCTCCATTGTGCCATCCCAAGACACTCTGTTTCTGTGGGCCCGACTCAACACAGTCTTGTGCCTGGCAGCCTCATCAGAGGAAAGGATCTGTGCCATCCTAGGAAAGGTCCAAAGGTTATCCTCCGTCGGAGTGGCCTGTCCATCAAATCCCTGCTGGGGATGATGTCCTTGTGCATTCATCTGGTCCTTCATTGCAGACTGCAAATGAGACCTCTTCCAGAGTTCCTGGACATCAGGAGGAAGCAGATCTCCATCTCATGGAATGACAGGATAGTCTTCAGTCAAGGTTCCCGCCAAGTCCTGCACTCGTGGCATGTTCACCATCGCATCCCGTAGGGAGCTCCTGCCAGGGCTCCTGCGCATCAGGAGACAGTCACAACCAACGTTTCACTGGAAGGTTTGGGCTCCTATACGGGCCATCTATATGCCGGAGGCCTTTGGCTCCTGGAGGAGAAGGCGTTGCACATCAATTTTCTGGAATTACGTGCAGTATTTTGGCTCTGAAGTCTTTCTAGCCTCAGCTCTTAGGGAAGTTGGTCAGGGTCTTCATGAACAACGCAACCACCATGTATTACATCAAGATGCAGGGTGGTATGAGTCCTCTGTAGGCAAAAGACCTGTGCCACTGGGCCATTGCTCACTGGATGTTTCTAGTCCCATTCCAACTGGAAGGCATTCAAAGCACCATCACTGAATATCTCAGCAGGTAGCTGCTGTCCTGCCATGAGTGAGAACTTCAGCAAGCTCAAGCCTCTCAGATCTTCAGCGAGTGGGGCCAGCCTCAGATCAACCTGTTTGTGACAGCAGCCAATACCAAGTGCCAGCGGTTTGCCAGCAGGTATCCTCAGGTATCCTCAGGCAAGGTGTCTGTGGGGGCGTCTTCTCGTTCTCGTTGGAAGCCCTATTCCTTTACACATTCCTGCCAATTTTGCTGCTCCTACGCGTGAGCATCACACTCAATCTATCCCGCTGCAAAATAATCCTCATTGTTCGGGTGTGGCCCAGGCTGATCTGATACTCAGATCGTCTCCATCTGTCAGTGGTTCCAGCCATTCAACTGCCTCCACTTCTGACCTGATCTCCAGAGAGGGAGGGTCAATCCTGCATCATGACCCAGCGTCCGTGAGCCTCACTGCCTGGCTCCTGCAGCCCTTGAATTTGGACACTACTCACTGCATTTGGAATGCAGGAACATTCTAGCCTTTGTTGCACAATCCCCCTACCCACCTGCCAAAATCAGCTCTCCTTCTGAGGCGTAGTGGAGGCCAGGGGACAGAGATAGTATTTTTTTTACTGGACATCTATCATAGATATCCAGTCAAAAATACCATGCTCTCCCCCTGGGCCACCAGGCGCCCTACATATGTTACGCTCACCTGGTATCCACGGGGACGCCACCCAGCCCTGGTTGGATGATTTGCACTCTTGAACCCTCCCCCGGTCCCTTGGTAAGGCCTCTGGTTAAAGATGCGTCTTAATCTTGTAGAAGGTGGATTCTCCGCCCTGCTCCTCGTGGCAGGGGTGTGTAGATGTGGGGGGGGGGGGTGAGCAGTGACCAAGTTACTTTACTGGTGCAAGCCCCCCCTGTGGGAATCCAGGCCTGCTGCGACTCCGTAGGTTTGCTGCTTTACAGTCTTTTTATGCAGTTCTTATGTTCCTCTTAGTTTGAATAATAATGTCTTGCTTCTCTCCTTTTAGGTATGGAAAGGTATTTTGGAGTTGTCATGCAGTTTGAAGATGAGCATGGGCCGGTAGGCGAAAGCGTGGTGTGCGTGATGCTGTCCGGTGAGTAATGCGCGATGCGCAGCGCTGTTTCGACTTTTATATTGGTAACCTGTGTCTTTGCTCTCCTTGCAGGTTGCGATGTTCCTTGCCGAGCGCCGTAATGTTCCAGCAATGTTACTGACCAATTCATGACTACCCAGGTAAGAATTGTGTGGCTTTCTTCATTCGGAAGGAAACGTTAGTAAACGCTTACTAATGCTGTCTTTCTTTCTCCTCTTTCCAGGTTAGAGTATTCCAGGATGCATGCCGTGCCGGATGATGGAGTTCATACCTTCGGGTGAGTGGAACTGAAGTCGGTGATGGATTGAAGACAGGATATTGTTCCAGGTAAGTTTCATAGTGTTCTTTCTCTCTCTGCAGGTCCTTGGTTTCAGGTAAGCTGGCATCAAAGAACTGGACACGGTGAGCGTTACGCTGCCCACAGCAGAATAACGCAAAGCATGTTCTGCTGTTTGGGTGTGGTTTAAATAGTCTCAGGTAAAGTAGTCCAGGTAAAATAGTCCCAGGCCTGCCACACCCAAAGTAGTCCAGGTAAAGTAGTCCCAGGCCTGCCACACCCAAAAGCATAGACCGCATAGTTCAGTTCCTTGTAACTGAGCTATGTGTGTGCCTCCATGTTGGCTGAACCCCCTCAAGTTAAATAGTCCCAAGTAAATAGTCCCATTCTAATGTTGGTCTTCATGATGGTTATGAGCCTGGCGCCAAAGCAGGACGGTCTCCAAGGGAGTCTTGGATGAGGTTTTAAGGCCTTTGACCTGGCCCTAACTGGAAGGCTGACTTGCCAGTGAGGGCCAGGGGCAAGGGTCATGACAGCATACACACATGATCATGTTGATTGTGTTAGGCACTGTGGGGCCCAGGGGCAGGGATAGATGTCATGTAAGAAATAGCATGCCTGGCCCCCCCAGCGCCTAATGCAAACTGTTAGGCTTTTTACGCAACTTTAAAAAAAGTATGCTCTAAAATGCAACATTTTAACCCACTATTTCAAAAAAATCCTGGGGCGGGGTACCCTCAAACCACCCTGGAGTGGCTCGGGTTCCCACGCTATGCTCGGTCCCTATGGCATATCTGGGGGAAATATGTTTGCCCCTCCACTTAAAAAATTCACCAGCCGCCAATGGCCCTGGGATTGTGCTGGCAGCAGGGTGGGGGAGCCCAGGGACTGTGGTGGGAGCAGGATGGGTGGGAACTATGGGATAGTGGTGGGAGCAGGGTGGGGAGAGCCCAGGGGCTGGGTAGGAGTGGGTTGAAGGAGCCCAGGGACTATACTGGGAGTAGGGTGCGGGGACAGCACAACATAGTTTATAGCCATTTGGACTTACTGTCCATTTGGGATTTTTGGGGGGCCCGGATGGCCCACATTTTGCTAAGAGATGGGGGGGGCAGGTCTAAAATCTTTGAAGACCACTGGTCTAAAGCTTCCATCTCCAGGGGGTTCTCCAGCTGTATCATGCATTGCCATCGTCTGACCAACAGGCCGCTGCCAGGCCCGCCGAGAGCCCGTTCCACCAGAGCCATTGCACCAACTACAGCGTTTTTCTCTGGTGTTCCCCTGCTCAACATCTGCACAGCTGCTATATGGAGGTCTACGCACATCTTCACAAGATTTTACTGTGTCGACAGGGAATTCCAGGAAAGTCCTGGGTCGGCAAAGCAGTTCTTCGCAACCTGTTTGTTTGAGGTGAGTCTGTTCCAGGGGTAAGTGTATTACTTCTTTTGGGCCTGGCCCTTTCCTGTGGTTGTGTATATGTACTGCTGTGTAATCGTATTCATGAGCATGTGAATCCATGTGAAATCCCATGCTGGATAAGGAACAGTTACTCACCTGTAACTCCTGTTCTCCAGCATGGGTCGGGCATGGATTCACATGCAAATCCCCCTCCGGCCATCTCTGGCTCTTCTTGGTTTCTACTGCCACTTTACGTGAGCGAACAGATATGAAGATGGCCACCAGCGGTGGAGCTAAGGAGGACGAGTGTTATTGGTTGGGGCAGTGTGACCCAAAGTGACAGCAATAGGCTATAGATGCAATGAGCAATTTAGAGCAGCTTAGAGCTAAACTGCTTTCTTTTCACCAAGGATTCCCAGCCTGATGACAGGGAATATTCATAGCATGTGAATCCATGCCAGACCCATGCTGGAGAATAGGAGTTACAGGTAAGTAGGATGTGAATCCGTGCCAGACCCATGCTGGAGGATAGGAGTTACAGGTAAGTAGGATGTGAATCCATGAAAGACCCACGCTGGAGAATAGGAGTTAAAGGTAAGTAGGATGTGAATCCAAGAAAGACCCATGTTGGAGGATAGGAGTTACAGGTAAGTAGGATGTGAATCCATGAAAGACCCTTGCTGGAGAATAGGAGTTACAGGTAAGTAGGATGTGAATCCATGAAAGACCCTTGCTGGAGAATAGGAGTTACAGGTAAGTAGGATGTGAATCCATGCCAGACCCATGCTGGAGAATAGGAGTTACAGGTAAGTAGGATGTGAATCCATGAAAGACCCTATACTGGAGAATAGGAGTTACAGGTAAGTAGGATGTGAATCCATGAAAGACCCATGTTGGAGGATAGGAGTTACAGGTAAGTAGGATGTGAATCCATGAAAGACCCTTGCTGGAGAATAGGAGTTACAGGTAAGTAGGATGTGAATCCATGCCAGACCCATGCTGGAGAATATGAGTTACAGGTAAGTAGGATGTGAATCCATGCCAGACACATGCTGGAGAATAGGAGTTACAGGTAAGTAGGATGTGAATCCATGCCAGACACATGCTGGAGAATAGGAGTTACAGGTAAGTAGGATGTGAATCCATGAAAGACCCTTGCTGGAGAATAGGAGTTACAGGTAAGTAGGATGTGAATCCATGCCAGACCCATGCTGGAGAATAGGAGTTACAGGTAAGTAGGATGTGAATCCATGCCAGACACATGCTGGAGAATAGGAGTTACAGGTAAGTAGGATGTGAATCATGAAAGACCCATGTTGGAGGATAGGAATTACAGGTAAGTAGGATGTGAATCCATGAAAGACCCTTGCTGGAGAATAGGAGTTACAGGTAAGTAGGATGTGAATCCATGCCAGACCCATGCTGGAGAATAGGAGTTACAGGTAAGTAGGATGTGAATCCATGCCAGACACATGCTGGAGAATAGGAGTTACAGGTAAGTAGGATGTGAATCCATGAAAGACCCTTGCTGGAGAATTGGAGTTACAGGTAAGTAGGATGTGAATCCATGCCAGACCCATGCTGGAGAATAGGAGTTACAGGTAACTAGGATGTGAATCCATGCCAGACACATGCTGGAGAATAGGAGTTACAGGTAAGTAGGATGTGAATCCATGCCAGACACATGCTGGAGAATAGGAGTTACAGGTAAGTAGGATGTGAATCCATGAAAGACCCTTGCTGGAGAATAGGAGTTACAGGTAAGTAGGATGTGAATCCATGCCAGACCCATGCTGGAGAATAGGAGTTACAGGTAAGTAGGATGTGAATCCATAAAAGACCCATCCTGGAGGATAGGAGTTACAGGTAAGTAGGATGTGAATCCATGCCAGACCCATGCTGGAGAATAGGAGTTACAGGTAAGTAGGATGTGAATCCATGAAAGACCCTTGCTGGAGAATAGGAGTTACAGGTAAGTAGGATGTGAATCCATGCCAGACCCATGCTGGAGAATAGGAGTTACAGGTAGGTAGGATGTGAATCCATGCCAGACACATGCTGGAGAATAGGAGTTACGGGTACGTAGGATGTGAATCCATGCCAGACACATGCTGGAGAATAGGAGTTACAGGTAAGTAGGATGTGAATCCATGCCAGACCCATGCTGGAGAATAGGAGTTACAGGTAAGTAGGATGTGAATCCATGCCAGACACATGCTGGAGAATAGGAGTTACAGGTAAGTAGGATGTGAATCCATGCCAGACACATGCTGGAGAATAGGAGTTACAGGTAAGTAGGATGTGAATCCATGAAAGACCCTTGCTGGAGAATAGGAGTTACAGGTAAGTATGATGTGATTCCATGAAAGACCCATGCTGGAGGATAGGAGTTACAGGTAAGTAGGATGTGAATCCATGAAAGACCCATGCTGGAGAATAGGAGTTACAGGTAAGTAGGATGTGAATCCATGAAAGACCTTATGCACGAGGATAGGAGTTACAGGTAAGTAGGATGTGAATCCATGAAAGACCCATGCTGGAGGATAGGAGTTACAGGTAAGTAGGATGTGAATCCATGAAAGACCCATGCTGGAGGATAGGAGTTACAGGTAAGTAGGATGTGAATCCATGCCAGACCCATGCTGGAGAATAGAAGTTACAGGTAAGTAGGATGTGAATCCATGAAAGATCCTATGCTGGAGGATAGGAGTTACAGGTAAGTAGGATTTGAATCCATGAAAGACCCATGCTGGAGGATAGGAGTTACAGGTAAGTAGGATGTGAATCCATGCCAGACCCATGCTGGAGAATAGGAGTTACAGGTAAGTAGGATGTGAATCCATGAAAGACCCTATGCTGGAGGATAGGAGTTACAGGTAAGTAGGATTTGAATCCATGAAAGACCCATGCTGGAGGATAGGAGTTACAGGTAAGTAGGATGTGAATCCATGCCAGACCCATGCTGGAGAATAGAAGTTACAGGTAAGTAGGATGTGAATCCATGAAAGATCCTTGCTGGAGAATAGGAGTTACAGGTAAGTAGGATGTGAATCCATGAAAGACCCTATGCTGGAGGATAGGAGTTACAGGTAAGTAGGATTTGAATCCATGAAAGACCCATGCTGGAGAATAGGAGTTACAGGTAAGTAGGATGTGAATCCATGCCAGACCCATGCTGGAGAATAGGAGTTACAGGTAAGTAGGATGTGAATCCATGCCAGGCACATGCTGGAGAATAGGAGTTACAGATAAGTAGGATGTGAATCCATGAAAGACCCATGGTGGAGGATAGGAGTTACAGGTAAGTAGGATGTGAATCCATGAAAGACCCATGCTGGAGAATAGGAGTTACAGGTAAGTAGGATGTGAATCCATGAAAGACCCTTGCTGGAGAATAGGAGTTACAGGTAAGTAGGATGTGAATCCATGAAAGACCCATGCTGGAGAATAGGAGTTACATGTAAGTAGGATGTGAATCCATGAAAGACCCATGCTGGAGAATAGGAGTTACAGGTAAGTAGGATGTGAATCCATGAAAGACCCATGCTGGAGAATAGGAGTTACAGGTAAGTAGGATGTGAATCCATGAAAGACCATATGATGGAGGATAGGAGTTACAGGTAAGTAGGATGTGAATCCATGAAAGACCCATGCTGGAGAATAGGAGTTACAGGTAAGTAGGATGTGAATCCATGAAAGACCCATGCTGGAGAATAGGGGTTACAGGTAAGTAGGATGTGAATCCATGAAAGACCCATGCTGGAGAATAGGAGTTACAGGTAAGTAGGGTGTGAATCCATGAAAGACCCATGCTGGAGAATAGGAGTTACAGGTAAGTAGGATGTGAATCCATGAAAGACCCAGGCTGGAGGATAGGAGTTACAGGTAAGTAGGATGTGAATCCATGAAAGACCCTATGCTGGAGGATAGGAGTTACAGGTAAGTAGGATGTGAATCCATGAAAGACCCATGCTGGAGGATAGGAGTTACAGGTAAGTAGGATGTGAATCCATGAAAGACCCTATGCTGGAGGATAGGAGTTACAGGTAAGTAGGATGTGAATCCATGAAAGACCCATGCTGGAGAATAGGAGTTACAGGTAAGTAGGATGTGAATCCATTAAAGACCCTTGCTGGAGAATAGGAGTTACAGGTAAGTAGGATGTGAATCCATGCCAGACCCATGCTGGAGAATAGGAGTTACAGGTAAGTAGGATGTGAATCCATGCCAGACACATGCTGGAGAATAGGAGTTACAGGTAAGTAGGATGTGAATCCATGAAAGACCCATGCTGGAGGATAGGAGTTACAGGTAAGTAGGATGTGAATCCATGAAAGACCCATGCTGGAGGATAGGAGTTACAGGTAAGTAGGATGTGAATCCATGAAAGACCCTATGCTGGAGAATAGGAGTTACAGGTAAGTAGGATGTGAATCCATGAAAGACCCATGCTGGAGAATAGGAGTTACAGGTAAGTAGGATGTGAATACATGAAAGACCCATGCTGGAGGATAGGAGTTACAGGTAAGTAGGATGTGAATCCATGCCAGACCCATGCTGGAGAATAGGAGTTACAGGTAAGTAGGATGTGAATCCATGAAAGACCCATGCTGGAGAATAGGAGTTACAGGTAAGTAGGATGTGAATCCATGAAAGACCCATGCTGGAGGATAGGAGTTACAGGTAAGTAGGATGTGAATCCATGAAAGACCCATGCTGGAGAATAGGAGTTACAGGTAAGTAGGATGTGAATCCATGAAAGACCCATGCTGGAGGATAGGAGTTACAGGTAAGTAGGATGTGAATCCATGAAAGACCCATGCTGGAGAATAGGAGTTACAGGTAAGTAGGATGTGAATCCATGAAAGACCCTATGCTGGAGGATAGGAGTTACAGGTAAGTAGGATGTGAATCCATGAAAGACCCATGCTGGAGAATAGGAGTTACAGGTAAGTGGGATGTGAATCCATGAAAGACCCTATGCTGGAGGATAGGAGTTACAGGTAAGTAGGATGTGAATCCATGAAAGACCCTGTGCTGGAGGATAGGAGTTACAGGTAAGTAGGATGTGAATCCATGAAAGACACATGCTGGAGAATAGGAGTCACAGGTAAGTATGATGTGAATCCATGAAAGACCCATGCTGGAGGATAGGAGTTCCAGGTAAGTAGGATGTGAATCCATGCCAGACACATGCTGTAGAATAGGAGTTCCAGGTAAGTAGGATGTGAATCCATGAAAGATCTATGCTGGAGAATAGGAGTTACAGGTAAGTAGGATGTGAATCCATGAAAGACCCATGCTGGAGGATAGGAGTTACAGGTAAGTAGGATGTGAATCCATGCCAGACCCATGCTGGAGAATAGGAGTTACAGGTAAGTAGGATGTGAATCCATGAAAGACCCATGCTGGAGAATAGGAGTTACAGGTAAGTAGGATGTGAATCCATGAAAGACGCTTGCTGGAGAATAGGAGTTACAGGTAAGTAGGATGTGAATCCATGAAAGACCCATGCTGGAGAATAGGAGTTACAGGTAAGTAGAATGTGAATCCATGAAAGACCCTTGCTGGAGAATAGGAGTTACAGGTAAGTAGGATGTGAATCCATGAAAGACCCTTGCTGGAGAATAGGAGTTACAGGTAAGTAGGATGTGAATCCATGAAAGACCCATGCTGGAGAATAGGAGTTACAGGTAGTTAGGATGTGAATCCATGAAAGACCCTATGCTGGAGAATAGGAGTTACAGGTAAGTAGGATGTGAATCCATGAAAGACCCATGCTGGAGAATAGGAGTTACAGGTAAGTAGGATGTGGATCCATGAAAGACCCATGCTGGAGAATAGGAGTTACAGGTAAGTAGGATGTGAATCCATGAAAGACCCATGCTAGAGAATAGGAGTTACAGGTAAGTAGGATGTGAATCCATGAAAGACCCATGCTGGAGAATAGGAGTTACAGGTAAGTAGGATGTGAATCCATGAAAGACCCCTGCTGGAGAATAGGAGTTACAGGTAAGAAGGATGTGAATCCATGCCAGACACATGCTGGAGAATAGGAGTTACAGGTAAGTAGGATGGGAATCCATGAAAGACCCATGCTGGAGAATAGGAGTTACAGGTAAGTAGGATGTGAATCCATGAAAGACCCATGCTGGAGAATAGGAGTTACAGGTAAGTAGGTTGTGAATCCATGAAAGACCCATGCTGGAGAATAGGAGTTAAGGGTAAGTAGGATGTGAATCCATGAAAGACCCATGCTGGAGAATAGGAATTACAGGTAAGTAGGATGTGGATCCATGAAAGACCCATGCTGGAGAATAGGAGTTACAGGTAAGTAGGATGTGAATCCATGAAAGACCCATGCTGGAGGATAGGAGTTACAGGTAAGTAGGATGTGAATCCATGAAAGACCCATGCTGGAGAATAGGAGTTACAGGTAAGTAGGATGTGAATCCATGAAAGACCCATGCTGAAGAATAGGAGTTACAGGTAAGTAGGATGTGATCCATGCCAGACACATGCTGGAGAATAGGAGTTACAGGTACGTAGGATGTGAATCCATGAAAGACCCTAGGCTGGAGGATAGGAGTTACAGGTAAGTAGGATGTGAATCCATGAAAGACCCATGCTGGAGGATAGGAGTTACAGGTAAGTAGGATGTGAATCCATGAAAGACCCATGCTGGAGAATAGGAGTTACAGGTAAGTAGGATGTGAATCCATGAAAGACCCATGCTGGAGAATAGGAGTTACAGGTAAGTAGGATGTGAATCCATGAAAGACCCATGCTGGTGGATAGGAGTTACAGGAAAGTAGGATGTGAATCCATGAAAGACCCTATGCTGGAGGATAGGAGTTACAGGTAAGTAGGATGTGAATCCATGCCAGACCCATGCTGGAGAATAGGAGTTACAGGTAAGTAGGATGTGAATCCATGAAAGACCCATGCTGGAGGATAGGAGTTACAGGTAAGTAGGATGTGAATCCATGCCAGACACATGCTGGAGAATAGGAGTTATAGGTAAGTAGGATGTGAAGACCCATGCTGGAGGATAGGAGTTACAGGTAAGTAGGATGTGAATCCATGAAAGACCCATGCTGGAGAATAGGAGTTACAGGTAAGTAGGATGTGAATCCATGCCAGACCCATGCTGGAGAATAGGAGTTACAGGTAAGTAGGATGTGAATCCATGAAAGACCCATGCTGGAGGATAGGAGTTACAGGTAAGTAGGATGTGAATCCATGCCAGACACATGCTGGAGAATAGGAGTTATAGGTAAGTAGGATGTGAAGACCCATGCTGGAGGATAGGAGTTACAGGTAAGTAGGATGTGAATCCATGAAAGACCCATGCTGGAGAATAGGAGTTACAGGTAAGTAGGATGTGAATCCATGAAAGACCCATGCTGGAGAATAGGAGTTACAGGTAAGTAGGATGTGAATCCATGAAAGACCCATGCTGGAGAATAGGAGTTACAGGTAAGTAGGATGTGAATCCATGCCAGACACATGCTGGAGAATAGGAGTTACAGCTAAGTAGGATGTGAATCCATGAAAGACCCTAGGCTGGAGGATAGGCGTTACAGGTAAGTAGGATGTGAATCCATGAAAGACCCATGCTGGAGGATAGGAGTTACAGGTAAGTAGGATGTGAATCCATGAAAGACCCATGCTGGAGAATAGGAGTTACAGGTAAGTAGGATGTGAATCCATGAAAGACCCATGCTGGAGAATAGGAGTTATAGGTAAGTAGGATGTGAATCCATGAAAGACCCATGCTGGAGGATAGGAGTTACAGGAAAGTAGGATGTGAATCCATGAAAGACCCTATGCTGGAGGATAGGAGTTACAGGTAAGTAGGATGTGAATCCATGCCAGACCCATGCTGGAGAATAGGAGTTATAGGTAAGTAGGATGTGAATCCATGAAAGACCCATGCTGGAGGATAGGAGTTACAGGTAAGTAGGATGTGAATCCATGCCAGACACATGCTGGAGAATAGGAGTTATAGGTAAGTAGGATGTGAATCCATGAAAGACCCTATGCTGGAGGATAGGAGTTACAGGTAAGTAGGATGTGAATCCATGAAAGACCCATGCTGGAGGATAGGAGTTACACGTAAGTAGGATGTGAATCCATGCCAGACACATGCTGGAGAATAGGAGTTACAGGTAAGTAGGATGTGAATCCATGAAAGACCCATGCTGGAGAATAGGAGTTACAGGTAAGTAGGATGTGAATCCATGAAAGACCCATGCGGGAGAATAGGAGTTACAGGTAAGTAGGATGTGAATCCATGAAAGACCCATGCTGGAGAATAGGAGTTACAGGTAAGTAGGATGTGAATCCATGAAAGACCCATGCTGGAGGATAGGAATTACAGGTAAGTAGGATGTGAATCCATGAAAGACCCATGCTGGAGGATAGGAGTTACAGGTAAGTAGGATGTGAATCCATGAAAGACCCATGCTGGAGAATAGGAGTTACAGGTAAGTAGGATGTGAATCCATGAAAGACCCATGCTGGAGAATAGGAGTTACAGGTAAGTAGGATGTGAATCCATGAAAGACCCCTGCTGGAGAATAGGAGTTACAGGTAAGAAGGATGTGAATCCATGCCAGACACATGCTGGAGAATAGGAGTTACAGGTAAGTAGGATGGGAATCCATGAAAGACCCATGCTGGAGAATAGGAGTTACAGGTAAGTAGGATGTGAATCCATGAAAGACCCATGCTGGAGAATAGGAGTTACAGGTAAGTAGGTTGTGAATCCATGAAAGACCCATGCTGGAGAATAGGAGTTACAGGTAAGTAGGATGTGAATCCATGAAAGACCCATGCTGGAGAATAGGAGTTACAGGTAAGTAGGATGTGGATCCATGAAAGACCCATGCTGGAGAATAGGAGTTACAGGTAAGTAGGATGTGAATCCATGAAAGACCATGCTGGAGAATAGGAGTTACAGGTAAGTAGGATGTGAATCCATGAAAGACCCATGCTGGAGGATAGGAGTTACAGGTAAGTAGGATGTGAATCCATGGAAGACCCATGCTGGAGAATAGGAGTTACAGGTAAGTAGGATGTGAATCCATGAAAGACCCATGCTGAAGAATAGGAGTTACAGGTAAGTAGGATGTGAATCCATGCCAGACACATGCTAGAGAATAGGAGTTACAGGTACGTAGGATGTGAATCCATGAAAGACCCTAGGCTGGAGGATAGGAGTTACAGGTAAGTAGGATGTGAATCCATGAAAGACCCATGCTGGAGGATAGGAGTTACAGGTAAGTAGGATGTGAATCCATGAAAGACCCATGCTGGAGAATAGGAGTTACAGGTAAGTAGGATGTGAATCCATGAAAGACCCATGCTGGAGAATAGGAGTTACAGGTAAGTAGGATGTGAATCCATGAAAGACCCATGCTGGAGGATAGGAGTTACAGGAAAGTAGGATGTGAATCCATGAAAGACCCTATGCTGGAGGATAGGAGTTACAGGTAAGTAGGATGTGACCCATGCCAGACCCATGCTGGAGAATAGGAGTTACAGGTAAGTAGGATGTGAATCCATGAAAGACCCATGCTGGAGGATAGGAGTTACAGGTAAGTAGGATGTGAATCCATGCCAGACACATGCTGGAGAATAGGAGTTATAGGTAAGTAGGATGTGAATTCATGCCAGACACATGCTGGAGAATAGGAGTTACAGGTAAGTAGGATGTGAATCCATGAAAGACCCATGCTGGAGAATAGGAGTTACAGGTAAGTAGGATGTAAATCCATGAAAGACCCATGCTGGAGAATAGGAGTTACAGGTAAGTAGGATGTGAATCCATGAAAGACCCATGCTGGAGAATAGGAGTTACAGGTAAGTAGGATGTGAATCCATGAAAGACCCATGCTGGAGAATAGGAGTTACAGGTAAGTAGGATGTGAATCCATGAAAGACCCATGCTGGAGGATAGGAGTTACAGGTAAGTAGGATGTGAATCCATGAAAGACCCATGCTGGAGAATAGGAGTTACAGGTAAGTAGGATGTGAATCCATGAAAGACCCATGCTGGAGAATAGGAGTTACAGGTAAGTAGGATGTGAATCCATGAAAGACCCATGCTGGAGAATAGGAGTTACAGGTAAGTAGGATGTGAATCCATGAAAGACCCATGCTGGAGGATAGGAGTTACAGGTAAGTAGGATGTGAATCCATGAAAGACCCATGCTGGAGAATAGGAGTTACAGGTAAGTAGGATGTGAATCCATGAAAGACCCATGCTGGAGAATAGGAGTTACAGGTAAGTAGGATGTGAATCCATGAAAGACCCATGCTGGAGGATAGGAGTTACAGGAAAGTAGGATGTGAATCCATGAAAGACCCTATGCTGGAGGATAGGAGTTACAGGTAAGTAGGATGTGAATCCATGCCAGACCCATGCTGGAGAATAGGAGTGATAGGTAAGTAGGATGTGAATCCATGAAAGACCCATGCTGGAGGATAGGAGTTACAGGTAAGTAGGATGTGAATCCATGCCAGACACATGCTGGAGAATAGGAGTTATAGGTAAGTAGGATGTGAATCCATGAAAGACCCTATGCTGGAGGATAGGAGTTACAGGTAAGTAGGATGTGAATCCATGAAAGACCCATGCTGGAGGATAGGAGTTACACGTAAGTAGGATGTGAATCCATGCCAGACACATGCTGGAGAATAGGAGTTACAGGTAAGTAGGATGTGAATCCATGAAAGACCCATGCTGGAGAATAGGAGTTACAGGTAAGTAGGATGTGAATCCATGAAAGACCCATGCTGGAGAATAGGAGTTACAGGTAAGTAGGATGTGAATCCATGAAAGACCCATGCTGGAGAATAGGAGTTACAGGTAAGTAGGATGTGAATCCATGAAAGACCCATGCTGGAGAATAGGAGTTACAGGTAAGTAGGATGTGAATCCATGAAAGACCCATGCTGGAGGATAGGAGTTACAGGTAAGTAGGATGTGAATCCATGAAAGACCCATGCTGGAGGATAGGAGTTACAGGTAAGTAGGATGTGAATCCATGAAAGACCCATGCTGGAGAATAGGAGTTACAGGTAAGTAGGATGTGAATCCATGAAAGACCCATGCTGGAGAATAGGAGTTACAGGTAAGTAGGATGTGAATACATGAAAGACCCATGCTGGAGGATAGGAGTTACAGGTAAGTAGGATGTGAATCCATGCCAGACCCATGCTGGAGAATAGGAGTTACAGGTAAGTAGGATGTGAATCCATGAAAGACCCATGCTGGAGAATAGGAGTTACAGGTAAGTAGGATGTGAATCCATGAAAGACCCATGCTGGAGGATAGGAGTTACAGGTAAGTAGGATGTGAATCCATGAAAGACCCATGCTGGAGAATAGGAGTTACAGGTAAGTAGGATGTGAATCCATGAAAGACCCATGCTGGAGGATAGGAGTTGCAGGTAAGTAGGATGTGAATCCATGAAAGACCCATGCTGGAGAATAGGAGTTACAGGTAAGTAGGATGTGAATCCATGAAAGACCCTATGCTGGAGGATAGGATTTACAGGTAAGTAGGATGTGAATCCATGAAAGACCCATGCTGGAGAATAGGAGTTACAGGTAAGTGGGATGTGAATCCATGAAAGACCCTATGCTGGAGGATAGGAGTTACAGGTAAGTAGGATGTGAATCCATGAAAGACCCTGTGCTGGAGGATAGGAGTTACAGGTAAGTAGGATGTGAATCCATGAAAGACACATGCTGGAGAATAGGAGTCACAGGTAAGTATGATGTGAATCCATGAAAGACCCATGCTGGAGGATAGGAGTTCCAGGTAAGTAGGATGTGAATCCATGCCAGACACATGCTGTAGAATAGGAGTTCCAGGTAAGTAGGATGTGAATCCATGAAAGACCCATGCTGGAGAATAGGAGTTACAGGTAAGTAGGATGTGAATCCATGAAAGACCCATGCTGGAGGATAGGAGTTACAGGTAAGTAGGATGTGAATCCATGCCAGACCCATGCTGGAGAATAGGAGTTACAGGTAAGTAGGATGTGAATCCATGAAAGACCCATGCTGGAGAATAGGAGTTACAGGTAAGTAGGATGTGAATCCATGAAAGACGCTTGCTGGAGAATAGGAGTTACAGGTAAGTAGGATGTGAATCCATGAAAGACCCATGCTGGAGAATAGGAGTTACAGGTAAGTAGAATGTGAATCCATGAAAGACCCTTGCTGGAGAATAGGAGTTACAGGTAAGTAGGATGTGAATCCATGAAAGACCCTTGCTGGAGAATAGGAGTTACAGGTAAGTAGGATGTGAATCCATGAAAGACCCATGCTGGAGAATAGGAGTTACAGGTAGTTAGGATGTGAATCCATGAAAGACCCTATGATGGAGAATAGGAGTTACAGGTAAGTAGGATGTGAATCCATGAAAGACCCATGCTGGAGAATAGGAGTTACAGGTAAGTAGGATGTGGATCCATGAGAGACCCATGCTGGAGAATAGGAGTTACAGGTAAGTAGGATGTGAATCCATGAAAGACCCATGCTAGAGAATAGGAGTTACAGGTAAGTAGGATGTGAATCCATGAAAGACCCATGCTGGGGAATAGGAGTTACAGGTAAGTAGGATGTGAATCCATGAAAGACCCCTGCTGGAGAATAGGAGTTACAGGTAAGAAGGATGTGAATCCATGCCAGACACATGCTGGAGAATAGGAGTTACAGGTAAGTAGGATGGGAATCCATGAAAGACCCATGCTGGAGAATAGGAGTTACAGGTAAGTAGGATGTGAATCCATGAAAGACCCATGCTGGAGAATAGGAGTTACAGGTAAGTAGGTTGTGAATCCATGAAAGACCCATGCTGGAGAATAGGAGTTACAGGTAAGTAGGATGTGAATCCATGAAAGACCCATGCTGGAGAATAGGAGTTACAGGTAAGTAGGATGTGGATCCATGAAAGACCCATGCTGGAGAATAGGAGTTACAGGTAAGTAGGATGTGAATCCATGAAAGACCATGCTGGAGAATAGGAGTTACAGGTAAGTAGGATGTGAATCCATGAAAGACCCATGCTGGAGGATAGGAGTTACAGGTAAGTAGGATGTGAATCCATGAAAGACCCATGCTGGAGAATAGGAGTTACAGGTAAGTAGGATGTGAATCCATGAAAGACCCATGCTGAAGAATAGGAGTTACAGGTAAGTAGGATGTGAATCCATGCCAGACACATGCTGGAGAATAGGAGTTACAGGTACGTAGGATGTGAATCCATGAAAGACCCTAGGCTGGAGGATAGGAGTTACAGGTAAGTAGGATGTGAATCCATGAAAGACCCATGCTGGAGGATAGGAGTTACAGGTAAGTAGGATGTGAATCCATGAAAGACCCATGCTGGAGAATAGGAGTTACAGGTAAGTAGGATGTGAATACATGAAAGACCCATGCTGGAGGATAGGAGTTACAGGTAAGTAGGATGTGAATCCATGCCAGACCCATGCTGGAGAATAGGAGTTACAGGTAAGTAGGATGTGAATCCATGAAAGACCCATGCTGGAGAATAGGAGTTACAGGTAAGTAGGATGTGAATCCATGAAAGACCCATGCTGGAGGATAGGAGTTACAGGTAAGTAGGATGTGAATCCATGAAAGACCCATGCTGGAGAATAGGAGTTACAGGTAAGTAGGATGTGAATCCATGAAAGACCCATGCTGGAGGATAGGAGTTACAGGTAAGTAGGATGTGAATCCATGAAAGACCCATGCTGGAGAATAGGAGTTACAGGTAAGTAGGATGTGAATCCATGAAAGACCCTATGCTGGAGGATAGGATTTACAGGTAAGTAGGATGTGAATCCATGAAAGACCCATGCTGGAGAATAGGAGTTACAGGTAAGTGGGATGTGAATCCATGAAAGACCCTATGCTGGAGGATAGGAGTTACAGGTAAGTAGGATGTGAATCCATGAAAGACCCTGTGCTGGAGGATAGGAGTTACAGGTAAGTAGGATGTGAATCCATGAAAGACACATGCTGGAGAATAGGAGTCACAGGTAAGTATGATGTGAATCCATGAAAGACCCATGCTGGAGGATAGGAGTCCCAGGTAAGTAGGATGTGAATCCATGCCAGACACATGCTGTAGAATAGGAGTTCCAGGTAAGTAGGATGTGAATCCATGAAAGACCCATGCTGGAGAATAGGAGTTACAGGTAAGTAGGATGTGAATCCATGAAAGACCCATGCTGGAGGATAGGAGTTACAGGTAAGTAGGATGTGAATCCATGCCAGACCCATGCTGGAGAATAGGAGTTACAGGTAAGTAGGATGTGAATCCATGAAAGACCCATGCTGGAGAATAGGAGTTACAGGTAAGTAGGATGTGAATCCATGAAAGACGCTTGCTGGAGAATAGGAGTTACAGGTAAGTAGGATGTGAATCCATGAAAGACCCATGCTGGAGAATAGGAGTTACAGGTAAGTAGAATGTGAATCCATGAAAGACCCTTGCTGGAGAATAGGAGTTACAGGTAAGTAGGATGTGAATCCATGAAAGACCCTTGCTGGAGAATAGGAGTTACAGGTAAGTAGGATGTGAATCCATGAAAGACCCATGCTGGAGAATAGGAGTTACAGGTAGTTAGGATGTGAATCCATGAAAGACCCTATGATGGAGAATAGGAGTTACAGGTAAGTAGGATGTGAATCCATGAAAGACCCATGCTGGAGAATAGGAGTTACAGGTAAGTAGGATGTGGATCCATGAGAGACCCATGCTGGAGAATAGGAGTTACAGGTAAGTAGGATGTGAATCCATGAAAGACCCATGCTAGAGAATAGGAGTTACAGGTAAGTAGGATGTGAATCCATGAAAGACCCATGCTGGAGAATAGGAGTTACAGGTAAGTAGGATGTGAATCCATGAAAGACCCCTGCTGGAGAATAGGAGTTACAGGTAAGAAGGATGTGAATCCATGCCAGACACATGCTGGAGAATAGGAGTTACAGGTAAGTAGGATGGGAATCCATGAAAGACCCATGCTGGAGAATAGGAGTTACAGGTAAGTAGGATGTGAATCCATGAAAGACCCATGCTGGAGAATAGGAGTTACAGGTAAGTAGGTTGTGAATCCATGAAAGACCCATGCTGGAGAATAGGAGTTACAGGTAAGTAGGATGTGAATCCATGAAAGACCCATGCTGGAGAATAGGAGTTACAGGTAAGTAGGATGTGGATCCATGAAAGACCCATGCTGGAGAATAGGAGTTACAGGTAAGTAGGATGTGAATCCATGAAAGACCATGCTGGAGAATAGGAGTTACAGGTAAGTAGGATGTGAATCCATGAAAGACCCATGCTGGAGGATAGGAGTTACAGGTAAGTAGGATGTGAATCCATGAAAGACCCATGCTGGAGAATAGGAGTTACAGGTAAGTACGATGTGAATCCATGAAAGACCCATGCTGAAGAATAGGAGTTACAGGTAAGTAGGATGTGAATCCATGCCAGACACATGCTGGAGAATAGGAGTTACAGGTACGTAGGATGTGAATCCATGAAAGACCCTAGGCTGGAGGATAGGAGTTACAGGTAAGTAGGATGTGAATCCATGAAAGACCCATGCTGGAGGATAGGAGTTACAGGTAAGTAGGATGTGAATCCATGAAAGACCCATGCTGGAGAATAGGAGTTACAGGTAAGTAGGATGTGAATCCATGAAAGACCCATGCTGGAGAATAGGAGTTACAGGTAAGTAGGATGTGAATCCATGAAAGACCCATGCTGGTGGATAGGAGTTACAGGAAAGTAGGATGTGAATCCATGAAAGACCCTATGCTGGAGGATAGGAGTTACAGGTAAGTAGGATGTGAATCCATGCCAGACCCATGCTGGAGAATAGGAGTTACAGGTAAGTAGGATGTGAATCCATGAAAGACCCATGCTGGAGGATAGGAGTTACAGGTAAGTAGGATGTGAATCCATGCCAGACACATGCTGGAGAATAGGAGTTATAGGTAAGTAGGATGTGAAGACCCATGCTGGAGGATAGGAGTTACAGGTAAGTAGGATGTGAATCCATGAAAGACCCATGCTGGAGAATAGGAGTTACAGGTAAGTAGGATGTGAATCCATGAAATACCCATGCTGGAGAATAGGAGTTACAGGTAAGTAGGATGTGAATCCATGAAAGACCCATGCTGGAGAATAGGAGTTACAGGTAAGTAGGATGTGAATCCATGCCAGACACATGCTGGAGAATAGGAGTTACAGGTAAGTAGGATGTGAATCCATGAAAGACCCTAGGCTGGAGGATAGGCGTTACAGGTAAGTAGGATGTGAATCCATGAAAGACCCATGCTGGAGGATAGGAGTTACAGGAAAGTAGGATGTGAATCCATGAAAGACCCTATGCTGGAGGATAGGAGTTACAGGTAAGTAGGATGTGAATCCATGCCAGACCCATGCTGGAGAATAGGAGTTATAGGTAAGTAGGATGTGAATCCATGAAAGACCCATGCTGGAGGATAGGAGTTACAGGTAAGTAGGATGTGAATCCATGCCAGACACATGCTGGAGAATAGGAGTTATAGGTAAGTAGGATGTGAATCCATGAAAGACCCTATGCTGGAGGATAGGAGTTACAGGTAAGTAGGATGTGAATCCATGAAAGACCCATGCTGGAGGATAGGAGTTACACGTAAGTAGGATGTGAATCCATGAAAGACCCATGCTGGAGAATAGGAGTTACAGGTAAGTAGGATGTGAATCCATGAAAGACCCATGCTGGAGAATAGGAGTTACAGGTAAGTAGGATGTGAATCCATGAAAGACCCATGCTGGAGAATAGGAGTTACAGGTAAGTAGGATGTGAATCCATGAAAGACCCAGGCTGGAGAATAGGAGTTACAGGTAAGTAGGATGTGAATCCATGAAAGACCCATGCTGGAGGATAGGAGTTACAGGAAAGTAGGATGTGAATCCATGAAAGACCCTATGCTGGAGGATAGGAGTTACAGGTAAGTAGGATGTGAATCCATGCCAGACCCATGCTGGAGAATAGGAGTTATAGGTAAGTAGGATGTGAATCCATGAAAGACCCATGCTGGAGGATAGGAGTTACAGGTAAGTAGGATGTGAATCCATGCCAGACACATGCTGGAGAATAGGAGTTATAGGTAAGTAGGATGTGAATCCATGAAAGACCCTATGCTGGAGGATAGGAGTTACAGGTAAGTAGGATGTGAATCCATGAAAGACCCATGCTGGAGGATAGGAGTTACACGTAAGTAGGATGTGAATCCATGCCAGACACATGCTGGAGAATAGGAGTTACAGGTAAGTAGGATGTGAATCCATGAAAGACCCATGCTGGAGAATAGGAGTTACAGGTAAGTAGGATGTGAATCCATGAAAGACCCATGCTGGAGAATAGGAGTTACAGGTAAGTAGGATGTGAATCCATGAAAGACCCATGCTGGAGAATAGGAGTTACAGGTAAGTAGGATGTGAATCCATGAAAGACCCATGCTGGAGGATAGGAATTACAGGTAAGTAGGATGTGAATCCATGAAAGACCCATGCTGGAGGATAGGAGTTACAGGTAAGTAGGATGCGAATCCATGAAAGACCCATGCTGGAGAATAGGAGTTACAGGTAAGTAGGATGTGAATCCATGAAAGACCCATGCTGGAGAATAGGAGTTACAGGTAAGTAGGATGTGAATCCATGAAAGACCCCTGCTGGAGAATAGGAGTTACAGGTAAGAAGGATGTGAATCCATGCCAGACACATGCTGGAGAATAGGAGTTACAGGTAAGTAGGATGGGAATCCATGAAAGACCCATGCTGGAGAATAGGAGTTACAGGTAAGTAGGATGTGAATCCATGAAAGACCCATGCTGGAGAATAGGAGTTACAGGTAAGTAGGTTGTGAATCCATGAAAGACCCATGCTGGAGAATAGGAGTTACAGTTAAGTAGGATGTGAATCCATGAAAGACCCATGCTGGAGAATAGGAGTTACAGGTAAGTAGGATGTGGATCCATGAAAGACCCATGCTGGAGAATAGGAGTTACAGGTAAGTAGGATGTGAATCCATGAAAGACCATGTTGGAGAATAGGAGTTACAGGTAAGTAGGATGTGAATCCATGAAAGACCCATGCTGGAGGATAGGAGTTACAGGTAAGTAGGATGTGAATCCATGGAAGACCCATGCTGGAGAATAGGAGTTACAGGTAAGTAGGATGTGAATCCATGAAAGACCCATGCTGAAGAATAGGAGTTACAGGTAAGTAGGATGTGAATCCATGCCAGACACATGCTGGAGAATAGGAGTTACAGGTACGTAGGATGTGAATCCATGAAAGACCCTAGGCTGGAGGATAGGAGTTACAGGTAAGTAGGATGTGAATCCATGAAAGACCCATGCTGGAGGATAGGAGTTACAGGTAAGTAGGATGTGAATCCATGAAAGACCCATGCTGGAGAATAGGAGTTACAGGTAAGTAGGATGTGAATCCATGAAAGACCCATGCTGGAGAATAGGAGTTACAGGTAAGTAGGATGTGAATCCATGAAAGACCCATGCTGGAGGATAGGAGTTACAGGAAAGTAGGATGTGAATCCATGAAAGACCCTATGCTGGAGGATAGGAGTTACAGGTAAGTAGGATGTGACCCATGCCAGACCCATGCTGGAGAATAGGAGTTACAGGTAAGTAGGATGTGAATCCATGAAAGACCCATGCTGGAGGATAGGAGTTACAGGTAAGTAGGATGTGAATCCATGCCAGACACATGCTGGAGAATAGGAGTTATAGGTAAGTAGGATGTGAATTCATGCCAGACACATGCTGGAGAATAGGAGTTACAGGTAAGTAGGATGTGAATCCATGAAAGACCCATGCTGGAGAATAGGAGTTACAGGTAAGTAGGATGTAAATCCATGAAAGACCCATGCTGGAGAATAGGAGTTACAGGTAAGTAGGATGTGAATCCATGAAAGACCCATGCTGGAGAATAGGAGTTACAGGTAAGTAGGATGTGAATCCATGAAAGACCCATGCTGGAGAATAGGAGTTACAGGTAAGTAGGATGTGAATCCATGAAAGACCCATGCTGGAGGATAGGAGTTACAGGTAAGTAGGATGTGAATCCATGAAAGACCCATGCTGGAGAATAGGAGTTACAGGTAAGTAGGATGTGAATCCATGAAAGACCCATGCTGGAGAATAGGAGTTACAGGTAAGTAGGATGTGAATCCATGAAAGACCCATGCTGGAGAATAGGAGTTACAGGTAAGTAGGATGTGAATCCATGAAAGACCCATGCTGGAGGATAGGAGTTACAGGTAAGTAGGATGTGAATCCATGAAAGACCCATGCTGGAGAATAGGAGTTACAGGTAAGTAGGATGTGAATCCATGAAAGACCCATGCTGGAGAATAGGAGTTACAGGTAAGTAGGATGTGAATCCATGAAAGACCCATGCTGGAGGATAGGAGTTACAGGAAAGTAGGATGTGAATCCATGAAAGACCCTATGCTGGAGGATAGGAGTTACAGGTAAGTAGGATGTGAATCCATGCCAGACCCGTGCTGGAGAATAGGAGTTATAGGTAAGTAGGATGTGAATCCATGAAAGACCCATGCTGGAGAATAGGAGTTACAGGTAGTTAGGATGTGAATCCATGAAAGACCCTATGATGGAGAATAGGAGTTACAGGTAAGTAGGATGTGAATCCATGAAAGACCCATGCTGGAGAATAGGAGTTACAGGTAAGTAGGATGTGGATCCATGAAAGACCCATGCTGGAGAATAGGAGTTACAGGTAAGTAGGATGTGAATCCATGAAAGACCCATGCTAGAGAATAGGAGTTACAGGTAAGTAGGATGTGAATCCATGAAAGACCCATGCTGGAGAATAGGAGTTACAGGTAAGTAGGATGTGAATCCATGAAAGACCCCTGCTGGAGAATAGGAGTTACAGGTAAGAAGGATGTGAATCCATGCCAGACACATGCTGGAGAATAGGAGTTACAGGTAAGTAGGATGGGAATCCATGAAAGACCCATGCTGGAGAATAGGAGTTACAGGTAAGTAGGATGTGAATCCATGAAAGACCCATGCTGGAGAATAGGAGTTACAGGTAAGTAGGTTGTGAATCCATGAAAGACCCATGCTGGAGAATAGGAGTTACAGGTAAGTAGGATGTGAATCCATGAAAGACCCATGCTGGAGAATAGGAGTTACAGGTAAGTAGGATGTGGATCCATGAAAGACCCATGCTGGAGAATAGGAGTTACAGGTAAGTAGGATGTGAATCCATGAAAGACCATGCTGGAGAATAGGAGTTACAGGTAAGTAGGATGTGAATCCATGAAAGACCCATGCTGGAGGATAGGAGTTACAGGTAAGTAGGATGTGAATCCATGAAAGACCCATGCTGGAGAATAGGAGTTACAGGTAAGTAGGATGTGAATCCATGAAAGACCCATGCTGAAGAATAGGAGTTACAGGTAAGTAGGATGTGAATCCATGCCAGACACATGCTGGAGAATAGGAGTTACAGGAAAGTAGGATGTGAATCCATGAAAGACCCTAGGCTGGAGGATAGGAGTTACAGGTAAGTAGGATGTGAATCCATGAAAGACCCATGCTGGAGGATAGGAGTTACAGGTAAGTAGGATGTGAATCCATGAAAGACGCATGCTGGAGAATAGGAGTTACAGGTAAGTAGGATGTGAATCCATGAAAGACCCATGCTGGAGAATAGGAGTTACAGGTAAGTAGGATGTGAATCCATGAAAGACCCATGCTGGTGGATAGGAGTTACAGGAAAGTAGGATGTGAATCCATGAAATACCCTATGCTGGAGGATAGGAGTTACAGGTAAGTAGGATGTGAATCCATGCCAGACCCATGCTGGAGAATAGGAGTTACAGGTAAGTAGGATGTGAATCCATGAAAGACCCATGCTGGAGGATAGGAGTTACAGGTAAGTAGGATGTGAATCCATGCCAGACACATGCTGGAGAATAGGAGTTATAGGTAAGTAGGATGTGAAGACCCATGCTGGAGGATAGGAGTTACAGGTAAGTAGGATGTGAATCCATGAAAGACCCATGCTGGAGAATAGGAGTTACAGGTAAGTAGGATGTGAATCCATGAAAGACCCATGCTGGAGAATAGGAGTTACAGGTAAGTAGGATGTGAATCCATGAAAGACCCATGCTGGAGAATAGGAGTTACAGGTAAGTAGGATGTGAATCCATGCCAGACACATGCTGGAGAATAGGAGTTACAGGTAAGTAGGATGTGAATCCATGAAAGACCCTAGGCTGGAGGATAGGCGTTACAGGTAAGTAGGATGTGAATCCATGAAAGACCCATGCTGGAGGATAGGAGTTACAGGTAAGTAGGATGTGAATCCATGAAAGACCCATGCTGGAGAATAGGAGTTACAGGTAAGTAGGATGTGAATCCATGAAAGACCCATGCTGGAGAATAGGAGTTACAGGTAAGTAGGATGTGAATCCATGAAAGACCCATGCTGGAGGATAGGAGTTACAGGAAAGTAGGATGTGAATCCATGAAAGACCCTATGCTGGAGGATAGGAGTTACAGGTAAGTAGGATGTGAATCCATGCCAGACCCATGCTGGAGAATAGGAGTTATAGGTAAGTAGGATGTGAATCCATGAAAGACCCATGCTGGAGGATAGGAGTTACAGGTAAGTAGGATGTGAATCCATGCCAGACACATGCTGGAGAATAGGAGTTATAGGTAAGTAGGATGTGAATCCATGAAAGACCCTATGCTGGAGGATAGGAGTTACAGGTAAGTAGGATGTGAATCCATGAAAGACCCATGCTGGAGGATAGGAGTTACACGTAAGTAGGATGTGAATCCATGCCAGACACATGCTGGAGAATAGGAGTTACAGGTAAGTAGGATGTGAATCCATGAAAGACCCATGCTGGAGAATAGGAGTTACAGGTAAGTAGGATGTGAATCCATGAAAGACCCATGCTGGAGAATAGGAGTTACAGGTAAGTAGGATGTGAATCCATGAAAGACCCATGCTGGAGAATAGGAGTTACAGGTAAGTAGGATGTGAATCCATGAAAGACCCATGCTGGAGGATAGGAATTACAGGTAAGTAGGATGTGAATCCATGAAAGACCCATGCTGGAGGATAGGAGTTACAGGTAAGTAGGATGTGAATCCATGAAAGACCCATGCTGGAGAATAGGAGTTACAGGTAAGTAGGATGTGAATCCATGAAAGACCCATGCTGGAGAATAGGAGTTACAGGTAAGTAGGATGTGAATCCATGAAAGACCCCTGCTGGAGAATAGGAGTTACAGGTAAGAAGGATGTGAATCCATGCCAGACACATGCTGGAGAATAGGAGTTACAGGTAAGTAGGATGGGAATCCATGAAAGACCCATGCTGGAGAATAGGAGTTACAGGTAAGTAGGATGTGAATCCATGAAAGACCCATGCTGGAGAATAGGAGTTACAGGTAAGTAGGTTGTGAATCCATGAAAGACCCATGCTGGAGAATAGGAGTTACAGGTAAGTAGGATGTGAATCCATGAAAGACCCATGCTGGAGAATAGGAGTTACAGGTAAGTAGGATGTGGATCCATGAAAGACCCATGCTGGAGAATAGGAGTTACAGGTAAGTAGGATGTGAATCCATGAAAGACCATGCTGGAGAATAGGAGTTACAGGTAAGTAGGATGTGAATCCATGAAAGACCCATGCTGGAGGATAGGAGTTACAGGTAAGTAGGATGTGAATCCATGGAAGACCCATGCTGGAGAATAGGAGTTACAGGTAAGTAGGATGTGAATCCATGAAAGACCCATGCTGAAGAATAGGAGTTACAGGTAAGTAGGATGTGAATCCATGCCAGAAACATGCTGGAGAATAGGAGTTACAGGTACGTAGGATGTGAATCCATGAAAGACCCTAGGCTGGAGGATAGGAGTTACAGGTAAGTAGGATGTGAATCCATGAAAGACCCATGCTGGAGGATAGGAGTTACAGGTAAGTAGGATGTGAATCCATGAAAGACCCATGCTGGAGAATAGGAGTTACAGGTAAGTAGGATGTGAATCCATGAAAGACCCATGCTGGAGAATAGGAGTTACAGGTAAGTAGGATGTGAATCCATGAAAGACCCATGCTGGAGGATAGGAGTTACAGGAAAGTAGGATGTGAATCCATGAAAGACCCTATGCTGGAGGATAGGAGTTACAGGTAAGTAGGATGTGACCCATGCCAGACCCATGCTGGAGAATAGGAGTTACAGGTAAGTAGGATGTGAATCCATGAAAGACCCATGCTGGAGGATAGGAGTTACAGGTAAGTAGGATGTGAATCCATGCCAGACACATGCTGGAGAATAGGAGTTATAGGTAAGTAGGATGTGAATTCATGCCAGACACATGCTGGAGAATAGGAGTTACAGGTAAGTAGGATGTGAATCCATGAAAGACCCATGCTGGAGAATAGGAGTTACAGGTAAGTAGGATGTAAATCCATGAAAGACCCATGCTGGAGAATAGGAGTTACAGGTAAGTAGGATGTGAATCCATGAAAGACCCATGCTGGAGAATAGGAGTTACAGGTAAGTAGGATATGAATCCATGAAAGACCCATGCTGGAGAATAGGAGTTACAGGTAAGTAGGATGTGAATCCATGAAAGACCCATGCTGGAGGATAGGAGTTACAGGTAAGTAGGATGTGAATCCATGAAAGACCCATGCTGGAGAATAGGAGTTACAGGTAAGTAGGATGTGAATCCATGAAAGACCCATGCTGGAGAATAGGAGTTACAGGTAAGTAGGATGTGAATCCATGAAAGACCCATGCTGGAGAATAGGAGTTACAGGTAAGTAGGATGTGAATCCATGAAAGACCCATGCTGGAGGATAGGAGTTACAGGTAAGTAGGATGTGAATCCATGAAAGACCCATGCTGGAGAATAGGAGTTACAGGTAAGTAGGATGTGAATCCATGAAAGACCCATGCTGGAGAATAGGAGTTACAGGTAAGTAGGATGTGAATCCATGAAAGACCCATGCTGGAGGATAGGAGTTACAGGAAAGTACGATGTGAATCCATGAAAGACCCTATGCTGGAGGATAGGAGTTACAGGTAAGTAGGATGTGAATCCATGCCAGACCCATGCTGGAGAATAGGAGTTATAGGTAAGTAGGATGTGAATCCATGAAAGACCCATGCTGGAGGATAGGAGTTACAGGTAAGTAGGATGTGAATCCATGCCAGACACATGCTGGAGAATAGGAGTTATAGGTAAGTAGGATGTGAATCCATGAAAGACCCTATGCTGGAGGATAGGAGTTACAGGTAAGTAGGATGTGAATCCATGAAAGACCCATGCTGGAGGATAGGAGTTACACGTAAGTAGGATGTGAATCCATGCCAGACACATGCTGGAGAATAGGAGTTACAGGTAAGTAGGATGTGAATCCATGAAAGACCCATGCTGGAGAATAGGAGTTACAGGTAAGTAGGATGTGAATCCATGAAAGACCCATGCTGGAGAATAGGAGTTACAGGTAAGTAGGATGTGAATCCATGAAAGACCCATGCTGGAGAATAGGAGTTACAGGTAAGTAGGATGTGAATCCATGAAAGACCCATGCTGGAGAATAGGAGTTACAGGTAAGTAGGATGTGAATCCATGAAAGACCCATGCTGGAGGATAGGAGTTACAGGTAAGTAGGATGTGAATCCATGAAAGACCCATGCTGGAGGATAGGAGTTACAAGTAAGTAGGATGTGAATCCATGAAAGACCCATGCTGGAGAATAGGAGTTACAGGTAAGTAGGATGTGAATCCATGAAAGACCCATGCTGGAGAATAGGAGTTACAGGTAAGTAGGATGTGAATCCATGAAAGACCCATGCTGGAGAATAGGAGTTACAGGTAAGTAGGATGTGAATCCATGCCAGACACATGCTGGAGAATAGGAGTTACAGGTAAGTAGGATGTGAATCCATGAAAGACCCTAGGCTGGAGGATAGGAGTTACAGGTAAGTAGGATGTGAATCCATGAAAGACCCATGCTGGAGGATAGAAGTTACAGGTAAGTAGGATGTGAATCCATGAAAGACCCATGCTGGAGAATAGGAGTTACAGGTAAGTAGGATGTGAATCCATGAAAGACCCATGCTGGAGAATAGGAGTTACAGGTAAGTAGGATGTGAATCCATGAAAGACCCATGCTGGAGGATAGGAGTTACAGGAAAGTAGGATGTGAATCCATGAAAGACCCTATGCTGGAGGATAGGAGTTACAGGTATGTAGGATGTGAATCCATGCCAGACCCATGCTGGAGAATAGGAGTTACAGGTAAGTAGGATGTGAATCCATGAAAGACCCATGCTGGAGGATAGGAGTTACAGGTATGTAGGATGTGAATCCATGCCAGACACATGCTGGAGAATAGGAGTTATGGGTAAGTAGGATGTGAATCCATGAAAGACCCTATGCTGGAGGATAGGAGTTACAGGTAAGTAGGATGTGAATCCATGAAAGACCCATGCTGGAGGATAGGAGTTACAGGTAAGTAGGATGTGAATCCATGCCAGACCCATGCTGGAGAATAGGAGTTACAGGTAAGTAGGATGTGAATCCATGCCAGACACATGCTGGAGAATAGGAGTTACAGGTAAGTAGGATGTGAATCCATGCCAGACACATGCTGGAGAATAGGAGTTACAGGTAAGTAGGATGTGAATCCATGAAAGACCCATGCTGGAGAATAGGAGTTACAGGTAAGTAGGATGTGAATCCATGAAAGACCCATGCTGGAGAATAGGAGTTACAGGTAAGTAGGATGTGAATCCATGAACGACCCA
The DNA here is from genome assembly GCF_040938575.1 of Ambystoma mexicanum. NCBI lineage: Eukaryota > Metazoa > Chordata > Amphibia > Caudata > Ambystomatidae > Ambystoma > Ambystoma mexicanum. The sequence goes on from NC_090940.1 coordinate 21,209,472, forward strand.
TGCTGGAGAATAGGAGTTACAGGTAAGTAGGATGTGAATCCATGAAAGACCCTATGCTGGAGGATAGGAGTTACAGGTAAGTAGGATGTGAATCCATGAAAGACCCATGCTGGAGAATAGGAGTTACAGGTAAGTAGGATGTGAATCCATGAAAGACCCTATGTTGGAGGATAGGAGTTACAGGTAAGTAGAATGTGAATCCATGCCAGACCCATGCTGGAGAATAGGAGTTACAGGTAAGTAGGATGTGAATCCATGAAAGACCCATGCTGGAGGATAGGAGTTACAGGTAAGTAGGATGTGAATCCATGTCAGACCCTTGCTGGAGAATAGGAGTTACAGGTAAGTAGGATGTGAATCCATGAAAGACCCATGCTGGAGAATAGGAGTTACAGGTAAGTAGGATGTGAATCCATGAAAGACCCATGCTGGAGAATAGGAGTTACAGGTAAGTAGGATGTGAATCCATGCCAGACACATGCTGGAGAATAGGAGTTACAGGTAAGTAGGATGTGAATCCATGAAAGACCCTAGGCTGGAGGATAGGAGTTACAGGTAAGTAGGATGTGAATCCATGAAAGACCCATGCTGGAGGATAGAAGTTACAGGTAAGTAGGATGTGAATCCATGAAAGACCCATGCTGGAGAATAGGAGTTACAGGTAAGTAGGATGTGAATCCATGAAAGACCCATGCTGGAGAATAGGAGTTACAGGTAAGTAGGATGTGAATCCATGAAAGACCCATGCTGGAGGATAGGAGTTACAGGAAAGTAGGATGTGAATCCATGAAAGACCCTATGCTGGAGGATAGGAGTTACAGGTATGTAGGATGTGAATCCATGCCAGACCCATGCTGGAGAATAGGAGTTACAGGTAAGTAGGATGTGAATCCATGAAAGACCCATGCTGGAGGATAGGAGTTACAGGTATGTAGGATGTGAATCCATGCCAGACACATGCTGGAGAATAGGAGTTATAGGTAAGTAGGATGTGAATCCATGAAAGACCCTATGCTGGAGGATAGGAGTTACAGGTAAGTAGGATGTGAATCCATGAAAGACCCATGCTGGAGGATAGGAGTTACAGGTAAGTAGGATGTGAATCCATGCCAGACCCATGCTGGAGAATAGGAGTTACAGGTAAGTAGGATGTGAATCCATGCCAGACACATGCTGGAGAATAGGAGTTACAGGTAAGTAGGATGTGAATCCATGCCAGACACATGCTGGAGAATAGGAGTTACAGGTAAGTAGGATGTGAATCCATGAAAGACCCATGCTGGAGAATAGGAGTTACAGGTAAGTAGGATGTGAATCCATGAAAGACCCATGCTGGAGAATAGGAGTTACAGGTAAGTAGGATGTGAATCCATGAACGACTCATGCTGGAGAATAGGAGTTACAGGTAAGTAGGATGTGAATCCATGAAAGACCCTATGCTGGAGGATAGGAGTTACAGGTAAGTAGGATGTGAATCCATGAAAGACCCATGCTGGAGAATAGGAGTTACAGGTAAGTAGGATGTGAATCCATGAAAGACCCTATGTTGGAGGATAGGAGTTACAGGTAAGTAGAATGTGAATCCATGCCAGACCCATGCTGGAGAATAGGAGTTACAGGTAAGTAGGATGTGAATCCATGAAAGACCCATGCTGGAGGATAGGAGTTACAGGTAAGTAGGATGTGAATCCATGTCAGACCCTTGCTGGAGAATAGGAGTTACAGGTAAGTGGGATGTGAATCCATGAAAGACCCATGCTGGAGAATACGAGTTACAGGTAAGTAGGATGTGAATCCATGCCAGACCCATGCTGGAGAATAGGAGTTACAGGTAAGTAGGATGTGAATCCATGAAAGAGCCATGCTGGAGAATAGGAGTTACAGGCAAGTAGGATGTGAATCCATGCCAGACCCTATGCTGGAGGATAGGAGTTACAGGTAAGTAGGATGTGAATCCATGAAAGACCCATGCTGGAGAATAGGAGTTACAGGTAAGTAGGGTGTGAATCCATGAAAGACCCATGCTGGAGGATAGGAGTTACAGGTAAGTAGGATGTGAATCCATGAAAGACCCATGCTGGAGAATAGGAGTTACAGGTAAGTAGGATGTGAATCCATGAAAGACCCATGCTGGAGAATAGGAGTTACAGGTAAGTAGGATGTGAATCCATGAAAGACCCTATGCTGGAGGATAGGAGTTACAGGTAAGTAGGATGTGAATCCATGCCAGACCCATGCTGGAGAATAGGAGTTACAGGTAAGTAGGATGTGAATCCATGAAAGACCCTTGCTGGAGAATAGGAGTTACAGGTAAGTAGGATGTGAATCCATGAAAGACCCTTGCTGGAGAATAGGAGTTACAGGTAAGTAGGATGTGAATCCATGAAAGACCCATGCTGGAGAATAGGAGTTACAGGTAAGTAGGATGTGAATCCATGAAAGAGCCATGCTGGAGAATAGGAGTTACAGGTAAGTAGGATGTGAATCCATGAAAGACCCTATGCTGGAGGATAGGAGTTACAGGTAAGTAGGATGTGAATCCATGCCAGACCCATGCTGGAGAATAGGAGTTACAGGTAGGTAGGATGTGAATCCATGCCAGACACATGCTGGAGAATAGGAGTTACAGGTAAGTAGGATGTGAATCCATGAAAGACCCATGCTGGAGAATAGGAGTTACAGGTAAGTAGGATGTGAATCCATGAAAGACCCTATGCTGGAGGATAGGAGTTACAGGTAAGTAGAATGTGAATCCATGCCAGACCCATGCTGGAGAATAGTAGTTACAGGTAAGTAGGATGTGAATCCATGAAAGACCCATGCTGGAGGATAGGAGTTACAGGTAAGTAGGATGTGAATCCATGCCAGACCCTTGCTGGAGAATAGGAGTTACAGGTAAGTGGGATGTGAATCCATGAAAGACCCATGCTGGAGAATACGAGTTACAGGTAAGTAGGATGTGAATCCATGCCAGACCCATGCTGGAGAATAGGAGTTACAGGTAAGTAGGATGTGAATCCATGAAAGACCCATGCTGGAGAATAGGAGTTACAGGCAAGTAGGATGTGAATCCATGCCAGACCCTATGCTGGAGGATAGGAGTTACCGGTAAGTAGGATGTGAATCCATGAAAGACCCTATGCTGGAGGATAGGAGTTACAGGTAAGTAGGATATGAATCCATGAAAGACCCAGGCTGGAGAATAGGAGTTACAGGTAAGTAGGGTGTGAATCCATGAAAGACCCATGCTGGAGGATAGGAGTTACAGGTAAGTAGGATGTGAATCCATGAAAGACCCATGCTGGAGAATAGGAGTTACAGGTAAGTAGGATGTGAATCCATGAAAGACCCATGCTGGAGAATAGGAGTTACAGGTAAGTAGGATGTGAATCCATGCCAGACCCATGCTGGAGAATAGGAGTTACAGGTAAGTGGGATGTGAATCCATGAAAGACCCTATGCTGGAGAATAGGAGTTACAGGTAAGTAGGATGTGAATCCATGAAAGACCCATGCTGGAGGATAGGAGTTACAGGTAAGTAGGATGTGAATCCATGAAAGACCCTATGCTGGAGGATAGGAGTTACAGGTAAGTAGGATGTGAATCCATGAAAGACCCATGCTGGAGAATAGGAGTTACAGGTAAGTAGGATGTGAATCCATGAAAGACCCATGCTGGAGAATAGGAGTTACAGGTAAGTAGGATGTGAATCCATGAAAGACCCATGCTGGCAAATAGGAGTTACAGGTAAGTAGGATGTGAATCCATGAAAGACCCATGCTGGAGAATAGGAGTTACAGGTAAGTAAGATGTGGATCCATTAAAGACCCTTGCTGGAGAATAGGAGTTACAGGTAAGTAGGATGTGAATCCATGCCAGACCCATGCTGGAGAATAGGAGTTACAGGTAAGTAGGATGTGAATCCATGCCAGACACATGCTGGAGAATAGGAGTTACAGGTAGGTAGGATGTGAATCCATGCCAGACCCATGCTGGAGAATAGGAGTTACAGGTAGGTAGGATGTGAATCCATGCCAGACACATGCTGGAGAATAGGAGTTACAGGTAAGTAGGATGTGAATCCATGAAAGACCCATGCTGGAGAATAGGAGTTACAGGTAAGTAGGATGTGAATCCATGAAAGACCCTATGCTGGAGGATAGGAGTTACAGGTAAGTAGAATGTGAATCCATGCCAGACCCATGCTGGAGAATAGTAGTTACAGGTAAGTAGGATGTGAATCCATGAAAGACCCATGCTGGAGGATAGGAGTTACAGGTAAGTAGGATGTGAATCCATGCCAGACCCTTGCTGGAGAATAGGAGTTACAGGTAAGTGGGATGTGAATCCATGAAAGACCCATGCTGGAGAATAGGAGTTACAGGTAAGTAGGATGTGAATCCATGCCAGACCCATGCTGGAGAATAGGAGTTACAGGTAAGTAGGATGTGAATCCATGAAAGACCCATGCTGGAGAATAGGAGTTACAGGCAAGTAGGATGTGAATCCATGCCAGACCCTATGCTGGAGGATAGGAGTTACCGGTAAGTAGGATGTGAATCCATGAAAGACCCTATGCTGGAGGATAGGAGTTACAGGTAAGTAGGATATGAATCCATGAAAGACCCAGGCTGGAGAATAGGAGTTACAGGTAAGTAGGGTGTGAATCCATGAAAGACCCATGCTGGAGGATAGGAGTTACAGGTAAGTAGGATGTGAATCCATGAAAGACCCATGCTGGAGAATAGGAGTTACAGGTAAGTAGGATGTGAATCCATGAAAGACCCATGCTGGAGAATAGGAGTTACAGGTAAGTAGGATGTGAATCCATGCCAGACCCATGCTGGAGAATAGGAGTTACAGGTAAGTGGGATGTGAATCCATGAAAGACCCTATGCTGGAGAATAGGAGTTACAGGTAAGTAGGATGTGAATCCATGAAAGACCCATGCTGGAGGATAGGAGTTACAGGTAAGTAGGATGTGAATCCATGAAAGACCCTATGCTGGAGGATAGGAGTTACAGGTAAGTAGGATGTGAATCCATGAAAGACCCATGCTGGAGAATAGGAGTTACAGGTAAGTAGGATGTGAATCCATGAAAGACCCATGCTGGAGAATAGGAGTTACAGGTAAGTAGGATGTGAATCCATGAAAGACCCATGCTGGCAAATAGGAGTTACAGGTAAGTAGGATGTGAATCCATGAAAGACCCATGCTGGAGAATAGGAGTTACAGGTAAGTAAGATGTGGATCCATTAAAGACCCTTGCTGGAGAATAGGAGTTACAGGTAAGTAGGATGTGAATCCATGCCAGACCCATGCTGGAGAATAGGAGTTACAGGTAAGTAGGATGTGAATCCATGCCAGACACATGCTGGAGAATAGGAGTTACAGGTAAGTAGGATGTGAATCCATGCCAGACCCTTGCTGGAGAATAGGAGTTACAGGTAAGTAGGATGTGAATCCATGAAAGACCCATGCTGGAGAATAGGAGTTACAGGCAAGTAGGATGTGAATCCATGAAAGACCCTATGCTGGAGGATAGGAGTTACAGGTAAGTAGGATGTGAATCCATGCCAGACCCATGCTGGAGAATAGGAGTTACAGGTAAGTAGGATGTGAATCCATGAAAGACCCTTACTGGAGAATAGGAGTTACAGGTAAGAAGGATGTGAATCCATGAAAGACCCTTGCTGGAGAATAGGAGTTACAGGTAAGTAGGATGTGAATCCATGAAAGACCCATGCTGGAGAATAGGAGTTACAGGTAAGTAGGATGTGAATCCATGAAAGACCCATGCTGGAGAATAGGAGTTACAGGTAAGTAGGATGTGAATCCATGAAAGACCCATGCTGGAGAATAGGAGTTACAGGTAAGTAGGATGTGAATCCATGAAAGAGCCATGCTGGAGAATAGGAGTTACAGGTAAGTAGGATGTGAATCCATGAAAGACCCTATGCTGGAGGATAGGAGTTACAGGTAAGTAGGATGTGAATCCATGCCAGACCCATGCTGGAGAATAGGAGTTACAGGTAGGTAGGATGTGAATCCATGCCAGACACATGCTGGCGAATAGGAGTTACAGGTAAGTAGGATGTGAATCCATGAAAGACCCATGCTGGAGAATAGGAGTTACAGGTAAGTAGGATGTGAATCCATGAAAGACCCATGCTGGAGAATAGGAGTTACAGGTAAGTAGGATGTGAATCCATGAAAGACCCTTGCTGGAGAATAGGAGTTACAGGTAAGTAGGATGTGAATCCATGCCAGACCATTGCTGGAGAATAGGAGTTACAGGTAAGTAGGATGTGAATCCATGAAAGACCCATGCTGGAGGATTGGAGTTACAGGTAAGTAGGATGTGAATCCATGAAAGACCCATGTTGGAGAATAGGAGTTACAGGTAAGTAGGATGTGAATCCATGAAAGACCCATGCTGGAGGATAGGAGTTACAGGTAAGTAGGATGTGAATCCATGAAAGACCCTATGCTGGAGAATAGGAGTTACAGGTAAGTAGGATGTGAATCCATGAAAGACCCATGCCGGAGAATAGGAGTTACAGGTAAGTAGGATGTGAATCCATGAAAGACCCATGCTGGAGGATAGGAGTTACAGGTAAGTAGGATGTGAATCCATGAAAGACCCATGCTGGAGAATAGGAGTTACAGGTAAGTAGGATGTGAATCCATGAAAGACCCATGCTGGAGAATAGGAGTTACAAATAAGTACCTTGTTCCATCTCTCTGACTATGTCCAAGCTGGACACCGTCCTAGTCAAGCCTTTTATATGGGTATCTACTGAACCTATTGCTAACCCCTGCAGAGACCCTACAGTGTGCGAGGGTCTCCCTGGCATCTATGTCTGTATGTTTTTTATCATTAGTGATGTCATCAATGACATTTGTGATGTCATCTTTGATGTCCTGGGTGTTAGTCTTAGCAGTGCACGGTGGTGGCGCGAGTTATGGTTGCTTAGCTTACCATAACTGGCGAATTTCAAGGGTTTTTCGGTTTTACTTGTAAAACGTCCCTTTTTTCTTATTGAATTTCATAGGTTTTTATTAGCGCAACTTAACCACAACGTCCCTTTAACAAGGTTTGTTCAGTGAATATATATATATATATATATATATATATATATATATATATATATATATATATATATATATATATATAATATATTTTTTGGGCTTTCCCCTGCCGCCAATGGAAGTGATTGTCCCATAGTCCTGGAATTTATCCCGAACAAAACATCCCTAAAATATTATGGCACCACATACTCAGCACCCAACTTCCACACACAAAATTAGCACTGCAACACTGTGGGGCCCAGGCAATTTATTTTTCTCATGGTGGGCTAGGCATAAAAAGGTTGAAGACCACTTTGCACTCTTAAACACTCGCTCCCTGCTTAAGCAATGACCTTGAGGTATCCAATACTATTGTGGCACAGGGATATGTCTTCATGGCCATAACCGAGTCTTGGCTTACTTGAGACATCCCTAGCTCAGCTACTTTGGCCATCCCCCCGTGCTATTCAATGTATAGAGCAGATCGTACTTTGCGTAGAGATGGAGGAGTTGCTGCCCTCACCTCCAATCCCTTAAATAAACATGTTAACCCTCATGATACCCTTGATGGCTGTGAAATCTTAATAGCCAAGATTAAGTTAAACAACAACTATTCTCTTACGGTTATACTGATTTATCGGCCCCCCTCTTGTTCTTCGAAGAACAATTAATTAACTAACTGAACAAAACCACGAAGGCAAATACCACAGTAATCGTCCTAGGAGACTTCAATCTTTGGGCTATCAACTCAGATGACATCCATGTCACCTCCCTACTTGCCACGCTTAAATCCATCGGTTTTAATCAGCAAGGTTTGGGTTCCACACACAAAGATGGCCATACTCGAGATTGGGTTTTGACCCACCAGGTCACCGTTTCTGACATAGACATTAAGCAGTGCCCCTGGTCAGATCAATATCAAGTGAATTTTAACTTCCTTCCTACCACCTGCTCCTATGCCCAGAAAACTATTCCTCAACAATACGTCTGTGCCAGAAATGTTAACAAAAATATCTCCCAAACTGATGTCCTCCAGCTATTGAGTGCTGTACAACCTGTGCACTCCTTCACTAATTCTGATGACATGGCTTACCACCTCACCGATACATTAAAACTGGTCATCGCAACCTGGCACCCAAAAAGTCTCGATTAGTCAATGTTAAAAACAACGCCAATGCGTGGTTTAATGAATCAATCACCTCTCTACAGCGTGATAAATGAAAGGCAGAGAGAGAATGGAGGAGAAATCCTGCCACGTTGAACCAAAATGCTTACAAATGCTTAGCTGCTGGTCTCAAACAGGCCATTATTATGGCTAAATCTGACAGCAATAATACCTCCACTAAATCCAACTCGAGTGAACTATTTACAATCCTGACGGAATTCGAAAGCAAACCTCAGTCGAGTATTACTAAACAGAAGCATACCGTCTGGTGTCAATCGATACACAATGAATTTAACCAAAAAATCCTGGGGCATAAAAAATCCATTGACGCCCAGGCAGAACAAACTTTACACATAACATCTGATCATTGTAGTGGGTCCAACCTACTCAAGCAGTCTCCTAGCAGGGGTCCAACACAGATGCCCTTCCACTTAAAGCCCTCTACTGAGGACCAAATACATATAATCGTATCTAACACAAAACCTACTTCCTGTCGGGCCGACTATTGTCCATGTAGCCTCTTTAAAGACTGTATTGAAACTTTAGCTCCATGGGTTGTTCATCTTGTTGATACGTCATTTGAAGAAGCCAATGTGCCTATGGCCCTCAAGGAATTATGGGTAACTCAGCTTTTGAAAAAGTGCACTCTGGATCCGCATAATCCCAGAAATTACAGACCCATCACAAATGTGCCTTTCTTGCTGAAGACCCTAGAGAGGGCAGCATATGTACAGCTGCAGGACCACCTAGAAAGCAATCACCTCCCTAATCCCAGGCAGTCTGGCTTCAGGGCCAAATATGGCACCGAGGCAGCACTATCGGATCTCAAGTCAAAGGTTGCAGGCATCATGGATAACGCTAAACCAGCACTCCTTATGTTACGCGACTTGTCCGCACCATTTGACTTGATCGATCACTCTTGACTGGTTACTAGACTGGTTGATCAGGCACACTGTTCGTCGCTGGCCCCACAATGGATCGCATCCTTTCTTGGGCCCAGATATGCACGAGTAGCAGTAGACACCATTAGCTTTAGCCCTGCATTGGTTACCTGCTGGGTATCGCAGGGTTCTTGTATTGCACCCACATTATTTAATGTCTATGCCATGCCCCTTCTTGCTCTCCTTGAAGAAGTGGGTGTCCAGTGTACTTATTACACCGATGACACCCAGGTCATAATTGAACTATCAGGAAACCATCTTAGCGACACCAAAACTATAAACTCCATCTATCAAACCATCCAGGCCTGGATGACCACTAATTCACTTGCCCTTGATGCCGAATAACAGAGCTTTTGATTATTGCCTCCAAGAGTAAAATAAAAAAAACTGGGCACCCGCTATGATAGTTTCATCATAGCTGATAATACAATCAAAGTAGCTAGAACAGTTAAGACCTTGGGCATCCCAATTGATGATGAACTGTCTATGAAGTCACAGGTTGCTCAGGTCAAAGATAAATGCAGTTATGTGACTAAACTTCTCAATCACATTCAACCTTATATCTCCATACAAAACAGATCCCTGCTCGCTACAGCAATGGTTAATGCGCGCCTTGATTATGGATATAGTCTGCTGGCTGGTACCACAAAGGCAAATGTGCACACACTGCAAATCATACGAAATAACGCTGTCAGAGCCATACTCGGTCTGTCCCATAGAGATCATGTCTCAGAGGCCAGGCAAAAACGTCACTGGCTCCCGATGAAGCAACGTATTACGCACCAAATTCTTTCATTGACTTACAAATGTCGCAATGCTGATGCACCCCGATTGGCTATCTGCTTGTAGAGTAGGGCACTCACTGCGCTCCTATGACCCCTTAACCTTGCAAAACCTAGATTCAAACTCACTGGGTTCGGTGGTACTATGATTGACGTTCAGGTTCCTATAGCCTGGAATGAGCTCCGGTTCCATCTGAGGCAGGTTAATTCCAAGAAGGTAGTAAAACCCCACCATTTCAAGCTTGATCCCGACTAATTTCCATCACAGCTCCCTTCTTCCTTAGGGTTCTTCCTTTTGTTTGTCTGTTTTGTTTTGTTTTGTTTCTGTGTGCTTCGAGGCCTATGGGCGATTTAGCACGTTATAGAAATAAGAATCAAATCACTGTTTTAGTGGACATGCCTAGGGTCCTACCTAGCTTCCACAGAAAGCTGCAGGATCACAGCCGCTCTGCCTCCCTGACCTTAGCAGTTATCCCTTACCTCTGCCTGGCTTCCAAGTAAAGCTGCAGTATCGTCTACACTCTGCTTCCCTGACTTTACCAGTTATTCCTTGCCTCTGCCTTGCTTCCAGGTTAAGCTGCAGTATCACTTACACTCGGCCTCCCTGACCTTAGCAGTAATCTCTTACCTCTGCCTGGCTTACGGGTAAAGCTGCAGTACTGCCTACACTCTGCCTCCCTGACCACAGCAGTTATTTCTTCCCCTGCCAGGCCTCCAGTGAAAGCTGTACGATCACTGCCGCTCTGCCTCCCTGACCATTGCAGTAATTCCTTATCTCTGCCAGGATTCTTGGTAAAGCTGCAGTATCACCTACACTCTGCCTCCCAGACCTTAGCAGTTATCCCTTACCTCGGCCTGGCTTCCAGGTAAAGCTGCAGTATCACCTACACTCTGCCTCCCAGACCTTAGCAGTTATCCCTTACCTTGGCCTGGCTTCCAGGTAAAGCTGCAGTATCACTTACATTCTGCTTCCATGAACTTACCAGTTATCCCTTACCTCTGCCTGGCTTCCATGTAAAGCTGCAGTATCACCTACACTCTGCCTCCCTGACCTTAGCAGTTATCCCTTACCGTGGCCTGGCTTCCAAGTAAAGCTGCAGTATCACCTACACTCTGCCTCCCAGACCTTAGCAGTTATCCCTTACCTTGGCCTGGCTTCCAGGTAAAGCTGCAGCATCACCTACACTCTGCCTCCCAGACCTTAGCAGTTATCCCTTACCTCTGCCTGGCTTCCAAGTAAAGCTGCAGTATCACCTACACTCTGCCTCCCTGACCTTAGCAGTTATCCCTTACCTCTGCCTGGCTTCCAGGTAAAGCTGCAGCATCACCTACATTCAGAGAGAGTTTGTGGCTCTTTTTTCATGTAGTAACAGGCACTCTGCTAGCCCTTACTATTTCCAATAGAAGAGGGTCACCTGGCTCTTCAGTCCTGTAGTAGCAGACTCCCTGCTGGCCCTTATTATCCCTAATAGCAGAGGTTCCACTGGCTCATGTGCCCTGTAGAAGCAATCACCCTGCTGGCTCTTTTTACTTCCAGTAGAAGAGGTTCCACTGGCTCTTGTGCAATGTGGGAGCAGCCTCCCCACTGGCCCTTATTATCTCTAGTGAAAGAGGTTCAGCTTGCTCTTGTGTCCTGTAGTAGCAGACTCCTCACTGGCCCTTGTTATCACTATTAGAAGTGGTTCCGCTGGCTCTTGTGTCCTGTAGTAGCAGACACCGCGCCGGCCTTTATTATCTTTAGTAGAAGAGGTTCTACTGGCTCTTGTGTCCACTAGCAGCAGACAGCCCGCTAGTACTTGTTAGCTCTAGTAGAAGAGGTTCAGCTTGCTCTCGTGTCCTCGAGCAGCAGACACCCCGCTGGTCCTTGTTAGCTCTAGTAGAAGAGGTTCAGTTTGCTCTTGTGTCCTCCAGCAGCAGACACCTGCTAGCCCTTGTTAGCTCTAGTAGAAGAGGTTCAGCTTGCTCTCGTGTCCTGCAGTAGCAGACACACTGCTAGTCATTGTTAGCTCTAGTAGAAGAGGTTCAGCTTGCTCTTGTGTCCTCCAGCAGCAGACACCCCGCTGGTCCTTGTTAGCTCTAGTAGAAGAGGTTCAGTTTGCTCTTGTGTCCTCCAGCAGCAGACACCTGCTAGCCCTTGTTAGCTCTAGTAGAAGAGGTTCAGCTTGCTCTCGTGTCCTGCAGTAGTAGACACACTGCTAGCCCTTGTTAGCTCTAGTAGAAGTGGTTCAGTTTGCTCTTGTGTCCTGCAGTAGCAGACTGCCCACTGGCCCCTTTCTATCTCTAATAGCAGAGGTCCCCCTGGTTCTTGTTGCCACCACTAGTAAGCAGCTTGTGGCCTTCCTTATTTTCCCATATGCCTAGGTATCTTCAGTAGCCCTAATAACTCCTATAACCAGACACCACCATTGCTCTGATCACTGGCGGCTCTCGACAGTTTGGAAAGTTGCAACACCAAGGAGCTGGAGTGATGCAATTAGGGCCGTGGCCTCCAATGCCCTGATTTTAAGCACTTATATTTTGTAACAGTCCCAAAACAAATGTAGTCAATAATGTAGGAGAATGGACATACTGGACATTTCTAAATATCTTTATTTACAGCAGTGGCATTCAAACCTTTTCATACCGAGCCCCCCTTTTCCTGAGTAAAAATATTGTTTCTGTGCCCCCCCTTAGGGCTTTTCCCCTCTGGGGGTTCCAATGGATGACCAAGGGGGCCCAGGCTCTTTAAAACATAACCAGATTTTCTACTGCTTATATTTTCCATTAAAAGCATTCACCTTAATCCTTTTTTATGTTAAAAACAGTCATCTTAATCCCTTTTGAAAGAGTCTGGGGCCCTCCTGGACATCCTTCGGGCCCCTTTGGTCATCCTTTAGTAGACTCAAGCCTCTAGAAAGCTGTGAAGCGTGGAAGTTTCCTTACCAATATACACACGCACCGCCCTCTTTTAATGTAGGTGTACCCAAAGAAAACACCATGGGCCTCATCACGAGTTGGGCTGTATTCCTGGCTGTAATACCGCCGACTGTAATAGCCCTAGCACCGACCGGCTTGGTGGTATTACCAACGGATCACAGGTTGGGCCTTAATGGTAAATCCCCATTCCTGATTGGGTCCATTGGATCCAATGGGGAATTTTCGGTGCTAATACTGCGGGCCAATTCAGCCAGCTGTAATGCTGCTGAAAACAGGGATTTTCACCTCCAGAAAAAAGCTGGAGGTAAAACAGCCAATTTGGCGCTCAACTCCTGATAGGGCCAGCCCTTAAATGCGGCGGTAATACCGTTACCACCGCATTTAAGTGCTACAGCCGAACTCGTGAAGAGGCCCTATGTGCTGTGCAAATTATACATACAGGCATTGCCACTGTAAACATGTTCATGTTGCCTGTGCAAAAAAAGACCATGCCAGCACAGGCCCTCTTTTTAGTTAAGTGCGTTGAATGAAAATTCAGAGTATTGTCCAAAGAATATATGCCATCACTGCTACTGTAAAACATTTTCATGCAGCTTGTGGCCAACACCATGATGGGGCTTGCCTCAACAATATATGCCATTGTAAATAGTGTTTCTGCTGCTTGCTTGCCCGACCTATGTATGCCACTGGGAAATGTTTTCATATTGCAGAGCGTTCGTCGCAGAGAAAGAAGAGTGTACAAGAGATGGATAGTGAGTGGTGGCAAGTGCTGGTGTGATTGCACATGCCCGCCTGTACTAATTAGTGTAGCACTAGGTCAGGTCTCCCTATAACCGACCGGTTTCTGTGGTAAATCAGTAGTTGCACCACATTCATCAGGGCTTGTGGAGGTATTCAATTGGGTTCCTCCTAATTATGATGGGCAGCTTAGTCTGCATAGGGAGACCTGACCTAGTGCTACAGTAATTAGTACAGGCGGGCTTCTCCCCTCCACAGGATCCTCATAATTGTCAAGGAACCTATACATTTCTTCACTGCTCAGAAGCAGAAGAGGAATCTACTGGAGAATCTAATACAACTCCTCCAGCCTTTTTAATATAAAGTTCTGCACCTACCTAACGGAGAAAGCATATTCAAAATGTGAGATATTTCTACCAATAATGGCAGACACACATAGTCGGGACCGGCTTTTTGTGTGTTTTAAACACGATGAAGAGTATCTACTTGCAATTATGAGCTTAGCAAGAGAGATGTATCCATCCCTATTCATTTGAATAAACACGGTGGGTTTCTAGTGCGACTCGCTTTTGGCCAACCCACAGTTGGCATACTCAAATCAGTCCTTTGTGTTATATATAGTGATTGCACATTCTACACTTGCTACAGATGGAGAACTGCCGATGCTTCCTTAACATGTACATCTCGCTTAACATTTGTAACGTCCTATGCCTTATCCTTACGCCTGCATTCCTTTAGATGTGTATTTCTTCATATGTTTGAGGTTTCCTATATATATATATACACACATTAAAGAGTTGCATATCATGTATGTCACTTTCGGACAGTCCTAGCTTTACACATTGCATGCTGGGACTTGCATCTTTAAAGGATTGCTACTTAAACTCAGGAGGCTCTTGGAGATTTCTCAGTTTTATGATAGTTAAAAACCTCGGTTATCAGTGATTCCTCTCTGGCTGGCCACGTGTGGCCAGAGCTTGTGTGTCAGGGGTACCATCCTTGTTTTGGAAACATAATGAAAAAGAAAACGCATAGCTTGGTAACTTCAGTGCTAGGGTTTTATTTGAAATTAATCAAACTCTTTACTCACCAAATAATTTGGTGAACTAAACTGCAGTGGAAAAACAAAAGGAAGGCAAATGAAAGGAAATTAAAGAGGACATGGAGGAAGGGTACACTGCTACTCTTCACTTGAATGGAGGGACATGTTTCTGGGGAGGAGCACATAATTAGTTGCATGTTGAGTGTTCCTCCATCAGTGCCCATGTTTAGTTTTAGAGCACCAGACTCTAAAGATTCCCGTCGGCGTTCATCCATCCGTCTCCCAGTCGTGACCTTGCCAAGGGTCGGAGGCAGCTGAGGCAGCTTTCAGTGTCAGGTGGAAGGAGTTTAATAAGAGTGCACCTCTTTTGCGAATGATACCTGGTCAGTGGCAGCTGTAGAGTATTTCATTGATGGTGTGTACATGTTTCCACTGAATTTCCATGAGAAAGCGAGTGTAGGGAGAGAGCATGAACCAGTGTCAGAGGGTTTGAGGTGGGCATCTCCGCCCGTGGAATTGGTTTAAATAATAGGTGAAAATGGTGAACATTACAGTGCCATTTTTGATAGAAAACTTGGTTAAAAAAAGCCATTCAGTTTTCAACTGGTTCTGTGAGACAACCCTATAAATGGATGCGAGGTCACAAAGTGTACACAGGGCGGTGTGCAATTATGGCAGCATCGCCGCTCTAAAACACCTGTTTATGAGACCTATATCTATGGCATATGCTAGCATTGCCCTATGAAACACTTTCCCACACTGCCTGTCACCAGACATACGCCAGTATTGCCAATGTCAGACACTTTCATTATGGTACCCAACATATATGCCAGCATTGCCACTTTGAAAGACATGGTCATGGTGCCAATGTCTATGAACTATGCCAGCATTGCATTTAAATCATATTTTCATATTTCGTGTGATGAAACACGTGCCAGTATTGCCACTGTAAAATGTGTTCATGTTAGTGTCCTGTTCCTATTAGCCAACTGTGCCTATGCCATATTCCAGCATTGGCCTCCAAAACACTTTGCAGTACCTGTGCCCAATCATATGTCATATTACCACTGTAAAACACTTGCACAATGATGTCCAGAAAATATGTCAGATTGCGTCTGTAAATCTTATTCAAAGACTAGGCTCTCACAATTCATGCCGCTGGTGCCACACACCCTAACATTCAGTCACACATACTCTTTCAAGCTCTTGCGTGCATACACACACACACACACACACACACACTTAAAAAAAAAACACATCTCTTCAATGTGGTGTTGCCAGACTCCTTGCATCCTCAGGTCTAAGTCTCCATTCAGTACACACCAGTAATGCAGGTGGTGTCGCCTGTGACATGTGGACCATGGCAGGGGGGTTAAAAAAATAAAGGCATTCTCTAGAGATGTCCTCATCGAGTGGGATGGCAGGTCCAGGGAAGGAAGGCTGGTTGATAATGGCTAAAGACACATGTAGCACTTCAGAGCCAACATGCCACAGTCATTCACTGCTCTCCTCTTAGCGCCAGCCTGATCAAAGTGCCGGGCCTGGTGATTGGGAAAGGCTCCACTGACACGGATGCCATACTTGGGGTGCATGCATTGTGGGACCTTCCCGATGGTAACTGCATTCTGTGATGCGAATGCAAGTCAGGGGCTAAGCAAGCAGTGGGAGGGTGCACTGTGACACATGGGGGGGAACTAACGGGGCAACGTCTGCACTTAAGCCCCCTTCCTCCACCACTACTCCTCCGGCAGGCCTTACATATCCCCCCCCCCCAACAAAGGTTGCCAATGCCTAAATACTTCCTGTTGCTAGTTCATGGGGCATGCCAAGCTGTGTTGTACTATAATCCCATGTAAACCTGGCGCTGTGGTTGGGGTGTCTTTGAGGTCTGAGTGGGCCATCAGAAGGGTGGTCCTGGGCCACTGACTACAAGTTATGGGCCCTGAATTTCTGCCCTGGCATAGCATAACCTGGCATAGGATGACTTAATATAACGTTGTTTACATCACCAAAGCATACAAGCTGAAGAAAGACTCGTGTAGACATAAATAACTAAACGCAACCTCCTTTGCTTTTTCAAAAGCCAAACATGTTTTTCAGTAGTTTTGAGGTGGACTGCTGGACAATGTATAGCAACAACAATCACCCCTAAATCATTCTTCCTCCGCCCCCCTCCCACTTACCCAGACAACACATCCCTACACATGTCTCCATCACTGAAACAATGCATATTATGTGAAGTGTGTTTTATGCCACTGCAATGGTCTTACAGCACCGAGACTGATAAATAGGGCCAGAGCGCCCCGCCAAACCGTGGTCTAGAGTAAGTAAGAGAATAATGCGCTGAACCCAGGCCGTGGTCTAGAGTAAGTAAGACTACTAAGGTGAACTAAAACCACAGACGCGGGAATAATGCGCTGAACCCAGGCCATGGTCTAGAGTAAGTAAGACTACGAAGGTGAACTAAAACCACAGACGCAGGAATAATGCGCTGAACCCAGGCCGTGGTCTAGAGTAAGTAAGACTACTAAGGTGAACTAAAACCACAGACGCGGGAATAATGCGCTGAACCCAGGCCGTGGTCTAGAGTAAGTAAGACTACTAAGGTGAACTAAAACCACAGACGCAGGAATAATGCGCTGAACCCAGGCCGTGGTCTAGAGTAAGTAAGACTACTAAGGTGAACTAAAACCACAGACGCGGGAATAATGCGCTGAACCCAGGGCGTGGTCTAGAGTAAGTAAGACTACTAAGGTGAACTAAAACCACAGACGCAGGAATAATGCGCCGAACCCAGGCCGTGGTCTAGAGTAAGTAAGACTACTAAGGTGAACTAAAACCACAGACGCGGGAATAATGCGCCGAACCCGGGCCGTGGTCTAGAGTAAGTAAGACTACTAAGGTGAACTAAAACCACAGACGCAGGAATAATGCGCTGAACCCAGGGCGTGGTCTAGAGTAAGTAAGACTACTAAGGTGAACTAAAACCACAGACGCAGGAATAATGCGCCGAACCCAGGGCGTGGTCTAGAGTAAGTAAGACTACTAAGGTGAACTAAAACCACAGACGCGGGAATAATGCGCCGAACCCAGGTCGTGGTCTAGAGTAAGTAAGACTACTAAGGTGAACTAAAACCACAGACGCAGGAATAATGCGCTGAACCCAGGCCGTGGTCTAGAGTAAGTAAGACTACTAAGGTGAACTAAAACCACAGACGCGGGAATAATGCGCTGAACCCAGGCTGTGGTCTAGAGTAAGTAAGACTACTAAGGTGAACTAAAACCACAGACGCGGGAATAATGCGCCGAACCCGGGCCGTGGTCTAGAGTAAGTAAGACTACTAAGGTGAACTAAAACCACAGACGCAGGAATAATGCGCTGAACCCAGGGCGTGGTCTAGAGTAAGTAAGACTACTAAGGTGAACTAAAACCACAGACGCAGGAATAATGCGCCGAACCCAGGGCGTGGTCTAGAGTAAGTAAGACTACTAAGGTGAACTAAAACCACAGACGCGGGAATAATGCGCCGAACCCAGGTCGTGGTCTAGAGTAAGTAAGACTACTAAGGTGAACTAAAACCACAGACGCGGGAATAATGCGCCGAACCCAGGCAGTGGTCTAGAGTAAGTAAGACTACTAAGGTGAACTAAAACCACAGACGCGGGAATAATGCGCCGAACCCAGGCCGTGGTCTAGAGTAAGTAAGACTACTAAGGTGAACTAAAACCACAGATGCGGGAATAATGCGCCGAACCCAGGTCGTGGTCTAGAGTAAGTAAGACTACTAAGGTGAACTAAAACCACAGACGCAGGAATAATGCGCTGAACCCAGGGCGTGGTTTAGAGTAAGTAAGACTACTAAGGTGAACTAAAACCACAGACGCAGGAATAATGCGCTGAACCCAGGGCGTGGTCTAGAGTAAGTAAGACTACTAAGGTGAACTAAAACCACAGACACAGGAATAATGCGCCGAACCCAGGTCGTGGTCTAGAGTAAGTAAGACTACTAAGGTGAACTAAAACCACAGACGCGGGAATAATGCGCCGAACCCAGGCAGTGGTCTAGAGTAAGTAAGACTACTAAGGTGAACTGAAACCACAGACGCAGGAATAATGCGCCGAACCCAGGCCGTGGTCTAGAGTAAGTAAGACTACTAAGGTGAACTAAAACCACAGATGCGGGAATAATGCGCCGAACCCAGGTCGTGGTCTAGAGTAAGTAAGACTACTAAGGTGAGCTAAAACCACAGACGCACCACAGACGCAGGAATAATGCGCCGAAGAGTGAATGGAGGCAGAAAGGAATGAGCACGATGGGGATGGGGGAAGGGCGCTGTCATTCTGTGTACATGAATATGCATGGTGTGGTGGTGGACATGATGGAAGAAAAGGAAAATGGGATTCCTCAGGGAAAGGAGCATTCTCCCCCGAATCTCAGAGAGGTGTTTCGGGAATTAGCGAAGCATGGATGTGTGATGCACGAATGTAGTGCTTGAACGTTCCCTGTTAATTATAGTACAATGGAGCGTGCACCATCCCAAAACACATGTGGCTACACTCAATGTCCCTGTGCATCACACCAACCCACCAAAGATGCACCAGCAGCAACCCTTCACAATCTCCTGGCAGCACCTGTGCCAGGCACCACAGACAACAATGCACACTACCAACCTGAAGCACACACATTAACCATTGCTTCATATGGCTTTCAAAATAACTCAAAGGTGCACACCGCACAGCGCCCCACCTTGTCAGATGTGCACCCATTAACGCTGCAATAAGGCTGGCCCCGCAGGTTTTTTCTGCTCTTAGCCCGCCTTTTGCTTTTGCAGACACCAAAGAGCCACAGTACCACGGAATGGCTAAAGGTGTGCTATACCAGACCCAATGATAACATCATTACCTAGCAAACAGTTCATCCTTCTCTTGTCGGCTAGAGCTCTGCCTTGCCCAAGCTACTCTGTGACTGCCAGTAGCAGGGCAGGAAATCCATGTTGGTTCTGCTGCAGCCAGTCCACTCTAGTAGAACCTCTGATGCCCCGGCTGCCTGGTCAGACTATTCATGCCCCGGCCAAATCAAGCGACATGGGGCTGAAACAGGCCCAGTGTTACAATAACACACTTCGAGGTGACTGCCCGGGCGGTCACTAGTGGAGGAGTAGAAATGGACAAAAAATGTTTCCTAAAATATCAGATTTGCCCCATAGTAACGGAGGCTTTTATGAATCAATTCTAGCAGCTCCCAATGTTTGCAGATAAGACAGGATCACACACTTTGATTAAGTAAGCCACGATTGTATCCCGCTCTGCAATTTGACCACTTGACACAATACATTCAAACCTCTACTTGGTACAAATATTTAGGTTTTGGCTTACAATATCTACAGTAATAATGTCTTATGAAGAATGCTGGCAAACTATACAAATCACATAGTAAAGCAACCTACAGCTATATAATTCCTTAAAGACCTATGTTAAGCGATAAGAGAATGTGTGTAGCTTTGTTTGCATCCTGATTGGACGACTAAGGGGTTATGTTCATTCTGATGCAAATCTAAAAAGAATGTTGGTAAATGAGTTTCTGTCATGTTTCCCTGTCTGGCTCATTTTGCTAAATTTGCATGGGGCAGCTGGGGAGCAGGGAGAACATTTCATTTCCCCCTCTGACGTAGAAATGTGACACGAGCATGGATTCTCATACTAGCCTCAGTGTAATGGCTTCCTATGGAATCCGCCTGAAATGACACCCGCTGAAAAGCAGATCCATCATCGATAAGAATCCTTTGCAGATGCCTCCGGTAAAGCACACTTTTCCACTGACATGGGGGAAAAGTCAGGAGGAAAGGAGGAACATTTCACGCAGAGGGCGTTTTACAAAATAGTGCAAAAGGAGCCAGTCCCTTTTGGAGCAATGTACATGGTAATGAAAATGGCACACTAACATTTCAAGAATGCAAAGAATTACAAGTGTGAAACGGCTCCTCTGTTTTAGTCACTGTAAAGTTACATTAAAGTAATTGTTTAGTGCAAACCCCCAGCCTGCTGTTATGTATAGAGCAGAGAAAAGACGAAGATTCAGAGATCTCAACTTTCCCCTGGCCATGAGTTAGAAGGCCACCCAGGAAAGTTTCTTTACACTTTCCGTTCTAAGACCTGTAGTTTTCCTCAATTTAAATGGAAAAGAAAAAAACGGAAAGTACCAGAACTCATAAAAAAAAGGCTTGGATGGCCTTCTCACGCATGCCCACGGGAAACTTGAGATCTCTGTATTCTGAAAAAACATATTTTTTGTTTAAAAATAGCCGCCATCATGCACTAAGCTTTGCTTTACAAAAGGCCATTTTCTTTTTGACTCACTTTTTCTTAAAAGAAGGCACATATTTGCCAAGTTACTGGCGCTCTCCTGCAGCCTTTCAGATGGAACTGCCCCATTCCCGTTTCACTCCCGTGTTAACTAGTTAATCCAGCAGCAAGTGTCCCGGCAGGGCATTGTGAATGCTCTGCCTGTCCATGAGAAAGCGCTGAAGGCAGAGAGGTCAATGGCCCAAGGTGAGAGGCGGTGGAGGAGAACTCTAAAACACAGTCATGTTCATGGCCAAACAGAAGAGTGCAACATATGTAGTTGTTACACCTGGAGAGACGCTAGTGGCTCTGATTCACTGTTGCCCCTCCCCGGATGTGCTGTGCCGGTCCAGGCACTTCGGGCCGCATCGCGGGTTCCATGCTACACCCTTTCCAACATGGCGGCGCTACGCAGGCTCACACCAAGATGGTGATGGCTTATAGCAAATTCATCCTCAGCTCTCTGGAGCTCCCTGTGAGGTGAGGGAGCTCTGGTGCGCCATGAGTAGGCCCCAGGGCCGGGGCGCTTGTGAAATGAGACATGTCCACTCCATATCGTGGGTAGCCCGGAACTGAATGGGCTTCCGGCTCTTTATTCATTGCGCGTCACGTCCCGCGTGCATGGTGACGTGACACGTACATAACATCCCTCTTTTTCCATAATAACGAAAATATATAAACACTCACAGATCTTACAATGTTTACACCTCCGTTAACCTCTAGTTCATATTAGCACACGTAGTCTCTCAGCGTACCCGGGGGCTGCGGGGCCACCCTCAGGTTGTATCCACTCTGGCGTTGAGGTGGTGCAGTATCTGCGTCTTAATCATCGTCACGCTCGCCTTCCGGGCTGGGGGATGTCTCCTCTTCCTTTGTTTGGTCAATCGGCTCAAGGCCCCAATCTGTTCCCCCTTCTAGTGTCGCATCAGGGCGGTTCGTGCATTTTCACTCTCCACTTGTGGCTGGTTCTAATCTTCCATCCACATGTCTTCTGGGACACACTTGAACCACAATGGTCTCTTGTCCCCGGCTAGCTGTTATCATTGTCCCTTCTCTCCGGATCACCCTCCAGGGTGTAAGGTCATAGCGGGTTGATAGCTTGGACTTCGTTGCGAGTCTCAGTCCCAGTGCCTGGTACCCTACCTTGTGTCTTGATTCTCTTTCACATCGCTTGGTGCTCATGTGCTCGTTGGCTGCCACTTGCTTGGAGTGAGTGCGCGCCTTGTTTAGGTTCCTCATTGATCTGCTGGGGTGGTGAGGTATCGATGAGTTGGGAATTGTTCCGTACATCAGATCTGCCAGGGGCATGTCTGTTGAGCTATGCAGTGTCACCCAGTAGTTTTGCAGAAACCGGTACAGGTCCACTATCCATGAGCTGTTTAGGGCTTTTGCTATGCGTTACACGTTGTTTATGGTCCTCATAAGCCATTCCGTGTCACCATTGGCTTGTGGCCACCTTGGGGTAATGTGATGATGGCAGATGTGCTGATCGTCCATGTACTTTGTTAATTCCTTCCCTTGGAATGGCGTCCCAATGTCGCTCTTGATGCATTTCCGCAGTCCATGTGTGGCGAACATCTTTTCCAAAGCTGGGATCACCCCTTCTGCTGCTGTTTATTGTTTAAGTTCCATTTTGGGGTATCGTGAGTAGTCGTCTATGGACCAAAAGCTATGTTCCATCCTGCACCTTGCAGAAGTCAACACTGACCGCCTCCCACCGCGCGGCGTCCCATTTTGCAAATTGTACTGGCTCCGGCCTCGGGGGTGCATGATGAGATGACACTCTCTACTTGTGCCTCTATTGGGGGAAACCACACTGTGCGTCGTATCCTGGCCTTGGTTCTCACTATCCCCTGATGTCCCTCATGCGCCAAGGAAATGATTCAGTCCTGTAGGCTGGTGGGGATGCGTGTGCCTCTAATCCCTCGCTTGTGATGGAGAGCTCCTGCTGAACCGCAAATGTCCTTGTCAAGAAGTCCCTGGAAGCCTCTGTGTGATTGTGCAAGTATTGCGCTTTTTACTATGTCACAGCATGGGTCCGCGTGGGTTGCTTCCAGAATGTCAGTGATGCTGACGGCTTTGGGTTTCATGGGACTGACGATATGGCAAATGTGTTCTTCTGTCTCTCTCGATTCCTTGACCTCTAATGGTATCGCAGCTCTCGGGTGCCTGGAGAGGAAATCCGCCGGGTTGTTAGCTCCCGCTTGGTGTACCAGGTCAAAATCATACTGTTGGAGGTGCAGGAGCCATTTGCCAATTGTGGCTGGTGGGTGAGGCGAAGATTCTGTGAATATTGGCAGTAGTGGCTTGTGGTCAGTGTATGCCCTAAACCTCCACCCATAGAGGTAAATATGGAAATGTCTACAACCCCGTAGGACTGCGATGGCCTCCTTCTCCATGTGCAAATATCGCTGTTCTGTAGGTGTCAGAGTGTGTGACACATAAGCAGTGTGCGATGGTTGTACTAGAATTGCTCCCCTTCCGACAGGGCTGGCATCTCATATAGTTCCGTCTGTAATGTGGGGCCATAGTATGCCATGGTGGTCCCGCTGATAGTGATTCTTTAATTTGTTAGAAGGCTTCTTGGCAGCGGATTTTACAATCCCACTTGGTTCTCGATTTGGTCAACTCCCAAAGGGGTTTTGATATTGTAGCCAGGTTCGGTATGAATGTGCCACAGTAGGTCGCCATACCTAGGAAGCTGCACACCTCCGTGGGCATACTAGGTGGTGTGGCTCCCTTTACATATGCGACTTTGAGAGGGTCAGCCACCAGTCCTTTGTTGTTGACCACATAGCCAAAGAAAGTTATTTCCTCCTTCAGGAATTCACACTTTTCTCTGTGAATGGTGAGTCCAGTGGATTCTAATCTATCTAGTACCATTTTCAGTCTGCGTAGGTGTTCTTCTTTGCTGCTGGCATGTACAAGAATGTTGTCACTGACATTTAGCACCCCTGGTATTCCCTGAATGACCTCCTGGATTGCTTGCTGAAATACTTCCACTGCAGAGGATATTCCAAAGCTCAGCCTTTTGTATCTTCTGAGGCCAAGATGCGTCGAGAATGTTGTGTTATATCTCAAGTCACAATGTAATTTCAACTGCTGCTATACAATGTTGAGATCCAGTTTGTAGAAGAACCGGGAACCTGTGAGGTCCGCTACAATCTCGTCCAGGGTCGGGGTGATGTGCCGTTCTCTTAATATGGCTGCATTCGGCAGGCGCATATTGAGACAGATCTGCACCTTCTCTGGTTGTTTTGTTTCTTTTGTAACAACCATGGGGGATACCCACAGTGTTGGGCCTGACACTGATTCTATGATGTCTGCTTTTTCAAGTTCACTTAGCTCCTTGGTGACTAGCTCCTGCATGTGGAACGGTGTCCTTCTGTGTCACACCACTTTGGGTTGTACTGTTGGGTCAATCTGCAGTTTGACTAGCTTTCCTTTCAGGCATCCTATGCCCCGTAGGGGGCTGGGGCATTTCGTTAGTAGATCACTGATTTAATTTGAGTCTGTAATGTCACATATAAACTTTATCAGTCCCAAGTTTTCTGCAGACTCCCAACTTAGTAGGCATACTACGCCTGCTTTGAAGACACACACTTTGGATCTGATCTCCTTGTCTCCCCTGCTGAGGGTCATCGGCCATACGCAAACAGTAGGGTGTCTGTGTGTTTTAGTTCTGCTGGGGTTGCATCTGCTAGAACCTCTCGACTGGCTTAACATTTATGGCGGCTCCTGTGCCAACCATCATAACAGTTTCCTGTCCTTGCACGTGTATGAGGCACCTGTGTCCCCACTTTTTCTTTGGTGTTCCATTACCCTGTTCCAGGTCCGAAATAAGGTGGATTTTTCCCTTTCTCCTGGTTCGTCCTTACTCAACTGCTGACGCCACCCTGTCGTGTTCATCCCCGGATTCATCCATGGAGGAGTTGTCCCCAGTCACAACAAGCCATGTATCTGCCTGTTTTTTCTTCCTGGTGTATATTTTTGGCAGTTGAGTTTGGTTTTGTTGGGGTGGACCCGATGATCGACATACTCGTAGTGATAGTGATCTCGGCAGCGCGTGCCCGCACGCGGTGCCCTGGGCATGGCAATTTGTCTTCCCATGGCGCGCACCTCTGCATCATCCGCATTAATTCGCCCCAGGAATTATTGGTTGTGACCTTGGGGCTGTGTGAGTTTCACTGTTCTCCTCTCTGGCAACGGTACGGTTTGTAATTTGTGCCACTGTGGTCGTTGGGGCGAGTTGCAACTTCTGCAGAGTAGTGCACATGTGAGCTGCTCTGGCGTGCACTAGTTCCTTCTGGCGTCCATACTCCAGTATTCTTGTGAGGGGGATGCCTTTCTCGCTCAGAATTATACGTCACAACTTTTCAAGCCATTTATGATCTGGCGTTGGATCTCTTTATCCATGTCCTCAAACTCATAGGATAGGGCCAATCGCCAGAGTCTGTTGTGGTACGCGTCAAGGGACTCATCCTCTGCCTGGACTGTGGTTCAGAAGTTAAATGTCTTGAAGTTGGGCTTCAGCTGTGGCATGAAATGTGCTGTTAGTGCGTCCTTTGCATTACAGTATACATCTGCGCCATCTAGTACGGCCAAGGAGTTGAAAATATGCAGTACGTCATCCGTCACATTCAGTAGCAGGTAAGACCTAATTTTTCTCGGTGCCGTTACATCCTTACAGTCGATTGCAATCTTACGTTTTTGTATCCAGATCATCCATCTAGACCCAAATGTTGAGGGGTCTGTATATGGGTCTAATGGGCCCAGTGCTGCAGTGGTGCTACCTTGACTCTGTTCTGATGCCGCCATTCTTGCTGGGGTGTCTGGGCTGGGTGTGGAAGTGCCCTCTGTCATGTTCCTGTTTATGTCCACTCCCTGTTGCAGTGTGTCTGGGTGGTGGTTGGGGCAAATCCCTCTCACCAACTAAGCAGCTGTTTCCCGTGGTTTCTGTTGTATGTAGCTGCAGGTCATGTGTGCTGCATAACTGGCCCATGTAGACTTCTCCTAGGTCTGGATGTTCCCGTATTGCTTGACGCTGCGTGACACAAGGTGGTTCCAAAAAGAGCTTTTTTTTCTGCAGAGAGAAAGAAAATGATTGTGTGCGCCAGTGTTAGATCTCATCTGGAGCTCCCCCTGAGGTGAGGGAGCTCTGGTGCGCCATGAGTAGGCGTCAGGGCCGGGCGCATGACACATCCGACACATCCACTCCGTATCGTGGGAATCCCAGAACTGAATGAGCTTCCGACTCTTTATTCATTGCGCATCACGTCCAGCGTGCGTGATGATGTGACGCGTACTTAACAGCCCTTTGCATCGCAACTCTTTGGGATCCTCGGGTTCTGTGATGTCCTGCTGCGCTCTCTATGTTCTCTCGGCTGTTCTTCGTGGTTGTTGCTCCTGCCGCCGAATGCCATCCTCTATTCCTGTTGGCTGGTAGCCAGGTCCCTTGCTCTGTTCCTCTCCATTCTGTCTCTCTCCAATACACCTGCTTTCCTGCTCCTTCCCTGCCTACTGCCTGCTACTCTCCACCAGGCCAGTGCTGCTTCAGCGACTCTAGCATCATCCAGCCCTTGCTGATTGTAGACGGTGCCTTGGGTTCTGTCGGACTCCACCAACACACCTAGGCGGTGTCCAGGGTTTTGCCTTCGGGCTTTCCCAGGGTGGCTTCAGGGATGAGCCGCCCTTACCTTCACGAGTCAGAACTAGGTTAGAGCGAGTACAGGGCCCCCAATTAACATTACCTTCAGAGGCAGACACCCTCCGGTCTGCATTATCGTGAGTTTTAGACTCCTCTGAAGTCCTTGTTACCTTCATTAACAGACACCCCATGGCAGGCACTTGTTATATTGATTAGCGGGGACCGCCACGCCGCCTGTTACATTCAGTGGTAGGCTCCCCCTGATTGTCCTACTTATCTTCCCTAGCAGGTACCCTATGGGTATCTTGAGCAATAGGCACCTGATGGCTTATAGCAGACTACCCTTGGCATTTCTTAACTTTAATAGCAGGCCTCTCCACAGTTCTGGCTACCTTCAATAGCAGACACCCAGGGGTCCTGGTTATCTTGAATCGAGACACCCCAAAGCACTTGCTACCTTCAATAGCAGACACCCAGTGCCCAGGTTATCTTGTGTAGAGACACCCACGGCACTGGTTATCTTGAGTAGCAGACATCATATGGCCCTAGTTATCTTGAGCAGCAGACACCCCATGGCCCTGGTTATCTTGAGTAGCAGACACCCCATGGCCCTGGTTATCTTGAGTCGCAGACACCCCATAGCCCTGGTTATCTTGAGTAGCAGACACCCCATGGCCCTGGTTATCTTGAGTAGAAACACCCGATGGCCCTGGTTATCTTGTGTAGAGACACCCCATGGTCCTGGTTATCTTGAGTAGCAGACACCCCATGGCCCTGGTTATCTTGAGTAGAAACACCCGATGGCCCTGGTTATCTTGTGTAGAGACACCCCATGGTCCTGGTTATCTTGAGTAGCAGACACCCCATGGCCCTGGTTATCTTGAGTAGCAATCACCCCAATGCCCTGGTTATCTTGAGTAGCAGACACCCCATGGCCCTGGTTATCTTGAGTAGAGACATCCCATGGCCCTGTTTATCTTGAGTATAGACACCCCATGGTACTCGCTATCTTGAGTAGCAGACACCTTATGGCCCTGGTTATCTTGAGTAGCAGTCACCCCGGTTGGTGGTTACCATCAGTAGCAGACATCTCATGCTACCTCTAATAGCAGACCCCTCGTGGCCCTGGTTATCTTGAGTAACAGACACCCCATGGCCCTTGGTATCTTGAGTAGCAGACACCCCATGGCCCTGGTTATCTGAGTATAGACACCCCATGGCCCTTGTTATCTTCAGTAGCAGACACCCCTTGGCCCTGGTTATCTTGAGTGCAGACACACCATGTCCCGGGTTATATTGAGGAGCAGACACCCCATGGCCCTGGTTATCTTGAGTAGCAGACACCCCATGGCCCTGGTTATCTTGAGTAGCAGTCACCCCGGTCGGTGGTTACCATCAGTAGCAGACACCCCATGGCCCTGGTTATCTTGAGTAGCAGTCATCCCGGTCGGTGGTTACCATCAGTAGCAGACACCCCATGGCCCTGGTTATCTTGAGTAGCAGTCACCCCGGTTGGTGGTTACCATTAGTAGCAGACACCCCATGGCCCTGGTTATCTTGAGTAGCAGACACCCCATGGCCCTGGTTATCTTGAGTAGAAGTCACCCCATGGCCCTGGTTATCTTGAGTAGCAGACACCCCATGGCCCTGGTTATCTTGAGTAGCAGACACCCCATGGCCCTGGTTATCTTGAGTAGAGACACCCCGTGACCCTGGTTATCTTGAGTAGCAGACACCCCATGGCCCTGGTTATCTTGAGTGCAGACACACCATGTCCCGGGTTATCTTGAGTAGCAGACACCCCATGGCCCTGGTTATCTTGAGGAGCAGACACCCCGTGGCCCTGGTTATCTTGAGTGCAGACACACCATGTCCCGGGTTATCTTGAGTAGCAGACTCCCCATGGCCCTGGTTATCTTGAGTAACAGACACCCCATGTCCCGGGTTATCTTGAGTATAGACACCCCATGGCCCTGGTTATCTTGAGTAGCAGACACCCCATGGCCCTGGTTATCTTGAGTAGAGGCAACCCATGGCCCTGGTTATCTTGAGTGCAGACACACCATGTCCCGGGTTCTCGTGAGTAGCAGACACCCCATGGCCCTGGTTCTCTTGAGTAGCAGACACCCCATGGCCCTGGTTCTCTTGAGTAGCAGACACCCCGTGGCCCTGGTTATCTTGCGTGCAGACACACCATGTCCCGGGTTATCTTGAGTAGCAGACACCCCATGGCCCTGGTTATCTTGAGTAGAGACACCCCGTGGCCCTGGTTTTCTTGAGTAGCAGACACCCCATGGCCCTGGTTATCTTGAGTAGAGACACCCCGTGGCCCTGATTACCATCAGTAGCAGACCCCTCATGGCCCTGGTTATCTTGAATAACAGACACCCCATGGCCCTTGGTATCTTGAGTAGCAGACACCCCATGACCCTGGTTATCTTGAGTATAGACACCCCATGGCCCTGGTTATCTTGAGTAGCAGACACCCCATGGCCCTGGTTATCTTGAGTGCAGACACACCATGTCCCGGGTTATCGTGAGTAGCAGACACCCCATGGCCCCTGGTTATCTTGAGTAGCAGACACCCCGTGGCCCTGGTTATCTTGAGTGCAGACACACCATGTCCCGGGTTATCTTGAGTAGCAGACACCCCATGGCCCTGGTTATCTTGAGTAGAGACACCCCGTGGCCCTGGTTATCTTGAGTAGCAGACACCCCATGGCCCTGGTTATCTTGAGTAGCAGTCACCCCGGTTGGTGGTTACCATCAGTAGCAGACATCTCATGCTACCTCTAATAGCAGACCCCTCGTGGCCCTGGTTATCTTGAGTAACAGACACCCCATGGCCCTTGGTATCTTGAGTAGCAGACACCCCATGGCCCTGGTTATCTGAGTATAGACACCCCATGGCCCTGGTTATCTTCAGTAGCAGACACCCCTTGGCCCTGGTTATCTTGAGTGCAGACAAACCATGGCCCTGGTTATCTTGAGTAGAGACACCCCGTGGCCCTGGTTATCTTGAGTAGCAGACACCCCATGGCCCTGGTTATCTTGAGTAGCAGTCACCCCGGTTGGTGGTTACCATCAGTAGCAGACATCTCATGCTACCTCTAATAGCAGACCCCTCGTGGCCCTGGTTATCTTGAGTAACAGACACCCCATGGCCCTTGGTATCTTGAGTAGCAGACACCCCATGGCCCTGGTTATCTGAGTATAGACACCCCATGGCCCTGGTTATCTTCAGTAGCAGACACCCCTTGGCCCTGGTTATCTTGAGTGCAGACAAACCATGTCCCGGGTTATATTGAGGAGCAGACACCCCGTGGCCCTGGTTATCTTGAGTAGCAGACACCCCATGGCCCTGGTTATCTTGAGTAGCAGTCACCCCGGTCGGTGGTTACCATCAGTAGCAGACACCCCATGGCCCTGGTTATCTTGAGTAGCAGTCAACCCGGTCGGTGGTTACCATCAGTAGCAGACACTCCATTGCCCTGGTTATCTTGAGTAGCAGTCACCCCGGTTGGTGGTTACCATCAGTAGCAGACACCCCTTGGCCCTGGTTATCTTGAGTAGCAGACACCCCATGGCCCTGGTTATCTTGAGTAGAAGTCACCCCATGGCCCTGGTTATCTTGAGTAGCAGACACCCCATGGCCCTGGTTATCTTGAGTAGCAGACACCCCATGGCCCTGGTTATCTTGAGTAGAGACACCCCGTGGCCCTGGTTATCTTGAGTAGCAGAAACCCCATGGCCCTGGTTATCTTGAGTGCAGACACACCATGTCCCGGGTTATCTTGAGTAGCAGACACCCCATGGCCCTGGTTATCTTGAGGAGCAGACACCCCGTGGCCCTGGTTATCTTGAGTGCAGACACACCATGTCCCGGGTTATCTTGAGTAGCAGACTCCCCATGGCCCTGGTTATCTTGAGTAATAGACACCCCATGTCCCGGGTTATCTTGAGTATAGACACCCCATGGCCCTGGTTATCTTGAGTAGCAGACACCCCATGGCCCTGGTTATCTTGAGTAGAGGCAACCCTTGGCCCTGGTTATCTTGAGTGCAGACACACCATGTCCCGGGTTCTCGTGAGTAGCAGACACCCCATGGCCCTGGTTCTCTTGAGTAGCAGACACCCCATGGCCCTGGTTCTCTTGAGTAGCAGACACCCCGTGGCCCTGGTTATCTTGCGTGCAGACACACCATGTCCCGGGTTATCTTGAGTAGCAGACACCCCATGGCCCTGGTTATCTTGAGTAGAGACACCCCGTGGCCCTGGTTTTCTTGAGTAGCAGACACCCCATGGCCCTGGTTATCTTGAGTAGAGACACCCCGTGGCCCTGATTACCATCAGTAGCAGACCCCTCATGGCCCTGGTTATCTTGAATAACAGACACCCCATGGCCCTTGGTATCTTGAGTAGCAGACACCCCATGACCCTGGTTATCTTGAGTATAGACACCCCATGGCCCTGGTTATCTTGAGTAGCAGACACCCCATGGCCCTGGTTATCTTGAGTGCAGGCACACCATGTCCCGGGTTATCGTGAGTAGCAGACACCCCATGGCCCCTGGTTATCTTGAGTAGCAGACACCCCGTGGCCCTGGTTATCTTGAGTGCAGACACACCATGTCCCGGGTTATCTTGAGTAGCAGACACCCCACGGCCCTGGTTATCTTGAGTAGAGACACCCCGTGGCCCTGGTTATCTTGAGTAGCAGACACCCCATGGCCCTGGTTATCTTGAGTAGCAGTCACCCCGGTTGGTGGTTACCATCAGTAGCAGACATCTCATGCTACCTCTAATAGCAGACCCCTCGTGGCCCTGGTTATCTTGAGTAACAGACACCCCATGGCCCTTGGTATCTTGAGAAGCAGACACCACATGGCCCTGGTTATCTGAGTATAGACACCCCATGGCCCTGGTTATCTTCAGTAGCAGACACCCCTTGGCCCTGGTTATCTTGAGTGCAGACAAACCATGGCCCTGGTTATCTTGAGTAGAGACACCCCGTGGCCCTGGTTATCTTGAGTAGCAGACACCCCATGGCCCTGGTTATCTTGAGTAGCAGTCACCCCGGTTGGTGGTTACCATCAGTAGCAGACATCTCATGCTACCTCTAATAGCAGACCCCTCGTGGCCCTGGTTATCTTGAGTAACAGACACCCCATGGCCCTTGGTATCTTGAGTAGCAGACACCCCATGGCCCTGGTTATCTGAGTATAGACACCCCATGGCCCTGGTTATCTTCAGTAGCAGACACCCCTTGGCCCTGGTTATCTTGAGTGCAGACAAACCATGTCCCGGGTTATATTGAGGAGCAGACACCCCGTGGCCCTGGTTATCTTGAGTAGCAGACACCCCATGGCCCTGGTTATCTTGAGTAGCAGTCACCCCGGTCGGTGGTTACCATCAGTAGCAGACACCCCATGGCCCTGGTTATCTTGAGTAGCAGTCACCCCGGTCGGTGGTTACCATCAGTAGCAGACACCCCATGGCCCTGGTTATCTTGAGTAGCAGTCACCCCGGTCGGTGGTTACCATCAGTAGCAGACACTCCATGGCCCCGGTTATCTTGAGTAGCAGACACCCCATGGCCCTGGTTATCTTGAGTAGAAGTCACCCCATGGCCCTGGTTATCTTGAGTAGCAGACACCCCATGGCCCTGGTTATCTTGAGTAGCAGACACCCCATGGCCCTGGTTATCTTGAGTAGAGACACCCCGTGGCCCTGGTTATCTTGAGTAGCAGACACCCCATGGCCCTGGTTATCTTGAGTGCAGACACACCATGTCCCGGGTTATCTTGAGTAGCAGACACCCCATGGCCCTGGTTATCTTGAGGAGCAGACACCCCGTGGCCCTGGTTATCTTGAGTGCAGACACACCATGTCCCGGGTTATCTTGAGTAGCAGACTCCCCATGGCCCTGGTTATCTTGAGTAGAGACACCCCATGGCCCTGGTTATCTTGAGTAGCAGACACCCCATGGCCCTGGTTATCTTGAGTATAGACACCCCATGGCCCTGGTTATCTTGAGTAACAGACACCCCATGTCCCGGGTTATCTTGAGTATAGACACCCCATGGCCCTGGTTATCTTGAGTAGCAGACACCCCATGGCCCTGCTTATCTTGTGTGCAGACACCCCATGGCCCTGGTTATCTTGAGTAGAGATACCCCATGGTCCCCGGTTATCTTGAGTAGCAGACACCCCATGGCCCTGGTTATCTTGAGTATAGACACCGCATGGCCCTGGTTATCTTGAGTAACAGACACCCCATGTCCCGTGTTATCTTGAGTATAGACACCCCATGGCCCTGGTTATCTTGAGTAGCAGACACCCCATGGCCCTGGTTATCTTGAGTAGCAGACACCCCATGGCCCTGGTTATCTTGTGTGCAGACACCCCATGGCCCTGGTTATCTTGAGTATCGATACCCCATGTCCCGTGTTATCTTGAGTATAGACACCCCATGGCCCTGGTTATCTTGAGTAGCAGACACCCCATGGCCCTGGTTATCTTGAGTAGCAGACACCCCATGGCCCTGGTTATCTTGAGTAGCAGACACCCCGTGGCCCTGGTTATCTTGAGTGCAGACACACCATGTCCCGGGTTATCTTGAGTAGCAGACACCCCACGGCCCTGGTTATCTTGAGTAGAGACACCCCGTGGCCCTGGTTATCTTGAGTAGCAGACACCCCATGGCCCTGGTTATCTTGAGTAGCAGTCACCCCGGTTGGTGGTTACCATCAGTAGCAGACATCTCATGCTACCTCTAATAGCAGACCCCTCGTGGCCCTGGTTATCTTGAGTAACAGACACCCCATGGCCCTTGGTATCTTGAGAAGCAGACACCACATGGCCCTGGTTATCTGAGTATAGACACCCCATGGCCCTGGTTATCTTCAGTAGCAGACACCCCTTGGCCCTGGTTATCTTGAGTGCAGACAAACCATGGCCCTGGTTATCTTGAGTAGAGACACCCCGTGGCCCTGGTTATCTTGAGTAGCAGACACCCCATGGCCCTGGTTATCTTGAGTAGCAGTCACCCCGGTTGGTGGTTACCATCAGTAGCAGACATCTCATGCTACCTCTAATAGCAGAGCCCTCGTGGCCCTGGTTATCTTGAGTAACAGACACCCCATGGCCCTTGGTATCTTGAGTAGCAGACACCCCATGGCCCTGGTTATCTTCAGTAGCAGACACCCCTTGGCCCTGGTTATCTTGAGTGCAGACAAACCATGTCCCGGGTTATATTGAGGAGCAGACACCCCGTGGCCCTGGTTATCTTGAGTAGCAGACACCCCATGGCCCTGGTTATCTTGAGTAGCAGTCACCCCGGTCGGTGGTTACCATCAGTAGCAGACACCCCATGGCCCTGGTTATCTTGAGTAGCAGTCACCCCGGTCGGTGGTTACCATCAGTAGCAGACACCCCATGGCCCTGGTTATCTTGAGTAGCAGTCACCCCGGTCGGTGGTTACCATCAGTAGCAGACACTCCATTGCCCTGGTTATCTTGAGTAGCAGTCACCCCGGTTGGTGGTTACCATCAGTAGCAGACACCCCATGGCCCCGGTTATCTTGAGTAGCAGACACCCCATGGCCTTGGTTATCTTGAGTAGAAGTCACCCCATGGCCCTGGTTATCTTGAGTAGCAGACACCCCATGGCCCTGGTTATCTTGTGTAGCAGACACCCCATGGCCCTGGTTATCTTGAGTAGAGACACCCCGTGGCCCTGGTTATCTTGAGTAGCAGACACCCCATGGCCCTGGTTATCTTGAGTGCAGACACACCATGTCCCGGGTTATCTTGAGTAGCAGACACCCCATGGCCCTGGTTATCTTGAGGAGCAGACACCCCGTGGCCCTGGTTATCTTGAGTGCAGACACACCATGTCCCGGGTTATCTTGAGTAGCAGACTCCCCATGGCCCTGGTTATCTTGAGTAGAGACACCCCATGGCCCTGGTTATCTTGAGTAGCAGACACCCCGTGGCCCTGGTTATCTTGAGTGCAGACACACCATGTCCCGGGTTATCTTGAGTAGCAGACTCCCCATGGCCCTGGTTATCTTGAGTAGAGACACCCCATGGCCCTGGTTATCTTGAGTAGCAGACACCCCATGGCCCTGGTTATCTTGAGTATAGACACCCCATGGCCCTGGTTATCTTGAGTAACAGACACCCCATGTCCCGGGTTATCTTGAGTATAGACACCCCATGGCCCTGGTTATCTTGAGTAGCAGACACCCCATGGCCCTGCTTATCTTGTGTGCAGACACCCCATGGCCCTGGTTATCTTGAGTAGAGATACCCCATGGTCCCCGGTTATCTTGAGTAGCAGACACCCCATGGCCCTGGTTATCTTGAGTATAGACACCGCATGGCCCTGGTTATCTTGAGTAACAGACACCCCATGTCCCGTGTTATCTTGAGTATAGACACCCCATGGCCCTGGTTATCTTGAGTAGCAGACACCCCATGGCCCTGGTTATCTTGAGTAGCAGACACCCCATGGCCCTGGTTATCTTGTGTGCAGACACCCCATGGCCCTGGTTATCTTGAGTATCGATACCCCATCGCCCTGGTTATCTTGTGTGCAGACACCCCATGGCCCTGGTTATCTTGAGTAGAGATACCCCATGGCCCTGGTTATCTTGTGTGCAGACACCCCATGGTCCTGGTTATCTTGAGTAGAGATACCCCATGGCCCTGGTTATCTTGAGTAGAGATACCTCATGGTCCTGGTTATCTTGAGTAGCAGACACCCTATGGCCCTGGTTATCTTCAGTATATACATCCCATGGCCCTTCTTATCTTGAGTAGCAGACACACCATGGTCCTGGTTATCTTGAGTAGCAGACACCCCATGCCCTGGTTATCTTGAGTAGCAGACACCCCATGGCCCTGGTTATCTTGAGTATAGACACCCCATGGCCCTGGTTATCTTGAGTAACAGACACCCCATGTCCCGGGTTATCTTGAATATAGACACCCCATGTCCTGGGTTATCTTGAGTAGCAGACACCCCATGGCCCTGGTTATCTTGAGTATAGACACCTCATAGGACTGGTTATCATGAGTAGCAGACACCCCGGTTGGTGGTTACCATCAGTAGCAGACATCTCATGCTACCTCTAATAGCAGCCACCCCATGGCCGTGTTCACCTTTAGTGTCGGATACCGATTGGCCCTGCTGACGGTGAATAGCACCTTTAAGCCCTGCCCCCTGCACCCCACCACCCGCACCGCCCACCCCCGTGCCCCCTCGGTTTATTGGCACACACCAACACCGCCACAATGCGCGTTACCATGCCACTCTGCCGTTAGCTTGCCACTACTCTGCCCATTGCCTTGCACTGCAGACCCTCCTGGCCCCAAAGGCCTGCTACTTTGAATATATGCCAGTCGTTGGGCCCAGCCCGGTGCCAGGCGGCGCCTGGGCAGTGTATGTTCTGTGCTGGCCGCGTGCTGCCATGCCCGGGCCTGTCAGTCTCTGGCGTGCTTGACTAATGAAAGGGCCGCCGCGCCCCTCTCAGCACCTCCAAGTGACAGGTCCAGTGGCGCAGGAGTGGCGCAGGAGTGCGCTCGTGCGCTGAGAACCCTTGTGGCAGCCGTGCCTGAGGGCACTGCACAGATGCTTGACTGGCGGGCCTTCATCAGCCGGGACAATGAGCCATATTAGGGCCGACGGTAAACAGCAAACAGCGCGCAGGCCGCGAGCTCTAATGAAGGCCCATTAAGGCCGAGGGGAGAGCCGGCTCCCCGTGCCGAGTGCCTGAGAACGGGAGGAGTGGGGGGCTGGCCATCCCCAGCGCCAGAGGCAGTGGCCAGAGTCTCCTCCTGAGGGCAACGCGCCCGAGAGAGAGAAGAGAGGGTCTAAAACATATGCCCTCTCGCCTCACTGAACCCCCCCAGTGGCACCTGCGCGTGTGGGCCCCCCATTTCTGCAATCACGCCTAGGCACCGCGCACAGGGGCTCTCTCTCAATGGTCTTTTCCACTCTTTTAAACTCTGACCTGCTCCTCGAGGTCCAGCTAGACGGGCCACTGAAGCACCATTGGACCTCAGCTGCCTTGACGGTGCTCCTGTCCCAAAAGCAGCACTGGGCGATCGTGTGTGGCCCTCACTCCTTCACTGGAATTGCATGCTCCCCTGGGATCCAGTCCACAAGACGATCCTACTCAAGGGTTCCTCCACGCTGCACACAAAGGCCACTGGCAAAAGGGAGCAGACTACGCAACCAGCCTCCTAGCCTGCAACTTGAGTTGCCACCAATAACAGCCAGGACATCTCACGCACCTTTCTCGCTTTCTTCAATCGGCACTGGCTAGGGCACTTTGGATGAGGCCCACCAGAAACATTCCGGTGCCATCCTTCACACAACTTAGCTGAGGGACTGACTGGGCCACAGAAATCTTGGCTCTACTTCCAAAAGGTTGGTGGGGCACGCCCAACTACCCTCCATGGTCCCCCGTTGTCTCTTTGGCAGTCAAAAGAGGTATTTGCCTCCTATTCTTTGGATGAGTCCTCTTTCTGGGATTCCTGAAATCAGCACGGGGGATCTGGTAGATTTTATCCTGGGACAGTTGGGCTTTGGTAGACCATTTCATACCAGGCACTTCCGCTTGAACTGGCTCTCCCTACACTATCAACTCTACTTTGGCCTTAGATTTCCCTGTTCCCATGCACACAATGGATGGGGACCGGCTTCTGGGGAGAGGTTCTTCAGAATTGTCGATCAAATCAGCCCTGAAAACTGACTGCCAACTTCCAGAGACCAGCAGTGCGTGTAGTCGGGCCAATTTCCACAGTCCAGCTTTGCGTGTAGTCTGGCCAACTTCCATAGTCCAGCAGTGCGCATAGTCTGGCTGGCTTCCAGCATCCAGCAGTTTGTGTAGTCTGGCAAACTTCTAGAGTCCAGCAGTGTGCGTAGTATGTCCAACTTCCAGAGTCCAGCAGTGCGCGTAGTCTGGACAACTTCCAGAGTCCAGCAGTGTGCGTAGTCTGGCCAAATTCCATAGTCCAGCAGTGCGCATAGTCTGCTCGGCTTCCAGAGTCCAGCAGTGTGCATAGACTGGCTGGCTTCCAGCAGTTTGTGTAGTCTGGCAAACTTCTAGAGTCCAGCAGTGTGCCTAGTATGGCCAACTTCCAGAGTCCAGCAGTGCGCGTAGTCTGCCAACTTCCAGATTCCAGCAGTACGCGTAGTCTGGCCAACTTCCCGAGTCCAGCAGTGCGCGTAGTCTGGCCGGCTTCCAGAGTCCAGCAGTGTGTGTAGTCTGGCCAACTTCCAGAGTCCTGCAGTGCGTGTAGTCTGGCCAACTTCCAGAGTCCAGCAGTGCGCATAGTCTGGGCAGTTATTCTTAGTGGAAGTCATATGTTTGGAAGCTTCTGTTTCGGGGAGCATGTCCTCACTTCAGTCCACCACTGCTGTCTGGGCCTCCTTGTCCATCTAAAATTGACCCATTCCATGGATTCTTCTCGTGAGACACAATAACTGATATCCATGGAACCTTTCTGTGACAAATGCCCCCATTCCCATGGGTGAAGCAGTGTAAGGGGGTTGTCTCCACTTGTGTCATATGAGGCTTCTTGGGTTCCACAGAGAAGCTCCCTGTGACAAAGGATTAATGTGGTGTGCTGAATCCTGTGCCGTCATCACTGATCTCCCACCGGTAACCTCCTCTTATGTGACCAGGGGACGGCCGCTGTTACCTGATCCTGATGAGGGAGGATCACCTGGGAGGAGAGAGCCTCCGGAGAGATGTCATGACTCCATTGGATGAGACATGGTATAAGCCATTTTCCTTTGAGGATAATCTTCCCATACCCAAGACCCTCATGGCTTATTGTCATTCATCTATACCTCCCCTTTGAAGCGTAGGGAAAATCTTTCCCCACGTCAATTGAGCCCAACCTCCAACGTTGATCTCTTTGGTAGACATTACAAGACCACCTTCTCCAGGTCCAATTTTCAATCATCCAACAATATGGCACCATTTAACACTATTGGAAATGATCATTCAAGCTTTGGAAATCACCTACCAACAATGGACTCCTTGTCCCATAATTCCTCGGGGACGAAGAAGAGGTAAAGAGTAACACAGAGCGGGAGAAACCAGAAGCCCAGCGAGCATTCCAGTCTTTCCCTGCAAATACCTGTGCCCTGGAAATGTAAAGGATGGAACTGAGATGCAAGAGGCTACTATTAGCGAGAAGTCGTTTCACCTATGTGCGAGGCTTGAGGAATGGAGAAGTAGAAGCAAGCATGGCGGAAACGGGCGGCTCACCAGCAGAGAAGAGGGGAGACGCTGACAGAACAGGCTGTGCTGCCGAGACACCAAGAGTGAGTGGAAGACTCCTGGCCATACGCTGACCACCACTAGCCAACCCTTGCTTTCCGAGCCAGAGAGAAAATGGACGTGTGGGAGAGACACCACAGGAAATGAGAAGCCGAACAGGAAAAAGCCACAAATGGAAACCAATAAACGTACCTTTACAGAATGACGATGAACAAGCCCAAGAATTCCAGCAATAGCCAGTGAGTCATCCCAAAGGTAGTGGGGACCCCAGGGTGTATCAGCAACTGCACCAGATACTAATAACGGTTATAACAACTACAGAAACAGAAAGAGAGAAAACGAAGGAACGAACTGTAAAAAGGGGAAGAGAAGTAAAACCCTTATCAGTGTGTGAATGTATGGAATGTAAATACATGGGAGCACCAAAATGAAATGTATATCAAGAGCTTCTGATATCCATCAAGTGAATATACAGTTGTGGAAATGGTTGGCAACCCCATGTGAATATAAGAAGCCATGGATAGAGAAAATACCAGGCATCTGCAAGTGTGCAAGAATGGGAAGTCCTGGTAGGAAAATGTGCCAGGCAAGTACAAGTGTGCAAAAATAAAAAACCCTGGCAGAAGAACAAGTTACAAGTGTGCAAGAAACAGAAGTCCTGGTAGAAAAGTATACCAGACAATTGTAAGTGCGTAAGAACAAAAGCCCTGGCAGGAAAGTATACCAGGCAATTGCAAGTGTACAAGAACAAGAAGCCCTACCATGAATGCCCTACCATAAATGTGTAAGGAACAAAAGTCCTGGCAAGAAGATATACCCGGCAATTGCAAGCGTGCAAGAACAAGAAGCTCTGCCATGAGAGTACATCAGGCAAGTTATACGTGTTAAAGAACAGAGGTCCTGGCAGAAAGTATACCAGGCAAATTACAAGTGTGTAACTGCAAGATGTCCAGACGGGAGAGTACACCAGAAAAGCTTAGTCCTGACAAAAAGAATCACACGACTAGGCAGCTTTGTCTGTACCAGTTCTATTTTTGGTCAAACAAGACCCAAGGAACTGTTGTATGCAAGGAAGAGAATCCCAAATGAGGGGAACCCCATTGTGGAGCAAGTGCCCTTCCAATCTAAATAACATTTGTTGTTGAAACTTCAAGGAAGAGATAACCCAGGGGAAGGGAACTCCATTTTGGAGCAAGGACTCTTCCGATATTGAGAACGTTTTGTGTGGAACTACTTTTCTTTTATGAACACTTTTGCCAGAACTTCAAAGGTTAAAGACATTTCAATGTTCACCTTTATATTAGAGTTTCAGAGTGAGGGTCAGAATAGAACATTTGGACACAAGGACATTTAAATTTTGACGTCCTGACACAGACATATCCTTAGTTTGGTTTTGGTAGGAAGTTCCTCTTAAATTAGGGTCAGAGAGGCTTTTTCCCAACCCTTTTGTTTTCGATAGAAGCCTTTAACCCAAAACATGGCAAACTTGTGTCCGAGTTTCATTCCTGACTCCTCGCAGGGGGTTGATGCTCTTCTGATGCTCTTGATTCCTTTGCCAAGATTGTTATTCTTTTGGGACAGCCTCCCCTTCACGTTGAATGTTCCCAACATTGGGATTCTTGAATGGAACCTCCATTCCCACAGGCTTACATTGCTGTATTTGCTAAAATTCTGCAGCTCTTTTGCTGGCCAACTTCACAGAAGTGTCCGACTGCCCCTTGCAAAATACAGAGGTAGATGGTTGTGAAACTGCTCCAGGAGCAGCTATACTTTCATGTCTGTTAAGATCTTATTCCAGATCAACCTTTCAGTTTGAAATCTATTTGGTACATGATCTGCAGAGGAGTCTCACTTCTCTCCACTTCTGCTGATGGCTCTCACAATCAACATAGCCTCCTTCAGTGTTTCATAGTAAGTCTATCTGTCTGCGTTGAGGAACAACCTGCAGGCGTCGAGTCAATAGTGCTATTCATTAAGCCCAGCATGCCTTCGCTCAGTTGGCCACCTCCACTATACATTGAACATTTTTGACAAACACTTCCGGGTCCTTTCCTACGGCACACATTTGTAGAAGTGGCGTAGGCTTAGAAGGCCTGGGATATTGAATGTGACCTAGGACTGTGAGATGTGCCATCATAAGCCAGTTTAAAATGGTCTTCAGGTTGGCAGGTTCTAATGCTCCAGACAAGTTTACAGAATGGGTAAGGGATGCATCCTCCATTTTGTTTTTCATGTCTCCTCTAAAATAAAATGTCCAACTTTGGTGGGTTTGGTGTGGTCTGATCACTGCTGTTCCTACACCCTAAGGCTTCGAATCGGGCAGCTGCCGGCTCTTCAGAGCACCCTCAGGGACGATTTGAGGGATAATGGAGCATTCAGCCCTTCTCCGTGCTCCATCCGCGTGTAGTACTCACATCCAGACTTCTCTGTTTCCCAGATGTTGTTGACCCTTGCAACTGTTTAGAGACTGTGGTTCCCCAGAGGGAGCTGAAGGGTCACTACGACTCGGGATGAGTAGGAAGTAGAACACGGGAGAACCTGGATGTTCTACAGGGCCACGGTAGCCAGGGCAGTCTCGGTTGGTTATCCCACTTCTGGCATCATACATCAGAAGGTCAGTGGGAATGCACTACCTGACAAGGACATTGCGTTCAAGCACCTTTTCCATCATGTACAAGGAATGGAAAGGGAGAGATGGTGTATGTTGGTATATGAGCAGACTTGGAAGATGTGGCATCGGTGGAGACTGCAGACTGGACGTCATTGACACGCGGTCTAGTCCTCATGTAATATGGCCGCTCGCTGTTTATCAACGCACCGTTACCTAGGAACTTCCTGGACCTCGCCGCTGTGTTTCGCAGTTTTTCCTTGCCGCTCCACGTCTCCGCGTTCCTCCTGTTTAGCCCTTCTTGTGAATCCTTATTCCTTTCCTGTCACCTGCTACTGCTCTCTCCTCTCGACCTCCTCGGAACCTTTCTCCGTCCGGTGAACTTACCCTTTTCGCCTCCCGTGCTTCTTCTCCTCTCTCCACCCCCCCTCTCGGCACTTATTGTGCACCTGTCTCTGTCCTTGACCTATACTCCTCGCACTGTTCTTTCTGCAGTTTGCTGTCATCTTACTTTAGCTTGCCTCCCCTGTATTTCCATTATTCCGGAGCGTCTTGTGCTCTCTCTGAGTTATCTGTTAGGGCTCACTTCGGGGATCCTTCCTGCACCTTTCGTTCTTCTTAGCTCACTCTCCTCTTCTTTTCTTTACTTACCATTTCCACGTCTTTCTACTGCTGCCTTTCTTTTGTTCCACTTCTTGTTCATCTTTCCAAAACCATCCTCCTCTGGTGGAATACTCATAATTGGGACGTATCTTGCCCTCCTGCATTCACGTATGAAGAGCCAAGCAAGTACCATCTTGAGTTTGTTCGTGGCTGCGGACTTGGATACGGTTCTTACGTGTCGGTGCACGACTTGCCAGCGTCTACTCCACCGGTTCTGCTGCTGCTATCTGTACCATCAACCAGGGTTCTTTGGTGCCATCGGCTTTTTCCCCGGTTTCAAGGATCAGCTCCCTGGAGTCCCCCTTGGCCAGGTTCCAATCCGGTCATGGTGGCCTCTAGGGAAGCTAGACCCTATTTGCACGAGAAAAAAGAACGGAAGTCCAAAGAAGAACAAGCAGGAGAAAGACTACAGACGCAAGAAACAGCACCTCTGAGGAGCAAGGTGAGGAGGAGGCTCGGGAGGGTGTTCCTTTGCATGACACAGACGTTAAGTAAAACGAATAAAGCTGCAGCAGCCAACAGGGATTCATCTCCCCTGGCGCTCTTCCCTCTCCCAGACTCCCCCTCCCTAAGAGGGATTCCTAGTCAGTGTGGGGCCCTTGAAAGTGTCCTCTTCATAAGTCTTGCAGCCTAAGCTTTCAGTCAATGGTTAATGTCCAGATGGGCTTCGTCCTTCCCCAGACTAGTCCTGTGCACGCCTCCCTCTTTCACTGGAGCGTGGGTTCAAATGAAAACGCCTCCTCAGTGCTCGTGGGGTTGTTCTGAAACCCTCAAACAATCTAAAGGTTAAACAGTCAACTTAAAGCTCACGGTTTCCCAATAAAATACTGTTTTCCTCCAAAGCGTCTCTCCAGATGTCTCCCCGCCAG
The DNA here is from genome assembly GCF_040938575.1 of Ambystoma mexicanum. Classification (NCBI taxonomy): domain Eukaryota; kingdom Metazoa; phylum Chordata; class Amphibia; order Caudata; family Ambystomatidae; genus Ambystoma; species Ambystoma mexicanum. The sequence goes on from NC_090940.1 coordinate 21,252,557, forward strand.
CACTCGCAGTCTCAGACCAGGTGGGTGAGTTCCTTGCTGGCCAGCAGTGGGAGAGCACTGCTGGTGTATTTCAGCAGATCACCTGGTAGTGTGCAGGTCTGCCCCCCAGCAGATTCCACAGTTCTCCCAGAGGGATAGGAGTGTGTTGGGGGCGGGGGGTAGCTAGGAGCTTCTGAGGGGGCTCCAATGGGGTCCTGATCTTTCTCCTCACCACAAACTAACACACCCACCCGCACCCCTTCCCGCTGTAGAGCCCTGCGGTCACACTGCTCCAGCCCCTGCCACTTACCTTTACAGGCCTCTAGACCTGTCGGATCGCTGCGTGTCACGCTTCCTGGCGCAGTCTTTTATGCGTCGTGTTCTGTGGGATGCGGCCTGGAGACTGCAAACGAACTGGCACGCTCCCTGTGTAGCCAATGGGGCATCCAACTCCATCCTCTTAGTCTCTTCTTCGCTGCCTCTTCTGCGTCTCTCTCCCCTTCCTCTTCTACTGATGTAACTCCTTCCGTTTTCTGAACTCCAACCTCCCACCCCTTCCTTTTCTGTACCACCATTCTCTCTTCCACCTCCTCCTTCTAATTTAGTTTCGATCCTTCCCATATGTAACTTCTCATTTTCTGTTATTCTCTTGTCCCCCCCCATCATCACCAACTCCTCCAACCTGTGCTGCTTCCCCATTTCCTCCTGCACTTCCAATGTTTCCTTCTGTGCCCAGCTATTTCCCACCTCCAACCTCCCCAGCACTGCTGCGCCTCCAACCCCTCGTCCGCTGTCCACCTCACCGCTTTGCTACTCTCAACAACCCCCTGCCACGGGACCTCTCACATTTTATTTGAGGCTCTTCCTCCACCGCGTGGGGCTTGGCTAATGCACTGTTTACATCTGACTGCTGCATTTTTCAATTGGAGGGAGCGCAAGTATTTCCCACAAATTTGCAAGAGCGACTGGGCGCAGCGAGGGAGTCCGAACCAACCAACCGGAGTTCGGGAGTGGAGGTTCCCCTGCGAACATTTCTTGAATTACGGGTTAAAATAGTGCATTACAGCGACACTTTCTCTGAAAAATTGGGCAAAAAGACAGTTTGCAGTCGGTTTTGTAGGGTCACCAACTCTGCACAAGAGCATCCCCCGAGGCACTTTCATGATGCCGTTCCCAACAGTATATGCTGGCTGCACCAACCTGTGCTATTATTCCCACATAAAAACCTGCTCATGTTTGCTTTGCGCATAATTCCAGTAATGATTACATAAGAAAACATGCCCATGCTGGCCTGCCAACCAAGCCCAGTATCCCGATGTAAGTACATACTCCTGTTGACTTTGCCATAGAAAATGCCATGCCACAACAAGAAAACATGGCCAAACGTGCTGCACCAATGTAGGCCAGTTTAGACATGTACTAACACTTATCATGTTTCCTTTCTTATGCTCAGGACCAAATGCAATTTCACTATAAGAAATTATAGCTCGGGCATGGCACAAACACAAGTGCACACACATTCACACAATGTTCACTCGCTCATTCGCATGATCACACAGCCACCCACATACGATCACTCCTTCATGCACACACATACATACACACACAACAAAATACATTCACACATACGAAGTTCCATAGGGCCGGCCCGGATTCTGCTCCTCACTGCCACCTGTGTCGGAAGCCCTCTAGCTCCCATGCACAAGAACAGGAACCAGGAACACAGAGCTCTTCCTGGTTCCTGCACATGTGCTAGAAGTTGGAACGTTCACTCAGCAATGCCAAAGGCCATTGGAATGTGCAGCGAGGTGCAGGAGTCCCCCCTACACACATTCAGCTGTGCAGTTCCTCAGCCTGCATCTCCAATGCGCCAACCAAGTTTGGGGAAGCGAAATGCCACCAGCCTTGCATGTTCAATTGGACATGCATGCCGGGGAACAGAAACTGCCAAAGGGAAACTGACAGCTAAAGCCAGCCTAGGGTCATTCCCTCAGATGCAGCAAGACGCTGTGGGAGCACTCATTGGTTTCACATTGCAGGCTAGGGATGGCTCATACAGAATGGGGGCGGCACTGGCCGGTCAGCGCCTGTCTCCCATTATGGACGAGCCGCCCCTGCTGCATGGTATTATTATCGATAGTGCAGGATTGGCTCCACTGATTGGCAGAATGCTTAGTGAAAGCACTGTAAGCACCGTGGGACTCAGTGAGTGTCGGATTGACCCTACAATCGGCTGGTTCAGCATCTCGGCTCCCTCAATGGTGGGCAAGCATAGTGGCACCCACACCCGAAGTTCACGAGTGGACTTAGCGATGCTTGTGTGAAGCCCAGCTCACCACTCCCTTTCTATCCCTTACTTGCTGGACACTCTGCCTGCTCCAGGGACCGCCAGATGAGTTTTGCTTGAGCTAATTAGGATGCAATGCTACAATAACTGTTCAGGGCCACGCAGACACTCCTTCTAGGCTAGCAGCAGGACAGGGCTGATTTGGCTCCCTTCTTAATGGCACTCACATATCAATGAGGCTCCTGATACTCAGCCATGACTTCTCAGGAACCTCAATCAAGCAAAACCCACAATACCAAAGGCTGGAATGTTTGCATGGAGATCAAGAATCCTTTTGTTTACATCAAACCAAATCTAGCAATTCATTGTAGGCCAGGTGGACGAGGGCAGGTGTGTTTCTTATCCTAACAACAAGCTTCATTCTCACTGCATTCATCTTCTTGAAAACATCGTAGATCAAATCAATCAACAAACATATTTCATTTCTTGAATGGCCGCCATCTCATGTAACATTGACGACCAATGATGTGAGCGGCATATTTCAGACAGGAGTATATTCAAGTGTCGAGTGGGCTCTAGGTGGCACTCAAGTCTACTCCTACCAGTAGACAACTTCCCAAGAAAACTACTTAGCATACAGATGAGACCTTAAAAGTTGCAGAAACACATATCATTTGAACTATATTTGAAAATATATATGTGCCCTACAAGCTCTCATGAAATGAGATCACACCCAATATTAATGTAATTTCTCTAAACCAAGGAACCCACTCCTTCCTTGGGTACCCTTTTGGGTACACTTGGCCTGAGAATGTGTGCATACAAAAAAGAACATGTTTTTGGTCCTATGAATTATTAATTAGAGCAGAGTCTGCTGCAGAGTCTCCTGCAGTTGTTGGCAGTGTTGGCGTGGTGAACGGAGCTAACAGAAACAGAAACATCCAGGGCCTGCTTCACAGAAGCGTTTTTTAATGGGGCAACCCCATAGGAAAGCATTCTGTGAATCAGGCCCCCAGTCTTTCCTTGCTGTCATTTGGAAAGAGAGGAGGAGGCTTAAAAACCCATTTTCTGTGCGGAGCGCCGCTGAGTCTGCTGCAGAGTCTCCTGCAGTTGTTGGCAGTGATGACGTGGTGAACAGACCTAACAGAAACAGAAATAGCCAGTCTTTCCTTGCTGTCATTTTGGAAAGAAAGGCCGAAGCTTAAAAACCCATTCAATGTACAGAGTGCTGCAGAGTCCCCTGCAGTTATTGGCAGTGGTGGCGTGGTGAACGGAGCTAAGAGAACAGCCAGTCTTTCCTTGCTGTCGTTTGGAGACAGAGAAGGAGGCTTAAACCTCCATTCTCTGCGCCGCAGAGTCGGCTGCACAGTCTCCTGCATTTATTGGCAGTTAGTGGCAGGGGGAGGCAGCGGCCCCTCCGGCGTTCCTTTCCCTCTCATCCGATACCCACGCTGGGAACAGGAGAACAGAAAGAATGGAGGTGGAGGCAGAGGTGGAGCCAACAGGAGCCTGTCTCCAACGACAACTGAGAATCGAAGGCTCGGCCGCAGCGCCCACCTCTAGACCTCAGATACCAGACTCGGTGCCGGTCCCTTCTCCAGCCATGAAGGTGAGCTCAACACCCACCTCCATGTTGTCTCTTAATAAATCTTTGCCCTGTGCGTCAGCTAGGCATGCTACCTCTGTCTTGCTGGATGTGATGGATGACAAGATGTTGGCGGTGGGAGGCTTGTATTGGCATCTGGCCTCAGCGCCCGAGGGGTGGTGAGGATAGAGGGCCCGCACCAGGCTGTTCCTCACCTCACAGTTGAACAAATGGGACTGGTAGTGAAGGACAAAGCCTCAAAAACCCTGCTGCTCTTCCCTACTTCGTCTCTTATTACAGATACAATCACTAATGAAGTGGCCAAGGGGATCTTTGCTCAGCCTGAGATCTTGGATAAGACGGCTACTAAGAACAACTGTGGGGAATTACCCGAACCCAACCACCCCCCCACCCACGCCCAGATTGTCGAGGGGAAATATCTAAGGTGAGAAACTGGGAAGAAGCCCAATGTCAAACTCAATGTTGGCCTCCAGACTATCTCATGACATCGTTCGTATCTCCAAACTCAATGGAAAGCAAAAAAACAGGCTTTAATGGATCAGAAAGGATTGGCAGGCCCTGAACCAGACGCTGGATCGATGGAAACACGAAATTAGACTACTTCAACTCCAGCAATGGGCTCCGGAGAAAGATTGGGGGAAGAAGGGATGACTTATGAGAGGCCCAGAGTGGCAAACTCCTCTTTAGCCATTATACCGCCTTTGGAAGATCTTGAAGGTGGGTTGAATTCCCTTATTCAACCTATTCTGCCCTCTGTAATTTCACCAACTTCAGCACCCAGTACATCAAACAACAAGACTGAACGACTCAGTGTCTCTCCAGGCAGGCCCGCTCAGGAAATGGGAGCTTGGTCAACTCAAATTCAGAGTATGATAATGTCAGCGCTCAGAATTTCATTGTCTCCCTTCATTCAACTATACAAATCAATCAATGAAGACTTCAAGGACCAGGCCACCTTGCTAGCAATGGTGCACTCAAAGCTAATCTATCTAGAAGTATTCACTTCGACAATCCAAACTAGTCTCAATTACGAAGAGGAGCAGTCAACTCTATGGCAAAACCGCCTCTGTGATATAGCCCGAGCAGAGTGTATGGACAAAAGAACCATGATGGAGGCTATTCTGGATTCACAGAAATGGATCCGAGTAATGAGCAACTCAGAAAATAATACTGGATTAGGCAACAACGATATCTGTGATCAGGGGCCACAAAACAGGGCACCCGGACGTAAAGATAGAGTTCTGTCTGTAAGTGAGTCCAGGCAGAGATTTCAAAATGAAGAATTAGCAAAGGAGGATGGGGGTTACAAAAATAACCTAAATATCGCTGAAAAAAGCAAGAACCGATCAACTTGGCAGAAATCTGGAAAGGTCCAATTAAATTCTGTCCTAGAATCCCAGGATGCAGAGATTGCGAATCCCACCCACCTTCTTGCTGTTGAAACATTGTCCACTGAAGTTTTGCATCAGGCAAGAGTGCGAGGCACCTCAACCAACGGTCCCTGGAGTCAAGAGGGGAAATACAAATGACTCAGAGGCAACTTTTGCCATTTTGGGAAAAAACAAATTCCACTCGACCGGAATCATCAACCCAACAAAAAAAAATCTAAAAATATGCTGGCTGGGAGAAGGCCGAAATCTACAAAACCTCCGCCATCAACAAGTCTAACTTTCCAGCTGCCCTCCAAAAGCCGGTTGGTGCCTATGCAGCATTGCCTTGAAGAAACAGGATCAAAAAAGTTGTCTGACAATGCCTTGGTGGGAGACGGAAAGCTATCTAATACCCATTTTATGAGATGTGGTTGGAGCTTGTAGGAACTGTGGATCTCTGTGCTAGGTTGTGAGTCTGTGTTTGTGCTCAATTTGTGGTGGTCCGGTTGTCTCTGCCAGCCGACCACCTACCAACACCCAAATCAGAAACCCGCACGGGATATACCTATACACTCAACTTCCTTGAGAAAAACCATTGGTTGAAACACGTGTTGACACTCAAAAATCCTAAGCATGTGGCTTTATGATAAGCATTGAGAACAACGTACGCACTAGGGTGTATGTCACATAAGTGGCAACCAATGGTAATCAATGAACGTGTGTGAATAACTGACACAATAAAAATCAGTATCTTCTCAAAGCCTAAAAAGGTGTGGAACATTATTGAAAAAGGACCAAACAATATGTCAATATAAAACGGGTTATCACCCGATCCAGCGCCAAGGTACAAAAGGGTTCCAGTCCCAGCAAAAAACACTATCTAGTACCCAGTCTGATGGAAACGAAACAGTCTCCTCATTGGAATTCTCAGTTTATTCTGTTAAATCCACATCTGAGGAACTGGAAAGGAATCAAGGGCCGCACCTGGAAAGTCCAAAAAAGAGCATCAAGCAGCCCCTCCCGACCCACAAACAGGCCAAGGCTATCCACGCTCCGATTACTCTGGAGGCGTTTTTCCAAACCCTAGCCCAAAAAAGGGCGGTGGCAGAAAAAAAGTGCACCAAAAGGAATCGCTGGTCTTCCACCCAGTGTCAGCAAAGACCTCTATTGGTAGAAGTCAAGCCAAGAAAGTCAAGATCACGAAAAAGAAGCCATTAACCATTTCCTTGGAACGCCAATCATATGTTAATGACAGCTTAATACTCAACAGAAGGAACGTAATGACTCTATTATATCACATCCCAATCTTGCACTCAATACCTACAGAGGTATCTTAGTGGCTGAGTTTGTGAACAAATCCAGGATGGACTGGGTGCTGTTGCACTTAAAAACAAGTTTAATTAAAAAACACAGTGGGAGGCAGCCACCATGTCCTTGCCACTAAGTTTTGAACTGACACAAGAGTTGAATAGCCAGGGAGCCTTTGGGGTGTCGGGGCAGACGCTGAGGAATGAGAAACACACTGAACCAGGAGAAAAAAACAAAACGGCCAAACAAACTGTCCTCTCCATCAGCTTCTTCTAATCAAGACAACTCTTCTAAGACTCAAAGCTCAAACAATCGCTACAAGAATGATGGTCATCTGAAAATCACCTTCTCAAGACTCAAAACGGAGCGGTAGAATATGCCAAAAGCCATGTCTCTAACGACCAAAGAGGAGAAGATTGGTCGTGGGTCCAGAAAGCTTTAGCCCCAGTACAAGTTGAATAGCGTACTGTCAAGGATGGGAAGTGTCCCCTCCCAGATTGGCTCGTGGGACACGAGTGGATTTACTCATCTCTTTAACATCGAGGATCTGAACTGGTCAGCATTCGACATCCTGTGTCTCCAAGAAACATGCTTAAGAGAAGTGCCAACCTGCATGGGCCATTTACCGTTCCTAAATTCGGCGATTAAGGGCCCAATGGGCAGACCATCTTCAGGCCTTCTAATGCTAATAAAAATGAACTAGGGAATAAAATTCCTAAAGCATTACTCCCAGAACCCATTGATTCAAATGTTGGTGCTGGTGATAGTCCCATATGAAACAGCTTTGGATATCATTTTGATTCTCCTTCACTTATATTGGAATCCAGCGAAAGTCGGACCTGAAGACTTTGCGACCGGTGTGTTGGCACTGGTAACCCAGTCCCGAGTAGACTTTGTGAACCCCTGCATTATACTTTGTGGAGACCATAACATCAGATACTTTGAGCTAGAGGGTTTCCCGGCAAACCTCTCGGGGAGTCTGCCTTTACCAAAGGGCATCAGGCTCAGAGATGGCTGCAGGAGACGGAAGCGAGGGAACTCCTCATGCTAAATAATAACACTGGAGGTGATATCCCCGCCAAACTTACTTGGAAAGGTGGCCAATCCAAGGCCATCCTAGAGCACTTCTTTGCCACAGTCAATGTCCAGTGGGGAGGAAATTCCCTGGAGGTAGTCGATATGAAAGCCAGTGACCATAGGCTCTTGAAACATAACTGGTCTGGCCCCATAAGGGCCAAGCGGGAAGGAAAGTGCAAAGACGTTCAGGTCTCCCAAGCTAGAAATAGGCAGGGAGCCGAGGGATGTCTTGGAGGTGGCGACAAACTTGAGGGCATTAGTTGAGCAGAACAATTCTGTCCTGAACTATGTGCCCCTTTTATCTCAATTCCAGCAAGTGGATAGGAATGGGGGCAACCTGATTTCCTGCCGAAAAACAGATACAATACAACATTTCTAGAAGAACAGAAAACGTTCATGGCTGAGATGAAAGCTCTTAATAATAATCCCCGGGTTTCTCAGGCTCAGAATTTTAAAAAAGTGCAAACAGCAGTATACAAACGGGCTAAAGAGCTTTAGCGCTGTGCGTATGTAAGAAGAGGGGGACGACATGCTTAAGGAAAACTCCCGGCTGACATGGGAATGGATCAATTAAATAGGCACCCCCAAAGAAGCTTAAGGAAAACTCCTGGCTGACATGGAAATGGATCAATAAAGTTGGCATCCCCCAAGAAGCTTAAGGAAAACTCCCTGCTGACATGGGAATGGATCAATTAAGTCGGCACCCCCCAAGAAGCTTTGCAAGATGCTATGGTAGACGAGCAACGGTGGGTTGAGCACTTTGGATCCCTCTTTGCATCCCATCAGAGCAAAGCTATAAACCATCACATTTCTAACCCCACTCCACAGGTCCTGGCAGCTAGACACACAAGACATCCTGGGCCTGATCCTTAAACTAAGTACCTCCAGAGCACGCGTCCGGATGGTTTGTCGAATAGCACCCTAAAACAGGCTCCTATAGAATGGCCAGATTTTGCTTACACGCTCGTTGCCCAAATAATGAAGGAAAAAAGAGTCCCCCCTCATGGAAAAAGGCCCTAATTATTCCAATTTTCAAGAAGGGACTAAGAACAGACCCAAATAACTACCGGCTGATTGCTCTATTAGGCACCCTGGGGAAAGTCTTTGCCTCAACTATCCTGAAACATTTATCAAATTGGGCTATTGCATCTGGCCATCAAGCTCCTCGCCACACGGGCTTCGTAAAGGGAATAGGCGCCTCCCTTCATCTCGTCCTGTTGAATCTGCTCAAACTGCAGGCTACTAAAGAAAAAACAAAATTGTATATAGCATTTGTAGACCTGGAGCAGGCATTTGACAGAGTCAACAGGGAAAGATTGTGATTCAAGCTGAGGAAATGGGATTGTCCGCCGCACCTCGGTGAGGCCATGAGAGAACTATGAGAGAACTATATACCGGGACAACTATGCAAGTCAGGTTAAACCTGCAGGGCTTAATGTCGGAAAGCATTAGGACCAATCAGGGATTGAAGCAAGGCTGTTCCCTGGCCCCCAATTGTATTCAATTTATACATATCAGATCTTGCATTGTCCCAAAAATTTGGTAAGAGCGTTCCCTCCTAGGATCAATGGGATTCCGGTGCCCTGGATCATTTATGCAAACGACCTTGTCTTGATTGACAAAACCCTGATTGGCTTGCAGCGGCGACTTGAAGCCCGTCAAGCACATATGAGTGAAAATGACATGAGAGTAAATGCCAACAAATCTAAAATCATGGTTTTGAATACCAACTAGGGGAGTCAGAACCTAAAGTTGAAATGGTTCGTTGGAAAAGAGCAACTGGAATGCACCTGTTTGATTCCTTATTTGGGGATTCTTGTCAATCAAAGCCCGGTTGAATAGCCATGGGCTATATTACTAAGAACAAAAGTTAACAACTTGGCTGCATCCTCCAGCTGAGGTTTGGGAAATGTACAATGATTCCTTTGCTAAATGTCTATACCCAGAAAGTCAGTCCCATCCTCTCCTATGGGGCGGCCGTGACAAATATGGGAAATTCTAGACTGTGCCTTCTGGAAGAACGTTTTATGGCTTCCAAAAAGTCCACCGATGGCCTGCGTTTGATTTGAATTAGGGCTGCAGTCATTGTACTCTGTGTCGTTTTGGAAGTTGCTGACTCGATTTAGGAAATCCCTGATACCCCCTTCTGCTCCCAAACTGACCATCTTGGGGCACCGTCCGATAGCAGTAAGAGATGGACTTTTAGACCACCGGAAGGAGAAGTGCTATCTCTGTCTGAGGGGGCTAGACTCTTCCGTGGAACTTTTGATATCCAACCCGATGGCAGTGAAAAAGAAGTTGCAGCAGCAGGATTGGATTCTGACCCAAGAGAAGCTGAACCAGCTGTACCCGATGAGGGACTATTCTGCAGAATGTAGAGTGGTGAATACAATCCCCAAATATTTGATGAAGTTCCCCAATCATTCTTATGGAGGGTACTTAAGGAGAGTGCGCCTTAACCTCCACCCCACTAAAGAGATCCTGGCCACACGGAGACAAGTGGATAACAGTCCTATACGTGTGGTTATTGTGGGAAAGAAGGAGAAGCTGAAACGTTGAAGCATTTGGTCATATCGTGCGCAGGGCTCACAGCACGAAGAACCCTCTTTCTGGGGGCGTTATCCACAAATGAATGGGGGGGAGGTTTTTATTAGGTGAACACCACTCAATGGTGTTTGCAGTGGTAACATTTTTTAATTCATTGTTTTAAGGAGGGTGGGAAGTGATTGAGGGTTGTGAAGATTTGTGATGTGGAGGAAAGATGTAATTTGTTAAAGGTTTGAAATAAACTAATAAAACAAAAACAAAACAAAAAAATGGGACGGTTCAAATGATGTGTGTTTGCGCAACTCTTAAGGCCTCATCTGTAAGCTGAGTAGTTTTCAAACGAAATATGCCAACTGTGGTCACATTATACACCTAATGTAGGCAATTGTTGCACACTGCCCATATATGTCCCTTCAAGCCAGGGAACAAAAAGATATTGGACCTCATCACGGGTTGGGCGGTACCCCGGCTGTAATACCACCCAACTGTAATAGCGTTAGGGCCTGATCATGAGTTGTGAGATAGCCCTTAAATGCCGCGGTAATGGTGTTACCACCGCATTTAAGGGCTGGCCCTATCAGGAGTCTGGCATATCATCCCCAGCTCAGACCTTGGGGTAAATATGTAGAGAACATGCCAATGTTTGGTGCAATTACTGCATGCAGTATTACTGCGTTGTAATTGCACAAAAAATTCCCCATGGGATTCAATGGACCCAACGGGTAATGAGGTCTTACAGTTAATACCGCTGAACGGGTGGGCGCTAATGCTAAAAAGTTAGGTGGTATTTTAGCCGGGATACCGCCCAACTCGTGATCAGGCCCTTAGCGCCCACCGGGGGTAATACGGGTTGGGCGTCAACTGTAAATCCCATTTCCCCATTGGGTCTATTAAACCAGATGAGGAATCTTCGGCGCTAACACTGCGTGCTATTAGAGCCTGCGGTAGTACAGGGCACTAAATGGGCTTTTCACCTCCAGAAAGAAGCTGTCGGAGGGTAGCCCTTAAAAGCGGCAGTAATGGTGTTACAGCCGCATTTACCACTCCACCCAATCTCGAGTCTGGCGTGTTTACCCCCAACATGCCAGAAAAATTCAGATTTTCGGTGCAATTACCGCCTGCGGTATTACCGCACAGTAATTGTGCTGAAAATTCCCCATTGGAATTGGGAATGGGGAGTAACGGTTAGTGCCCACCAATCCGGCGGTACCGCTTACTGCATGGCAGGTTGTGACCACAATACAGACTCACAAACAGACACAGTCTCACAGAGCAGTATGTGTTATAGTCCCAGATCCATCACTGACTGACACACACATACAAACACACACACATAAACTCTGACCCTGTTTAATTGTGTACCTCTGATTAGCCACTGCAAAGCCCCAGGTTTTGGGAGTCTGTGTTTGTTTGCATGTTTGCACAGGCCTCTGTTCTTGCATGCCAGCTCTGATACAAAGTAACACACACAACAGTATATGTGTTTCCACACACAAACACATGCATACATACATATACTGTCCCTGATTTCTTGTTAACCTATGATTAGCAGCTGCTTGGCCCCAGGTTGTGTAAATATGTTCCTTGTCACTGTTTGCAAAACAAAAGAGGTGATGGCTGGACGGTTTTGAATTAATCTTAACCTCTGCCATTGCTCTGGGCAAACCTCCAGACGATCGATCTTCAACCTGCCAAACCATTACAGAAGGGCAGAGACCATATACAAATCACCCTTGGTGCCACCACAAAAGGGGCAGTCCAAGAGGAACTGCTAGGTCACATCCCTTCTGCACGAGAGCACAAGCATCCCCAGACATGTTTCAGTCTCATTGACCATCATCAGTGAGGATTAGCTTGGGTCTCTAGGCCCAGCAGGCTCAGGGCCCACCTCTGGGTATACCCGTCCCACTCTGGGTGACATATGCAAAACAATCCCCCTCACCCATCCACAGAATTTCCGCCCTACCCTCCCACCCCCACTTACCTTCTTTTCTGTCAATTTCAGGGGAGGACACGCTGGGAACACTTCTATCTCCAGCACATCGGCTCCGATCTGCGACAGGCTATCATGGAAAGTAAGAAGGGACTACACGTAGTCCCATCTCTTCTTTTCATGTTGGGATTTTTTTTTTTTAACTTTTTTCCTATTTTTTGAATGGCCGCCATGGAAAGGGAGAAGGGACTACATTCTCCGTTGCCATGGTGGCCATTTTGTTCATTTACTTTTTTTCACTTATTTTCAATGGTCGCCAATGAAAGGGAAAACAGACTTTGTTTTCCCTTCCCCGGGTGCCATTTATTTCAGAAAAGAAAATGTCTGTTCCGAAACACCGGAGCGTTTCAGAATAGAGAAGAAATGTGTGGGGTCTACGCTCGGGCCTTTAACTATGGGCCCCGGGGGCATTACCTTATGCAGTAATGGCCCGCATGCTCTGGGCTTATTGCCTAATTATGTGTTTTTGTCACTAGAACCAACATTGTGACTGACACACACAGACCCACACAGCGATCCCTTTTTCCTTATGAAGCTTTCATTAGATGTGAATAGGCCCAATGGTTGTGGAAGTATGTGCCTCGGCATTGTTTGCTGCACAAAGGCCCCAGTTCCTGCATGGCGGGCTGGCAATATGTTGCAGCATGCAATGCAGACACACTGACACACTGAACATTATGCGTTTTGTCAGTAGATCCAACATTGTGACTGACAACGTACACACACTCTGGGCTTCATTACAAATATGGCGGAGCGGGTAAAAAGTGGCAGTAACGGTATTACCGCCAATGTTCCTGCTCTGCCATACTATGAGTATGGCCCTGGAATGGAGGTAAATCCTCCAACATTCCTGATGAAAAATCGGCACAATTACCACAATAGAATTCTGCCAAAAAGCCCTGTTGAGTCCTATGTACTCAAAAAAATGGGGACTCACGCCGCCACTTGTAATCCGGTGGTAATACCTCCAGACCAAGTGGCGGTAACGGTAATTCAGTATGGTGGTATCTGGCTGGATTTACCACCAGGATATGTGCAAATGGCCCTTTTCTCTCCTCCACCTCCCTGTCTAGTTGTGGCATCCCTCAGGGCTCTAGCCTCTCGCCATGGCTCTTCAACATCTACCTGGCCCCTCTGGCCCACCTGATCTCCACCTTCACCCCTCATTTCCAGTGTTATGCAAACAACACTCAGCTCTCTTTCAAACTGCCTTCCTCTACCTCCTCCTCCTCCCTCATACCCGACTGCCTGACTGCTATTCAGGCATGGTGCTCGGCCAATGATCTCTGCCTTAATGCCAGTAAGACAGAGATCCTTCTCATTGGTACCCCTGTTCCCTACTTCCCCCGCACTGTCTGGCCAGACTCCCTGGGTCCTCTTCCCTCACCCACTTGTGAGGCAAAAAACCATGAGATCCTCTTTGACTCCTCTCTCTTTCTCTCCACACATAAAGGACTCTGCCAAGAAGTCCCACTTCCAGCTGCATCTCCTCAGGGACATTCTCCCTTTCCTCTCCTTCCCCAGAAGCTCAACGTCTCCAGAGCCCTGGTTCTCTCTAGGCTTGACTACTGCAACAGCTTCTTCCTCACCCTGCCTCTTTCCTCCCTTCGCCCCCTACAACTAAACCAGAATAGGACTGCAAGACTTATCCTTGGCCCCAAGCCCAGGGACTGCATCTCTCCAGCCCTAAAATCTCTCCACTGGCTCCTGGTGACCGCAAGGATCAAATTCAACACCCTTTGCATCATCCACAAGGCTGTCTGCGGCCTGGGACCTCTTTACATCCAGCTTTCCCTCCCTAAATACCTCCGGGCCAGAGTCGTTCATTCTTCTGGCTCCAATCTCTGCAAGTCAAATGCTTCTCCAAGCAGAGAGTGGGAGGTAGATCCCTTTCCACGGCTGGCTCCTCCTTCTGGAACAGCCTCCCTTCCCCCCCGCCACACATTGAAGACCCACAAACAGACACAGTCACTCACACACACACGCAATGCTCCTTCTTCCTAGATGAGGTTAGGCCCCAGGTTGGGGAAGTATGTGCTTTGGTACTGTTTCCACGCACAGGCCCATTCCCTGCATGGCGGGCTGGCAGCAGTACACAATGCAGATGCCAAAACAGACACAGTGGCACAAAGAACACGATGTTTATATGAGACAAGATCCATGATTGTGAATACTGACACACACACATCTACACACACACACACACACACACACTGCTCCTTCTCCCATGAGAACCTTTGATTTGATGTGTCTAAGCCCCTGGTTTGGGAACTATGTGCTTTGGTACTATTTGCCATGCACACGCCCGTTTCCTGCCCTAGTATGCTGGCAGCAGGCCACGGCACACAATGCAGGCTCACAAACAGACACAGTGACTCACACACTGACACTGCTCCTTCTTCCATGTGAACCTTTGATTAGATGCGGCTAGGTCCCAGGTTGGGGAAGTACGTGCTTTGGTACTGTTTCCGTGAACAGGCCCGTTTCCTGCATGGCGGGCTGGCAGAAGGTTGCGGCACACAATGCCGTCTTGGAGACACAGTGACTCACACACACACACACTGCACCTTCTTCCATGTGAACCTTTGATTAGATGAGGCTAAGCCCCAGGTTGGGGAAGTATGTGCTTTGGTACTGTTTGCTGTGCACAGGCCCGTTTCCTGCATGGCGGGCTGGCAGCAGGCCGCGGCACACAATGCAGACTCACAAACAGACACAGTGACTCACACATAAACACACTGCACCTTCTTCCATGAGAACCATTGATGAGATGTGGCTAGTCCCGAGGTTGGGGAAGTATGTGCTTTGGTACTGTTTGCTGCACACAGGCCCGTTCCTTCTTCTATGTGAAGCTTTGATTAGATGCGGCTAGGCCCCAGGTTGGGGAAGTTTGTGCTTTGGTACTGTTTGCCGAGCGCAGGCCCGTTTCCTGCATGGCGGGTTGGCAGCAGGCCGCGGCACACAATGCAGACTCACAGACACAGTGACTCACACACACACACACACTGCTCCTTCTTCTATGTGAGCCTTTGATTAGATGCGTCTAGGCCCCAGGTTGGGGAAGTATGTGCTTTGGTACTGTTTGCTGCGCACAGGCCCGTTTCCTGCATGGCGGGCTGGCAGCAGGTCGCGGCACAAAATGCAGACTCACAAACAGACACAGTGACTCACACACACACACACTGCTCCTTCTTCCAAGTGAACCTTTGACTAGATGCAGCTAGGCCCCAAGTTGGGGAAGTATGTGCTTTGATACTGTTTGCTGCACACAGGCCCGTTTTCTGCATGGTGGGCTGGCAGCAGGCCGTGGGACACAATGCAGACTCACAAACAGACAAAGTGACTCACACACACACACACACACACACATACACACTGCTCCTTCTTCCATGTGAACCTTTGATTAGATGAAGCTAGGCCCCAGGTTGTGGAAGTATGTGCTTTGGTACTGTTTTCCACGCGCAGGCCCGTTTTCTGCATGGTGGGCTGGCAGCAGGCCGTGGCACACAATGCAGACTCACAAACAGACACAGTGACTCACCCACACACTGCTCCTTATTCTATGTGAGCCTTTGATTAGATGCGTCTAGGCCCCAGATTGTGGAAGTATGTGCTTTGGTACGGTTTGCCGCACAGGCCCGTTCCCTGCATGGCAGGCTAGCAGCAGGCCACGGCGCACAATGCAGATTCACAAACAGACACAGTGACTCACACACACACACACACACTGCTCCTTCTTCTATGTGAGCCTTTGATTAGATGCGTCTAGGCCCCAGGTTGTGGAAGTATGTGCTTTGGTACTGTTTGCCGTGCATGCCCGTTTCCTGCATGGCGGGCTGGCAGCAGGCCACGGCGCACAATGCAGATTCACAAACAGACACAGTGACTCACACACACACACACACACTGCTCCTTCTTCTATGTGAGCCTTTGATTAGATGCGTCTAGGCCCCAGGTTGTGGAAGTATGTCCTTTGTACTGTTTTCCGCGCAGGCCCGTTTCCTGCATGGCGGGCTGGCAGCAGGCTCCGGCACACAATGCAGACTCACAAACAGACACAGTGACTCACACACACACACACACTGCTCCTTCTTCTATGTGAGCCTTTGATTGGATGCTTCTAGGCCCCAGGTGTGGAAGCATGTGCTTTGATATTGTTTGCCGCGCAGGCCTGTTTCCTGCATGGTGGGCTGGCAGCAGGCTGCGGCACACAATGCAGACTCACAAACAGACCCAGTGACTCACACACACACACACACACACACACACACACTGCTCCTTCTTCTATGTGAGCCTTTGATTAGATGCGTCTAGGCCCCAGGTTGTGGAAGTATGTGCTTTGGTACTGTTTGCCGTGCATGCCCGTTTCCTGCATGGCGGGCTGGCAGCAGGCCGCGGCACACAATGCAGACTCACAAACAGACACAGTTACTCACACACACACACACACACACTGCTCCTTCTTCTATGTGAGCCTTTGATTAGATGCGTCTAGGCCCCAGGTTGCGGAAGTATGTGCTTTGGTACTGTTTGCCGTGCGAAGGTCCGGTTCCTGCATGGCGGGCTGGCAGCAGGCCGCGGCACACAATGCAGACTCACAAACAGACACAGTGACTGACACACACACTGCTCCTTCTTCTATGTGAGCCTTTGATTAGATGCGTCTAGGCCCCAGGTTGCGGAAGTATGTGCTTTGGTACTGTTTGCCGCGCGCAGTCCCGTTTCCTGCATGGCGGGATGGCAGCAGGCCACGGCACACAATGCAGACTCACAAATAGACACAGTGACTCACACACACACTGCTCCTTCTTCTATGGGAACCTTTGATTAGATGCGTCTAGGCCCCAGGTTGTGGAAGTATGTGCTTTGGTACTGTTTGCTGCGTGCAGGCCCGTTTCCTGCATGGCGGGTTGGCAGCAGGCTGCGGCACACAATGCAGACTCACAAACAGACACAGTGACTCACACACACACTGCTCCTTCTTCTATGGGAACCTTTATTTAGATGTGTCTAGGCCCCAGGTTGGGGAAGTTTGTGCTTTGGTACTGTTTGCCGCGCGCAGGCCCGTTTCCTGCATGGCGGGCTGGCAGCAGGCTGCAGCACACAATGCAGACTCACAGACACAGTGACTCACACACACACACTGCTCCTTCTTTGTGAGCCTTTGATTAGATGAAGCTAGGCCCCAGGTTGGGGAAGTTTGTGCTTTGGTACTGTTTGCTGCGCGCAGGCCCGTTTCCTGCATGGCAGGCTAACAGCAGGCTGCAGCACACAATGCAGACTCACAGACACAGTGACTCACACACACACTTCTCCTTCTATGTGAGCCTTTCATTAGATGCGTCTAGGCCCCAGGTTGTGGAAGTATGTGCTTTGGTACTGTTTGCCGCGCGCAGGCCCGTTTCCTGCATGGCGGACTAGCAGCAGGCTGCAGCACACAATGCAGACTCACAGACACAGTGACTCACACACACACACACTGCTCCTTCTTCTATGCGAGCCTTTGATTAGATGCGTCTGGGCCCCAGGTTGTGGAAGTATGTGCTTTGGTACTGTTTGCCGTGCGCAGGCCCGTTTCCTGCATGGCGGGTTGGCAGCAGGCCGCGGCACACAATGCAGACTCACAAACAGACACAGTGACTCACACACACACACACTGCTCCTTCTTCTATGCGAGCCTTTGATTAGATGCGTCTAGGCCCCAGGTTGTGGAAGTATGTGCTTTGGTACTGTTTGCCGTGCGCAGGCCCGTTTCCTGCATGGCGGGTTGGCAGCAGGCCGCGGCACACAATGCAGACTCACGCTGGGATTTGGCAACAAATCAATACTGTAAAATGTGCTCTCATCAGCGGTGCATTTAGCACCACAATCAACAATCAGCGCGCCCTGGCCTCTCTACCCACAGGCTGGAGACCCACAATTTTCTGCGATGAAAGGCGACGCAGATGAGCCCCTCGGTTCCTGTGCCGGCCTTGATGGGGCTGATTTCGGAGGCACTAAATGAGGATATGCAAATGAGCCCTGAGCAGCGCACTGGCAGGCAGGTGACAGGTGCAGAGTCCCGTGGCCAGGCGCAGGCCGCCCTTCCCTGCCTCATTGCCTGCGGGGTTTGTCAAACAAGGCCTTTGCAGCAAAGGCAGGAGCCGAGTATGGCCGAGGGCTCTCAGGCCCGTGTCCTAAGAAGCAGCTGGAGGCGGTGAGGCCTGCAGGAGCCGAGTATGGCCGAGGGCTCTCAGGCTAGTGTTCTAAGAAGGAGCTGGAGGCCGTGAGGCCTGCAGGAGCCGAGTATGGCCGAGGGCTCTCAGGCCCGTGTCCTAAGAAGCAGCTGGAGGCGGTGAGGCCTGCAGGAGCCGAGTATGGCCGAGGGCTCTCAGGCCCGTGTCTTAAGAAGCAGCTGGAGGCGGTGAGGCCTGCAGGAGCCGAGTATGGCCGAGGGCTCTCAGGCTAGTGTTCTAAGAAGGAGCTGGAGGCCGTGAGGCCTGCAGGAGCCGAGTATGGCCGAGGGCTCTCAGGCCCGTGTCCTAAGAAGCAGCTGGAGGCCGTGAGGCCTGCAGGAGCCGTGTATGGCCGAGGGCTCTCAGGCCCGTGTCCTAAGAAGCAGCTGGAGGCCGTGAGGCCTGCAAGAGCCGTGTATGGCCGAGGGCTCTCAGGCCCGTGCTCTCAGGCCCGTGTCCTAAGAAGCAGCTGGAGGCCGTGAGGCCTGCAGGAGCCGTGTATGGCCGAGGGCTCTCAGGCCCGTGTCCTAAGGAGCAGCTGGAGGCGGTGAGGCCTGCAGGAGCCGTGTATGGCCCAGGGCTCTCAGGCCCGTGTCCTAAGGAGCAGCTGGAGGCGGTGGGGCCTGCAGGAGCCGTGTATGGCCCAGGGCTCTCAGGCCCGTGTCCTAAGCAGCAGCTGGAGGCGGTGGGGCCTGCAGGAGCCGAGTATGGCCCAGGGCTCTCAGGCCCGTGTCCTAAGGAGCAGCTGGAGGCGGTGAGGCCTGCAGGAGCCGTGTATGGCCGAGGGCTCTCAGGCCCGTGTCCTAAGAAGCAGCTGGAGGCCGTGAGGCCTGCAGGAGCCGTGTATGGCCGAGGGCTCTCAGGCCCGTGTCCTAAGAAGCAGCTGGAGGCGGTGGGGCCTGCAGGAGCCGAGTATGGCCGAGGGCTCTCAGGCCCATGTCCTAAGACGCAGCTGGAGGCCGTGAGGCCTGCAGGAGCCGAGTATGGCCGAGGGCTCTCAGGCCCGTGTCCTAAGAAGCAGCTGGAGGCGGTGGGGCCTGCAGGAGCCGAGTATGGGCGAGGGCTCGGTGAGGTCAGCCAGCAGGAGTCGCAGGGCTGCTAGACGGCCGGAGTCACAGACCTGTGTGTGCGGGAAGATGGCGGGGGCAGACCCGTGTATGGGGGCATATGCATGGGAGAGAGGCAGTGGCGGATTTAAGGCAAAGGGCCCCATTGGTAAAAATGACAGAGGGCCCCAAGGCGGTGGGTCATGGAGGCGGAGTCTAGAGGGGGCGGGGTTGCACAATGATGAACTTTAGAGCTGAATGCTTCTTGTTTTCATGGTTTGTTTTTACAGTTGTCTGCGTTTGGGGGTCTGACTCTAGCTAGAGAGAAAGCTGGGCCTCATCACCAGGTTTTGCTGTCAGTGGTGGTAATAGTGAATGGGCAGTGGGAAGGGGCATCGCAGGAGGCGATATCACAGGATAACTCCCGCCGCATGCAGAACCATTGTGCACATGTCTCAGTGTTCTTACCCCACACACTTATGTCATTGAACATCACAGGTTTAAAAGGAGTTCACCTTTTAATCTCATAACATACCAGGGGTTACCTTTTTTTGTGGGTGCTGCTTGTGGCACTTGAAAGACCCCTTAAGGCCAACCCACCACCTCCATATCCCATCCAGCTCCACATGGCCCTGCTGCAGGGCAGTGAATGGAAATGCAGAGGGAATAAGGGCAGGAAAGCGAGGGAGAAAAGTAGAGAAGGGGCAGGTAGAGTGGAAAAGAAGGAGGGCAGAAGCGCGCGAGAGAGAGAGATCATGAGGGAGGGAAGGCAGGAGATAAGGTGATTTAAGGGAGCCATGTGAGGGTAAAAGGGTACAGAGAATGAATGAGGGCAGAAGAATGGAACAATAGTCAATGAGGCACAATAGTGAGGGCAAACGCCGGGTAAAGAGGATTAAAGGAAGGGAAATAGAGAGTGGGGGCTCAGGAGGGTAAGGAGAATGGGCAATAATGGAGGTCTAAAGAGTCAGGGAGAAGTGAAGAGTCAGGTGGAGGGCAGAAGAAAGAGAGGGAAGAGGCAAGTGAGTGAGGGATGGGGAGTGGAGCGGCAACAATGTAAAGGCAAACGTGGGTAAACTAGAGAGAGAAACATTGAGTGAAGGAAAGCAGGAGAGTATGCGAATAGCAGCAAAATGAGGAAGAGAGCAGGATAACAAAGCACCTTTGGCAGAAATAGAGAAAGAAAAAGGAGGAGCATTAAGGGAATGAGGCAAGAGCAGGGGATGATACAGTGTTCAAAAAGAGCAGGAGAGTAGGATAGTAGAGAGGAAATTGCTGGTAAGGAAAAAAGAGGGGGGAAAGAATGCTATACGGAGAAATGGGAAGCAGGAGGGAAAGGGGAGCATATTTGTGAGGCGAGGTGGGCAGGTTCTTGCCCAAGCTTCCTACCTACACCCAGGCACAGCTGCAATAGATACATGAACTGGTACACAATTAAAATGCAGCCACTTAAATAAGGTTGTATTGAAATGGGTCAAAAAGATCCTCATGGTTGATGAAAATCCCCTTTGTGCCAGTTCTCCATGTTCACCTTGTACCAAGTTGGCAGCTAAACAAGCCCAGATGAAACTCACGGGCGGGGAACAGGGCTGGGTGTGCCTGTGGGGTGGCCAACCATCCCGCATTTTGCAGGTTTGTCCCAATTTCATGGCCCATGTCCCATGTTTTGCACCCAGCCAGCTTGGGAAAGGAAGAAGCTTGACTTTGCTCCTCTGATGCAGGATCAGCTGTCCAAAGTCTTCCCAGCTCACACTTTGTGCAACAGTTAAAAGCGCAGTGAAGCCCAGCTCCTTCCCAACTGCTCACCCAGCACCCCCATGTTTAGCTTTGTGTCAACCTCATTTCAATAAACCGATTAGAGGGTGATGACCCAGACACAGGGGCGCCTGGCTAAGGACTGCTGCCCCTTAGAATGTGCAATTGGTGGTAATAGTAACTGGGAAGGTAGTATAACGCAGCAGGCTGTGTAAAATAACTGCTCAAGCAGATTACCTTATAATGAATTCTCTTTCACTGTGAATATCTTTTTAAAAATCAAATGATAATGTTGTTAGGTTCACATTCCTTTGCAGGCTGTTACTGCAATCGTGCATTCAGGGTGGTGAAAATAAAGGTATACATGTCTTTTTGTTTGATCTATTTCTATAACAATATATATGATGCAGGTTGGTCTCTTATGTGATTTGTGTACTTTTCAAGGCATTGATGGACAAACTATTTTGTTTTTGGAAACCCAACTTTACAAATATTTGTGATTGGAAAGATGTAGTCAAGTGCTTAAATCGCAGCCTAGGTCCAAATACTGATTTCACCACTTTACTGAAATGTGTGATCTTGGGCAAATCATTTAATCTCACTGTGTCTGATCAGCTGATATTGGGTGACGCTAGAAGTGATTTATTTTGCAATTTTGTCTATGACGAAAAACCTTCATGGTTTACTAAACTATTGAGTTGTTGCATATTTATAATAGTGAATGCTAACAAAAAGACCAGTACTCTGAACAGGTTCTGTAGACAGACATGACAACACTCTCATCAATTGTTGAAAATCAAGGATGCTGTAGGTCGCTGTTCTGATTTGCTTATCGCTTGATGGGCTTGGCACCCTGAAGTAAAGTGCACTGAGAATGGGCGAGTGTGGCTGGCTGACATATCACGGATCAGATGTTAGGTGGAGTCGAGAGTTGGTGTGTTGCTGCATACCGGGACCTTTGTGCTGTCTCCCCCCTGTCGCCTCACCCTGGCGTGGCCCAGTTAGTTGCGGTGCATTGCAGTGCAAATATCTCAAAACCTGTGTATCCTAGGGCTTTGAAATTTGGTTTTTGAGGTACAATAGGCACCACAAGTTTTGTTCCTCCTGTCGAGACCACTCCTTCTATGACCACATTGATGTTTCGCCGATTTCAGGGAACTGTCCTATGAATGAAGGTGCTGAAATCTGGGGAAAGGGGTCCTGTTTCCATAATGTCATGTGCCACTAATGTCCAGAGTGTCCTAACAGGTAACTATGCAAAATTTGGTGCAGATTAGTGAAATAGCGTGGAATTGTATAAGGAACAATGCTTCGTCAAGCCACAAACCCAAACACAAATGTTGGCTTTTGCTGAAAACCAGGGGAAAGAGTTGAGGTTTCCAAGACTCATGTAGCCAATGATGTCCGCAGGGTCCTTGCAGGTAGATATGCAAAGTTTTGTGCAGATTTGTGAAACTGTGGAATTGTATAAGGAACAACGTTTTGCCAAGCCACCAACCCACAACATTTTTTAAATTTTGCTGAAATTCGGGGAAAGGGGTCAGGTGTCCAAATGTCATGTAGCCAGAAATGTCTGGAGGGTCCCAACAGTTAAGTATGCACAATTTGGTGCAGATTGGTGAAACGGTGTGGAATTGTATAAGGAGCAATGCTTCGCCAAGTCACAAATCCACAAATGTGGACTTTTATTACCATCTTTATACATTGCACGGCACATTATTTGCTGAAAACGGATGCCTTTGCTTGTAATGTTATTTTCTATGATGTCGCTTCTGATCAGTTCAATCCATATCGTGCAAATTAGGGTTCTGCATATCTTTTGCTGCACAGGTCTGGAAGACAAATTAAAACACGTCAGTCCCTTGTATGCCTAACATCCAACTGTGCTGCCATTTTGTTGTTCTGTGTATGGGTTTAAGAGCCTGGGGGAAAGGGGGTGGAAAGCAGCTGCCCCCATGTTGGCTATTACACAGCAACATATTTCTTACTTTCATGGCGTTTAATATGTGTGTATCTGTGTTGTGGCTGAAGTCAGACCAGGACATGGCAGGGCCTTTTTACTCTTTTTTTGTCACCCGAGTGCTAAATCTGCCTCTGCAGAGAGTCCTACCCTGTGAATGAGCGAAGAGAGGGGAGTCACAGTATGCCTGGAGGAGAGAAGCTTCAGACCTCTGTATAAAGAAGAAGCAGGAGTCACAGGATGTTATATGGGTGAAGAGAGGGGAGTCACAGTAGGCCTGGAGGAGAGACGTTACAGACCTCTGTGTAAAGAAGAAGGAGTCACAGGATGTTATATGGGTGAAGGGAGGGGAGTCACAGTATGCCTGGGGGAGAGAAGCTTCAGACCTCTGTGTAAAGAAGAAGCAGGAGTCACAGGATGTTAAATGGGTGAGGAGAGGGGAGTCACAGTATGCCTGGAGGAGAGAAGTTTCAGACCTCTGTATAAAGAAGTAGCAGGGGTCACAGGAGGTTATATGGGTGAGGAGAGGGGAGTCACAGTATGCCGGGAGGAGAGAAGTTCCAGACCTCTGTGTAAAGAAGAAGTAGAAGTCACAGGATGTTAAATGGGTGAGGAGAGGGGAGTCACAGTATGCCTGGAGGAGAGAAGTTCCAGACCTCTGTATAAAGAAGAAGCAGGAGTCACAGGATGTTATATGGGTGAAGGGAGGGGAGTCACAGTATGCCTGGAGGAGAGAAGATCCAGACCTCTGTATAAAGAAGAAGCAGGAGTCACAGGATGTTATATGGGTGAAGGGAGGGGAGTCACAATATGCCTGGAGGAGAGAAGCGTCAGACCTCTGTATAAAGAAGAAGCAGGAGTCACAGGATGTTATATGGGTGAAGAGAGGGGAGTCACAGTATGCCTGGAGGAGAGAAGTTCCACACCTCTGTATAAAGAAGAAGCAGGAGTCACAGGATGTTATATGGGTGAAGGGAGGGGAGTCACAGTATGCCTGGAGGAGAGAAGTTTCAGACCTCTGTATAAAGAAGAAGCAGGAGTCACAGGATGTTATATGGGTGAAGGGAGGGGAGTCACAGTATGCCTGGAGGAGAGAAGTTCCAGACCTCTGTATAAAGAAGAAGCAGGAGTCACAGGATGTTATATGGGTGAAGGGAGGGGAGTCACAGTATGCCTGGAGGAGAGAAGCTTCAGACCTCTGTATAAAGAAGCAGGAGTCACAGGATGTTATATGGGTGAAGGGAGGGGAGTCACAGTATGCCTGGAGGAGAGAAGATCCAGACCTCTGTATAAAGAAGAAGCAGGAGTCACAGGATGTTATATGGGTGAAGGGAGGGGAGTCACAATATGCCTGGAGGAGAGAAGCTTCAGACCTCTGTATAAAGAAGAAGCAGGAGTCACAGGATGTTATATGGGTGAAGAGAGGGGAGTCACAGTATGCCTGGAGGAGAGACGTTACAGACCTCTGTGTAAAGAAGGAGTCACAGAATGTTATATGGGTGGGGAGAGGGGAGTCACAGTATGCCTGGAGGAGAGACGTTACAGACCTCTGTGTAAAGAAGAAGGAGTCACAGGATGTAATATGGGTGAGAAGAGGGGAGTCACAGTATGCCTGGGGGAGAGAAGTTTCAGACCTCTGTATAAAGAAGACACAGGGGTCACAGGATGTTATATGGGTGAAGAGAGGGGAGCCACAGTATGCCTGGAGGAGAGAAGTTCCACACCTCTGTATAAAGAAGAAGCAGGAGTCACAGGATGTTATATGGGTGAAGGGAGGGGAGTCACAGTATGTCTGGAGGAGAGAAGTTCCAGACCTCTGTATAAAGAAGAAGAAGGAGTCATAGGATGTTATATGGGTGAAGGGAGGGGAGTCACAGTATGTCTGGAGGAGAGAAGTTCCAGACCTCTGTATAAAGAAGAAGCAGGAATCAAAGGATGTTATATGGGTGAAGGGAGGGGAGTCACAGTATGCCTGGAGGAGAGAAGTTCCAGACCTCTGTATAAAGAAGAAGCAGGAGTCACAGGATGTTATATGGGTGAAGGGAGGGGAGTCACAATATGCCTGGAGGAGAGAAGCTTCAGACCTCTGTATAAAGAAGAAGCATGAGTCACAGGGTGTATATGGGTGAAGAGAGGGGAGTGACAGTATGCCTGGAGGAGAGACGTTACAGACCTCTGTATAAAGAAGTAGCAGGAGTCACAGGATGTTATATGGGTGAAGGGAGGGGAGTCACAATATGCCTGGAGGAGAGAAGCATCAGACCTCTGTATAAAGAAGAAGCATGAGTCACAGGGTGTATATGGGTGAAGAGAGGGGAGTGACAGTATGCCTGGAGGAGAGACGTTACAGACCTCTGTATAAAGAAGAAGCATGAGTCACAGGGTGTATATGGGTGAAGAGAGGGGAGTGACAGTATGCCTGGAGGAGAGACGTTACAGACCTCTGTATAAAGAAGTAGCAGGAGTCACAGGGTGTTATATGGGTGAAGAGAGGGGAGTCACAGTATGCCTGGAGGAGAGAAGTTTCAGACCTCTGTATAAAGAAGAAGCAGGAGTCACAGGGTGTTATATGGGTGAAGGGAGGGGAGTCACAGTATGCCTGGAGGAGAGAAGTTCCAGACCTCTGTGTAAAGAAGAAGCAGAAGTCACAGGATGTTAAATGGGTGAGGAGAGGGGAGTCACAGTATGCCTGGAAGAGAGAAGCTTCAGACCTCTGTGTAAAGAAGAAGCAGGAGTCACAGGATGTTAAATGGGTGAGAAGAGGGGAGTCACAGTATGCCTGGAGGAGAGAAGTTCCAGACCTCTGTATAAAGAAGAAGCAGGAGTCACAGGATGTTATATGGGTGAAGGGAGGGGAGTCACAGTATGCCTGGAGGAGAGAAGATCCAGACCTCTGTATAAAGAAGAAGCAGGAGTCACAGGATGTTATATGGGTGAAGGGAGGGGAGTCACAATATGCCTGGAGGAGAGAAGCGTCAGACCTCTGTATAAAGAAGAAGCAGAAGTCACAGGATGTTATATGGGTGAAGAGAGGGGAGTCACAGTATGCCTGGAGGAGAGAAGTTCCACACCTCTGTATAAAGAAGAAGCAGGAGTCACAGGATGTTATATGGGTGAAGGGAGGGGAGTCACAGTATGCCTGGAGGAGAGAAGTTTCAGACCTCTGTATAAAGAAGAAGCAGGAGTCACAGGATGTTATATGGGTGAAGGGAGGGGAGTCACAGTATGCCTGGAGGAGAGAAGTTCCAGACCTCTGTATAAAGAAGAAGCAGGAGTCACAGGATGTTATATGGGTGAAGGGAGGGGAGTCACAGTATGCCTGGAGGAGAGAAGCTTCAGACCTCTGTATAAAGAAGCAGGAGTCACAGGATGTTATATGGGTGAAGGGAGGGGAGTCACAGTATGCCTGGAGGAGAGAAGTTCCAGACCTCTGTATAAAGAAGAAGCAGGAGTCACAGGATGTTATATGGGTGAAGGGAGGGGAGTCACAGTATGCCTGGAGGAGAGAAGATCCAGACCTCTGTATAAAGAAGAAGCAGGAGTCACAGGATGTTATATGGGTGAAGGGAGGGGAGTCACAATATGCCTGGAGGAGAGAAGCTTCAGACCTCTGTATAAAGAAGAAGCAGGAGTCACAGGATGTTATATGGGTGAAGAGAGGGGAGTCACAGTATGCCTGGAGGAGAGACGTTACAGACCTCTGTGTAAAGAAGGAGTCACAGAATGTTATATGGGTGGGGAGAGGGGAGTCACAGTATGCCTGGAGGAGAGACGTTACAGACCTCTGTGTAAAGAAGAAGGAGTCACAGGATGTAATATGGGTGAGAAGAGGGGAGTCACAGTATGCCTGGGGGAGAGAAGTTTCAGACCTCTGTATAAAGAAGACACAGGGGTCACAGGATGTTATATGGGTGAAGAGAGGGGAGCCACAGTATGCCTGGAGGAGAGAAGTTCCACACCTCTGTATAAAGAAGAAGCAGGAGTCACAGGATGTTATATGGGTGAAGGGAGGGGAGTCACAGTATGCCTGGAGGAGTGAAGTTCCAGACCTCTGTATAAAGAAGAAGCAGGAGTCACAGGATGTTATATGGGTGAAGAGAGGGGAGTCACAGTATGCCTGGAGGAGAGAATTTCAGACCTCTGTATAAAGAAGAAGCAGGAGTCACTGGATGTTATATGGGTGAAGGGAGGGGAGTCACAGTATGCCTGGAGGAGAGAAGTTCCAGACTTCTGTATAAAGAAGAAGAAGGAGTCATGGGATGTTATATGGGTGAAGGGAGGGGAGTCACAGTATGTCTGGAGGAGAGAAGTTCCAGACCTCTGTATAAAGAAGAAGCAGGAATCAAAGGATGTTATATGGGTGAAGGGAGGGGAGTCACAGTATGCCTGGAGGAGAGAAGTTCCAGACCTCTGTATAAAGAAGAAGCAGGAGTCACAGGATGTTATATGGGTGAAGGGAGGGGAGTCACAATATGCCTGGAGGAGAGAAGCTTCAGACCTCTGTATAAAGAAGAAGCATGAGTCACAGGGTGTATATGGGTGAAGAGAGGGGAGTGACAGTATGCCTGGAGGAGAGACGTTACAGACCTCTGTATAAAGAAGTAGCAGGAGTCACAGGGTGTTATATGGGTGAAGAGAGGGGAGTCACAATATGCCTGGAGGAGAGAAGCTTCAGACCTCTGTATAAAGAAGCAGGAGTCACAGGATGTTATATGGGTGAAGGGAGGGTAGTCACAGTATGCCTGGAGGAGAGAAGTTTCAGACCTCTGTATAAAGAAGAAGCAGGAGTCACATGGTGTTATATGGGTGAAGGGAGGGGAGTCACAGTATGCCTGGAGGAGAGAAGTTCCAGACCTCTGTGTAAAGAAGAAGCAGAAGTCACAGGATGTTAAATGGGTGAGGAGAGGGGAGTCACAGTATGCCTGGAAGAGAGAAGCTTCAGACCTCTGTGTAAAGAAGAAGCAGGAGTCACAGGATGTTAAATGGGTGAGAAGAGGGGAGTCACAGTATGCCTGGAGGAGAGAAGCTTCAGACCTCTGTGTAAAGAAGAAGCAGGAGTCACAGGATGTTAAATGGGTGAGAAGAGGGGAGTCACAGTATGCCAGGAGGAGAGAAGCTTCAGACCTCTGTGTAAAGAAGAAGTAGGAGTCACAGGATGTTAAATGGGTGAGGAGAGGGGAGTCACAGTATGCCTGGAGGAGAGAAGTTTCAGACCTATGTGTAAAGAAGTAGCAGGGGTCACAGGAGGTTATATGGGTGAGGAGAGGGGAGTCACAGTATGCCTGGAGGAGAGAAGTTTCAGACCCTTGTGTAAAGAAGTAGCAGGGGTCACAGGAGGTTATATGGGTGAGGAGAGGGGAGTCACAGTATGCCTGGAGGAGAGAAGTTCCAGACCTCTGTATAAAGAAGAAGCAGAAGTCACAGGATGTTAAATGGGTGAGGAGAGGGGAGTCACAGTATGCATGGAGGAGAGAAGCTTCAGACCTCTGTGTAAAGAAGAAGCAGAAGTCACAGGATTTTAAATGGGTGAGGAGAGGGGAGTCACAGTATGCCTGGAGGAGAGAAGTTCCAGACCTCTGTATAAAGAAGCAGGAGTCACAGGATGTTATATGGGTGAAGAGAGGGGAGTCATAGTATGCCTGGAGGAGAGAATTTCAGACCTCTGTATAAAGAAGAAGCAGGAGTCACTGGATGTTATATGGGTGAAGGGAGGGGAGTCACAGTATGCCTGGAGGAGAGAAGTTCCAGACTTCTGTATAAAGAAGAAGCAGGAGTCACAGGATGTTATATGGGTGAAGGGAGGGGAGTCACAATATGTCTGGAGGAGAGAAGTTCCAGACCTCTGTATAAAGAAGAAGCAGGAATCACAGGATGTTATATGGGTGAAGGGAGGGGAGTCACAGTATGCCTGGAGGAGAGAAGTTCCAGACCTCTGTATAAAGAAGAAGCAGGAGTCACAGGATGTTATATGGGTGAAGGGAGGGGAGTCACAGTATGCCTGGAGGAGAGAGGTTCCAGACCTCTGTATAAAGAAGAAGCAGGAGTCACAGGATGTTATATGGGTGAAGGGAGGGGAGTCACAGTATGCCTGGAAGAGAGAAGTTCCAGATCTCTGTATAAAGAAGAAGCAGGAGTCACAGGATGTTATATGGGTGAAGGGAGGGGAGTCACAATATGCCTGGAGGAGAGAAGCTTCAGACCTCTGTATAAAGAAGAAGCATGAGTCACAGGGTGTATATGGGTGAAGAGAGGGGAGTCACAGTATGCCTGGAGGAGAGACGTTACAGACCTCTGTATAAAGAAGTAGCAGGAGTCACAGGGTGTTATATGGGTGAAGAGAGGGGAGTCACAATATGCCTGGAGGAGAGAAGCTTCAGACCTCTGTATAAAGAAGCAGGAGTCACAGGATGTTATATGGGTGAAGGGAGGGTAGTCACAGTATGCCTGGAGGATAGAAGTTTCATACCTCTGTATAAAGAAGAAGCAGGAGTCACAGGGTGTTATATGGGTGAAGGGAGGGGAGTCACAGTTTGCCTGGAGGAGAGAAGTTCCAGACCTCTGTGTAAAGAAGAAGCAGAAGTCACAGGATGTTAAATGGGTGAGGAGAGGGGAGTCACAGTATGCCTGGAGGAGAGAAGCTTCAGACCTCTGTGTAAAGAAGAAGCAGGAGTCACAGGATGTTAAATGGGTGAGAAGAGGGGAGTCACAGTATGCCTGGAGGAGAGAAGCTTCAGACCTCTGTGTAAAGAAGAAGCAGGAGTCACAGGATGTTAAATGGGTGAGAAGAGGGGAGTCACAGTATGCCTGGAGGAGAGAAGCTTCAGACCTCTGTGTAAAGAAGAAGTAGGAGTCACAGGATGTTAAATGGGTGAGGAGAGTGGAGTCACAGTATGCCTGGAGGAGAGAAGTTTCAGACCTCTGTGTAAAGAAGTAGCAGGGGTCACAGGAGGTTATATGGGTGAGGAGAGGGGAGTCACAGTATGCCTGGAGGAGAGAAGTTCCAGACCTCTGTGTAAAGAAGAAGCAGAAGTCACAGGATGTTAAATGGGTGAGGAGAGGGGAGTCACAGTATGCCTGGAGGAGAGAAGCTTCAGACCTCTGTGTAAAGAAGAAGCAGAAGTCACAGGATTTTAAATGGGTGAGGAGAGGGGAGTCACAGTATGCCTGGAGGAGAGAAGTTCCAGACCTCTGTATAAAGAAGCAGGAGTCACAGGATGTTATATGGGTGAAGGGAGGGGAGTCACAGTATGCCTGGAGGAGAGAAGCTTCAGACCTCTGTATAAAGAAGCAGGAGTCACAGGATGTTATATGGGTGAAGGGAGGGGAGTCACAGTATGCCTGGAGGAGAGAAGTTTCAGACCTCTGTATAAAGAAGAAGCAGGAGTCACATGGTGTTATATGGATGAAGGGAGGGGAGTCACCGTATGCCTGGAGGAGAGAAGTTCCAGACCTCTGTGTAAAGAATAAGCAGGAGTCACAGGATGTTATATGGGTGAAGGGAGGGGAGTCACAGTATGCCTGGAGGAGAGAAGTTCCAGACCTCTGTATAACGAAGAAGCAGGAGTCACAGGATGTTATATGGGTGAAGGGAGGGGAGTCACAATATGCCTGGAGGAGAGAAGCTTCAGACCTCTGTATAAAGAAGAAGCATGAGTCACAGGGTGTATATGGGTGAAGAGAGGGGAGTCACAGTATGCCTGGAGGAGAGACGTTACAGACCTCTGTATAAAGAAGTAGCAGGAGTCACAGGGTGTTATATGGGTGAAGAGAGGGGAGTCACAATATGCCTGGAGGAGAGAAGCTTCAGACCTCTGTATAAAGAAGCAGGAGTCACAGGATGTTATATGGGTGAAGGGAGGGTAGTCACAGTATGCCTGGAGGAGAGAAGTTTCAGACCTCTGTATAAAGAAGAAGCAGGAGTCACAGGGTGTTATATGGGTGAAGGGAGGGGAGTCACAGTATGCCTGGAGGAGAGAAGTTCCAGACCTCTGTGTAAAGAAGAAGCAGAAGTCACAGGATGTTAAATGGGTGAGGGGAGGGGAGTCACAGTATGCCTGGAGGAGAGAAGCTTCAGACCTCTGTGTAAAGAAGAAGCAGGAGTCACAGGATGTTAAATGGGTGAGAAGAGGGGAGTCACAGTATGCCTGGAGGAGAGAAGCTTCAGACCTCTGTGTAAAGAAGAAGCAGGAGTCACAGGATGTTAAATGGGTGAGAAGAGGGGAGTCACAGTATGCCTGGAGGAGAGAAGCTTCAGACCTCTGTGTAAAGAAGAAGCAGGAGTCACAGGATGTTAAATGGGTGAGGAGAGTGGAGTCACAGTATGCCTGGAGGAGAGAAGTTTCAGACCTCTGTGTAAAGAAGTAGCAGGGGTCACGGGAGGTTATATGGGTGAGGAGAGGGGAGTCACAGTATGCCTGGAGGAGAGAAGTTCCAGATCTCTGTGTAAAGAAGAAGCAGAAGTCACAGGATGTTAAATGGGTAAGGAGAGGGGAGTCACAGTATGCCTGGAGGAGAGAAGCTTCAGACCTCTGTATAAAGAAGCAGGAGTCACAGGATGTTATATGGGTGAAGGGAGGGGAGTCACAGTATGCCTGGAGGAGAGAAGTTTCAGACCTCTGTATAAAGAAGAAGCAGGAGTCACAGGGTGTTATATGGATGAAGGGAGGGGAGTCACAGTATGCCTGGAGAAGAGAAGTTCCAGACCTCCGTGTAAAGAAGAAGCAGAAGTCACAGGATGTTAAATGGGTGAGGAGAGAGGAGTCACAGTATGCCTGAAGGAGAGAAGCTTCAGACCTCTGTGTAAAGAAGAAGCAGGAGTCACAGGATGTTAAATGGGTGAGGAGAGGGGAGTCACAGCATGCCTGGAGGAGAGAAGCTTCAGACCTCTGTGTAAAGAAGAAGCAGGGGTCACCGGATGTTAAATGGGTGAGGAGAGGAGAGTCACAGTATGCCTGGAGGAGAGAAGTTTCAGACCTCTGTGTAAAGAAGTAGCAGGGGTCACAGGAGGTTATATGGGTGAGGAGAGGGGAATCACAGTATGCCTGGAGGAGAGAAGTTCCAGACCTGTGTGTAAACAAGAAGCAGAAGTCACAGGATGTTAAATGGGTGAGGAGAGGGGAGTCACAGTATGCCTGGAGGAGAGAAGCTTCAGACCTCTGTGTAAAGAAGAAGCAGAAGTCACAGGATGTTAAATGGGTGAGGAGAGGGGAGTCACAGTATGCCTGGAGGAGAGAAGCTTCAGACCTCTGTGTAAAGAAGAAGCAGAAGTCACAGGATGTTAAATGGGTGAGGAGAGGGGAGTCACAGTATGCCTGGAGGAGAGAAGTTCCAGACCTCTGTGTAAAGAAGAAGCAGAAGTCACAGGATGTTAAAAGGGTGCGGAGAGGGGAGTCACAGTATGCCTGGAGGAGAGAAGCTTCAGACCTCTGTGTAAAGAAGAAGCAGAAGTCACAGGATGTTAAATGGGTGAGGAGAAGGGAGTCACAGTATGCCTGGAGGAGAGAAGTTCCAGACCTCTGTGTAAAGAAGAAGCAGAAGTCACAGGATGTTAAATGGGTGAGGAGAGGGGAGAGGAGTCACAGTATGCCTGGAGGAGAGAAGCTTCAGACCTCTGTGTAAAGAAGAAGCAGGAGTCACAGGATGTTAAATGGGTGAGGAGAGGGGAGTCACAGTATGCCTGGAGGAGAGAAGCTTCAGACCTCTGTGTAAAGAAGAAGCAGGAGTCACAGGATGTTAAATGGGTGAGGAGAGGGGAGTCACAGTATGCCTGGAGGAGAGAAGTTTCAGACCTCTGTGTAAAGAAGTAGCAGGGGTCACAGGAGGTTATATGGGCAAGGAGAGGGGAGTCACAGTATGCCTGGAGGAGAGAAGCTTCAGACCTCTGTGTAAAGAAGAAGCAGGGGTCACAGGATGTTAAATGGGTGAGGAGAGGGGAGTCACAGTATGCCTGGAGGAGAGAAGTTTCAAACCTCTGTGTAAAGAAGAAGCAGGGGTCACAGGATGTTATATGGGTGAAGAGAGGAGAGTCACAGTATGCCTGGAGGAGAGAAGCTTCAGACCTCTGTGTAAAGAAGAAGCAGAAGTCATAGGATGTTAAATGGGTGAGGAGAGGGGAGTCACAGTATGCCTGGAGGAGAGAAGCTTCAGACCTCTGTGTAAAGAAGAAGCAGGGGTCACAGGATGTTAAATGGGTGAGGAGAGGGGAGCCACAGTATGCCTGGAGGAGAGAAGTTTCAGACATCTGTATAAAGAAGAAGCAGGGGTCACAGGATGTTATATGGGTGAGGAGAGGAGAGTCACAGCATGCCTGGAGGAGAGAAGTTTCAGACCTCGGTATAAAGAAGAAGGAGTCACAGGGTGTTATATGGGCGAAGAGAGGGGAGTCACAGTATGCCTGGAGGAGATTCATTTCAGACCTCTGTGTAACAAAGAAGCAGGAGTCACAGGATGTTAAATGGGTGAAGAGAGGGGAGTCACAGTATGCCTGGAGGAGAGAAGTTTCAGACCTCTGTGTAAAGAAGAAGCACAAGTCACAGGATGTTAAATGGGTGAGGAGAGGGGAGTCACAGTATGCCTGGAGGAGAGAAGTTTCAGACCTCTGTATAAAGAAGAAGCAGGGGTCACAGGAGGTAATATGGGTGAGGAGAGGGGCATCACAATATGCCGGGAGGAGAGAAGTTTCAGACCTCTGTATAAAGAAGAAGCAGGGGTCACAGGATGTTATATGGGCGAGGAGAGGGGAGTCACAGTATGCCTGGAGGAGAGAAGTTTCAGACCTCTGTATAAAGAAGAAGCAGGGGTCACAGGATGTTATATGGGCGAGGAGAGGGGAGTCACAGTATGCCTGGGGGAGAGAAGTTTCAGACCTCTGTATAAAGAAGACACAGGGGTCACAGGATGTTATATGGGTGAAGAGAGGGGAGCCACAGTATGCCTGGAGGAGAGAAGTTCCACACCTCTGTATAAAGAAGAAGCAGGAGTCACAGGATGTTATATGGGTGAAGGGAGGGGAGTCACAGTATGTCTGGAGGAGAGAAGTTCCAGACCTCTGTATAAAGAAGAAGAAGGAGTCATAGGATGTTATATGGGTGAAGGGAGGGGAGTCACAGTATGTCTGGAGGAGAGAAGTTCCAGACCTCTGTATAAAGAAGAAGCAGGAATCAAAGGATGTTATATGGGTGAAGGGAGGGGAGTCACAGTATGCCTGGAGGAGAGAAGTTCCAGACCTCTGTATAAAGAAGAAGCAGGAGTCACAGGATGTTATATGGGTGAAGGGAGGGGAGTCACAATATGCCTGGAGGAGAGAAGCTTCAGACCTCTGTATAAAGAAGAAGCATGAGTCACAGGGTGTATATGGGTGAAGAGAGGGGAGTGACAGTATGCCTGGAGGAGAGACGTTACAGACCTCTGTATAAAGAAGTAGCAGGAGTCACAGGATGTTATATGGGTGAAGGGAGGGGAGTCACAATATGCCTGGAGGAGAGAAGCATCAGACCTCTGTATAAAGAAGAAGCATGAGTCACAGGGTGTATATGGGTGAAGAGAGGGGAGTGACAGTATGCCTGGAGGAGAGACGTTACAGACCTCTGTATAAAGAAGAAGCATGAGTCACAGGGTGTATATGGGTGAAGAGAGGGGAGTGACAGTATGCCTGGAGGAGAGACGTTACAGACCTCTGTATAAAGAAGTAGCAGGAGTCACAGGGTGTTATATGGGTGAAGAGAGGGGAGTCACAGTATGCCTGGAGGAGAGAAGTTTCAGACCTCTGTATAAAGAAGAAGCAGGAGTCACAGGGTGTTATATGGGTGAAGGGAGGGGAGTCACAGTATGCCTGGAGGAGAGAAGTTCCAGACCTCTGTGTAAAGAAGAAGCAGAAGTCACAGGATGTTAAATGGGTGAGGAGAGGGGAGTCACAGTATGCCTGGAAGAGAGAAGCTTCAGACCTCTGTGTAAAGAAGAAGCAGGAGTCACAGGATGTTAAATGGGTGAGAAGAGGGGAGTCACAGTATGCCTGGAGGAGAGAAGTTCCAGACCTCTGTATAAAGAAGAAGCAGGAGTCACAGGATGTTATATGGGTGAAGGGAGGGGAGTCACAGTATGCCTGGAGGAGAGAAGATCCAGACCTCTGTATAAAGAAGAAGCAGGAGTCACAGGATGTTATATGGGTGAAGGGAGGGGAGTCACAATATGCCTGGAGGAGAGAAGCGTCAGACCTCTGTATAAAGAAGAAGCAGAAGTCACAGGATGTTATATGGGTGAAGAGAGGGGAGTCACAGTATGCCTGGAGGAGAGAAGTTCCACACCTCTGTATAAAGAAGAAGCAGGAGTCACAGGATGTTATATGGGTGAAGGGAGGGGAGTCACAGTATGCCTGGAGGAGAGAAGTTTCAGACCTCTGTATAAAGAAGAAGCAGGAGTCACAGGATGTTATATGGGTGAAGGGAGGGGAGTCACAGTATGCCTGGAGGAGAGAAGTTCCAGACCTCTGTATAAAGAAGAAGCAGGAGTCACAGGATGTTATATGGGTGAAGGGAGGGGAGTCACAGTATGCCTGGAGGAGAGAAGCTTCAGACCTCTGTATAAAGAAGCAGGAGTCACAGGATGTTATATGGGTGAAGGGAGGGGAGTCACAGTATGCCTGGAGGAGAGAAGTTCCAGACCTCTGTATAAAGAAGAAGCAGGAGTCACAGGATGTTATATGGGTGAAGGGAGGGGAGTCACAGTATGCCTGGAGGAGAGAAGATCCAGACCTCTGTATAAAGAAGAAGCAGGAGTCACAGGATGTTATATGGGTGAAGGGAGGGGAGTCACAATATGCCTGGAGGAGAGAAGCTTCAGACCTCTGTATAAAGAAGAAGCAGGAGTCACAGGATGTTATATGGGTGAAGAGAGGGGAGTCACAGTATGCCTGGAGGAGAGACGTTACAGACCTCTGTGTAAAGAAGGAGTCACAGAATGTTATATGGGTGGGGAGAGGGGAGTCACAGTATGCCTGGAGGAGAGACGTTACAGACCTCTGTGTAAAGAAGAAGGAGTCACAGGATGTAATATGGGTGAGAAGAGGGGAGTCACAGTATGCCTGGGGGAGAGAAGTTTCAGACCTCTGTATAAAGAAGACACAGGGGTCACAGGATGTTATATGGGTGAAGAGAGGGGAGCCACAGTATGCCTGGAGGAGAGAAGTTCCACACCTCTGTATAAAGAAGAAGCAGGAGTCACAGGATGTTATATGGGTGAAGGGAGGGGAGTCACAGTATGCCTGGAGGAGTGAAGTTCCAGACCTCTGTATAAAGAAGAAGCAGGAGTCACAGGATGTTATATGGGTGAAGAGAGGGGAGTCACAGTATGCCTGGAGGAGAGAATTTCAGACCTCTGTATAAAGAAGAAGCAGGAGTCACTGGATGTTATATGGGTGAAGGGAGGGGAGTCACAGTATGCCTGGAGGAGAGAAGTTCCAGACTTCTGTATAAAGAAGAAGAAGGAGTCATGGGATGTTATATGGGTGAAGGGAGGGGAGTCACAGTATGTCTGGAGGAGAGAAGTTCCAGACCTCTGTATAAAGAAGAAGCAGGAATCAAAGGATGTTATATGGGTGAAGGGAGGGGAGTCACAGTATGCCTGGAGGAGAGAAGTTCCAGACCTCTGTATAAAGAAGAAGCAGGAGTCACAGGATGTTATATGGGTGAAGGGAGGGGAGTCACAATATGCCTGGAGGAGAGAAGCTTCAGACCTCTGTATAAAGAAGAAGCATGAGTCACAGGGTGTATATGGGTGAAGAGAGGGGAGTGACAGTATGCCTGGAGGAGAGACGTTACAGACCTCTGTATAAAGAAGTAGCAGGAGTCACAGGGTGTTATATGGGTGAAGAGAGGGGAGTCACAATATGCCTGGAGGAGAGAAGCTTCAGACCTCTGTATAAAGAAGCAGGAGTCACAGGATGTTATATGGGTGAAGGGAGGGTAGTCACAGTATGCCTGGAGGAGAGAAGTTTCAGACCTCTGTATAAAGAAGAAGCAGGAGTCACATGGTGTTATATGGGTGAAGGGAGGGGAGTCACAGTATGCCTGGAGGAGAGAAGTTCCAGACCTCTGTGTAAAGAAGAAGCAGAAGTCACAGGATGTTAAATGGGTGAGGAGAGGGGAGTCACAGTATGCCTGGAAGAGAGAAGCTTCAGACCTCTGTGTAAAGAAGAAGCAGGAGTCACAGGATGTTAAATGGGTGAGAAGAGGGGAGTCACAGTATGCCTGGAGGAGAGAAGCTTCAGACCTCTGTGTAAAGAAGAAGCAGGAGTCACAGGATGTTAAATGGGTGAGAAGAGGGGAGTCACAGTATGCCAGGAGGAGAGAAGCTTCAGACCTCTGTGTAAAGAAGAATTAGGAGTCACAGGATGTTAAATGGGTGAGGAGAGGGGAGTCACAGTATGCCTGGAGGAGAGAAGTTTCAGACCTATGTGTAAAGAAGTAGCAGGGGTCACAGGAGGTTATATGGGTGAGGAGAGGGGAGTCACAGTATGCCTGGAGGAGAGAAGTTTCAGACCCTTGTGTAAAGAAGTAGCAGGGGTCACAGGAGGTTATATGGGTGAGGAGAGGGGAGT
The DNA here is from genome assembly GCF_040938575.1 of Ambystoma mexicanum. NCBI lineage: Eukaryota > Metazoa > Chordata > Amphibia > Caudata > Ambystomatidae > Ambystoma > Ambystoma mexicanum. The sequence continues at coordinate 21,290,293 of NC_090940.1, forward strand.
CACAGTATGCCTGGAGGAGAGAAGTTCCAGACCTCTGTATAAAGAAGAAGCAGAAGTCACAGGATGTTAAATGGGTGAGGAGAGGGGAGTCACAGTATGCATGGAGGAGAGAAGCTTCAGACCTCTGTGTAAAGAAGAAGCAGAAGTCACAGGATTTTAAATGGGTGAGGAGAGGGGAGTCACAGTATGCCTGGAGGAGAGAAGTTCCAGACCTCTGTATAAAGAAGCAGGAGTCACAGGATGTTATATGGGTGAAGAGAGGGGAGTCATAGTATGCCTGGAGGAGAGAATTTCAGACCTCTGTATAAAGAAGAAGCAGGAGTCACTGGATGTTATATGGGTGAAGGGAGGGGAGTCACAGTATGCCTGGAGGAGAGAAGTTCCAGACTTCTGTATAAAGAAGAAGCAGGAGTCACAGGATGTTATATGGGTGAAGGGAGGGGAGTCACAATATGTCTGGAGGAGAGAAGTTCCAGACCTCTGTATAAAGAAGAAGCAGGAATCACAGGATGTTATATGGGTGAAGGGAGGGGAGTCACAGTATGCCTGGAGGAGAGAAGTTCCAGACCTCTGTATAAAGAAGAAGCAGGAGTCACAGGATGTTATATGGGTGAAGGGAGGGGAGTCACAGTATGCCTGGAGGAGAGAGGTTCCAGACCTCTGTATAAAGAAGAAGCAGGAGTCACAGGATGTTATATGGGTGAAGGGAGGGGAGTCACAGTATGCCTGGAAGAGAGAAGTTCCAGATCTCTGTATAAAGAAGAAGCAGGAGTCACAGGATGTTATATGGGTGAAGGGAGGGGAGTCACAATATGCCTGGAGGAGAGAAGCTTCAGACCTCTGTATAAAGAAGAAGCATGAGTCACAGGGTGTATATGGGTGAAGAGAGGGGAGTCACAGTATGCCTGGAGGAGAGACGTTACAGACCTCTGTATAAAGAAGTAGCAGGAGTCACAGGGTGTTATATGGGTGAAGAGAGGGGAGTCACAATATGCCTGGAGGAGAGAAGCTTCAGACCTCTGTATAAAGAAGCAGGAGTCACAGGATGTTATATGGGTGAAGGGAGGGTAGTCACAGTATGCCTGGAGGATAGAAGTTTCATACCTCTGTATAAAGAAGAAGCAGGAGTCACAGGGTGTTATATGGGTGAAGGGAGGGGAGTCACAGTTTGCCTGGAGGAGAGAAGTTCCAGACCTCTGTGTAAAGAAGAAGCAGAAGTCACAGGATGTTAAATGGGTGAGGAGAGGGGAGTCACAGTATGCCTGGAGGAGAGAAGCTTCAGACCTCTGTGTAAAGAAGAAGCAGGAGTCACAGGATGTTAAATGGGTGAGAAGAGGGGAGTCACAGTATGCCTGGAGGAGAGAAGCTTCAGACCTCTGTGTAAAGAAGAAGCAGGAGTCACAGGATGTTAAATGGGTGAGAAGAGGGGAGTCACAGTATGCCTGGAGGAGAGAAGCTTCAGACCTCTGTGTAAAGAAGAAGTAGGAGTCACAGGATGTTAAATGGGTGAGGAGAGTGGAGTCACAGTATGCCTGGAGGAGAGAAGTTTCAGACCTCTGTGTAAAGAAGTAGCAGGGGTCACAGGAGGTTATATGGGTGAGGAGAGGGGAGTCACAGTATGCCTGGAGGAGAGAAGTTCCAGACCTCTGTGTAAAGAAGAAGCAGAAGTCACAGGATGTTAAATGGGTGAGGAGAGGGGAGTCACAGTATGCCTGGAGGAGAGAAGCTTCAGACCTCTGTGTAAAGAAGAAGCAGAAGTCACAGGATTTTAAATGGGTGAGGAGAGGGGAGTCACAGTATGCCTGGAGGAGAGAAGTTCCAGACCTCTGTATAAAGAAGCAGGAGTCACAGGATGTTATATGGGTGAAGGGAGGGGAGTCACAGTATGCCTGGAGGAGAGAAGCTTCAGACCTCTGTATAAAGAAGCAGGAGTCACAGGATGTTATATGGGTGAAGGGAGGGGAGTCACAGTATGCCTGGAGGAGAGAAGTTTCAGACCTCTGTATAAAGAAGAAGCAGGAGTCACATGGTGTTATATGGATGAAGGGAGGGGAGTCACCGTATGCCTGGAGGAGAGAAGTTCCAGACCTCTGTGTAAAGAATAAGCAGGAGTCACAGGATGTTATATGGGTGAAGGGAGGGGAGTCACAGTATGCCTGGAGGAGAGAAGTTCCAGACCTCTGTATAACGAAGAAGCAGGAGTCACAGGATGTTATATGGGTGAAGGGAGGGGAGTCACAATATGCCTGGAGGAGAGAAGCTTCAGACCTCTGTATAAAGAAGAAGCATGAGTCACAGGGTGTATATGGGTGAAGAGAGGGGAGTCACAGTATGCCTGGAGGAGAGACGTTACAGACCTCTGTATAAAGAAGTAGCAGGAGTCACAGGGTGTTATATGGGTGAAGAGAGGGGAGTCACAATATGCCTGGAGGAGAGAAGCTTCAGACCTCTGTATAAAGAAGCAGGAGTCACAGGATGTTATATGGGTGAAGGGAGGGTAGTCACAGTATGCCTGGAGGAGAGAAGTTTCAGACCTCTGTATAAAGAAGAAGCAGGAGTCACAGGGTGTTATATGGGTGAAGGGAGGGGAGTCACAGTATGCCTGGAGGAGAGAAGTTCCAGACCTCTGTGTAAAGAAGAAGCAGAAGTCACAGGATGTTAAATGGGTGAGGGGAGGGGAGTCACAGTATGCCTGGAGGAGAGAAGCTTCAGACCTCTGTGTAAAGAAGAAGCAGGAGTCACAGGATGTTAAATGGGTGAGAAGAGGGGAGTCACAGTATGCCTGGAGGAGAGAAGCTTCAGACCTCTGTGTAAAGAAGAAGCAGGAGTCACAGGATATTAAATGGGTGAGAAGAGGGGAGTCACAGTATGCCTGGAGGAGAGAAGCTTCAGACCTCTGTGTAAAGAAGAAGCAGGAGTCACAGGATGTTAAATGGGTGAGGAGAGTGGAGTCACAGTATGCCTGGAGGAGAGAAGTTTCAGACCTCTGTGTAAAGAAGTAGCAGGGGTCACGGGAGGTTATATGGGTGAGGAGAGGGGAGTCACAGTATGCCTGGAGGAGAGAAGTTCCAGATCTCTGTGTAAAGAAGAAGCAGAAGTCACAGGATGTTAAATGGGTAAGGAGAGGGGAGTCACAGTATGCCTGGAGGAGAGAAGCTTCAGACCTCTGTATAAAGAAGCAGGAGTCACAGGATGTTATATGGGTGAAGGGAGGGGAGTCACAGTATGCCTGGAGGAGAGAAGTTTCAGACCTCTGTATAAAGAAGAAGCAGGAGTCACAGGGTGTTATATGGATGAAGGGAGGGGAGTCACAGTATGCCTGGAGAAGAGAAGTTCCAGACCTCCGTGTAAAGAAGAAGCAGAAGTCACAGGATGTTACATGGGTGAGGAGAGAGGAGTCACAGTATGCCTGAAGGAGAGAAGCTTCAGACCTCTGTGTAAAGAAGAAGCAGGAGTCACAGGATGTTAAATGGGTGAGGAGAGGGGAGTCACAGCATGCCTGGAGGAGAGAAGCTTCAGACCTCTGTGTAAAGAAGAAGCAGGGGTCACCGGATGTTAAATGGGTGAGGAGAGGAGAGTCACAGTATGCCTGGAGGAGAGAAGTTTCAGACCTCTGTGTAAAGAAGTAGCAGGGGTCACAGGAGGTTATATGGGTGAGGAGAGGGGAATCACAGTATGCCTGGAGGAGAGAAGTTCCAGACCTGTGTGTAAACAAGAAGCAGAAGTCACAGGATGTTAAATGGGTGAGGAGAGGGGAGTCACAGTATGCCTGGAGGAGAGAAGCTTCAGACCTCTGTGTAAAGAAGAAGCAGAAGTCACAGGATGTTAAATGGGTGAGGAGAGGGGAGTCACAGTATGCCTGGAGGAGAGAAGCTTCAGACCTCTGTGTAAAGAAGAAGCAGAAGTCACAGGATGTTAAATGGGTGAGGAGAGGGGAGTCACAGTATGCCTGGAGGAGAGAAGTTCCAGACCTCTGTGTAAAGAAGAAGCAGAAGTCACAGGATGTTAAAAGGGTGCGGAGAGGGGAGTCACAGTATGCCTGGAGGAGAGAAGCTTCAGACCTCTGTGTAAAGAAGAAGCAGAAGTCACAGGATGTTAAATGGGTGAGGAGAAGGGAGTCACAGTATGCCTGGAGGAGAGAAGTTCCAGACCTCTGTGTAAAGAAGAAGCAGAAGTCACAGGATGTTAAATGGGTGAGGAGAGGGGAGAGGAGTCACAGTATGCCTGGAGGAGAGAAGCTTCAGACCTCTGTGTAAAGAAGAAGCAGGAGTCACAGGATGTTAAATGGGTGAGGAGAGGGGAGTCACAGTATGCCTGGAGGAGAGAAGCTTCAGACCTCTGTGTAAAGAAGAAGCAGGAGTCACAGGATGTTAAATGGGTGAGGAGAGGGGAGTCACAGTATGCCTGGAGGAGAGAAGTTTCAGACCTCTGTGTAAAGAAGTAGCAGGGGTCACAGGAGGTTATATGGGCAAGGAGAGGGGAGTCACAGTATGCCTGGAGGAGAGAAGCTTCAGACCTCTGTGTAAAGAAGAAGCAGGGGTCACAGGATGTTAAATGGGTGAGGAGAGGGGAGTCACAGTATGCCTGGAGGAGAGAAGTTTCAGACCTCTGTGTAAAGAAGAAGCAGGGGTCACAGGATGTTATATGGGTGAAGAGAGGAGAGTCACAGTATGCCTGGAGGAGAGAAGCTTCAGACCTCTGTGTAAAGAAGAAGCAGAAGTCATAGGATGTTAAATGGGTGAGGAGAGGGGAGTCACAGTATGCCTGGAGGAGAGAAGCTTCAGACCTCTGTGTAAAGAAGAAGCAGGGGTCACAGGATGTTAAATGGGTGAGGAGAGGGGAGCCACAGTATGCCTGGAGGAGAGAAGTTTCAGACATCTGTATAAAGAAGAAGCAGGGGTCACAGGATGTTATATGGGTGAGGAGAGGAGAGTCACAGCATGCCTGGAGGAGAGAAGTTTCAGACCTCGGTATAAAGAAGAAGGAGTCACAGGGTGTTATATGGGCGAAGAGAGGGGAGTCACAGTATGCCTGGAGGAGATTCATTTCAGACCTCTGTGTAACAAAGAAGCAGGAGTCACAGGATGTTAAATGGGTGAAGAGAGGGGAGTCACAGTATGCCTGGAGGAGAGAAGTTTCAGACCTCTGTGTAAAGAAGAAGCACAAGTCACAGGATGTTAAATGGGTGAGGAGAGGGGAGTCACAGTATGCCTGGAGGAGAGAAGTTTCAGACCTCTGTATAAAGAAGAAGCAGGGGTCACAGGAGGTAATATGGGTGAGGAGAGGGGCATCACAATATGCCGGGAGGAGAGAAGTTTCAGACCTCTGTATAAAGAAGAAGCAGGGGTCACAGGATGTTATATGGGCGAGGAGAGGGGAGTCACAGTATGCCTGGAGGAGAGAAGTTTCAGACCTCTGTATAAAGAAGAAGCAGGGGTCACAGGATGTTATATGGGCGAGGAGAGGGGAGTCACAATATGCCTGGAGGAGAGAAGCTTCAGACCTCTGTATAAAGAAGAAGCAGGAATCACAGGATGTTAAATGGGTGAAGAGAGGGGATTCACAGTATGCCTGGAGGAGAGAAGCTTCAGACCTCTGTATAAAGAAGCAGGAGTCACAGGGTGTTATATGGGCGAAGAGAGGGGAGTCACAGTATGCAGGAGGAGAGACATTTCAGACCTCTGTGTAAAGAAGAAGCAGGAGTCACAGGATGTTAAATGGGCGAAGAGAGGGGGGTCACAGTATGCCTGGAGGAGAGAAGTTTCAGACCTCTGTATAAAAAAGAAGCAGGTGTCACAGGATGTTATATGGGTGAAGAGAGGAGAGTCACAGTATGCCTGGAAGAAAATAAGTTTCAGACCTCTGTATAAAGAAGAAGGAGTCACAGGGTGTTATATGGGCGAAGAGAGGGGACTCACAGTATGTCTGGAGGAGAGACATTTCAGACCTCTGTGTAACAAAGAAGCAGGAGTCACAGGATGTTAAATGGGTGAAGAGAGGGGAGTCACAGTATACCTGGAGGAGAGAAGTTTCAGACTTCTGTGTAAAGAAGAACCAGGGGTCACAGGATGTTATATGGGTGAGGAGAGGGGAGTCACAGTATGCCTGGAGGAGAGAAGTTTCAGACCTCTGTATAAAGAGGACACAGGGGTCACAGGAGGTTATATGGGTGAGGAGAGGGGAGTCACTGTATGCCTGGAGGAGAGAAGTTCCAGACCTGTGTGTACACAAGAAGCAGAAGTCACAGGATGTTAAATGGGTGAGGAGAGGGGAGTCACAGTATGCCTGGAGGAGAGAAGCTTCAGACCATCTTTGTAAAGAAGAAGCAGAAGTCACAGGATGTTAAATGGGTGAGGAGAGGGGAGTCACAGTATGCCTGGAGGAGAGAAGCTTCAGACCTCTGTGTAAAGAAGAAGCAGAAGTCACAGGATGTTAAATGGGTGAGGAGAGGGGAGTCACAGTATGCCTGGAGGAGAGAAGTTCCAGACCTCTGTGTAAAGAAGAAGCAGAACTCACAGGATGTTAAATGGGTGAGGAGAGGGCAGTCGCAGTATGCTTGGAGGAGAGAAGCTTCAGACCTCTGTGTAAAGAAGAAGCAGAAGTCACAGGATGTTAAATGGGTGAGGAGAGGGGAGTCACAGTATGCCTGGAGGAGAGAAGCTTCAGACCTCTGTGTGAAGAAGAAGCAGGAGTCACAGGATGTTAAATGGGTGAGGAGAGGGGAGGGGAGTCACAGTATGCCTGGAGGAGAGAAGCTTCAGACCTCTGTGTAAAGAAGAAGCAGGAGTCACAGGATGTTAAATGGGTGAGGAGAGGGGAGTGACAGTATGCCTGGAGGAGAGAAGCTTCAGACCTCTGTGTAAAGAAGAAGCAGGAGTCACAGGATGTTAAATGGGTGAGGAGAGGGGAGTCACAGTATGCCTGGAGGAGAGAAGTTTCAGACCTCTGTGTAAAGAAGTAGCAGGGGTCACAGGAGGTTATATGGGCGAGGAGAGGGGAGTCACAGTATGCCTGGAGGAGAGAAGCTTCAGACCTCTGTGTAAAGAAGAAGCAGGGGTCACAGGATGTTAAATGGGTGAGGAGAGGGGAGTCACAGTATGCCTGGAGGAGAGAAGTTTCAGACCTCTGTGTAAAGAAGAAGCAGGGGTCACAAGATGTTATATGGGTGAAGAGAGGAGAGTCACAGTATGCCTGGAGGAGAGAAGCTTCAGACCTCTGTGTAAAGAAGAAGCAGAAGTCATAGGATGTTAAATGGGTGAGGAGAGGGGAGTCACAGTATGCCTGGAGGAGAGAAGCTTCAGACCTCTGTGTAAAGAAGAAGCAGGGGTCACAGGATGTTAAATGGGTGAGGAGAGGGGAGCCACAGTATGCCTGGAGGAGAGAAGTTTCAGACCTCTGTGTAAAGAAGAAGCACAAGTCACAGGATGTTAAATGGGTGAGGAGAGGGGAGTCACAGTATGCCTGGAGGAGAGAAGTTTCAGACCTCTGTATAAAGAAGAAGCAGGGGTCACAGGAGGTAATATGGGTGAGGAGAGGGGCATCACAATATGCCTGGAGGAGAGAAGTTTCAGACCTCTGTATAAAGAAGAAGCAGGGGTCACAGGATGTTATATGGGCGAGGAGAGGGGAGTCACAATATGCCTGGAGGAGAGAAGCTTCAGACCTCTGTATAAAGAAGAAGCAGGAATCACAGGATGTTAAATGGGTGAAGAGAGGGGATTCACAGTATGCCTGGAGGAGAGAAGCTTCAGACCTCTGTATAAAGAAGCAGGAGTCACAGGGTGTTATATGGGCGAAGAGAGGGGAGTCACAGTATGCAGGAGGAGAGACATTTCAGACCTCTGTGTAAAGAAGAAGCAGGAGTCACAGGATGTTAAATGGGCGAAGAGAGGGGGGTCACAGTATGCCTGGAGGAGAGAAGTTTCAGACCTCTGTATAAAAAAGAAGCAGGTGTCACAGGATGTTATATGGGTGAAGAGAGGAGAGTCACAGTATGCCTGGAAGAAAATAAGTTTCAGACCTCTGTATAAAGAAGAAGGAGTCACAGGGTGTTATATGGGCGAAGAGAGGGGACTCACAGTATGTCTGGAGGAGAGACATTTCAGACCTCTGTGTAACAAAGAAGCAGGAGTCACAGGATGTTAAATGGGTGAAGAGAGGGGAGTCACAGTATACCTGGAGGAGAGAAGTTTCAGACCTCTGTGTAAAGAAGAACCAGGGGTCACAGGATGTTATATGGGTGAGGAGAGGGGAGTCACAGTATGCTTGGAGGAGAGAAGTTCCAGACCTCTGTATAAAGAAGAAGCAGGAGTCACAGGATGTTAAATGGGTTAGGAGAGGAGAGTCACAGTATGCCTAGAGGAGAGACATTTCAGACCTCCGTATAAAGAAGAAGCAGGAGTCACAGGATGTTATATGGGTGAAGAGAGGGGAGTCACAGTATGCCTGGAGGAGAGAAGCTTCAGACCTCTGTATAAAGAAGAAGCGGGTGTCACAGGATGTTAAATGGCTGAAGAGAGAGGAGTCACAGTATGCCTGGAGGAGCAACGTTTCAGACCTCTGTATAAAGAAAAAGCAGGAGTCACAGAGAGGGGAATCACAGTATGCCTGGAGGAGAGAAGTTTCAGACCTCTGTGTAAAGAAGAAGCAGGAGTCACATGATGTTAAATGGGTGAGAGGAGGGGAGTCACAGTATGCCTGGAGGAGAGACATTTCAGGCCTCTGTGTAACATAGAAGCACGAGTCACAGGATGTTAAATGGGTGAAGAGAGGGGAGTCACAGTATGCCTGGAGGAGAGAAGTTTCAGACCTCTGTGTAACGAAGAAGCAGGAGTCAGAGGATGTTAAATGAGTGAAGAGATGGGAGTCACAGTATGCCTGGAGGAGAGAAGTTTCAGACCTCTGTATAAAGAAGAAGCAGGAGTCACAGGATGTTAAATGGGTGAGAAGAGGAGAGTCACAGTATGTCTGGAGGAGAGAAGTTTCAGACCTCTGTATAAAGAAGAAGGAGTCACAGGGTGTTATATGGGATGAAGAGAGGGGAGTCACAGTATGCCTGGAGGAGAGACATTTCAGACCTCTGTGTAACAAAGAAGCAGGAGTCACAGGATGTTAAATGGGTGAAGAGGGAGGAGTCACAGTATGCCTGGAGGAGAGAAGTTTCAGACCTCTGTGTAAAGAAGAAGCAGGGGTCACAGGATGTTATATGGGTGAAGAGAGGGGAGTCACAGTATGCCTGGAGGAGAGAAGCTTCAGACCTCTGTATAAAGAAGCAGGAGTCACAGGGTGTTAAATGGGTGAAGAGAGGGGAGTCACAGTATGCCTGGATGAGAGAAGCTTCAGACCTCTGTATAAAGAAGCAGGAGTCACAGGGTGTTATATGGGCGACGAGAGGGGAGTCACAGTATGCCTGGAGGAGAGACATTTCAGACCTCTGTGTAACAAAGAAGCAGGAGTCACAGGATGTTAAATGGGTGAAGAGAGGGGAGTCACAGTATGCCTGGAGGAGAGAAGTTTCAGACCTCTATGTAAAGAAGAAGCAGAAGTCACAGGATGTTAAATGTGTGAGGAGAGGGGAGTCACAGTATGCCTGGAGGATAGAAGTTTAAGACCTTTGTGTAAAGAAGAAGCAGGAGTCACAGGGTGTTATATGGGTGAAGAGAGGGGAGTCACAGTATGCCTGGAGGAGAGAAGCTTCAGAAATCTGTATAAAGAAGAAGCAGGAGCCACAGGAAAGTTATTTTGGTGAAGATAGGGGAGTCACAGTATGCCTGGAGGAGAGAAGTTTCAGACCTCTGTATAAAGAAGAAGGAGTCACAGGGTGTTATATGGGCGAAGAGAGGGGAGTCACAGTATGCCTGGAGGAGAGACATTTCAGACCTCTGTGTAACAAAGAAGCAGGAGTGACAGGATGTTAAATGGGTGAAGAGGGAGGAGTCACAGTATGCCTGGAGGAGAGAAGTTTCAGACCTCTGTGTAAAGAAGAAGCAGAAGTCACAGGATGTTAAATGTGTGAGGAGAGTGGAGTCACAGTATGCCTGGAGGAGAGAAGTTTCAGACCTCTGTGTAAAGAAGAAGCAGGGGTCACAGGATGTTATATGGGTGAGGAGAGGGGAGTCACAGTATGCCTGGGGGAGAGAAGTTTCAGACCTCTGTGTAACGAAGAAGCAGGAGTCAGAGGATGTTAAATGAGTGAAGAGATGGGAGTCACAGTATGCCTGGAGGAGAGAAGTTTCAGACCTCTGTATAAAGAAGAAGCAGGAGTCACAGGATGTTAAATGGGTGAAGAGAGGAGAGTCACAGTATGTCTGGAGGAGAGAAGTTTCAGACCTCTGTATAAAGAAGAAGGAGTCACAGGGTGTTATATGGGATGAAGAGAGGGGAGTCACAGTATGCCTGGAGGAGAGACATTTCAGACCTCTGTGTAACAAAGAAGCAGGAGTCACAGGATGTTAAATGGGTGAAGAGGGAGGAGTCACAGTATGCCTGGAGGAGAGAAGTTTCAGACCTCTGTGTAAAGAAGAAGCAGGGGTCACAGGATGTTATATGGGTGAGGAGAGGGGAGTCACAGTATGCCCGGGGGAGAGAAGTTTCAGACCTCTGTATAAAGAAGACACAGGGGTCACAGGATGTTATATGGGTGAAGAGAGGGGAGTCACAGTATGCCTGGAGGAGAGAAGCTTCAGACCTCTGTATAAAGAAGCAGGAGTCACAGGGTGTTAAATGGGTGAAGAGAGGGGAGTCACAGTATGCCTGGAGGAGAGAAGCTTCAGACCTCTGTATAAAGAAGCAGGAGTCACAGGGTGTTATATGGGCGACGAGAGGGGAGTCACAGTATGCCTGGAGGAGAGACATTTCAGACCTCTGTGTAACAAAGAAGCAGGAGTCACAGGATGTTAAATGGGTGAAGAGAGGGGAGTCACAGTATGCCTGGAGGAGAGAAGTTTCAGACCTCTATGTAAAGAAGAAGCAGAAGTCACAGGATGTTAAATGTGTGAGGAGAGGGGAGTCACAGTATGCCTGGAGGATAGAAGATTAAGACCTTTGTGTAAAGAAGAAGCAGGAGTCACAGGGTGTTATATGGGTGAAGAGAGGGGAGTCACAGTATGCCTGGAGGAGAGAAGCTTCAGAAATCTGTATAAAGAAGAAGCAGGAGCCACAGGAATGTTATTTTGGTGAAGATAGGGGAGTCACAGTATGTCTGGAGGAAATACGTTTCAGACCTCTGTATAAAGAAGAAGCAGGAGTCACAGGATGTTATATGGGTGAAGAGAGGGGAGTCACAGTATGCCTGGAGGAGAGAAGTTTCAGACCTCTGTATAAAGAAGAAGGAGTCACAGGGTGTTATATGGGCGAAGAGAGGGGAGTCACAGTATGCCTGGAGGAGAGACATTTCAGACCTCTGTGTAACAAAGAAGCAGGAGTCACTGGATGTTAAATGGGTGAGGAGAGGGGAGTCACAGTATGCCTGGAGGAGAGAAGTTTCAGACCTCTGTGTAAAGAAGAAGCAGAAGTCACAGGATGTTAAATGTGTGAGGAGAGTGGAGTCACAGTATGCCTGGAGGAGAGAAGCTTCAGACCTCTGTGTAAAGAAGAAGCAGGGGTCACAGGATGTTATATGGGTGAGGAGAGGGGAGTCACAGTATGCCTGGGGGAGAGAAGTTTCAGACCTCTGTGTAAAGAAGAAGCAGGAGTCACAGGATGTTAAATGGGTGAGGAGAGGGGAGTCACAGTATGCCTGGAGAAGAGCAGTTTCAGACCTCTGTATAAAGAAGAAGCAGGGGTCACAGGATGTTAAATGCGCGAAGAGAGGGGAGTCACAGTATGTCTGGAGGAAAGAAGTTTCAGAACTCTGTACAAAGAAGAAACAGAAGTCACAGGATGATACATGGGCCATCGGTATGGGTTTGGGGACACAGGATTGTATCTGGGAGAATGGAGAGTCTGTGTATGGGTTAGGAATAACACCTGTGTATGTGGGTGGAGTCAGCAATCAGTGAATGGAAGAGGAGTCACAGACCTGTGTATGGGAACGAGTTGAACCCTTTGATAGGTCAGGGACTCTCAGGCCTGTTGGTGATACATTTTAAGTCTATGAATGGGTGAGAACAGTCATGGCTGTGTATGGGAGAAAACTTTCAGACATGTGTCCGGTAGAGAGCTTTCACCTCTGTGTTGGCAGGAACTCTCAGGCCTGTGTTTCGCGAGGACTCTCAGGCCTGATTATGGCTGCGTATTTTCAGACTTGTGTATAGGAGAGCACTTTCAGACCCATGTAGGCAGGGACTCTCAAGCCTGTGCATTGGTGAGAGTTTTCAGGTCTTTGTATGGACAAGGACTGTCAGGCCGGTTCTATCTGAATTTATCCCCAGAAAATGTAGTCATGTGAAAAAATAGTCAGGAAAAAGTCTGTGATGAATCACCTTCCGTGGTACCTGTCGTCCAGGGGTGAATATCGGTTTCTCGGCTTCAGCACAAAGGGGGCCATGGGTCGTAATATGTATCCAGGGGCCTTCTGGGAAGGACCACGGGAACAGAATCACAATGTATCTTGTGCTGCAGGTGTTCTTGGTGGTCGACAGGGTCGAGACGGCTTCAGGGTGCTTTGCAGGCTTCTGTGACAGAGTTTGAGGTGGGAGTCAGCAGTGGGCATCACGCGGCAAGACGGTTCTGCGAGTGAAGCTGGTTGAACGGCTGCAGGCTGGCCTACATGGTGATTCGGGGTCAGGATCTTTGTCTCAGTGCTGATCAGTGGTTCTGAAGGTTTGAGAACGGTCAGCGTTGCAGTCGGTTGCAGATCGAGGAACTCGACTGGCTCGAATATGTCCTTTAAGGCGGATGTCAGTAGATGCTCATTGAGGCACTTCTCACAGCTTCTTCAATGGTCTTGTGTCATCCTTTAAGGCGGACGGCCCACAGCTGTGGAGTGTGTAGCAGCTGGAAAGGTAAGGGGGTGAAAACAGGAACAAGGTGTGCCCCAGAACTAAAATGGCAGAAACCTTCACTCAGCAGAAAGATCTCTGGCCACACTCCCTTGTGATCCTAAGTCTCACTCATCTTCCTGTCTGTTGTTGATCAAAGAGTCTCTCTGGTTCATGGTCCTCGCTATGTGGTCTCTGTTAAAGCGCGGGTTTCCCTTGAAGCTGCAGAGTGACCAGATTCTCTGGCTCCTCCAAACAACATTCTCGTACCTTATGAATGGGGTCCCCCTAGCTGGGTTTATTACTCTAAACAGCAGTCCCAGACATGAGAGCTCACTGTCATTGATACTGAGGGCGGGAGCTGGCTTCTGGTTGACAACAGTTACATATGAAAGGTTGCTGGGTTTCCTATCTCCTTTGTTAACCTCTGCAGCCAGGCCCCATTTGGGCCTGTTTAAAGTACCCTCTATTGATATGTTAATCGCTGCCACCAGCTGCAGGGCCTTACAAAAGAGTAGGGCGGGTCCATGGAGCCTTTGTTAATTAATCAGGGTGGCCAGGGCAGGGGAAAACTTGGTCCTCCTCCTTCCTGGAGATGACATTGTGTACTCCTGGCTGTCACATTCCAACTGAATACGGCAGGGCGGCCTGTGCCTATAGGCACTGTCCACCTAGAATACACCAGTCTATGCGTTTGTCATGGTGTGAGCACAGGTAAATGTGTGTGGATTAACCTCACACATTTTTCTGAGGTTGGTCTACCATCATTCCATTTAATAAAAAAAATGCAAAAAGGCCAGGTGAGCACACGCCCAGAATGCGGATGGTCGAATTCCTCAAAAAGCCATGAAAATGTTGCCAGTAATAAGGTCATTCAAAAGCTCCTTTTAAATAAACAAAAGTTAGGGTGACCAGATGTTCAAAATAAAAAATTGGACCGGCCACTGACATAGAAGTAGTACTACTCTTTCAGCGACGATAAACACAAAGGAGGACTAAAAACACAAAAAGGATGCTGATGAAACTATAGTCCTCCTTCTATGTCGGTGGCCTGTCTCAGTGCATGTTGGAGGCACCGAACGCTGTTTGGTAGAGAGAGGAACTGGAGGAAGGGAGAAGGTATGGGATGGGGGGAATCGAGTGGGGAGAGAGGTTGCCGGGCCAATCCTGGATTTTACAATCATGAGTGGCAAAACACTGGGACAATCTCCACCCAACCCTGAAATCCCGGGATGGGGGTTTTAAACTGAAAAAAGCCTCAGGACGGAGGGTCAAATACCAGGACAGTGCCGGCAAAAGTGGGACCTCTGGTTACCCTAACAAAAGTGCAAGGCTAACATTGACCCAAAGCTCTAATAAAAACATCCACAATCACCCTAAATCCATTCCTAAACCTTACCCTAACTCTAATTGCAACCCTTATGCTACCATTATCCCTTACCAAACATTAACCCTTCAGCGTGCTAAAACATTTTATTTACATGCTACCCAATACAAAACACCAAATAAATAGAAAATGAACAGTGAACCTAACCTCCAACACTATCACCAGCTAACCACAAATTCCATAGCCCCTACCCAAACCCAAACTCTTGCTCAAATCCTAACCTTAGCCTTACCCTAATCACAACTCTAATATTTACCCTAATGCTTACTCTACCCTAACCACAGGGTTTATCAGAAATAACACCTATACTACACCAACAACACCAGCCCTCTCCAATCTCCCCATTCTTTCCATTAACACTTACCCAAACCCGGCCTAGATCACAACCTGGGTTCTGGCCTGACCCGCTTCTCGGGTCAGTGCCTGCCCAAAGCAGGGGCCAGCCACCAGCCCATCCAGCTGCCCTCAACCTCTGTTTAAAAAAACAGTTTAAAAAAAACACACTCCTGAAGTGCTGACCGCACAATAGGAGCGTGCTCAGCTGACTTCCTGTCCCGCCCTAGCCACTCATTGATTAGCTGGGATCGGACAACAGGAAGTCAGGTGAGCGTGCCCTATGCTATGCAGTGGCACAGTGGAGAACTGAAAGGTATGTGCATTTTCCTTTTTGGCTCCCAGCCCCTCGTATCACTTTTCTCAGCCCCAATCCCCTTGCACCTTTTTTGTTGGCCCCCCAGCACCTGCACCCCTTTTCTAGGCCCCTAATCCTCTTGCAGCTGTTTTCTCAGCGCCCAGCTCCCTCATACCTCTCTTCTCAGGTCTTTAGTCCCGTTGCACCCCTTTTCTGGGCTCCTAGTCTCCTCCAACCTTTTTTCGCAGGCCTGAGCCCCACCCCGCACCGCTCTTCTCTGACCCTTAGTCCCCTTGCATGCTTTTTCTGGGCCCCCAGACCCCTAGTACCCCTTGCACTTCTTTCTCAGCTCCTAGTCCCCTCGTACACCTTTTCTGCAACCTCAGCTTTGTTTCTCTGACCTCCAGCCCCTGATGAAGAGTTCTCCGATTTCACTCCTCCTTTTCCCTGGCACAGCTAATATTTGGCCCTAGGAGCCAGGTCACATCCCCTGGCTCGGCCCTAGCTAAGAAACCCCTGGCTCTCACAGCTCTACACTTACCCTACCCTAATGACTAACCCAGCCCCAACATCACGTGCCCTGCCGCAACCACTCTGACCCTAACTCGTATCCTAACCCCTATACTTATCCTAAACCAGGCCATCACACGCCCACTAAACCCACCTTAACCCCAACAGCACTGCACTCTTGGCTACTTTCTGCTTTGTAACTTTTTCACTGCAGAGGTATTTTCACCATGACTTTTTCATGTATTACATTTTTGGTGGCAACGTATTTACTGGATACCCACAGGCCTGTATATGCCAGAGTACTTTCATGCTTTATCTGCCGGAACACTCAGGTCTAAGTTTGGTTGAGGACTCTCAAGCCAGAGTATGGGTGAGTACAGTATAGATCTGGCTGAAGCTCTCTAGCAGTCACCTCACTTATCAGCAGAGTGCACTTGGGCCCATCAAAGACTCCCTGCCATAAGAACGGAAGACATAGCCATGGGGCAAAGTTACTATCTTTTATTTAAGCAATATGTCCCGAGCGTCGGGGGCATTACCGACTCAGATAATGCCCTGGGGTCCTTAGTTAACGAAGACCCTGGGGCATTACCAGAGTCGGTAATGCCCCCGCCGCTCAGGGCATATACCTTGTAGTACCCCGGCCTGCAAGATCTGTGTGACCGAGGCACTAAAAGCATTTTTTTGTCCCGAAACGCTGCAGCTTTTTGGGACAGAAAAAAGAAGAAAAAAAAAGACCAAGAAAATGGCCGCCGGAAAAGGGAAAACAGAGTCCGTTTTCCCTTTCCATGGCGGCCATCGAGAGCGGACGTGCTGGGAACAGAAGCGTTCCCAGCGCGTCTGCTCCCAAAAAAAAAAAGAAGAAGGTAAGTGGGGTTGGGAGGGCGGAAGGGAGGGAGGAAAAAAAATGTACCTGAGTTCCCTACGGGGACGATGGAAGCCTCCAGCAGTGTGGAGACTCAGAGCGGGGATGGCCCCGCTCCGAATCTCCACATGGCTGGAGGCTGCCATCGTCCCACACCGGGGACAAAGCAGGATGAACGTAAGTGGGGGTGGGAGGGTGGTGAGGTGGGAGGGTAGGGAATACAAAAAAAAACATAACTGAGTCCCCAGCGGGGGGGTGAAGGCAGCTTCCCAGCCGTGGGGAGCCTCGCAGCGGGGATGGCTCCGCTTCGAGCCTCCTCATTGGCTGAGGGTCTTCCACGCCCCCCGCCGAGGAAAAGGCAGCTGGAATCCGGGCTGAGAATCGAGGGATTCTCGGCCGTGTAAAGTCCCGGCGAGGGCCAATCAGAATGCTTGTTTCATTCTGATTGTGCCCTCGCCGGGTACTAATAGCAAATACAACAAACAAGTATCAAGAATCCTCCAGCGCTCTCGTCTTCTAGGCATGTGTCACCCAGTTTTATCCCATTGTCACAAATCCAAGTTCCATCCCAGAAACCTATTAGACATTCACATTGGTCAGTTTGCGTGAATTACATATTGAAGCTATACAGGTTAGTTCTGCGACTGGATAGCTATATCTAGTGGCTCCTCCTAGCACCACCTCTACTAGTATCAATCTACAATGTTGTAGGGTCACAGAGAGACCGTTGGCCCTTGCAACAAATTGCATTGGCACATGAAAGGTGAATCTGGATTGTGTAGACTGTGTCCTCCAATCCCTGGGACCCTGGACGGTTACCAGACTGAGTGCACCTTTTCAAGGCAACAGGAGTGAATATAGATGTGAAAAGTGTTCTCTAATGTTGCCATCTCTGATCACCTAGGCCTGGGAGAGTTAATTTAGTTGGCAGTTCGTGGGCAACACTTGGAACCTTTCTCTCTGGTTCAATGGGAACAGTCCTCTTCATCTACATAGGTTAAATAGGCATTGTCCTGTTCGACTGGGCTACATGAGTTGAGACCACGAAATGAAGCCGTCCTGCTTGTAATTATGAGGATTTTGGTCTGATTTTCTGCAGGTGGCTCATTGTCCTGGTAACTGGAACTTTCCATTTCCACGTTTCCTTGGCTGGGTGCCTTGCTTCTGCGCGCCTCCGGCTGTGGCGATCATGTCCGCCTTTCCATATACCAAAGCCTGTCTCTTCTTTGTCATCCATTTCAGAGACCTAGAGCTTCCATTTTATTCCTCATGGCTTCTCTATGTTAGTAGGAGTCTAGCGTGTGCAAGCTAAATATATGAATTATTTGCATCTTGTGGTTTTAGCGTTGACAAAAATATGAATATAAAGATAGGTGTGTGTCTGTCCTCTACCTACGTAAGTCATAAGAATGTGCTTCATGCCTATTAGCAATAAACTATTGCATGTTCGTGTAACTTCATGAATGGATGGGTATGTACTTCAAGTATAATTGCAGCTATGTTGTGATGTCAGTGATGACATCATTAATCTCTGGTTTTCAAGTTAGTTGACTTGCTCGATTGATGTAATTTCCACGTTGTCTAAATCATCGATTGGATGTGGTCTGAACAGCTGGCTGAAAGAATAACGTGTCTCACACCTGCGGTACATCAAGGATCGCAGTGATGGGCCTAAAGTGAGGCACATCTGTTGTTTCTCTGCCTCTGTGTTGAAAGTCGTGTGGGGAGTATGAGGGTTGTGTTTGGCCCCCTGTCTAAAATCCCCTTCTGGTCAACTGGTCGACCACACTACCTACACGACTCTCTTGGTTTATCTGCAATTTCGGGAGCCAAACTTTTGTTATCCCTTCAAGATGTGCATAGTTTTTTGCATGATCACCCAGGCTCCATGGGTCTCATTACAACTCCGGCGGTAGCCGTGTCGGTAAAACCAGCAGGCTGCCGTCGGAGTTGTCATTTTTTCTGGCGCCTGACTTCATGGAATCACCGGGGCATTACAGCCCCGGCGGTCTGTGAAGTCAGGCGCTGGAACATGTTACTCCCCATTCCCATTTGTGTCCCATAGGACTCAATGGGAATGGGAAGGACGGAAGCACCACCACCGTGTGCAACAGTGCCAGTGCTTCCATTAAAGTCTGTGAGCGGCTGCCGTCCCGCCCGCCAGGTCTGACCTGGCGGGATGGGCGGCAGCCGCTCACAGAACTCAGAGTGTGCTGGTCCGGTAACAACGGTGCCGGTATGCTTACCAGCACCGTTGTTACCGCACCGGCACACTCATAATGCGGCCCCATGTCACATAGCTGCAGTCCCCATTAGGGTTGCTCCAAACCCATTTTCTCCAATAGTCATGGGTGTTGTATGGGTACAGGAACACTGCTCCTGTTGGGAACAGAGGACACTGTGTCAGTTGTGATTTCAGTGCATTCTGTGCCTTTGTTTCCTCATCCTCGGTCTCTACATCTATCAGTACTTTCATCCCTAAAGTCTTCTTAGTTGTCTTTCTACACTGCGTTATGCTTATCCTGATGACCTAAAATGTCAGTTACACTAATACCAAAGCTGCTGCCGGTACTTCCAGTCTGTTGGCCATCCATGTTGGTATCCATGAGAATATATAAGACAGCCAACCTTCGTCCTTCCCTACATTTTACATATCTGCCTCCATCTTCATGTGCAGGTCAGAGAGCCGGGTTATGGCCTCTGTCAGCGTCCTATTGCCTTTGTCATTAGCAGGAACAAATGTAGAGCACGAAGACCCGATCTTGGTGCAAACGCCTCTCTGCATGCCCATTAGGAGATCTAGAACATATCTATTCTGGAAGGCCATTAGCCTAACTGCTCACAGCTCTTTCTTGATGGCGTTGAACCCCATGACGGTTGAGTGTATTGTCTACATCAGCACCCAATGCATAATCTGGAGCCATTTGGCATTTGTGCTTGCTTGTACTGCTGGAATGATAGATGCAAAGAACATCTCAGTTCTGCTGAGCAGCCTGTGCTCTGGTGGGATCACATCCAATGCCTTTTCCATATCCGATGAGGCATAGTTCCCCCTTTTCGCTCTGGCCAACCTTACAGATCTCTTCTTTCATTTGCTCATATCCATTTTAGAGAACCCTTCTGTTTGTATGTCTTTCCTAGGCACTACCAATGTTGGGGTGTTCAGATGTACAAGTCAACATATTCCTCCCCAGTTGAGTGCCAGCTGCAACTATGCCTTCGACCCGCAGGCCCAATAGTGGTCAATGACCTTCATGACTGGTATCTTCAAAATCTGCGTACATCTTTGATTTTTCCCAACCTCTATTTCGCCACCATTCTAGAAACATAAAGCTGCTCCCTTGAGCTTTATGATGGCATGGGCCCTGCTTTGTTTTTTTACCCATGTAAGCAGTTTGACACTTGCTTCCCATTCCTTGAAGCACTTGTCATTTACTTTTTGTGTTTTCTCACCATTTCTGCTTGCTTGTGTCCCTCTGTCTCTCACCCCCTAATTTTCCGTACCCTGCTCCTACCCCTTTGGCCTTTTCCCCTTTGCCTCCTTGTGACGATTCAACTTCCGGGGCACCAGTGGTCCAGGGATGAATATCGGTTTCCAAACCATCAATCAGCCCCACACCTGTAGTACACCAGAAGGGATCCGAACAGTTTGGAATACAAGTGAATTATAAGACCTCATTGTCCAATTTTGGTAACTCGGATGGAATGGCAGGATTATTTATTTATTTAATGCATAAAGCACGCAAACAGCCCTTAGGCATCAAGGCACTGTTACATGTGAAAATCTTAGTTACAAAAGGCATGTGATGGCATTTAAACATAATTCTAGCTCAATACAAATACATATATTACAGGCAGGCATAGTGCTAGAGACGTATACAGGTTACAGGGTATACAGATGGCCTATAGTCAGGATAATTTGAAGAGTAGTGTCTTGACAGCTTTATCGAAGGCTGTGTGAGAGGTTTCCGCTCTTAGGGATGGTGGAAGGATATTCCATTGCAAGGCTGCTAGGTAAGGGGAGCTGGCGCTGCCCACTCTGACTCGCTTGATTTGGGGTACTCTGAGCATGTTGGAGTAGGGTGTTCTCATTGGTCTGGAGGATGCAGCTCTTTGTAGTCTTTGGGACAGGTAGAGGGGGGCTGTTTGGTTGACACATTTATGGGTTAGAGCGAGGGTTTTAAAGAGTACGCGCTCTTTGATAAGTAGCCAGTGCGCCTGTTTCCTGGCAGCAGAGATATGTTCCCTTTTTGGAATACCTATGGCTGCACGGAGGGCGCTGTTTTGGATCATTTGCAGCTTCTCCATATTTTTTGCTGACGTGCCCGTAAAGAGGGCCTTCCAGCAGGCGAGTCTTGCCCCTGTTAGGGCTCTGGTGATGGTGAAGCAGTTCTCTTTAGGAGTGGTCTGGCAGCATTTAGCAGTTTGGCGTGGTAAGCAGAGGTGATTGCATTAACTTCCCTAGACATAGATAGGTTTGAGTCAAGGTATACTCTAGGTGTGTTCACTGTTTCGGAGTCTGAGATTTTGATGTTATCAATGGTGAAGTGGCTGAATTAGTTGTTGAGTTTTTTTAGAGTTTCAGTGGAGCCAATCAGGAGAAGCTGTCTTGTCACTGTTGAGGCACAGCACGTTCACGCCCATCCAAGCTTGGATGGTTGTGTATATGGTGTTGAGGGCTCTGGAGTCGGACCCATAGTCACCCGTTAGTGGAAGGAGCTGACTTGATTGTCATACGTGTAGTTGGGGTAGGAGATACCTAATGAGTCCAGGATGTGAAAGAGGGGTCTAGTGAATATGTTGTAAAGGGTGGGCAAGATGCAGGAACCTGGAGGGATTCCGCAAGGTCGTGGATCGTTGGTTAGTTGCAACACAGCGTAAACCCAATTATTACCCAATGATAAAAGGGACTGTCCAGTCAAGGTTGTATACAAATATCTACTTTATTATTACTACAACAGACAGTTCTAGCACACTACAAAATACAACCCATCCTGTAAAGGAATGCAGAGGACAGACAGTTTCAAAGAAGGAAAAGGGATGCACTCTGGATGCTGACAGGAAGGTAGTCAGTATGGTAAATAATCGCAACAGTTCAAGGATACTTGGCTTCAGCACAAAGGGAGCAATGGATCTTAAAATATCTTAAGGGGCCTTTGGAGAAGGACCAGGGGGACAGAACCAAAATGTACATTGTGCTGTAGGTGTTCTTGGTGTTTGACAGGGTCGAGTTGGTTTCAGGGCGTTTTGCAGTTTCTGCGACGGAGTTCAAAATGGGAGACAGCTGCGGCTATCAGGCGACAAACAGTTTGGTGGGCGAAGCTGGATGGACGACTGCAGGCTGGCCTACACAGCGGCTCAGGGTCAGGAATCGTTGTCTTAGTGCTGGTCGGTGGTTCTGCAACACTGGTCGAGGTGTCTCAGAAGTCTTTAAGTGACTGGTGGGTTACAACAGTCAGCATTGCAGTCAGTTGCAGCTCGAGGAACTCTACTGGCTCGAAAATGTCCTTTAAGGCGGATGTTGGTAGATTCTCGTCGATGCACTTCTAGCTTTTTCACTGGGCTCCTGTCATCCTTTAAGGTGGACAGTCTAAAGCTGAGGAGAGTGTTTCAGGCAGCTGCCTTGTCCTTGGTTTCGTTCAGAGACTCTCTGGCACTTCCCACCAAGGAAGCTTGCTGCAGAGCCTAGCAGGGCACGCTGTGCGCTGGCTGGGTACCGGTTCTAGAGTTGCTGGAGGATCCTCTGGATTCTGTATCTCGCTCTGTTCCCTTGGAGATGTTTAGGGGAGGGATCTTGCTTCCCTCTTTGGAGGTCCTGTCCTTCCTTCACTGGTGAAAGATGAAAGGCAGACAGTACCCTCAGCCGGGGTCCAGTGGCAAGTTCTTCTTGCTACTCCTTTCCAAGTCTTCAGATAATCTGCCAAAAGAGGGATGTGGTCCTCTTTTAAATTCAAATGGACCACAGCGATTGGTGTAGGCTAAGCCTACCTTAATGAACCAATCCTGGGTCCCCACCAACAATCTCCTGTATGTGTGAGGCCATAGCCAGAGTGATTTGGAACAGAAAAGGTAAAGGGGTGAAAACACATACTACTAAGTCCCACCCATCTTCCTGTCTGTTGTTCATGGAAGGGTCTCTCTGGTTAATGGAGCTCTCTGTGGTTCCTGATTGAAGCGGCAGGTCTCCCTTGATGCTCGGCGAGACAAGACTTTCTGGCTCCTGCAAACCGCATACTTGTCCTTTATGAATGGGGTCCCCCTGCGGGATGAACTACTGAACAATACATAAATAAATAAACATCCAGTTCCAGACATGACAGCTCACTGTCAATCGATACTGAGTGTTGGAGATGGCTTCAGGTTGACATAGTGCATATGAAAGGTTGTTGGAGTTTCCTGTCTCCTTTGTTAGCCGCATGCACCATGTGCCTGTTTGTATTACTTCTGATTAGTATGCAAATCGATGTCACTAGCTGCAGGGACCAACAAAAGGACTGGTGGATCCACTGAGCCTTTCTTAGTTAATTAGGCTGGCCATGGCAGGGGGAAGCTTTGGCCCTCCCCCTTTTGAAGATGCACTGCGTACTCCTCTTGTCATATCCCAACTAAATATGACAGGGGGGAGTGCAACTGCAGGCTGTGTCCACCCAGAGTACAGAAGTCTATGTATATGTCGTGCAGCAGCATAGGAAAATGTGCACGGATTAGCCCCACATGTTTTCTGGAAGTTGGGAAGTTGAGCTTCCATCATTCAAATTCGCTTTTGAAAAATTAAAAGGCCTAGGCAAGCACACGTCCACCCCACTGTGTGGATGGTCAAATTGCTCATACCCCTCATCCTGGCCATTTCCCCTGGCCCTCTCTCCTTTGTCCGATTCCCCAGGCCCTTTCTCCTTGGGCCCTTCCCCTGGCCTTTCCCCTGACCCACGTAGCTTTTGGTCTTCCACTTCTTCTCCTCTCCCACTTCTCCACCGCTGCTCTTGCACTCCTGCTCTCAGGTGATTTTCTTCTGCCCCAAGTCTCTAACATCTGATCTCCCACCCTTGTCACTTCCTTGGACTCCACCCTGCCCCCATCACTTCCAGTCCTGAAGTCATTTCACTTTACTCTGCCTTTTGGCTGCATTCTTGTCATAGTGCCTTGATACAAACTACCCCCTTGATCATTCCACTGCCCTTTAGACCACGAGGAACTATTATTCCCTTTGAAGGTGCCTTTATCTCACCTATGTACACCTCTATGAGTAATGTGCTTGCAGGTCCTGTCCGGGGTGGACTGCATTTATAAATCAGTGAGAGGTGCACAACTCTCAAATGACTTATAACTAAATTGTTTCCACATCTGTTATCCTCCAAAATATGATCTAGTTCAGAGGTCTCTCAAAAGCAACTGCAAAGTGTACCATTATCTCAGTGTTTGGGAACCCATGTTACATGTTCAAGTGGCTGGAAGCTTTGCTGAATGTACAAAGCATAGGACTTAACACACAACATAAAGGGGAAAATACCATAAGAGTGAATGATAGTGATCACTGGGATGTATGTCTGGGAAGTATGAGAGAATGGGATCAAGCCACTGAAGGTGAGCTGTCTGTATTAACAAGCACTCTTGCTGGTCACTATCGCTTTGTGGTGATGGTGGCATTGGTATTAGTCAAGTTACTCATGTGTGTTGACCGTGGGATGTGCTCAAAAGTGGCTATCGGTTGGGGCCCCTAAACCAGCTACACATATTGAATTCCCACCTGATGAAAGTCCGAAAGATAACTGGTAAAGTGGAGCCTGCTGACAACAAGATATGGCTGTATGTGGAATTAGTGTAGTATGTGTGGAAGACGTTGGAGCAAAATCATAGCCTAAAACAAAATGCATTGAAAAAGCCTTTTCCAAAAGAACAAGAGAAGCAACAGTCCTCAATGATGTCATTTTTTGGGAATGTATGCCTCTTGCTCGTTGATAATGCTGGAAACATGCAAGATCAAACTAGGCGTTCGTGTGTGTGTAATAATATTTCCACGGTTTTGTGTTTTTTTTTCCATAATATGTAAAGACTGCTTATCGGAGTTGAAGGAAATAGAGAACTGTATTTGTTTTAAAGACTGCTTATCGGAGTTGAAGGAAATAGAGAACTGTATTTGTTTGGACTTCCATACATTACAGAACCACAACAGTTTGTCTGTTGTTACCTTATTGATGCCGATGACATTTTGGGAAAGAACTGTATGTAAAGAGGAACTTTCTTTATGTAAAGGTCCAAGTAACCTATAATATATCATCTATCCAGCTTGACTCTCCAGAAAACGAATTCTCACCATTTTTTAATGTTTAAAAGGACTGCATTTCTTAACATGTTCTCATATTTGCAAACACGGCCTGTGTAGAAGAAAGTGCATCTACAGTTAACCATGATTTGTAGGTCTTTATTATGTACTTTTAGTGCAAAATGAAATTGTAAACAAATTATAAGGCCTATTGTAGCATTATGTGTAACTTCACTTTATATATATTTTCAAGATAGTAGATTTGCATAGGCTCTATTTTAACCAAAAGGATCCAAAATGTACGGTAGAACCGAAACCGCATTTAAAGTTTAATTTCTGCTTTGTCATGCATGTTGAAAAGGGAGCTAGAAATGGTTAAAATGGGGACATAAAACCTTCCAATCTTCAATTCTCAGGTTTAACAGATAAAAGGCCTGACCCAGCCCAGGAATACACATGAAGAGCGCATACAAAGGGCCTTGACAGCCTGTTCACACCAGTTCTAAAGGTTATATCCATAATGACCATGCCAGACGTTACACTAATGGATCCAGGCTCTCAGCTTTAAAGGCCTTTGCTTCATGTGCCAAAGTCCAAGCATATCATAAAAACTCCATTAGTCCGGTCTAAGGGAAAGGTCCCTGAACTATGCATAGCAAACAGGCATCTTCTCTAAACTGAGTTAGAGGGAAGTTTATGGAATTTATGTCTGGTAAAAGATGCCTGCTCTGGGTACACATTAATAACATACAAAAGGGAATGTGTAAGCAATGCACCACCACTAACACATGTAAGGAAATGTCAACAACTTCACATTAGAAAACCTGATTCATCTTTACTTGAAGGAAAATTTCACATTGAAAGGTGTAATCACTGATTTGATATGACTGCTGCGTCGCAATGGAAGCTCTGATCCACACACAATTTTTTAAGTGAGTAGATAGAAGTAATATCAAATTCTGTCAAAATATATATAGCGTGCCATATTTTGTAATACCACAAAATAGCGACAATGCGTATGTGTGCCAAAGTTTATCGAAATCCAATAATGCAAAGTTTCTAAATGTGCGCACTGACTTGCAGAATCTGAAACTAATATGTTTATTAATTTTAATTCAGCATATTTTAATACAATATTTAAGTATAAAAACAAAATAAGCTTGTCTCCATAGGAGTTGTTGTCCTCCCACATTTGAGACTGCAAAGTCACAACTGTGTCACAAGGTAGAGGTGGAGTCATAAAGATATATATTGGTTGGGCACAAGACATAAAACTAAAAGGGAACAAGTAATACAGAAGGAATACAGAATAAAGAAGGAAGGAGTAAGGAGGAGGAGAATTATAGAATATTGGGAGATGGACATGCCGAGGTATGTGGTGAGGGGAAGAACAGAACTTGAAGGATTGACCCCAGGAGAGAAGGAGGCCACCTATTGAGAGAAGTGTGACCACTCTATGGGTTGTATGTTTACAAACAGCCATCTGAAGGAAGGTTTGCTGACGGAATGATATCAGACTGAGTCCCCTGCTGGTGCTCGAAAAACAGATGCTACATTCAGGTAAATTAAACCCCTCTCAATCCCAAACTTTCCAGATAGATTGACCGGAGTAAAATCTGGGATGATAAAGGAAAGGGAAAAAAGGGAATGCAATTTGAAAACAGAAGCACAGGTGTTAATATTCCAATGCACCGTGTTCCCTATTCTACATTGAATGCAAATTGAGATTTATTTTTAAGAAGCCTAATCCACTTTGTATCGAAAAACGAAATTTAAAACTGAATGCATTTTGGTACTACTTTAATGCGCACAGTCTTTATAGAGTTAAGTATTATTTCAAATATAATTAGTGGTCTAAGTTGGGCCGTAGTCATCTTTGGTCGTGATAGTGTTGCAAAATATCAATGTCTAGGGGGGTGTTGTTTATCTATGCAGCCAGGGGAGGCCATCGCCATAGATCAGATGTTGGCACAATAAAAATGAGTATAAAAACTGAATTTGATTTATTAAGAATTGCACGAAGTGCAGCCCGTGCATTCCCTTATCTTTAACACACAGACTGATTCATGAGTAAGGTGATCGAAAACGGGAATGTCTAACATTGTACGCGTTAAAGGGGAATAATATATCTTCAGCCGAAAATTCACGGAGGCTGAAATCCCATCGCCATCACTTTGTGCCCTGCGGCTCCCTATCTCGGACATGGCAGAGATTAGAAAAGGAGGCCTAATGTCACATAGCGTGTAGTGTTAATGTCTGGTCTTCAAGCTGCTCCAGGGCTCAGGGGGAAAGAAGCAATGCAGCTGCCTGGCCACCTCTGACAGCCGCATAATGATGGACGGAAGGACAGTGATGTTGCTGAATCATTCATGGATACTTTGGGCAAAACGCCACAATGGACTTAAGCCTTGGACATGTTTGTTATTGTAGATTGGTGAAAAACCACAAATTGCCCTGGTTTTACTTTGGCGAAAGGCCACTACAGCCAGGTGACTGAAACACCATACGTCTTGCCTCTTTTCTTAAACATTTGCAACATGAATTGTATCTTTTAGGCTGTTAAGAGCCAGGTGAACCTGGATTTCTCTTATAAAAGGACAGATTTTTAGATAGATAGACATGGGACAAATGACGGGGTGCTGATTATGAAGATGGGACAGTGTGGGGGAGGGAGAGCAACGAAGAGGAGAAAGCGCAGTCACAAAGTTCATGCAAACATGTTTCTGGGCATAGGGCCATGCAGTGTGTTTCCATGCCCCTGACAGGGGCAACCATCACGGAGAAGCAAGCACGAGCCACGCAATGCAATAATGCCGCCCTCTGGCCTGCTTCGGCTGATGGAGAAACAGAGACCGACCAAGACAAGCCACTGTTTTGCCAGCAGAAATGCAGACAGTCGCTTTTTATAAGTAAGCCCAATTTATAATGTCAATGGGCAATGACGTCACACATCTGTGATTGGCTCTTACAAGTAGGAACAAGGATGGTTCTGTGATGTATATATGTTAGAATTGAAACTACACCAAAAGAACCCCAGTGTAAATTGTTTAGGGACTTTACTTTGTAAAATCTTTACACAAGTAAGTGAGTGTCGATGAGTTCTTCAAGGCCAGTCTGCCACATACAGAGGTGAGGTTTCTTCCCCATAAAGCTTATGTGGCCAGCCTCCCTCCGCTCCTGTAAATGGGCTGTAAACTGCCCTGTAGAGGGGGCTTCGGCTCCGGGGGCGCTGCGTAGCAGCTGCCTTTCCCATGCCTGTAAGAAACGGCCAATTTCCTTCCTTCTGGGCTTCGAAGGGGACAATTGCATTCAATGTGTTCAGCTTTTTAGAATGTTAACTCTCCACGTTCTTCTGAAAAAGCCATACATTGCATTTGAACAACAAGGTCGCATTTGAAACACAGTTGTTTTACACTTTGTGACTGTCTGGCAACTTTGTACAATATATAAGGGAAAAAACCAGAGGTGTGAACATGTATTTGGAACTCAAACCGCAAATCAGGTGACGATTATGCAAACATAACGCTGTATTCCACCATGTCACCTGTCACGTGAAAAGGAGTCGTTTCCTGTCTTATTACAGACATGATGGGCCGATGACTCCGTGCTTTCCAAGTCAGAGAGCCCCGCTTATTACATTGAAGGCTTCAGCTCTTTGCAGCTGCTTGTTGGCAAGTGGCAGCAGCTACTGGCCAGGGTACAATGACTATATGTATGAAGTATGATATTGGCTGCCATTCATGGTATCTGAAGTACTGTTTGACTTAATTATCCATTTGATTAAAACATTCTCTGTTTGATGTTAGTCAAAGTTCTGTCACCTTTCTCTGAACTTCTGTGCAAACTCTTCCTTTAAACAAGTCATGCCACCTGGCCCCACTTAGCCTGACGGTTACGAACAGGCCAAATGCATGTGGGGTTTGCCTAAACTGCACTTGCAACCTCGCCTGCTCTCTACGCCGCGGTGCAGACACTTTTTGACTTACTGCACAAAAACCCAGACTCATTTAAAAGTGGAAAAGGTCGCTTTAATGTGACAGGCCAAAGCTTACAATCAAAACGCTTACCTGGCTCCATGGCCTAACAAGCTAAAGAGATATTTGAACAATCAATTAAATAACTTAAACATTTTCATTTTCCCCCCAACAATTAAATAATTAAATAACCAATTTCCTCCCTAATGATCCCTTGGATCCTACCGTCTCCTTGCCCCTTTTCCAGGCGTCCCGCTTTCTCCCAGGGGCCATGCCCCTCCAGGCTCAATACCTGTTCCCCCGGGGTGACCTGCTTGTGCAAACAGCGCCACCCCCTCCTTTCCCGTGTCATTCCCCCATTGTGCTTCCCTCCCCCCACATCAAAAGGGGCCATGCCCCCGGCGCCCCGGCCCACTTCAACCCCTTTTAAACTCCCCTCTACACCAAACTCCCCCTTCCTATGACCTGCAGCCAGCCTGACCTGTCACATCAGCAACATATATTACACACAAACTTTCACAATGCCCTGACCTGTCACACGCAACTACCAACCCAACCCTCATAACAGACCCAAAAAAACCATAAAAAACTCCCCCTGACATCTAGAAAACCCCCCCGCATAATCCCATGAACAATGCACCCCCCCTATTCCATAACTGACATTACCCTAAAACCAAAAATGAAGGGGTGGGAGGGCGGGACAATCACCAAGTCCTAACCGTCGCCTGCCTCCCGCACCTTCCCTGAGCCCTTAAATACCCCCAGGGAGGCGCTCTGCACCCCCACGGCCACTCGCTGGCCGTGTGCAGCGCCAAAAAACTCCCCGGGGGGAAACGCTTCGCGTTCCCCCCGCGACCCCCCTTTTGGCTAACTGCACAAAAACCCAGACTCATTTAAAAGTGGAAAAGGTCGCTTTAATGTGACAGGCCAAAGCTTACAATCAAAACGCTTAACTGGCTCCATGGCCTAACAAGCTAAAGAGATATTTGAACAATCAATTAAATAACTTAAACATTTTCATTTTCATTTTCCCCCCAACAATTAAATAATTAAATAACCAATTTCCTCCCTAATGATCCCTTGGATCCTACCGTCTCCTTGCCCCTTTTCCAGGCGTCCCGCTTTCTCCCAGGGGCCATGCCCCTCCAGGCTCAATACCTGTTCCCCCGGGGTGACCTGCTTGTGCAAACAGCGCCACCCCTCCTTTCCCGTGTCATTCCCCCATTGTGATTCCCTCCCCCCACATCAAAAGGGGCCATGCCCCCGGCACCAGAAAAACCCTCCCCTGAGGAGTTCTTTCTGCCCCAAACCACCCCCCCAACTTTTCTACCTCAAACTTTTTACCCAGTCTCCCAGCCAAGAACTTAAGAAGAGCCCCACCCGTATCCCTTACCAGATCATTTTCCCCAGCAAGACTAATCCCCCCCCCATCTGGAGGCCCATAGCTTCCCCTCACCCCAGCCAACATAGGAAGCAACTAATCCCAGCCCAGCCCCCCCAAACCCGGACATCTTACCACAACATCTTTATAGTTGCACCCCAGTTGCCTGCCAACAACCCTTTTCTCAGCTTCTTTCCCCGCCCACTTAACCCTAGCATGACCCAAAAACCAGATTTGTGACATCTGACCGGACCTCCTAGCAGCATCTGAAAAAGAAATTACAAAATCACTTACAAATCAACAACATCCTAATAAATGCAACACTCCTGCTACCTACTGAAAAAATTCTAAAAGACATTCCGTTTGCCCCGGTCCCTGACATACCCTTTGTATCTCCCTTACTCCCAGCGTCCCAACCTTTTCACCTACTCCTCTTAATAGCCCAGCCTGCTACTTTCAGATGCTGCACCCCTCCTAAATGAATGGTTCCAACCTCCTAACCTTTCCCACACCACTAGTAACACCTCCTCAGTACCCTATCCTTTCTGGCCATCTCCTTAACCCTCTCGGGAAACACCTCAGGTCTTCTCCTACCGTCCCCCTATATTTCGCCCCTTTCACCTAACCTTTAAACAATACACCTAAACCCACTTAGACCCCCTTTTTCCTCTAAACTATTACCCCCTGCTCCACCTTGCCCCCCCACCTTCCAACACCTTATTAATATTGGCCCTGCATTGCCCCCCCTTGCACCGGGGGCCCACGTGCACCCCCGTCCATGCAGGCCCTTTACTTTATTGCTCCTCCTGCCACTGCACCAGGGGCCAAACCTGCACCCCCGTCCATGCAGTCCCTCCCTTATCACTAATTTTCAAGATCCTTGCGCCCATTACCAACTGTTTCCCACCTGCACCAGGGGCCCTAGTGCACCCCCGTCCATGCAGGCCCCTTTTCTGCCTTACTCCTCTCCACCGCTGCACCAGGGGCCAAACCTGTGCCCCCGTCCATGCAGTCCATTCCACATAAATTCCTCTTCCAGCACCTTGCTCCGTTGCTCCACTTCTTTCCCCCAGCTGCACCAGGGGCCATAGTGCACCCCCGTCCATGCAGACCCAGCTCATCACTTCCCCTTGCTGCACCAGAGGTGCTCCCGCACCTCCGTCCATGCAGCCTGAAGCTTACTCACCTTGTCGTGCGGCAAGAGTGAGGGCTTCGCCACCGTCGTCCATGCCCTCCAAACGACGCCCACCACCCCTTAACAATTTCCACAGTTACATCCCCCTTGCGGCCCTCCCCTACCTACGCTTCTTCCTCCTCACCCTTCTCCTACCCCTTTTAAGTCGCCCCCAAAAACCTTTCATCAAACCTTGTGCCCCCCCTCATTTTACGTTAAACTGAGCGCGACCTACCAGCACACCCCAATTTACCTGGCATGCGGTCCTCCCCCCACCTCCTTGCCCCGCTCCTCGCCCTGACCCACTGTCCCCTGCCTGAAAACAATTTGTAACCAGATGCCGACCCGCACACTTGCTGCACTCGTGTTTAAATTTGCACATCCACCTTGTGCAGCCTTCTTTATTGAACGCCCAACATGCTGTCGAGGGCTGTCCTCCGCCTCCTCCCCCACCCCCTCATGGGCGGAGCGACCAAGAAAGGGCCGGTAAGGCACAGGCAGCCCACTTGCTGTGTGCAATGTCGGGGCAGGCCTCGTTGGAGCCATCCATTGCAGCCAAAGATCCATGTCTATCTCCCCCCAGACCGCCTGACTGTCCTCCGACATTCTCGCTCTGAATTCCTCATCATAGCGTACCCAGGCAAAACCCCCAAAACTCGTGAAAGCCTTCCTAATTACGTCCATATATTTAAGCAAGGCCACGCAACGCTCCGGGAATTTTTCACAGTACACACTGGCATAAATTATAAACGCCGACGTCCAATTCTCAATAGTCACCGGGACCCTTGGGCGTGAAGCCAGTTCCCTCTCTTCCTCCTTAGACCCCTCCTTTGTGTAAGAGGATTCAATTCAACAATACAGCTAAGTCAATGCCTAGTCTGGGATACTGAATGGAAACCCTTATTAATATATCTTTATGTCCAGTTCATGCGTTCTGGATGACTACCCCTATATAACACCCCTCTCTTGGAATCCTCCTGACCCCACTGAGCCAAGGAGTAGTTCTGTTTTGCAAGTTTAAAAGGTTTATTTGAGAATTTAAACAATATATATATATCACACTTTATAATAAATTAATAATTGGATATCACACTTAATCTGATCAGTAATCAATAATGGATAGTCTGGCACTAGCACACTTGTGAATAGGAACAGAAGAAGAAGGTGGTAGAGAATGCTTTATATAAGTTCAGATGGATGTAAGGTTGAATGAAAAATGCAATACAGAAAATACTCAATATGATTTCAACAAAACAATGTAATCACTTTTCTCTGGCAATTCACCCCCCCCTTTTATGCAATGCAAGGAAATGGAAGGAAAGCACACAGTTCTCAGAAATGCAATCAAATGTAATTCAGTTCACCCCAGCAAGCTTAGACCACAGAAGTTTACAACACAGGCCCAAAATGCTTTTATATGTGCTGGCAATGAAGTGAAAAATATGCTAAAATGCTTTTAATTCCCTCTAGAGGTTCAGGGTGAGTGGTATCTAGTTAATATTAGTCCAGGCTCACTCTTGCAATGACTCAGGGATGATTAGCAGGTTAAACGAATTTCTGGCAAATGGAAGGCAAGCAGCAGCAGATTTTTACACGTGAAGAAATTTGCAAATCGCGGTAAAATTCGCGGGTGCGCCGGGCGCGATTACAGAGGAACTACAAGGACTATCACTATCGTTTTGGGGTCCTAGGACAGCCTAGGATCTCAGCTTCCAGATTAAAGTTACTGCAAGTCTCTAAGACAAACGGTCGCGGAGATATGAGCGATTTTGTGAAGGTTGTTTTTCAGATTTGAAATTTTAAAGTTCAAAAAGAGAAGTGACAGCTAGCAACTAGAAAATGACAGGTGACAGTTAGGAGGCAGTTCTACTTAGATTAAAATAGATTGAATTATATTATTCTAACTAAGAGATTGGTTCTGCACAGTCTTGCTAGGTACTCACACTATATTCTTGAATTAAATGGGCCTCGCCACGGATCTGGTCAGGTTTTGGACTGGACTCCGGTTCAGCCCTCTGGTTCTGCTAACAGCGGTCTGGTCTGGGTCTCTCTGAAGGTGGATAGATTGAAGTCTCCATGTTAGCTCTCTGAAGGTTGATGGAGGTAAAGTATGGATTTTCCCGGCAGAGCTTCCAGCTGCAAATGGATTTGAAGGTCCCTATCTATCCTGTCTGTCTGCTTTTATCTGTTTTTTAAAATGGGTGTGTGTGCAGCATCACTAGACCCTACCCCTCTACACTTGCCATTGGCCCAATTCTCCCCTCTCCCATGATTGGGGAAGGAGCTGTGAGTCAGACCGATGTCATTTTATGGCTTGCAGAGAGGATACTCCCCTGTCAAATTGCACACAATCTATATTTGATAAAAAAGACATATTTGCACAGGTACACATTTGTTTAAAATTACATGCACCCCTCACATATCACAGGAGGTATCCCCTGTTCAAACTCTGCTCTTCCTGGGGGCTTGCATTCAGAAATGGCACATATTTCACTTTTTAACTGATTTCGCAATGTCGGACATTAACCCAAATTTACACACATGTGCGCAAGGAGTATGGACATTAATTGATGAAGTGTCAGATTTTTAACATGCATACATTTTAAGTAATACCCTCTTAACTGCTAAAACCCCCCTGAACATACCACCGGGTCCTAACACGTCTTCAAATGTGGGCAGAAAAATCACAAGAATTATGGTATCATTTATAAAATTTTCACATGTCCGCTCTATGAATGATCCATCTTTTTAGAGTTATGTTCTGGCCCCAAAGGGGTGTGGTTTCCCCCCAGCACAAGGTTGAATTTCTGGTTTTTCCAGTTCTGCCAAGCCAGCTTGCTCTCACAGGCAGTGCCCCTCCCCTGTCCTTCCAGGAGGAAGCTCCATTTACGACTCCCGCCAATAAAACATTTGCCTGAGTCAGGACAGGGCTTTGTTCAGAGCTCCTGTATTCTGTGGGGCTCCCCTTAATTCAATTATCAGAGAGATGGCATATCCTTAGTGTGGCCAGCAAAAGGCAGATAGGCCTGGGAACACAGCTGTGACTCAAATTTCACTCCTGATGGGGGTAGATGTCAGGCAGAATTCAGTTTCTCAAGCCAGGTTTCAGATAAAATGTCACTTTTTGTTCCCCAGTTTTCTGCATTCAAATAAAACTAAACATTTCTACATATGCAGCTAGAATGCTGATTCTAAGTTTAAAACTATGACATTTAAACAATTGCAACCCATGTGACACTCAGAAATAGGTCACTCATTTCTTTTAAACATTTAGATTTTTAGTGTCTTTCAGTCCACATTTACTTAAACTGCTGAAATCCACAGCTCAGCCAGTCTTGTTATAAACATTGTTTTGGGCTCTTCATCTTCCCAGATTTAGTATGCACACATACTTCATTCTGCCAGATGTCCGCTGGTGTTCAGTGAGATTTTTGGATGTGCTGCAATGTTTGAAAATAGGCATTTTGAGCTGGCATTCAGAGAAACAAAAGGTGATTTTTAAAGTGCTTTCTAGCGAACAGGCACTGCTGTTTTTCTCTTTGGCACCCCATTTCACTCATGGCTCTTCTGACCCAGCACACCCGCACCTGGGGTGGCAAGTCAGGCGACCATTTTGGTGTGCGCACAAGCTGCACGGTTTTCGTGGATTCTGGCGCACATGTGGGCTTTTTCGGCCATCTTGGATTTCCTAAGCCCACAGCACCAAATGTTGTAGCATGATAGCTCAAACGTGGGTCAGGACACACAACACATCCCCCCACGTGACTGCCCTTTGAATTTGAGTCGATGGGGAGTCGGGTGCACAAGGGTTTTGACCCACGCACCGGTCTGTCCGCATAATCTTCTTCCAATTCTGCAAATGGCACAGTTCAGCATCTTTTCCTCCATCCGGTATTGATCGATCGGTTCTCCTCGCCGGTCCTGATGGGAATATTGGGCGGTACGCTGGGCCCCTTGCGTCTCTGCTCCCGGTCTCCGGATCGTCCTCCTTGGCCCGTCTCCAGCTTTTCTTTCTCCTAGGACGACAAAGGAAGAGCGGCAATACCTACTCATAGACGTTTTTCCACCACTGTTGAGATAGTGGGGCAGCATATGCATTTCATCATAATGAAACATTACATTCTTATTTTGAAAAAAAAACAGTATAACTAAGAGACAGTTTCATGCAAATCACAATATTTTAGAGACTAGATGTGGTATGTTTTATGGTTGGAACTGAATTAGTCTGAGACAGTACCCGCTAGGATTCCAGAGGATTCCTCCAGTTGTTGCAGAGTGTGCCTGGGATGGCAACATTTCAACTGGTTTATGTGGACCCACTTGTCTTCCCCCGCTGCCAAAGGACCTTTGGGGATGTGGATTTTGTAGGCCACAGGGGAGATTTTGTCTATAATCTCAAAGGGTCCCTTCCATGTAGGCAAAAATGTTCGCTGTTTGGCCTGGTTCCTTTGGAAATTGTATAGATAGACCCGGTCCCCCACCTGATATTCCTTCCTGGAAGTTTTCAGGTCATAGTGGGTCTTCATGCTATCAGCTGATCTTTCTAGATTCCGCTGAGCATAAGCAAAAGCATGTTGAAGGTGTTTCCTTAAATTCTCCACATACTCATGAGTTGTGGAAGCATTTATCAGTGTCTGCTCTTGGGTCCTGTAGAGCAAATGCTGAGGAAGCACCATCTTGCGCCCAGTCATCAACTCAAACTGTGACATTTTGGTTGCAGATGAAGGGGTAGATCTGATGGCCATTAGGACCAGAGGTAATCGGATATCCCAACTTGGCCCAGAAGCAGTGACCTGGATTTCCCCCAACAGGGACTCAATCTCAATTAGATCCCCTTGGATGGCCCCGGTTTTGGCCAACTGATCAGCTAAGTCATTTCCAGTTTTGTCTGGTCCCTCTACTTTGGAATGACCCTTGATCTTTTTCCAATAGATGGTCATCCCATTCGAGGTGACCAGGTCATCAATGTTTTAAATCAACTTCCCATGTTTCAAGGGTTTGTTGTTAGCACATAACATGCCTCTGGTTTTCCAATTAACCAGGTGCTCCACCAACCCGTTCCGTACATAATACGAATCTGTGATTATGACCAGTTTGTGGAGTTGATGCTGGACAGCAGTGAGGATGGCCTGATGCACAGCCATCAATTCTGCCACCTGACTACTTCGGGGACATGGTAAGAGCGTCCATCCACATAGACAGTGGGCATTCCCTCAAACTTGTCTTCTTCAAAGACTTTGTGTGGGGAATTAAGGTATGCCTCCGTGTTGTCCTTGATTTTTAGACTTTCGTCCTCGAGACAGTTTTCTCTGGCACAATCATGCAAGTCAGCCAGACCTTGCGCGAGGGGACTCTTCTTGTTTTGGCCATATCTGACCTCCACAGGAAAGCCTTGCATTGACAGAATCCAGGAAGTAATTCAGGAATTACTCACATTTCCGGCCCGGATTCTGTCACTTTGGAGATATTGCAGAGGCTGGTGTGGAGTCTCCACTATGATGTGTTCCCCCTGGATAAACGGGCGGTAATTCTTCAATGCCCACACCGTTGCCAGGAGTGCCTTCTCACAATCGTTGAATTTTTCCTCCACACAGGATAAAGTTTTGCTCGCATAGGAGATTACTTTATTGACCTTGTCATGCTTTTGGTATAATACTGCCGTCAAGCACGTATTAGAGAACCCCGTCTCCAGGAAGAACTCCTTGTTTCTGAAAGGGTAAGCTAGGCAAGGCGCTTGTGAGAGGCTTCTCTTGAGTTGTCTTACTGCCTCGGATTGTTCTGGACCCCATTCCCACTTGACCCCCCCTTCAGGAGATGAATCAGGGGTCTGGTGATCTCTGCGTAGCCCTCAATGAACTTTCTGCTGTAATTAGTCAGTCCAAGGAGGCTCCTTAGTTCCCGCAGAGTTGTGGGGTCTTTCAATTTCTGAAGTGCTTCCACTTTCTTTTCCTGGGGACAGAGACCCTGCGGAGTAATCTCATGCCCCAAGAAATTAACACGGGTTCTACACCACTGTGCTTTCTGAAAGGAAAGTTGTGCTCCGGCGGCCCTCAACTGTGTCAGAACATAACGGATCTCCGCTATGTGTTCCTCTACAGATGAACTTTTAATGAGGACATCATCTACATAAGCCAGGTTACCCCTCGCACCCAGGTCGGGCATGGCCTTATGTAGGACAATGTTGAATTCATTTCCGGAGTTGAGGTATCCGAAGGGAGTCCGGGTCCATGTGTACTGCTGGCCCCCAAAGGTGAAAGCCAGTTTGTATTGGTCTTCCCTGCTGACAGGCACGGTCCAGTATCCATTGGTCAGGTCTATTGCAGTGAATACCTGTGACCCCTGAATCTGGGCCAGCCCTTGGTCAATGTAGGGAAGAGGCCATCGGGAAGTATGGACCCGTTTGTTGAGCTCCCTGAGGTCGGCGCAGAGTCTCCACTGGCCGTTTGGCTTCAATATTCCCAGCACCGGATTATTGAAGGTGCTGTGGACTGGACGGATTATTCCCCGGGACTCAAGGTTCTTAATTATTTCAGTAAGGGACTCCATTGATGCGAGAGGCAAGCGATATTGCTTCACAAACACAGGAGTCATGCCAGGGTCCGTGGGGATTGTTGTTGTGTGGATGTCGGTGCGGCCACAGTCATATGAGTCTACCGCAAAGAGATCTTGGAAATCCAAGAAAACTTGTTTCAACTTTTGCTTTTGTTCCAGAGTCACACAGGCATCAGCTAGGTTGACTCTCTCTTCCACCATCTGCCTGAAGCCTGGAAAGACTTCTGGTTTGGCTATTTCAGCGCCCTCCTCCAGCTGGGTGGAGAAGTCCCTGGTCAGAGTGCTGATTTGGACCGGAGGCTTCAGGTGGGAAAGGCAGCTCTCATGGACCTGGAAAATCACCTCATCCCTCCTGAAGTCACAAGTCACATTTTCCTTACCATAAGGGCAAGAAGTGTACACCAGGAAGTTCCCCCCATGCCGGGTAAAAATCCTCTCTGGTGTTGTATTGTCATCGCTGTCGCTGTCAAAACAGTACTTGGGGATTGGTCCTAACAGTTCATTTCCTAAATCGATGGAAAAATGTCGGTCATCAACTGCCATTCCAATAATGGTGCCTGCGGCTAGAGTAATACTCTTTAAGTCGCTGTTATCCACCTCTATTAGAATGGTTTCATGTTCTATGTTGACTAATGGTGTTGGGTTTACCCCCAACCCTTGCTGTTGGAGAGAAGCGTTTAGATGTATGTAAGCATCAGGGTTTTTCAAATGTTGTCCTCTTTTAACTTTCACTTCCAGGGAGAATTGTCGGGTCCTTTCTGGGATAGTGACTTCCTCTTTGATCTGAATTTCAACTGCATAAGGTAGCCATTGAGCTGACCTAAATGCTTTTTCTGGAGCATCAAAGCCCATGGGATTATCCGCTAATCGGGACCAAGCTTTGAAGTTTATTAGGTCCAAACTAATGGCAAAGCGATTGAGAATGTCACTGCCTAAGTAAAAGGCGGCAGGGACGTCTCGCACGACCCAACAATTGTGGACTATGCTCTTGTTGCCAATGGAGATTTTGAGCATACACCTGCTTGTCAGGAGATGTTTGGAATTAGGTGCTTCCAGGTCCATTTCCCATTTGTCTACCAGTTTGAAGGTGGGAATGGCTGGATCTTTTGGGAGTTGGCGGAACATGGCTTCGCTGATGAAGCTCTTACCGTTGTTCACACACACTCGAGCGAGAACAGAGTCCTTCCCATCATTTAACTGAACAGGGATGAACAACTGCTCTCCAATTTGCTGAATCTCAGCCAGGCTCTGAGCTGATTTCACATCTTTCTGGACTATAGGAGTGGGAGTTTCTGATTGTGGATTAGTATAGAATCTCAGAGTGTTTCCTTCCAGTGTGGAGTACCACTTTAGACTGGAAGGAAGGTTGATTTTCAAAAATAGAGAGGACCCTCCATCACCAGTCTGTTGTCCTACTGCTATTACTGTCACGTCTGGAATTTGGCTATTCTGGAAGTGAAATTCTACTTGGTCAGATTTTTGTTCAACCATGTGGCAGGTGCCGTTTAAACTAACATGGTTGACACTCTGTTTTAATTTTATTGGTCGGCTAGTCTGGGTCCAGAGGACCTTGTTTACGCAATCTATTAAGGGTGACAACCTCCTCAGGAGGTCATTCCCCAGTAAACAAGGGGTGCCCTCTGGAGTCACTACTATGACCGGGTGTTTCACCTTGTGTCGCCCGATCTTAATGTCCAAGTCTGCGGTCCCCTCAACGGGAATTTCCTTCCCGTCAAAGTTCTGCAGTTGTCCAGGAAGAGTGATGAGAGGAATTTGGTAATTCTCTCCCCTTCCTGCATTCAGTTCATCAAAGGCCCTTCTGGACAGAAGGGTAGCTTGAGATCCAGTGTCCACCAGTGCCAAAATTGTACCCTGCCCCTGTACTTGTACCGGGGCATAGTATCTTCCCTCCTTCTCCTCAAGGGGGCACAGATAATGCACATTTTTGGACAACTGGTGGGCTAACTTTCTGGTTTTAGACATTGCAAGAGAAGAAGTTTGGGCAGAATTCTGTGAAGAGCCTTGGGAATCTGAAAGAAAAAGTTGGCAACTGGAGATCAGAGCCATGGTGGGTTCCCCGGGTTCCGGTTCCGGGCCGCCCCCCCCTTTTTGGAGGCAGTCATCAGGATGGGTTTGAACCAGGGGATTTTCTTGCTGTTGGTTCTGGGATGAGATGGTGGGCGGCGGTAGCTCCGTCTCCACATCTCCCCAGTCTGGATGTGCATCCCTAGGGACCCATTTTTCTTTGGGAGGAGTTCCCCCCTCTCTGAAGGAGAAGATCCTTTTCCCAGGATCCTCTGAGGATCCCTCTCCCTCAAATTGGAAGATCTGTACCTCCTCCTCAAACTGAGTCTGTTTGGGTCTTTTGTTTCTCCTACCACCCCTCTGCTCCTTAGGAGGCAGACTTTCAGGGGCAGGAGATTTTGTTTCCGGTTCCTGGGTTTCCAGGGGCTGTTTACAAGTGAGGAAGGAAGCTTCCTCCCTGGGAACCGGTGAGTTATCGGGGTGCTGCCCCCATCATTGTTCTGGAGCACCAGGTCCAGAGTTGGGTGCGTTCTGCGCCGGCACGCCCATCTGAGGGTTCTGCTGAGCCCTCAGTATGTGACCCAGATCCCGCGCCATGTTTTGAACCTGGCGCTCTAACTGGGAAACCCGCTCAGGCTGATACGGGGCCCTGTTTTCTCCCCTGGGCTGATCCCGGGAAGGGTAGCTGTCCCTCCTCTGGTAATACCCCGGGTTGGGAAGATTTGGGTACCCCTCCACCCTTGGCCTCCCCTCTCCCGGATTCAGTGGTCTGGGCTCAGGGAATTGGGGAAAGAAGGATGGATGGTTTTGGGGCTGAAAGTCGGGTGGATATCTGGAAAAAAAGTTCTGCCCAGGGTTTGGTAAATTTCTGCCCTCCTGTGGGAAGTTTGGAGGGAAGTTCCCTGGGTTCGGTGCTCGGTTGGATCCCCCCCCTTGGGCTGGGGGAGTCCACACATAACCCAGGATTGGACTGTTACCTTTGTAGCGAGGACTTACATAGTCAGGAGAGCGAGGGACCCCATTGGGGGGACTACCTCTTTCACTCCCTGCCTGTGACTGTCCCGAGGGATTTCTGGGCTTAGGATTATTAGGTGCAGGTAGGTTTTTAGGCCCCCCCATCTCCAAATCCAAAACGGGGGTGACCTTTACCTCTGCCACCTTGGCAGCAGCAGGGGTGCTGTTGGCTTTGGGGTTTTTCTGGGCATTACTTTTGCTATCTACCGGTTTCTGCACCTCATAGATCCGGGTAGCCTGTTCAATGACCCAGTCTAAAGATCTTTTCTCGTGAAAATCCCTCACGAGCTGGGTCATTATGTATTTGGGCAAGGCATGAAAAAATGTATTAATGAATTCTCTACTGTCTGTGCACACCCTTCTGGTGGTCTGCGCAAAAGCACGTTTCAGTTCTTGCACAAATTCTTGTGGGGCCTGATCCTCCCCACATTGCAAATTGTAGGCTGCCTTGCGAGCCTCTTGAGGATTTCCCTGAACAGAAAAATGTTTCAAGATGGCCGCCTTATAGGTGGACCATCTTAAATGATTTTGGTCCTCCAGCCCCGCAAAGAAACTGGAGTATTCCGGGGAGAGGGTCCACTTTACATATTGAATACAGCTTTGGCTGTCCTTCAAATGGAAAGTCTCCATCATTTGCTCAAACAACTCCAATTGCTCCCAAACAGAATACTTGGCGTTCTTATGATAAGGCGTGATGACGCTCCTGATTGCCTTAATCTGCTTTAAGGGGTCCTTAAGCAAGGCCCTTTTTGTCTTATTGGCCCTTTTGGTCCGGGTAACCCTGGTCCATTCATCTTCTGACT
This sequence comes from Ambystoma mexicanum, assembly GCF_040938575.1. Lineage (NCBI taxonomy): Eukaryota > Metazoa > Chordata > Amphibia > Caudata > Ambystomatidae > Ambystoma > Ambystoma mexicanum. Next base: position 21,331,789 of record NC_090940.1, read on the forward strand.
CAAGAGGCACTGCTCCCAGAGGTTCCCGTCTGTTCTTCCAGGTTTTCCCGGATTCTGCGAGCCTGGGAATGGCTGGCAGTATGTGGGGACCTGGTCTCCTGTGTCCTGTACCGCTCAGAGGAGTCTTCAGATCCCTCCTTGCTATCAGGATTTGATGGGTACCCCTCCCACTGACCTAACTGGGCAGAAGTTTTCAGGATGCCCTTAATGGGCCTATTCTCCTGGGGTTCCCCATCAAATTGCACTGTGCTTGGGTGCCCATACCCGGATGCCCGCCCCTCCATTCCTGGGTGGTACTGGCCTATGAGCCCCATGCTTCTGGCTGGATAGTAATCTGCCATCCCTATGGCCCGGTGCTCATGTGCGCCAGGGAACATGGGGGTGGCAGAGTCCAGGGACTGAGAGGTATGAGGGCCTCTGGTATTAGGGCTCCTGAGGTTATGCTCCGGAGCTTCCCTTTCCCAGCGAACCTCATCTCTATCCACCCCTGCTCCCTGTTGCAATGCAAGAGCCTGCATTTGTGCCTTCAGTTCCTCAATTAAGGACTCTATCAGTCTCTCCTGCATCGCTACCTGTTGCTGGAGCCTATCATTGTGCTGGCAGAGAGCCTCATTCTCTCTCTGTGTTTCCTGATTGGTCCTGGAGCACTGGGCCAGTCTTTGCTGCAGGAGGGTTACCTCCTGAGCTGTGTCCCTATTGGCCTGTTCCTTTCTTGCCAGAGCATCCTCCACCCTCCTGGTGTGCTCTAGCAAGTCCTGGTGTTCTTTTTGGAGGTCACCTAGTCCCTGGTGGGCCAGGTGATTTTCTTCCATTTTTCTTCTTAAGTGGCAGACTTCCTGGCCTAAGGTGTCCCTTTCCTGACTAAGAGCCTGCATTTGTGCCGCCAGGTCGTCCCTCTGCCTTTGAAAGGCACCAGCTTTCTGGCGTTCTTCATCAAACTCTGCCTGGGTATCCAGGTCTTTCAAAATCAGCTTGTTGCTCTCTGCCTTCACTCTATCTAGATGACTTTGCAGGGTGGCTACCTGCTCCGTGCATGCCCTGTTAAAGTCTAATTGTTGCTCCAGCTTTTTATGGCTCTGCAGTAGGGAGTCCAAACCTTCTTGGTACTCCTTCTGCAAGGCCAGAAATCTGGTATCCTGGTCAGCCTTTTCCTGTTGCAGGATGTCCATATCCCTCTTTATTTTAATGATGTGCTGTCTACTCTCATTTTCTGACTCCTGGCTCCCCTGCAGCCTCTGCTCAGAAGAGACCAGGTCAGATTGGACCTTCTCTAACGCCATCTGTCGCTTATTCGCCAGATCTTGGCTTTCAGTACATTTATCCTGCATGTCTCCCATATATAGGTACAGGTATGCCGCTATCCTAACCATCTTGTCTTGTTCATCCTTAGCTTTAGGAGCCATGTATAGTTCACTCAGGGCCACATGTAAGGGACCCTGATCTCTCCATATATCTGACCCTGTTTCCGTGACCTGTTGCGTGATGGCCTGCAACCAGACCATGCGGTCCTGGTGAGTCCACTCACCTCTCACAAATAACTTATGTAAGAAGTGCTCTCTGGCTATTTTCATGTCTACTAAGGTCGTCATTCTGGAATTTGAGTTCCTTCCTGACTTACAGAAGTTTGTATTTTATTTTTGCAAAACAGACCTTTTTCTTAGAGCGTTCCTTTGAGGAGTGCTTTACAGCGTAACACAGCGTGTGCTCCGACCGGATATGTGTATCTGGTCAGCTGGCACGCTGTATTAATCTGCACAAGTGATAGATCTAATCCAAACGTCCGGCACGAGCCCCCAATTTGTAAGAGGATTCAATTCAACACTACAGCTAAGTCAATGCCTAGTCTGGGATACTGAATGGAAACCCTTATTAATATATCTTTATGTCCAGTTCATGCGTTCTGGATGACTACCCCTATATAACACCCCTCTCTTGGAATCCTCCTGACCCCACTGAGCCAAGGAGTAGTTCTGTTTTGCAAGTTTAAAAGGTTTATTTGAGAATTTAAACAATATATATATATCACACTTTATAATAAATTAATAATTGGATATCACACTTAATCTGATCAGTAATCAATAATGGATAGTCTGGCACTAGCACACTTGTGAATAGGAACAGAAGAAGAAGGTGGTAGAGAATGCTTTATATAAGTTCAGATGGATGTAAGGTTGAATGAAAAATGCAATACAGAAAATACTCAATATGATTTCAACAAAACAATGTAATCACTTTTCTCTGGCAATTCACCCCCCCCTTTTATGCAATGCAAGGAAATGGAAGGAAAGCACACAGTTCTCAGAAATGCAATCAAATGTAATTCAGTTCACCCCAGCAAGCTTAGACCACAGAAGTTTACAACACAGGCCCAAAATGCTTTTATATGTGCTGGCAATGAAGTGAAAAATATGCTAAAATGCTTTTAATTCCTTCTAGAGGTTCAGGGTGAGTGGTATCTAGTTAATATTAGTCAAGGCTCACTCTTGCAATGATTCAGGGATGATTAGCAGGTTAAACGAATTTCTGGCAAATGGAAGGCAAGCAGCAGCAGATTTTTACACGTGAAGAAATTTGCAAATCGCGGTAAAATTCACGGGTGCGCCGGGCGCGATTACAGAGGAATTACAAGGACTATCACTATCGTTTTGGGGTCCTTGGGACAGCCTAGGATCTCAGCTTCCAGATGAAAGTTACTGCAAGTCTCTAAGACAAACGGTCGCGGAGATATGAGCGATTTTGTGAAGGTCGTTTTTCAGATTTGAAATTTTAAAGTTCAAAAAGACAAGTGACAGCTAGCAACTAGAAAATGACAGGTGACAGTTAGGAGGCAGTTCTACTTAGATTAAAATAGATTGAATTATATTATTTTAACTAAGAGATTGGTTCTGCACAGTCTTGCTAGGTACTCACACTATATTCTTGAATTAAATGGGCCTCGCCACGGATCTGGTCAGGTTTTGGACTGGACTCCGGTTCAGCCCTCTGGTTCTGTTAACAGCGGTCTGGTCTGGGTCTCTCTGAAGGTGGATAGATTGAAGTCTCTATGTTAGCTCTCTGAAGGTTGATGGAGGTAAAGTATGGATTTTCCCGGCAGAGCTTCCAGCTGCAAATGGATTTGAAGGTCCCTATCTGTCCTGTCTGTCTGCTTTTATCTGTTTTTAAAATGGGTGTGTGTGCAGCATCACTAGACCCTACCCCTCTACACTTGCCATTGGCCCAATTCTCCCCTCTCCCATGATTGGGGAAGGAACTGTGAGTCAGAGCGATGTCATTTTATGGCTTGCAGAGAGGATACTCCCCTGTCAAATTGCACACAATCTATATTTGATAAAAAAAAGACATATTTGCACAGGTACACATTTGTTTAAAATTACATGCACCCCTCACATATCACAGGAGGTATCCCCTGTTCAAACTCTGCTCTTCCTGGGGGCTTGCATTCAGAAATGGCACATATTTCACTTTTTAACTGTCGGACATTAACCCAAATTAACCCAAATTTACACACATGTGCGCAAGGAGTATGGACATTAATTGATGAAGTGTCAGATTTTTAACATGCATACATTTTAAGTAATACCCTCTTAACTGCTAAAACCCCCCTGAACATACCACCGGGTCCTAACACGTCTTCAAATGTGGGCAGAAAAATCACAGGAATTATGGTATCATTTATAAAATTTTCACATGTCCGCTCTATGAATGATCCATCTTTTTAGAGTTATGTTCTGGCCCCAAAGGGGTGTGGTTTCCCCCCAGCACAAGGTTGAATTTCTGGTTTTTCCAGTTCTGCCAAGCCAGCTTGCTCTCACAGGCAGTGCCCCTCCCCTGTCCTTCCAGGAGGAAGCTCCATTTACGACTCCCGCCAATAAAACATTTGCCTGAGTCAGGATAGGGCTTTGTTCAGAGCTCCTGTATTCTGTGGGGCTCCCCTTAATTCAATTATCAGAGAGATGGCATATCCTTAGTGTGGCCAGCAAAAGGCAGATAGGCCTGGGAACACAGCTGTGACTCAAATTTCACTCCTGATGGGGGTAGATGTCAGGCAGAATTCAGTTTCTCAAGCCAGGTTTCAGATAAAATGTCACTTTTTGTTCCCCAGTTCTCTGCATTCAAATAAAACTAAACATTTCTACATATGCAGCTAGAATGCTGATTCTAAGTTTAAAACTATGACATTTAAACAATTGCAACCCATGTGACACTCAGAAATAGGTCACTCATTTCTTTTAAACATTTAGATTTTTAGTGTCTTTCAGTCCACATTTACTTAAACTGCTGAAATCCACAGCTCAGCCAGTCTTGTTATAAACATTGTTTTGGGCTCTTCATCTTCCCAGATTTAGTATGCACACATACTTCATTCTGCCAGATGTTTGCTGGTGTTCAGTGAGATTTTTGGATGTGTTGCAATGTTTGAAAATAGGCATTTTGAGCTGGCATTCAGAGAAACAAAAGGTGATTTTTAAAGTGCTTTCTAGCGAACAGGGAATGCTGTTCTTCTCGTTGGCACCCCATTTCACTCATGGCTCTTCTGACCCAGCACACCCGCACCTGGGGTGGCAAGTCAGGCGACCATTTTGGTGTGCGCACAAGCTGCGCGGTTTTCGTGGATTCTGGCGCACATGTGGGCTTTTTCGGCCATCTTGGATTTCCTAAGCCCACAGCACCAAATGTTGTAGCATGATAGCTCAAACGTGGGTCAGGACACCCAACATTTGCTCTCACTTCCCTATGGAGCAATTTGAAGACATCCACAAATTCCCCTGCATGGATCTTCTCCCTGGTCGCTGCCATCAAGTGCGCCCCAATGGTTTTGTTATCCCCATGTATGGCAATTTTTTCTCCTTTCCTTTCACTTCCACCTCCTTATCTTTACCAGATTGCACTTGGAGCCCCAATGGCTCCACCACTTTGTCCGTTTGGACCGCCACTGAGCAAATGCTCTTCTCAACCCCTGCGGCTCCAATGGCCTGCACACCAACTTCCTTCCTTACACCTTGAAAACCAGCCCGTTCATCCCCTGTCCACCTATTTGTAACCCCTCTCTGCCATGCAGATGACCATTCCCTTTCCCGCTCACCTCTTTCCACACCTGCCACCTGCGTCCTGGCGTCCACACCGGTGCTCCTCCTCGCCATTCTTAGAGGGCTCCTACTGCGGGGACAAAACATGTCAGCACACTCACCCAGCCAATAGTTCCCTTGACCCCTTTCACCCCGTCCACCCTGCACTTCCCTTTCCCTATCCCACCTTGAACTTCTTCTCTCCTCCCCCTTTCCCTTTCCGCCCTGTAATGTAATCTTCCAATTCCCATTGCCTCACATATTCCTCCCAACCAACTTCATCACCCCTTAAATACCATTGTGGATGCGAGCTCATGCCCGAGATGAGTTGATGATCTTCTTGCGAGCCCGGGGCGTCCGCCCCGCCACTCCTTTGACGTCATCTCGGCAGGGTTGTGGGAACCCCTGCCTGGTCCTCTTCTCTCGGGCGAGGCGTTCCGACCTCCACCCTGGAATCCTCATTGCTAGGGGCTGTGCTGCGCCCTCTAGGCTCTCCTTGCGTTGACCGAGGAGGGGCCGTACTGAAACCCTCAACCTCCACCTGACCAGCGGGGGCTGCGCAGAGCCCTCCGCCCTCACTCCTCCTACCCGGGGGGCCGTTCCGCGCCCCACTCTACCCTCCTCAATTGAAGGGGACCTCTCCCTCCTTCTCCCACCTGCACTCTTCTGCAAGTATTTACCCCCTCTTCCCCTCTGCCCTGACACCCCCTTCTGTGCCCCATCCCTGCCCCTACTGTTGTTCCCTCGAGCCCCACCCTCTTGAGCATTCCCATCTTCCCTAGGGCTATCATTCCCTTCCTCCCTCCCTGGCTGCCCACCCGACATCATTTCTCCCCCGTCCGCCCTCCTGTCTATCTCCCTCCTCATTTTCCTGCCCCTGGATTCCCAAACCTCCCCCCTCCCCGCCGTAGGGGTGCAAGCCACCACTGCCGCGAACGCCCCATCAGCTGCAGCTCTACGCTGCGGTCTACCCCCCTTATCTCCCCCTCACCCGTGACCTCCCCCACCGCCCCCCCAACTGGGCCTTCGATGCCCTGCTGATGATTTCCAGGGCCTCCCTCAGAGCCCTAGCATCAACCAGCACCTTCTTGCTAACCCCTTGGCCCACCATCGTGCACTACTAATCTGAGAGCGCACTAACTTTGCCCTGACGCTCACTAGCTAAATACGCCCCCGAGCCGGTACCTACCCGTGGAAAAAATATATACATATATTTTTTTTTTATTTATGTACCCCCTAAAATTACCCTAACCTTGCTGGGCCCCTTCTTTAAACCAGAAATAGCCCCCCGGACCCACAAGAACCCGAAAACCGAGCTCACAGGCTCAAAATTGGTAGCAGGAAAGCCGTGGACACTGCCCCCTATCGGCTCCTATGGAGAACCGCACTGTACCGCTGTCTCTCATACACGGGCCCTTTAAAAGCCACACAGCAGAGTGAAAAAGAAAAACAGAGCGTTCCCTTTAAGAGGACCACACTGCCTCACCATGTCTGACAGAAGCTACTGTGCTGTGCACTGCGTAGCTCAAAAGAATGCTAATGGCCCTTGTGCAAACAAGAGAGGGAGCTCTGCTAATGAGGAACCCCGGCCCACACCTAACTAATGAGGCGTGCCACCGGTGGAGAACAAGAAAGCCCAATAACTGCACTCCCTAAAGAGTCCTAAACGCTATATGACCTGTTCAGATTCTACAATAATAGTTATTACCATCTATGATAATTTTTTTTTTTTAATTTATTTACTTTTTTAAACACCCCCCCCCTTTTCGCCTTTGCCTAAGGCGACCCCCCAAACAGGGTCCCCTGTGCACAGCAGAACACCTACCCAAACCCCAAAACACTTAGTTGGGGAAAAAATGTGTACGCGCTGCCCCCTGGTGGCTCGCGAGGAGAAAACAGCACTCACACCGATCTCAGAAAAATAGTGCGGCCCCTTTAAGGCGACTGCACTGCCCCCTCTGCTAAGAGGCCGCTACTGCGTACCTAGACGCGTAGCTCCCCGCGGCCTCCACAGGCCCTGATTGTCAGGGGAGCAAACTGGCAGCCCTGCTACGGCTGGGCCCGCTGCAGAAAACCCCAACCTCCCGCTGATTCCTGAACCCGGCAGCCCAGGATGCCCGCGCTTCCCGCACCCATAGAAACAAACGCCCACTCAGAGAGACGCGAGGGAAACCTGGATTCCACCCAACTACCTACCCTCCCAGAAACTGAAAGCTGGGCTGGACGAGTCAACCCAAAACACCCGCAACCCACCTACCAAGGGGACCGTTGAAGCCGGCGGCGGCACCGGTAAGGGGGGGGTACCTTATGTACGGTACCCCCGACTATTTGAAAACTTTTTTTTTTAATTAACTTTTACGCTCTATTGAAATCCCTAACTAAATTCAAACCACCTTATTAATTCCCCCAGCAACCCTTCCTCACCTGCTCTAACCTCGCACACTAAGGCCCCAGCTACCTCAGGGAAGGCTCGGGAGCAGGCGACAGGACTGTACAATCACCAAGTCCTAACCGTCGCCTGCCTCCGGAACCTTCCCTGAGCCCTTAAATACCCCTAGGGAGGCGCTCTGCACCACCACGGCCACTCGCTGGCCGTGTGCAGCGCCAAAAAACTCCCCGGGGGGAAACGCTTCGCGTTCCCCCCGGGCCTCCCTTCCCCAAATTAGCCTTTTATGCCCATGTAAGGGGCGCAACCTTTGTTGAACTGCGATTGGCCACTGCGCACGATCTAAACTGGTTTTGCCAGAAGCTGTTCTTTGCCAGTGTGTTCCTTGCACCGTGCAGTGCAGTTTTGCAATGAGCAAAAATGGCTTTGGTGCAGATATGTAGCGCAGCAATTCATGTTGCCTTGGAGAAATATCAGAATTAAATGGCACTAAATGGGTGCACATTGTGTGTAATGTCCACCTAAATGTGCAGCTGCAGCAGCAAAGCATAGGCCTGTACCATGGCTCACTTTGGCCAGCTGAATGGGGCCTTAAAGCACACATTCTGATCTGTGCTTCTCAGTGCCTTACACCCACCAGACATCGTGAATTGGGCGACAGTAACACCTCTTGCCACCCTCGTCAGGCCAGTCTGTTTGCAAAGATCTCTTTACAGTTGCTGTTCTGAACTCTCGTTGTAGAATTCCTCTGTTACATCTGAGGATGAAATACAGGTCATGGGCAATGCAAGAACATTGGGCCAAAAGTATCTGAGATCCCCCCAGACTTCCATCTTCAACAAAGGTGTGCTGTGCCTGTCCAGGCTCTTTGCTTGGTACACCAAAGGTGTGCTGTGCGTGTCCAGGCTCTTTGCTTGGTACACCAAAGGTGTGCTGTGCGTGTCCAGGCTCTTTGCTTTAGCTTTAGTTTCCCTGGCCCTGCCAGGTACAGCAAAGGTGTGCTCTGCGTGTCCAGGCTCTTTGCTTCAGTTTCCCTGGCCCTGCCAGGTACAGCAAAGGTGTGCTCTGCGTGTCCAGGCTCTTTGCTTCAGTTTCCCTGGCCCTGCCAGGTACAGCAAAGGTGTGCTCTGCGTGTCCAGGCTCTTTGCTCTAGGTTCCCTGGCCCTGCCAGGTACACCAAAGGTGTGCTGTGAATGTCCAGGCTCTTTGCTTCAGGTTCCCTGGCCCTGCCAGGTACACCAAAGGTGTGCTGTGCATGTCCAGGCTCTTTGCTCTAGGTTCCCTGGCCCTGCTAGGTACAGCAAAGGTGTGCTGTGCGTGTCCAGGCTCTTTGCTTCAGTTTCCCTGGCCCTGCCAGGTACAGCAAAGGTGTGCTCTGCGTGTCCAGGCTCTTTGCTTCAGTTTCCCTGGCCCTGCCAGGTACAGCAAAGGTGTGCTCTGCGTGTCCAGGCTCTTTGCTTCAGTTTCCCTGGCCCTGCCAGGTACAGCAAAGGTGTGCTGTGCGTGTCCAGGCTCTTTGCTTCAGTTTCCCTGGCCCTGCCAGGTACAGCAAAGGTGTGCTGTGCGTGTCCAGGCTCTTTGCTTTAGTTTCCCTGGCCCTGCCAGGTACAGCAAAGGTGTGCTCTGCGTGTCCAGGCTCTTTGCTTCAGTTTCCCTGGCCCTGCCAGGTACAGCAAAGGTGTGCTCTGCGTGTCCAGGCTCTTTGCTCTAGGTTCCCTGGCCCTGCCAGGTACACCAAAGGTGTGCTGTGCGTGTCCAGGCTCTTTGCTCTAGGTTCCCTGGCCCTGCCAGGCACACCAAAGGTGTGCTGTGCGTGTCCAGGCTCTTTGCTTCAGTTTCCCTGGCCCTGCCAGGTACAGCAAAGGTGTGCTGTGCGTGTCCAGGCTCTTTGCTTCAGTTTCCCTGGCCCTGCCAGGTACAGCAAAGGTGTGCTGTGCGTGTCCAGGCTCTTTGCTTCAGTTTCCCTGGCCCTGCCAGGTACAGCAAAGGTGTGCAGTGCGTGTCCAGGCTCTTTGCTCTAGGTTCCCTGGCCCTGCCAGGTACACCAAAGGTGTGCTGTGAATGTCCAGGCTCTTTGCTTCAGGTTCCCTGGCCCTGCCAGGTACACCAAAGGTGTGCTGTGCATGTCCAGGCTCTTTGCTCTAGGTTCCCTGGCCCTGCTAGGTACAGCAAAGGTGTGCTGTGCGTGTCCAGGCTCTTTGCTTCAGTTTCCCTGGCCCTGCCAGGTACAGCAAAGGTGTGCTGTGCGTGTCCAGGCACTTTGCTTGGTACAGCAAAGGTGTGCTGTGCATGTCCAGGCTCTTTGCTTCAGTTTCCCTGGCCCTGCCAGGTACAGCAAAGGTGTGCTGTGCGTGTCCAGGCTCTTTGCTCTAGGTTCCCTGGCCCTGCCAGGTACACCAAAGGTGTGCTCTGCGTGTCCAGGCTCTTTGCTCTAGGTTCCCTGGCCCTGCCAGGTACACCAAAGGTGTGCTCTGCGTGTCCAGGCTCTTTGCTCTAGGTTCCCTGGCCCTGCCAGGTACACCAAAGGTGTGCTGTGCATGTCCAGGCTCTTTGCTTCAGGTTCCCTGGCCCTGCCAGGTACACCAAAGGTGTGCTGTGCATGTCCAGGCTCTTTGCTCTAGGTTCCCTGGCCCTGCCAGGTACAGCAAAGGTGTGCTGTGTGTGTCCAGACTCTTTGCTTTCGTTTCCCTGGCCCTGCCAGGTACAGGTACACCAAAGGTGTACTGTGCATTCCCAGGACCTTTTGTGTCGATCTTGGAACTACATTGTTTGCCTATTCTAAACAATTTTTATATGTTCATCAAATCTACCCTTGTTGGCATCCTGCCAACTTATCAAAACTTAAAAAGATTGGCCACCTTTTATTTGACGTCTTCTATGTCCTGCGTTTGTTGGAGGTGGCCATGCTTGTATTTATATGCTACTCTGTTCACACTTATTTACACCTAGCTCTGGAAAAAAGGCTACATAATTAAAACACTATCGGGGTAATTCACAGATTTCAGCGCAGAGGCAGAGCACGCGAGCAGCGCAGAGAGGGAGCGTGTGCCAGCGTGCGCCAGCAGTGTGTGCTAAACAGCATTCTGGCGCACCGCGTATTCATGGAATTGCCAAGCTATTTTGAGCGCTGGCGCAGAGAACATCCCGCAGTGCCAGTTACGCCCCCAACAACGCCCCTTGCGCAAGGAAAAACCACTGAAATCCCCAATGCAGCGCAAAGGGCCGCGCTAACCCTGGACCAGCTAGCAGGGCCGCTACACTGCAATGGCGCGAGCGGGGAACGAGTATTCCTGGGGGGCGCAGGCAGTTTCACACGCGATAGGCCTTGTGCGAGCGGGGTACGTTTATTTCTAGGGTACGCGGGAAGTTTCACACGCGATTTCGCTGTCTGAGCGGGGTATGTGTATTCTGAGGGGTGCGCGGGTACTTGCACACGCAATTTCGCTGTCTGAGCTGGGTACGTGTATTCTGAGGGGTGCAAGGGTACTTACACACGCGATTCTGCTTGCAGAGCGGGGTACGTGTATCCAGTGGGGTGCGCGGGGAGTCTCACACGCGATAGGCCTTGGGCGAGCGGGGTATGTGTATTTCTGGGGTGCGTGGGGAGTATCACACGCAATTTCGCTTGCAGAGCGGGGTATGTGTATCCAGTGGGGTGCACGGGGAGTTTTGCATGCAATAGGCCTTGGGCGAGTGGGGTACGTGTATTCCTGGGGGGCGCGGGGAGTTTCACACGCGATTTCATTTGCAGAGCGGGGTACGAGTATCCAGTGGGGTGCGCAGGGAGTCTCACACGCGATAGGCCTTGGGCGAGCGGGGTACGTGTATTTCTGCGGTGTGCGGGGAGTTACACACGCGAATCCGCTTGCAGAGCGGGGTACGTGTATTCTGAGGGGTGCGCGGGTACTTTCACACGCGATTTTGCTTGCAGAGCAGGGTACGTGTATCCAGCAGGGTGCGTGGGGAGTCTCACACGCGATAGGCCTTGTGCGAGCGGGGTACGTGTATTTCTGGGGTGCGTGGGAAGTTTCACACACGATTTTGCTTGTAAAGCGGGGTACGTGAATTCAATGGGGTGCACGGAGTGTTTTACATGTGAATTGGCAGTGTGGGTCCTCCCAGGTGTGCCCTCTACCCCCTCCCCAGCCCCTGAAGGCAGCCCACACCAAAGGGGACTACCCTGCACCCCTGGTCATGTCCCGCAGGCAGCCCATCCACCATGGGCATGCCCCCCAGCCAGCCCACATGTCACCTTGCACTAGTGAGCACCAACTCATGTCCCCCTGCACCCCCACCCACCCAGCATTGACGGGCACCTGCCAGCAGGCCCCCACTCATGTCCCCCTGCACCCCCTCCTACCCAGCATTGATGGGCACCTGCCAGCAGGCCCCGACTCATGTCCCCCTGCACCCCCACCCACCCAGCATTGATGGGCACCTGCCAGCAGGCCCCGACTCATGTCCCCCTGCACCCCCACCCACCCAGCATTGATGGGCACCTGCCAGCAGGCCCCGACTCATGTCCCCCTGCACCCCACCCAGCATTGACGGGCACCTGCGAGCAGGCCCCGACTCATGTCCCCCTGCACCCCCACCCACCCAGCATTGACGGGCATCTGCCAGCAGGCCCACACTCATGTCCCCCTGCACCCACAACCCACCCAGCATTGACGGGCACCTGCCAGCAGGCCCCAACTCATGACCCCTGCACCCCCACCCACCCAGCATTGATGGGCACCTGCCAGCAGGCCCCCACTCATGTCCCCCTGCACCCCCACCCACCCAGCATTGACGGTTATGGCCTGACTCATGTCCCCCTGCACCCCCACCCACCCAGCATTGACGGGCACCTGCCAGCAGGCCCCGACTCATGTCCCCCTGTACCCCCACCCACCCAGCATTGACGTGCACCTGCCAGCAGGCCCCGTCTCATGTCCCCCTACACCCCCACCCACCCAGCATTGATGGGCACCTGCCAGCAGGCCCCGACTCATGTCCCCCTGCACCCCCACCCACCCAGCATTGATGAGCACCTGCCAGCTGGCCCTGACTCATGTCCCCCTGCACCCCCACCCACCCAGCATTGACGGGCACCTGCCAGCAGGCCCCCACTCATGTCCCCCTGCACCTCCACCCACCCAGCATTGATGGGCACCTGCCAGAAGGCCCCGACTCATGTCCCCCTGCACCCCCACCCACCCAGCATTGACGGGCACCTGCCAGCAGGCCCCCACTCATGTCCCCCTGCACCCCCACCCACCCATCATTGACGGTTATGGTCCGACTCATGTCCCCCAGCACCCCCACCCACCCAGCATTGACAGGCACCTGCCAGCAGCCCCACACTCATGTCCCCCAGCACTCCCATCCACCCAGCATTGACAGGTGCCTGCCAGCAGGCCCACACTCATGTCCCCCTGCACCTCCACCCACCCAGCATTGACGGGCACCTGCCAGCAGGCCCCCATTCATGTCCCCCTGGACCCCCACTCACCCAGCATTGACGGGCACCTGCCAGCAGGCCCCCAATCATGTCCCCCTGGACCCCCACCCACCCAGCATTGACGGGCACCTGCCAGCAGGCCCCGAATCATGTCCCCCATAAAGATGCACAATCATGGGCCTCACGTCCACCAAAATCCCACAGCAGGCCACCCCAGTCTTGAGAGGCAATCAAGTCCTCAATCCACCCCACACTGAAATGCCTATTTCATGACACAAACCGAAAGTCAACTATGCACATCAATACATGTCCCTCACACACACACACACACACACACTGGGTGCCAGTGATTGTGTACATCCACTTTTTCACATGCAGTAACCCAATGAGCGAATACCACCCATGGAAGTAAGATTAAAAAATGTATTATGAACAAAATTAATGAAATGAAAGCATAACAAATATTTCAAACATGAAATGAAATGTATGTCCAAAACAGAATAAAAAAACATATTAAAAACCAATCCAAAGTGATCCAAAAGAAAATGTGTCCAAACTCTCGGTCCACCAAATCAAATACAAAGGAAACGTAAATTGTAAAATCCATTGATCCATGGTGAGTAAAAAAAATCAAATTCTCTCATAAATCCACTGTTCAACTATGTACACCGATTTCATCCAGGGTCCATGAGCCCAACGAAAGAAATGAAACCTATCAAAAAAACTACCTAGAAAAGAACTATATACAATGGGGGCAGGCTAGTTCGATTGGCTCACTTTCTGATTTCCTGGGCAAAGGCATCATCGAACTTCTGGTCTATGTCCTGGAGGCGGGCCTCTTCCATGTCCCTGAGGTTTCTCAGGGACGATGCCATGTTCAACTCCAACTCCCTGCGAATTGCCTCGAGGCACTCGCCGGCCTCAGCGCCCTGCGCATGGAGCTCTCCGCCCTAACCATTGTGAGCCGTGCCTCTTCCGCCCGCCCCCGCTCCGCATCTATGGACTGGCCCAACCGCTGCCACATGGAAGACACTTGCAATCCAGGGTCCTCCTGCCCTTCGGCCGATGCCTGCCCCTCTGATGTTGTTGGCCCCGAGACATCATCGCTCCCACCTTGATGCCTGCTGCTGCCGTGCATGTGCCCTGCCCGTTGTTGCCTGCATGTCATCCACCTGCTGGGGTCCAGTTGTTGGGGTGGCCACCCCTGCTGGACCTCCAACTCCCGACTGTGGCAGGGATGTGTCCTCCACCAGCCTGGCCACTGGGTTAGGGACAGCTCCACAGGGTGCCCGGGTGACACTTGGGCAGGAAGATGGCACGGAGCACGACTGGCGCATAGGGAGTTCAGTTGACGAGGGGGTCTGCAGAAGCTCCAGCACACGGAGGAACCCAGCACTGGTGACCCCGCCCAGTAGGTTGACGCGGTCTTCGAGACATTCGAAATGACGTGCGATGTCCTCGCGAGAACCCTGCACGTCATTCCGAATGTCACGAACACGCAACGCCACCCCACCCAGGACAGGCTCAAGCCGGTCCCGGATTGCCACGTTTGCAGGGAGAGGAAGGCCAGTTGTTGTGTGGCTATCCCCTCCCTGAAAACGGGTCTGGACGAAGGCATCCCTGCTGGTGCCGGATGATGCAGTCACAGGATCGGGAACAGGATTACACACAGGCACCTCTGCGGTGGCCTGTGCTGCCTCCTGTCCCTGCCCCTGGACTGCACCACTGTCACCAGTGGAATCCCCCCTCCAGGCCGCGTGTGTGTGACTGCCACGGCCTCCGCCTCAACCAAACCCCCCACCAACCGGGATGACTCTGTGCCATCTTCCTCCGTAGGCCCCTGTGGGGTCCCAGCTGCCCCTTCTGCTGCTGAGGAGTCCACCTCTGACCTCTGCCTCTTGGACCTACCCCCGACAGCTGCAGCCGCGGAGGCAGCACCAGACTCCTCACTCCCCGACGAGATGGCAACCAGGGAGGGGAGCTGGGCCTTGCCTCTCCGGCTGGCGGTGGGATCCCTTCCTGTGTGCTCCACAGCACCGTCTCCGCCCTCTTCATCAGTTGACGCTGCAGACAGGGAGAGACAGAACACAGGCATCAAGGCACTGTACAATGGTCTGATACACACATGACAGTTGCAGATGAGTGGCAGTCTCAAACTTCACACATGGCATCACACTCCCCAACACACATATCATTTCTAGCGACACACACGCGCAAATGAACAGGAATGTTGCAGCAGCCAGCACCATCCATACACATACAACACCATGACCATCAGAAGGTTAGCTTGACGTCACATGCAACATGGGGATTGGCAAACACATGCACACGCGCCACCAGACGTACATGCATCTGTACATCTACACCACCTGTTGCAGTGAAATCCTCTGGCATCCATGTCACATCTGCCAATCAGCCTCCTACATGTCAGTGTCACATGCATCCATGGTGTATCACAGTGGCACACATGTCAAATACCCTCACACACAAATGTACACCATGCACGTACATGAAGGTGGAACCCGCATCCATGTGTCACACCCCAACCATGCCATGGTACATACACAGATATGTAAACATGTGTGCACCCCAACATGCATTTGGCCATAATGTTTTTGTACACATACACCGTTGATGTGCTTCACACATGACTGGACTCTCATGCGGCAGGCTCATGTCCCTGTACATACACATCCATACATGGGCCTTCCAAGACATATGTGCAACCTGCACACACCTGCCACACCTCAACTTGCACAGCATCCATAGGTACGCATGCACACTTACCGCTCGACTCCGGACGGGTCTGCCTCCCAAGTACCCGGAGATGGAGTGCTGGGTGTATGCGTTCCAGGACCCTCATCTGTATGTTGGTAAGGCGGACCCGGCGCCTCTTTGCATGCTTTGACTTCAGGAGACGCCGGGCCTTGTTGAGGGTCCTGGACCTGAAGTCCTACCAGCGCTTCCGGACGTGTTGCAAGTCGCGGGCTGCCACCTCCTCCACGTTCTTCTAGGAGCTCCGGATTCAGGACGGGCGTGGCTGGAAGCTGACTTGCAGGCACGGTGAGCGTTACGCTGCTGAGTGCAGAATAATGCGAAGCGTGTGCTGCTGTTCGGGCATGGTTTAAATAGCCTCCAAAGTAGTCCCAGGTAAGAAGTTCCCCAGAACCACACCCGAGTAAAAAATAGTCCCTCTAGTAAAATAGTCCCATCCAGGCCTCACGTTGGCTTGGATTCATTTGCAGCATGGTCTGCATGAGGTAAGAAATGGCTATGAGCCTGGCGCCTATGGCGCCAGGACTGAATTCTATTATGAGCCTGGTGCCTAAGGTACCAGGAATGAACCCAGACAGCCCCTAGCCGGGGCTGCTGGGGTTTTAATAAATATCTGGATGCCTGCTCCCGGGCTGATGGGCTTGATCCGGATGCCCGGGGGTAGGCATCATGACAGCACTCCCCACCAAGGCCCCACCTAAAGTTGTTCTTCCCCTTGGTCCTGGTTTGTCTGGGAAGTTTCGATGGAATTTCTTCACCAACCGAGGTGCATGAATGTGGTCACTAGGCTCCCATGACCTTTCTTGTGGTCCATAACCCTTCCAGTCGATTAAATAAAAAAGTTTTGATTTAACCATCTTAGAGTCCAGGATATTTTTTACCTTGAATTCAGGTTCTCCATCTATTAGGATGGGGTCAGGTGGTTTGGTTAATCTTGTCCCGGGTTGAACTGGTTTTAGAAGTGAAGCATGAAAGACAGGATGAATTCGCATATTAGAGGGTAATTCCAATTTGACGGCCAAAGGGTTGATAATGGCCTTAATGGTGTAAGGTCCCAAATATCTAGGATTGAAAGTCCGAGTTCCCTTTAGAGGTATGTGTTTTGTAGCCAGCCAAACTTGATCTCCAATCTGGTACTGTGGAGTTTCACTTCTATGTTGATCAGCATTTTTCTTGTATTTCTCTTTTGCTTGTTTCAAATGTTCTGTTGCCTCTTTAAAGGCTTGTGTAATAGTAGAGTGCAGATGAGTCACTGCCGGCATTTCTAAGTGTTGAGGCGAATCGAGTTCTGAGGTTCAAGGATGATGTCCATATATGGTGTAAAAGGGGCTTTGTCCGGTTCCTGAATGTACAGAGTTATTGTATGCGTATTCAGAAATCCATAAAATATCCTTCCAATTGCTTTCGGTTTGGTGTAGCATACAACGTAGAGTCTGGTTGTTCCTCTCCATCTGACCATCGGTTTGGGGATGGTGACTGGTTGATAACCTTACGTCGATTTGCGCCAATTGACAGCATTTCTTCCAAAATTGCGAAATGAAATGACTTCCTCGATCAGAGACCAATATGGAAGGAAATCCATGTATTCGAACAATGTTTTCGAGAAATTCCTTGGCCAAAATTAAAGCGGAAGGTAATCCTTTTAAAGGTATAAAGTGGGCCATCTTGGAAAAAAGATCCACAATAACTAGAATGGTGTTAAATCCATTACATGGAGGTAGATCTGTAATAAAGTCTAAAGACAAGGTGTGCCACGGTGTAGGTGGAATATCCAAAGGTTGTAAAAGGCCAGCTGGTTTTTTCTTCTGACTTTTGTTTTGGGCGCAAATGCCACAGGACATTACAAATGACCTTACGTCTTTTCGCCAGGTGAGCCACCAGAATTGTCTTTTAATTTTAGCTTCAGTTTTTGCAATACCTGGGTGTCCTTCCATCAGGGTGTCATGATAATTGGAGATGACTAGTTCTTGTAGTTCCTTTTGTGGTAGAAATAGTCGCCCTTGATAATAGGGTAGGTCATTGATGACTGAGTAATCCGGGCCTTTCTTTACCCAGTCCTGCAGGGCTGCTGGATCGAAAAGTTGTTGGATTTTTAAATGAATATCTTCTAGAGTCTGTAGAGTAGTTATGCCAAGAATTCTTTGTTCTGGAATTATAGGCACCGGTTCCGGGTTTGAATATGCTTCTCCCATCCCTATTCGGGATAAGGCATCTGCCTTGCCATTTTTACAACCTGGTCGATAAGTGATCACAAAATCGAATTTGGCCAAGAATAATGCCCATCGAAGTTGACGTGATGATTGAGCCTTGGTTGTTTTTAAATACTGCAAATTCCTGTGATCGGTGATTACAGTAATGGTATGCCTGGCACCGAGAAGATAATGTCGCCAAGCCTTGAAGGCAGATTTGATGGCTAACAACTCTTTATCGGTAAGTGCATAGTTTAACTCGGGTGCTGAGAACTTTCTGGACCAAAATGCTACTGGATGAAGTTGACCGGTTTCAGGATCCTTCTGGGACAGGACAGCCCCCATGGCTAAACTGGATGTATCGGTTTCAACTATGTATAGAAGCTCGGGCGTGGATGCCTTAAGACAGGTGCTGACGTGAATTTCAATTTCAGCTCTTGGAAGGCTTTTTCAGCCTCTTTGGTCCACAAGAAACGTTTGTTTTTTCGCAAAAGTGCTGTGATGGGGTGTACAACATGTGAGAAGTCAGGAATAAATCTGCGGTAGAAATTAGCAAATCCAAGCATGCTTTGTACCCCTTTAACGGAACTGGGTGATGGCCACTTGAGAATTGCATCCACCTTTCGAGAGTCCATTCGGACTCCTTTGGGAGTCAGGATAAATCCAAGGAATTCAACTTCTGTAGCATGAAAAACACATTTTTCCAATTTTGCATACAACTTGTGCTGGCATAATTTCTCAAGGACTGCACAAACGTGCTTAACATGGTCTGATTCTGAGGAGGAGTACACTAGAATATCGCCTACGTATACGACAACACAGACGTCAATGAGTTCTCGAAGGACATCGTTCATAAAATACTGGAAGGCTGCAGGTGCATTGTACAACCCGAAGGGCATCATCTGATATTCGAATAATCTGTACTTGGTGCGAAAGGCAGTCTTCCATTCGTCGCCTTTCTTTACACGTACCAGATGATATGCCCCTCGGAGATCTAATTTAGTGTAAATGCAAGCATTCTTTACTTGGTCTATTAATTCGGGGATCAGGGGCAATGGGTATTGGTTTTTTACTGTAATCTGATTTAATGCGCGGTAATCTATGCACGTTCTAAGGTCACCTTCCTTTTTAGGCACGAAGAATAAAGCTGAGGATGCAGGACACTTGGAGGGACGAATAAAGCCATTAGCAAGGTATTGGTCAAAGTATTGTCGTAGGTGAAGATTTTCGGGTTCCGTAAGGGCGTATATTATACTGCATGGGGGTTGTGCACCGGGTAAGAGGTCGATTTGACAATCGTATGATCTGTGAGGTGGTAATGTGTTTGCCTGTTCTTTTTGAAAAACATCCTGAAATTCTTGATATTCCGGAGGTAACTGCACGATTGGATTAGTGACTGTGGCCAGGCCTTTGTTCAAGATTTTTTCCGGGTAACAGGTGTGTGCACAATCCGGGAAGGTTATTCTCTTCGCTCGCCATTCAATACAAGGATTATGTGTTTCCAACCATGGGATCCCCAGTATTATTTGGAACTGCAGGGCTTTGATTAAATCAAACACAATAGTCTCTCGATGCCCATCTTGACCCAACAGTGTCATCTCTGTAGTGGAATGAGTTACAGGCCCAGAGGCAATTTCAGTTCCATCGACTGTGGTGATGACATCCGAAGTGGTCTTTTTGCAAAGAGATTGATTCATCCTTGAAGTCTTCTCGTGGTCCCTATAGTTTCCTATGGCCCCGCTATCAATGTATGCCCTTACGTGATGGCTGCCTTGGATCAATAAGGACCATTGGTATGATTACGTGCGAGGTCTGAGTGTCCTTTAAGCTCGGCAAGCAGACCTCTACGCTTGTCGGGCGTGGTCGTTTCCCGAATCAGGCTCTATTTGGCTTTTGTCAGCAACTCCGACCACTTTCTTGGGTGGTTTTATAGGGCAATCCCGTAGAAAATCTCCTGAGGTTCCACAGTACAGACACAATTGCATCTGCCTTCTCCTTTCTCTTTCCTTTTGAGTTAAGGGTCCCTTAACCCCCCCGATCTGCATAGGTTCTGATGCATCTGTTTCTTTGGGGGTAATGTTGGGTTTAATCAATATCCGATTCTCGAACTTAGCTCGATCAGCCTTTCTATTCTGAAGTCGGTGGTCTAACTGGACCACTAAGTCTATATATTCTACGCAATCCTTAGGTGGGTTCACAATTTGGGCCAAAACATCTTTGAGTTCTCCCCGAAGTCCACGATAAAATAATGTAATTCGTTTTACCTCTGGCCATCCGGTTTCTACCACCAACCTATTGAAGGTTGCAATATAGTTTAGCAGATCCTGGTTACCTTGTCGTAGGGATAAAAGTTTGTTATCCAGGGCCTGTCCCTGTGAATGTCTGGGGAATAGTCTTTCCATGCTCAATTGAAAACCCTGAAAATCCCGAAGAAGATGGTCATCCTGGTTGACTAGTGGAATTGACCAATCATCTGCACTGCCACTCGGATATGATAATACAAAGGCTACTTTGGCTTGGTCATTTGGAAAAGCTCCAGGTCGGCATAAAAAGTGCAAGCGGCATTGGTTCATAAACACGGCAAACCTTTTTGGGTCCCCAGCAAAGATGTTCAGGTGGAGCTAAAGGAATAACCTCTGGTAAAACTACTTGCACAGGATTGCTTGATGAAACAGGAGTTGGATTCCCCCCGAGTCCAGGTAGGGGTGTTTGCCCAGCTTGGTTTTGCAGCAGTTGCCTAGCAAGATCATCAGTGCGCTCCTTTGAGACAATCAGTTCTTTCCTGAGGGCCTTAGTTACTTGGCGAACGGAGTGTACTTCTGCTCTAAGTTCCCCCAATAATTGGGCCAGTTGGTCGGTTTCTGAGGTTTCCATAACACCCGGGTGGGGATTTGTAGAAAGGCTTCGCGTTCTGTTACGCTCACCTGGCTCCCACAGGGGCGTCGATCGGACCCGGACAGCTGTGGACTCCACCAACGTGATGCGTAGTGCAGTGATGACAGACTGGACTGGCCCTCCTAATCTCGTCTGCTTGATCCGTAGAAGTATTCTCCTGCAAGTGGAGAGAGGAGTTTAGCCACCCGTGGATTCTAGCGATGGCACCCCGCTGTTCTCCCCACCAATCACCTCCGAAATTCCCTTTCACTAATCTCACCTTATATTCTTGAAAGATGAGCTCTCCATCCTGCATGGATTGCAGGGGCATGTATATACCAGTTACTTCACTGGTTCGAAGGAGTTGGGAGAGTTCCGGATGAGTATTGACTCTGAGGTTCCTGGCGAGGACCACTAAGTATACAGTTCATAGAGTTCAATATGTCCGATGTTCACTCTTGTCCCATTCCTATCTTATCTTGCAGCTGAGTCCAAGAGAAGTTGGTCTCATGGCAGCTGATGGTGTGCAGGTAAGAGTCTGTATTACCCGACGCTGTCCGGTAAAATGATGCATGAATTTGACGTGTTGTTTTCTCTCCGTTTACAGGTGCGGCGTATGAGGATGTGGAGAGTTAAAGAATAATGCCTCCGGTGGTAAATCAGGTAAGTCTATGGTGGCAAAAGAGATTGTATTTGTTGGCTCTCTCGGCTCACCTTGTTGTTTCTTTTGTCCCCTAGGTGCCGGAGTTCGGCGAAGAAATGATGGAGGCAGCGCTGAATCGAAAGATGCTGTGAGGACTGGGGAGTATGGCGCGGCGCTGCAGCTGGCGATGCGACGCATGCAGAAATAACTTCCTTTCCAGGTTCAGAGACGTGATGGATCCGGAATCAGGTGAGGAACTGAATAATGTTCGTTTTCTAAACTTGCCTCTTCTTTTCTCTTCTTCTAGGAGCTCCGGATTCAAGACGGGCATGGCAGAAGACTGGATGCTGGCTTGCAGGCACGGTGCAGAATAACGCGAAGCGTGTGCTGCTGTTCGGGCGTGGTTTACATAGCCTCCAAAGTAGTCCCGGGTAAGAAGTTCCCCCGAACCACATCTGAGTAAAAAATAGTCCCTGTAGTAAAATAGTCCCATCCAGGCCTCACATTGTCTTGGATTCATTTGCAGCATGGTCTGCATGAGGTAAGTAATGTCTATGAGCCTGGCGCTTTTGGCGCCTAGACTGAATTCTATTATGAGCCTGGTGCCTAAGGCGCCAGGACTGAACCCAGACAGCCCCCAGCCGGGGCTGCTGGGGTTTTAATAAATATCTGGATGCCTGCTCCCGGGGCTGATGGGCTTGATCCGGATGCCCGGAGGTAGGCATCATGACAGGGTTGCCAGTGGTGCCAAATAGTGTTGTGTCCGACATGGCAACCCCCGAGGCAGGTGTGGGTGGGCAACTGGGTCCTGGGGCTGGGCTGTGGAGCAAGATGGTACTCCAGTCGGGAGTCTTCTGTTCCAGCAGGGGTGGCCACAGCAACTGGACCCCTGCAGATGGCTGATGTGCAGGCACCAAATAGCAGGGCACGTGGCCAGCAGGCAGGCAGGCAGCAGCAGATGGCAGGTGGGAGCGTGCTCGGGGCTCTGGGGGGCAGTAATTCGGCCTTCTGGGCAGGAGTGTGGTCTTCCGTGTGTTGTTGCATGGCCAGCTTGATACAGAGTGATTTGGCACGTGAAAAAACAGCACGTTAGCGTGTAATTCAAGCAAAGGCCCTTAGCGCGTAAGCGCGCCTGTGACATTACACGCACGGGCGTTTCCCACAACATGGGTGCATGTTTATTGTACACGTGAAAAAACTGCACGTCCGGGTGTCACTGCGTGTGATTGGAGGAAAGGCCCTTAGCGCGTAGGCGCCTAAGTGACGTTGCACGTGTGGCTGGCTTAAAAGGTACATGTAGGATGCCATTTTCTTGTACATGCTTTTTGTGGAGAGCGAGCGGGTGATTCTTATACTTCTTGTCGGTTCACACGTGATTACTTCACAACGGTTCCAGTTCGTACTCCCTGTTTCCTCAGACTGCGTTAATTTCTTCTTTTGGCAGGGGTGTTGCCAACGCGCACATGTGCGTCTTTTTCACGTTCTTTTTCCAGGCAGACGGTGAGTCGCGCACGTATTTACCAACTGTGGTTGCCCCCGTGTGTCGTGTACCCCTTCAGAGGTCATTGTAGGCTGCGTGTAACACACGTACGCTTATTTTTGTGTTTCTGGGTGCCACAGCGTAGTGCAGGTTCATTTTTCCACATACGTGGTCTACCAGGGGTTGCGTGCACGTTTACTTTTGTTTTTGGGGTGCCTGTGCTTTGCGTGACCCGTCATCTTCCCCCAGGGGTCACAGACAGCCTTGCTAGAGCACTAGGGTACGAATTCCATCTAGTACCCTACCCCTTTCACCCCTATTGCCCAGGACAATTGTTTACTGCAACTCCCATACGCACAACAACATCAGTGCTATGGTTGGGAGACGACCAAGCAGTAAGGGAGGGAAAGGTGGCCGACCTCCAAAAGGTGGGCGCGGTAGGGGACGTGACCAGGATGTGTAGGGTGCCCCAAGAGGCCAGTGTGTGGAGGACCAATCGGGGCCACCTATGCCCCCCCCAATGGTTGTGGGAAATTTAGCTGACACCATCCCAGCTCAGCTCTTCTTAAACCCGCCCATATTGTCAACTGAACCGGCACATGATGACTCCCAGGTCACCAAGTCTAAGCCACGTGTGGTGGTGAAAGTTGCTGTCATCAGGCCACGTGGATCTGGGGCAGCAATGTCATCTGCTGCCCCAAGTAGCCAGGGTGAGGAGGCTGCAGGGGCAGCTGCAGCTCAATCCACCCCAGCTCCGAGTCTCCCAGCCGGGCAGTGTCGGTCCAAGTCCATCACACCGACGTTGGTCCTGCCAACATCACCCTGCAGCCAATGCCTGCACCAAGACCTTTGGTCATTGTGCCTTTGGAAACTTCCAGTACCCAGTCCACCTGCGCTTCTGCCCCTACCAACCAGAGCGGCATAAGCCACTCAGGATCAGCACCACCTTCCAAGAAGAAGAAGGGTGCTCTTGCACTACAGGCTGGGACCCCAGACACGGCTACACACTCTGGGACGTCAAGGAAGCCTAGCTTCAATGACGCCGAACTAGATGCACTTGTGGCCTATGTGTTGGCACATAGCCGCAAAATGGTGGTGACTGCAGGGTGCAAGACTATGCCTGCTCAACGTAGGGCCCACTGGCAGACCATCGCGGACCACATTAGTGCCCTTGGATTTGTGAGGCACACAGCTGATGATTGCTACAAGCGGTGGAATGACCTGAAACGCAGAGAAAAGAACAAGCTGGCTTCCAATCATGCCTCTACTCTGGTGACTGGCGGTGGGTCTCCACCAGAGGACGACCAACTCACTGAACATGAGTCTGTCGCTGGAACCTTCGTCACAGAGGAACAGATCCGAGGCGTGGGAGACCTACCAGATCTTGAAGCATTGTCCGGTGAATGCCCATGCATGTGTGTGTAATGCATGTGTATGTTGCTTGGGTGATGTGTTCTGATTGAGTGCCAGGTGAGGGTGTGTAGTCATGACTGGTATGGGTCACCCATGTTGTTCCTCCAAACCATTCCCCGGCCTTGGTTTTGGGTATGACAGTATCCCTTCTGACCACAGTAGCCAATTTGCACCAGATTACTGCAGTTGCCCATCAACTGTCATCTTGCAACAACATTGTTAAAAATGTTTTCCTGTTCATTCAGCCTGATTGTTTCAATCCTTGCCATTTTTAAGACGCATTTTTCTACCCTACTGCCACATATGTGACATGCTTCTGTCATAGATTACACCCCACAATGGCCCACATTTGTTACCTTGTTATGGGAATGATTTAACCATTCAGGCTGATTGAGTAATGGCCTGCACACAATCATTTTTGGGCCCTGTTTGAATATAGAACATGACTGTTGTCTTCTGTCATGTTGAAGTGACCAACCATTGATGTATCCATCTGCCTGCCATCACTGTATCATTGTACACTGGATGTGTTGCAGCGTGTGGCACATGCGTATTTTGACACACTATTTTGCATGTTTCATCTCATCATCTCCATCTCACATGGATGGGTGACAGTACTCATTCACTACCATGGCTGTAGTTGTCAAATGTACCATGGCAATGCTATGTGACATCTGTGTGATGGCATGTGTCATGTATGTGTATTGAACATGCCACTCACAGGCTAATGTGTGCTGCCAGTGCGATCCAGCATGCTGCACATGTGTTGCTTTTCCATCTTGGAGTCCTCAGTGTGTGCCTTTTGCCTCCCCTTCCAACTCACTGACAGTGCATGCATGCCAGAGTTATATTCATGTGGGACATGTGCAATGTATGTACTGGATCTCTGTCTCGTCAGGCCTATGTGTGTGCTATGTTGCTCATGCCTGTTTCCATTAGTTATCTTTCATGTTTTTGCAGATGATGAGGCACTTGATGCTGTTGAGGTGGAGAGATGGTGCACACCCAGGAGGGATCTCAGCCACAACCGGGCACCAGTGGAGGACGTGGGGTGGTGGTGGGTGAAAACCCAATACTCCTGCAGACCATACTGTCCACAGGTGTCTCTGGGTGCACCTCCCGAGACCTCTATGAATCATGTGCTGTATATCGGACAGTGAGACATATGTGCCATCGCAGGTGAGTGTTTCTGGCAGCGATGCTGTTCTGTCCAACCCACCTGCACCGGGGGTAGACCCCTCTATGGGGATGTCAGTGTTGGAAAGTCGGCCTGTGGCGGTTACAGATGCGGGGTCACGCTCCACAATATTTGCTTGTGTTCCTGGGCCAGCAGATCAATGGAGGAATGCAGTCCTGAAGCCTTGGGCAGTGCCAGCACAGCAAGGTGCAGATCGCCTTGCCCCAAACAGGTGTGGTGCCTGCCAACGCGGTGGGCGTGCGCCACCAGGCAATACTGTGTGGGAGAACTCCATCTGCACTATAGCAGCACAACAGGGGGCATTGTGTGAAATGATGGCTAAGGCAATGGAAAGGGTGGCCACTTCCATTCTCCCCCCTGAAAGGCAGGTGGAGCTCCAGCAGCAGGCAACAGAGTCCATTTGCCACTCACACAGGGAGGACATGTTGGCGTCCAACAGGGACCGACGGGATGGACTGGAGGCCCTGTGCGAAGCCATATCTGTAGAGTCACAGGCCCACAGGGAAGCCCTGAGCTTAGAACACAGGTTCATCAGAGATGCAGCTCACACGTTCACTCTCAGCTGAGCTCCAGGCAACCCGTGCGGAGATCTGGGCATCAGGCGAGGCCATGCAGGCAGAAATGCAGGCAACCCGTGAGGTGCTACATGGGGATCTCCGTACCATCATCCTGCAGAACCAAATCTTCCAGACCTGCATGCTTGCTGCCATGGAGGACCATACCAGGGTTTTGCGTGGGCTGCCTCCCATATCACGGCCACCCCCTGATGTAGCAGCAGAGGGTGAAGAGAGCAACGGCAGTTCTTCCACTGTAGTGTAGCCGTGCAGGCCATGATCCCATGGAGGTATATTTTTTTTCCAACATCCACGCACCATCCATGTACCTCGTACCTACATCCATGTACCTCGTGCCTCCTGGGTGCCCCCCCCGGTCCACACATGGCCATTTTTTTTATTATTTATTTTTTATTTTTCACAGTGTGTTGCTTTGTGTGGCTCCCGTGGGCATCCACTGTGTATTCCAGCTGGGCACATGCAGGCTTGTCCTGTCTTTGGGTTAGATGCCTGGTTTCCAGACACACACACCACTTCTGCTTCCCCTTTCCATGGGCTTGCAAAGGGTGTGACCAAGTGACAGTGACAGTAACTTACACAGTGACATTGGGCTCCCATGAGTTGTGTGGGCAGTCTGTAGTCAAAACTGTGTGTACAACCCTAGTGCGGATTGTTGTTGAATTCTACAATGTATACATGTAGGTTCTTATGTCTTCAGAAGACCGTCTCCTTGGCAGATGCAGTTCATGTTGTATGCAGTACACTGACACATTTGCCTGACAGCGACACTCTGCAGTTGGAAGGGGTCCATGTCCTGCCTTGGTCAGGTTGTGAGACTTGCACCACTTTAATTTTTTCCTGTCTTATATTGCCACGCTTTCTTCCTGTACTGATGTTTTGTGTTGCTGGTAAGTATTTGTTCATGTGCAGTGTTTCTTATTGATTGCTGAGAGCATATTGTCTGTGGACTGTTTACATTAGGAACATTGCACTTTGTGACACTTGTGTCATGTGTGGTGCATTCATTTAGTTGCTTTCACATTGCATGCCATGCCATGGTGTGTTGGGTAGCTGAGATGGGAAGGGCTTGGGTGACATGGCAGTATTTTGATGTGGTATTTTGCAAGGGGGTAATCTTTCCTGCTGCATGAATGTGTGTCTTTTTGTGACACAGCATTGGGTGTGTTTAAGTAGCTAGGGATGCACACAATGTAACACTTCCAGGTGAACAATCTCAGGCTGGTATGGTTGTGACAGTTGACTGTCCCTTTTGTCATCATCATTGATTGTCAGCTGGTATGTGCCAGGCCTGTGTGCACTCCGCAGGGGTGGGATTTTAGGTGAAGTAATTTGCCACAAGCTGGGTCTGGGCTGCCTCACCACGTGCCCTTTCCCCTCCCATGCGCAGCGGGCGTGCATGTGGTTGGGGATGTGGGGTCACCACCATGTCCACTGGCATGCCCCGCCGGGTTGCAACTTTGTGCAGGACACATGCTGCCACTATGATCCTGCACACTACTGGGGGCGCGTATAGCAGCTGCCCACCAGAGCGGTCAAGGGAGCGAAAGCGTGACTTGAGCACTCCGAATGTGCGCTCCACTATGCCCCGGGTTGCAATATGGGCTGTGTTGTATCTTACCTGGGGTGGTGTGGTGGGGTTCCGTATTAGCGTCATCATATAGGTGCTCAGAGGGTAGGCACTGTCCCCTGGGGAGGTGATGATGGTTGTCATTAGTGGGGTTTTCCCATTTCTCAGTGTCTGACATGCATGTATGTGCAGAGGCATTTATACTCACCAATTAGCCATGAGTCGCCATGCTGCCCAGCTTCCAGGTCCCGGTTTAGTGGTGACATTCTGAATATGAAACTATCATGGCTTGACCCTGGATAGTTGGCATATACTGAGGTGATGATTCCCTTGGCATCACATACTACCTGCACGTTGATGGAATGGAATGCCAGTGCTTGCAGTTTCAATAGATGTGCTCAGTGGCCCTGGGAGGACGTAGAGCCACATGGATGCAATCAATGGCACCTAGAACTTTGGGGAAGTGTGCCACCCCGTAAAAGTCCTGGACCACGGCCTGCCTTTCTGCAGGTGTTCTGGGCATGTACATGTGCCTGCGCACTGAGGGGCGTGTAGTCATGATGGCCAACACCTGGTGTAGGCAGCGTGACTGCGTGGCCTGTGACACACCCCCCACTATGGCATTTGTCCGCTAAAATGACCCAGTAGCCAAGAAGTGCAGTACATTGAGCACCTTTTCCAAGGGGCTCAGTGCTTGGGAGCAGAGGGTGGGTGATGTGAGGTCATCCTCCCACTCCCTGACCAGTTCTAGGATTATGTGTGGTGGAAACCTGTACCTCCCATACACCTGGTCATCAGGCATCCCAAAAAGGCTGGTCCTGGGTAAAAAAATGCGGGTCCTGGCTATCCTCCTCCTCCTGCGGTGTCCCACGACCACTGCTGCGAGGAACGGTATATTCATCGTAGCGTCTGAGCTTGTTTGTTGTTTGCGCCGCACTTTTATGCTGCGCGGGGCCGCTTTTGCCTGCTTCCTGCTGGTGTATGTGTTTCTGGATTGGCGCGTCTTTTTGGCGCACGCCTTTCCCCCGTTCCATTCCATGAATACGTGTTGTTGGCGCGCGTGTGGGCGTTGCAAGCATTTACCTCCTGTACTTCCCCTGTAACGCCCACATTTTTGCGTGTTGTTCCCCATTCCGCGTGTTACGCCCCCTGTTCTGCCCACTTTTGTTGTGTGCGCTGGCTATGTGTGTTTTCCATGTGCACGTAGCGGACGCTGTTTAATGACGTGTGCGCCCGCGTGCGGCAACCACGATTTTAGCGCACATCCCAGGATTTACATGCACACTGAATTACATGAATCGATGTGCGCGGCTTTGGCACACGTGCGCTGCGATTTTCACTTTTGTGCTGCGATTTTCACGTTTGTGCTGCGGTTTTCCCGCTTGCGCTCCCCTTTTCGGCGCACATTTATTCCATGAATCAGCCCGTATGACTCTATCTGCCTCTTTTTCTGTTAATCACCTGGGTCCTCTTACTCCTAATAATGATCAACAGTGTGTCCACACCCTGTGGTGTGAACCAGTACTTACCTATTTGTTTTCTTTTCTCCCTATTCACTAACACTTACCTGTATCATGATATACTGTCTCTTCCCCTATTAAGGGCATGCAAACATTCCTCCTGTGTTCAAGAAAGGTCCATGATCTTTAAAAATAAACCAACATCATTACATACACTCAAATAATGATATTTTACTTACCACTGTATGTTCTTCTTGAATTGGCTCTATACAAAATGTTTCTTGTACAGGTAACCCAATTTTGATCAACCATCCCCTTGTGGTTCTTTATCAATCCCTTCATTATTTTTTTTTATTGAAATGCATACTTTTTCAATTTTAGCCTTTAATCTTCATTGGTGCTGTTTATTTTCCAAATTTTATTTTTTTGTTTATTTTATGTTCCCTGTTACTCTACTATCCATTCATTCATGTATCCAATCATTCTTCATTCATTTTTACGTTCATTCATTTTTTATTTATTTATTTAATCCAAAGATGTCAATTTTTTAAACTGAGCTCCCTGTTTAAAATAAATTATTTATTTCATCTTCTCTTAATTCATTTTTCTGGACCCATGCCAACAAGCCCCAAAGTCCATCTGATATTTTGACACTCTCCAAATCTTCCTTAAGTTATACGGAATGCTGCTACATTATTGCCAAAAGTAATTAAATGTTTCCTTTCCTTTCTTTTTAGTGCGTGATGTTCCTAAAGAAACACCACTTCATCTTTCTGTAAACCCTATCTAAATATATCGTTATTAGTGATGTTTAATCAACTTGGCATTTTCTCTTGAGAACCATCACTGTTCCTCTGTGGCCCATTTTTATTATTCATTCCTTGATCATTTGCCATGTTCCCTTATACTATGGCTGTTTCTAATTTTATGGGTCTCATCTGTCCCCCCTTTTTGTTCATAAATATCCGTGGTCTGAGACTAAATTCATCAAATACTCTCACCACTTTTCCACTAGGCCACACAGCTATCTACAATACTGTGCTTTTATTACAACAATTAAAATGTCTGGTTCTACCAGAAACATCTCATCGGGCCCCTTGCCCTTTACATGCCTCTATGAACTCACCCATATTCAAATGGTGCATTCCCAAAACAAAACACTCTTTCCCTTAATCACCTAAAGCAAATCATCACGTTTAGGCTTGTGTCATCCAATCCCTTCCTCAAAACATTGACAGGTGCCTGTGACAAATGTAACACAATTCGTCATAACACACTCTGCTCCAGAGACTACTAACTCATCACTAGGCAAGAAAACTGTGTTTAGAGTTTTCAACAAAATCCTCAATTGTTCTAATAATCATTGAACACTTTTCTGTCTTTGCAATATGGACATGCAGTCCTACTGTCTTCCACTAGAACACAAATTGTTCTCCTTTTGCCATATTCATTTTCGGCACTCCTTAAGGCTTAGTACCACTAACAATTGTGAAAACACCAAGTCGCCCTATGAGGCTTTCCCACTATGGTGCATGCATAACCTTGTCCTTGCGAAAGCATTTCTCTCTTTATCATGACACCTTCATTCCTGTGTGTCACTGTTTATTCCATGTTTGCATATTGCTGAGTCTGCATGTGGGCTCGCTGCACTTGCCTTCTGCAATGAATCCATTTTGCACCTTTCCTGAGCTGCTGTACCTGCGGCACTCCCAGTGCTCATGTCTGATACAATGGCTGATCCTGGGCAAAAACCACTTTCCACTTTTTTGAATGTGTGCAGGCAGGTATGCGCCCCCCCTCTTCAGAATTGCCAGTTTTGCACAAACCCTTGACTTCCACACATGCGTACAATATCTCCTGTCATTCCATATGTCCAACATACAGGAGGTCTCCTAACTTGCCCTCCATGCAAAGTTTGATTATCGTTCTGTATGTTTAAAAATCCACTTTGACTATTCTGGAAATGTCCCTGATTATCCTGGAAGCCTCTACCTTGGAAGCCTCCCCTACCTCGTGGTATGAATCAATTTTTACCTTGATCAAACTGCCTTTGGTTATTCACCTGTGGCATGCCTATAGTTTGCTGCAAACCTGACACTTCCCCACTAGTCAACACTGCCCCGTTTATGGTGTATTCTGACAATTTTTTCTACACTAATGTTGCTTATTTACCTTCTCAAATATCATCTTTCTGCCGATTCTTCTCTTGCAAAAATCTGCAATATTACATAATGGTCAGCTGAATTTCTGACCATGGCTTTGCTTCCATACCCACTAATTTCCTGAGCTGCTTCTATACAGCTTCTTGCCACACAAAGGATGAATACTCAAAGGCATGCAGGGGACAAATGAGTAACGAGATGAACACACGTAGGGGTGTCCCCCGAATGAACCATTCAACAACTAATTTGATTGCCCAGTTTTAGCTCATACTAGGTCCCATTCCATATGCTGTTTTAATCACCACACAGAATGTAAAATGTAATACACAGTGTTTGTCATTTTGTACAAAAAATTAATAATTTATTACGTAGGCCATTTTTCAAATCCGGGCCTTTAATGTGTCATTACGGTTCACACAAATTCTGATGCTCACGCTACAAGGAGAGGAAACCCGACGCTTGTAGCGTGAGCATCAGAATTTTCAGGTTGAATTGAGCCCAAGAAAGTGCTTCATTTACAACAAGAACATTATTCTTTGTGTGAACCGTAATGACACATTAAAGGCCCAGATTTGAAAAAGGCGCAGGTTGTACGCCGAAACACGTGTCATCCAAGAGGGGCTGAAAATTCAAAATAAAAAACGTTATCAAATACAACGGAACTTTTGGATTTGTCATTCATAGCAAAAGGAAATACACCAGTAATTTATCTTGGTGCAAATAAGTGCAGGCACAGTTGCAACCTTTCCTTCTTTTAAATTATGTAATGCTTATTTTCTTTGTTCCAGGTTGCCTTTGTTACTCCTCATCGGGGTCCATTTCCGGGATTGCTAGCGTTTCTCTGCCTCAGCTGAGGGATGCCTTGTGAGTCCATCCAACTGTGGGCCTCTTCGGTGGAGTCGAAAAAACATGTTTTGCCTTGGTGTATCACCTTGAGTTTAGCGGGGAAAAGGAGCATGTATTTCAACCCCGCGATCCTGAGGCGTTCTTTTGTTGGGCCGAACTGTGCCCGTTGCCTCTGAACCATAGCCGTATAGTCCAGATATATTGTGATCTTGGAAGAGTTTTTGAGAACGCTAGTATTTTTTCCCTGTCTTTGTAGTTCATGATCCTAGCAATCATCGCTCTCGGGGGGGGGGCACCCGGCTGGGGTCTTCCGGTCAGGGCTCTGTGTGCCCTTTCTACTACAAAGCCCTGGTATAGTGCACCTGCTCCGACCTCCTGGAGGAGTATGTTTTCCACGTACTTGGTGGGGTCTTTGCCTTCCTCACCTTCGGGAATTCAAATTATGCAGATATTGTTCCTCCGCACTCTCCCCTCTGCATCTTCCGCTCTCCTTTCCAGAACCTTGATTCTCTGTAATACCTCTGAAATCTGTGTCTGCGTTACAGCAACCCCTGCCGTATTTTGCTGCACCTGCTGTTCCGTCGCCGTCACTCTCTCTGTTAAGTTCCTTGCGTCCTGGCGGAGGAGGCCCACATATACCATTACTGTATCCAGTTTATTTTCTAGAGATGCTTTCAGAGCCCCTGTTGCTGTGTCCATTTTGTTTTCGAGGGATGCTTTCATGGAGGCGATTGCCTCCAGTATCGTGCCTTCGTTAGCGGCTTCCGCTGGGTGCGAGGTGTCATCTGTGGATGCTGCCTTGTCCACTGACGGCGACAGTTTGTGTCCGGATGCCTTAGTAAAGGTTTCCATGCTTACTTGCTTTGTTTTCCCTTCTGTTTTCTTGTTTGGCATTGCGGGGGGTACCGTCCTCTGCCTG